>NW_027556098.1:341601198-342801198 GCF_003287225.1 Phascolarctos cinereus | reverse complement strand
TCGGAAGACCTGGGGTCATGACTCAGCTCTTCCTCTTACTGGTTAGGTAAACTTGTTCAATTTCCTCATGTCTATGTGTCTTGGTCTTCTCACCTGTAAAGTGAAGGCATTTGACTAGATATAGTCTCCATCTCGAATTTCTGTGATTCTACCGATCCCAGGTCTTCTTCACATGAACTGTTGTCTGGCTAAAACAGGATCGTAGGTTTGTTTTAAAGCTGGAAAGGATCTCAGGGGTCTTCTAATGAAACTCTCTGCCTGACCCTTCACTTTACATGAAGAAACTGAGGCCCAAGGAAGTTAAGTGACTTGTTCAAAGTCACACAAGTAGTGAGTGACAAAGGCAAGATTTGAACCCAGCTCCCCTGACTCAGGAGACAATGTTATTTCCATTGTAACCATATTACTCAAGTATTTGGCAACTGAATGAATGAATGTACATGTTCCAGTTACTTTACTAATGAGTTTATAGTTATTGGATATTCCAATGGATCTGTGACCTCATCAGTTGGGAACTTCTCTCCAGCAATGGCAATCACAATCCATTCATGCCTACACACCTTGAGCTAGTCTTGTTCATTTTATTCTTAAAGTTTATCAAAGGTTGAGACATCACAAAGGGGCCAATGGCTGTCCACCTGTTGTTCTTCACACTGACCACTCATCTTCTCTTCTTGTCATATAATTCCTCAGTGAGATTCTTTACTCCTGTTCTTCTTCAGGTTTGTTGGTTACATTTTGTAGCCTGCTCACACCTGCCATACATCATACTATTGTTCACTATTTGACACTTGTCTTTAGGTCTTTGGAAGGAATGGTATTTCATATCCCATTGCAGGATAGGAACACTGGTAAAATATTGGTATTGAAAAGATAGGACTTTGCTCTCATGGAAAACTTGAGGTCCATTAAAAGAGCTACACAATTTCCCAAAGACAATCTAGGCCACTCTTTTTCTCCTTTTCAGCTCTGGACCTAGCTCATTGTCCATCAATACCATCTATCTCAGACATAAGTTGGACAAGTTCTACAGGATGTCCATCCATATGCACGTTGAAATCTGGGCCATCAGTGTTTTTCTTCCAGTCAGTCTTCCCTGTGTAGATGGACAGGACAAACTCCTTTAAGTGATTATGCATTTCCTCCACAAAAGGCCCTGAAATGCCTTGAGGTCTGAAGCAATCAACACTTTTCCATCCACTGACAGGAGCATGTGAAGGACTTCACCATAAGAAATCTTTCCTCAACATGGATTTTCTGTGGGATGTCTTCCATTAATGGCACATTCCTTTGTCAAGAATACACCTCCCTGAGCCACATGTATAAAACTATTTATAGCAAATCTTTCTGTGGTGGCAAAGAATTGGAAATTGAGGGGATGCCCATCATTTGGGGAATGGCTAAACAAGTTGTGGAATATAAATGTAATGAAATACTATTGTGCTATAAGAAATGATGAGCAAGTGGACTTCATAAAAACCTGGAAAAACTTGTATGGCTGATAATGAGTGAAGTGAGCAGAACCAGGAGAACATTGTACACAGTAACAGCCACGTTGTGTGATGACTAATTTTGATAGACTTAGCTCTTCTCAGCAATGCAAGGATCTAAGACATCTCCAAAAGTCTCATGATGGAAAATATCATCCACATCCAGAGAAAGAACTATGGAGTTTGAATCCTGATCAAAGCATACTATTTGTTCTTTTTTTTCTTCTGTTTTGTTTCCTCTTTCTTGTGGTTCCTCCTATGGGTTCTAATTCTTCTTTACAACATGACTAATGTGAAAATATGTTCAATAGGAATGTAAATGTAGAGCCTGTATCAGATTGCACACCATCTTGGGGAGGGAGGCAAGAAGAGAAGGGGAGAAAATTTAAAACTCAAAAGCTTATGAAAGTGATTATTGAAAACTAAAAATTAATTAATTAATTAAAAAAATACACCTCCCTGTTTTATGCCTCACCTGATAATTACCAGAAGGTTTCTGCACAGGGTTATTTCTGTTACTATATATTCCAAGGAAACCTAAAAGACCTTGATGTGTGAATAGAAGATACCTTGCTCTAAAAGAGAGTGTAAGTTAGTGTTTTGTTCTACAGATTCAAATGGTTTTTTTTTCCTAATCAACAAACAAGTACAACAGGGATCTTGCATCTACACCTATGAAATTCCATGTTATTGGATCCAATCCATCATTCCAGCCTGCTGAGATCCTTTTGGGTCCTTTTTCTGCTATACAGCAAAATAGCCAGTCCTCCCAACTTTATATCATCTGCAAATTTGATAATAAGCATGCCATCTAAGTCTACTTTTAAATCATTCATTAAAACAGAACAAGGGTCTGTAGCACTTGACTAGAGGCCTCCCTGGGTTGTTATTGATATATTCTAGACAATATTCTTTGGGTTTGGAGATTGAATCAAACTAACACAAGCTATCACCCAGCCCACATTTTGCCAGAGATTAATATTAAGCTCACCATCCTATATTTTAAAGAACCTGCCATCTTCCCCTTTGGGAAGGGAAGAACCAAAGGAAACTCAAGGAAAACCAAAGCTTCTTGAGAAGGAATATGGCTACTTTTATGCATAAAGGTGATGGTAGGTATGGCACTTTCACCTGGGCTCTGGGTGACACAGTTGTGATAAGACATTTTTGTCTCATACAATTCTTTGTAATTTCTCCTGCAACTAGGCTCTTATCAGACAGTTTATTTATAGTAACTCTGAAAACTATTATTAGCAACTCCCTGAATGGTATTATTACTCTAAACTACGAGTCTCTGATGAATTAGGGACAGAGAAAAGCATGAGAGCATAGTCTCTGTGTATGAGGTCAGCATGTATCTAGGTGGGTTATGTTGTCCCCAAGGTAAGTATTCACCTCCCCCGCCACCCCAGCCCCAATACATTTTCTTTATGCATAGAATGTCTTCACTCTTACTCCCCCATTCCAAATCTTAAGATCATGAATTTAAAGCTAAAAGGGATCTTAGTGGCCACCAAATCGAACCCTTTCATTCTACAGATGAGGAAACTAAGGCACAGAGTAATTTAAGAAAGTGCCCATTAAGCTATTAAGTCTCTGGAGTCTAATTTGAACCTGTCTTTCTGACTCTGAGACCCGTGCTCTTTCCAAATAACCAAACTGCCTTCCTTAACCCACCTGTCAAAATTCAGCTCAATTTTCAAACTCCATTTCTGACCAGTCTAGTCTTCATTAGTCTCTACTCCCTTATCTGAGTTCTAGCAGTGATTAGAGTTTTCACTACAATTTAGCATATTCTTTCATTGTTTCATTGGAGGCAACCTGTGCCACCGAGGAGTCAAAAGACCTGGCTTTGAGCTCTGAAAAGTACTGCCTCCTCACTTGATTTCCTTCAAAGCCAGCTCAGAAGATGACTTGTATGTGAGGCCTTTCTTGATCCCCCAAATGCTAGTTTCTTTTATTATATATGTATACACACACACACACACACACACATACATACATACATGCATACATATATATGTGTGTGTATTTAAGTACATGTCTCCCCTGATAGAACGAATGTAAGCTTTTTGAGGACAGGGACCACTTCATTTTTGTTTTTATATCCCCAGTGCTTAGCACAGTGCCTGTCACACAGTGGGCACTTAATAAATGCTTGTGGTTGATTAAGATAATGTTTGTAAAGCACTTTGCGCAGTGCCTGGCACATGGTGCTTAATAAATGCTTGTGACTTTTCTATTGGTTTCCTACTTGGATGAATGTGGGCAAATCACAGCTTCACTGCCACAGTTTTCTCCTCTCATTAGGGGTTGGCATTCAATTATCCCAAAGGTTCCTTCTAGCTCTGACATTATATGACTATTCAAAACTCTAAAATGGGATAATCTTTTCTCCTCAAAATTCTGACTATTTTGACTCCAACTCCCAGCTCCCCCAAATTCATAAGAAGCAGGTCTAGAATTTGAGTGCCCCTCATCACCTCATCTGTCTTCAGAAACATGAAATTTTCAATGAGGTAAATTAATAATCATTTAAGAACTCTTCTTTTCGGCAGAGAGAACCTTCCAATAGATATCGACAGAATGTAAGTCACCTGTCCCAGCACAGTGGCCAGGGTCAGCAGTGGAACTGGTAGCAGCTAGATCAGTCAAAGCTCTTCTTAGGAAGTCAGCAGGCTCAGCTTTAGCTGGACCACATTGTACCATTATTGACATGTAGGTATAGCATATTGTAGGGAAATTGAAGCACATTATGCAGTATATTGCTCCTGGTCATTACTTAAACTAGCCACAGTTACAGAGTCTTTTGGAATATTCAACCTTTGGGGGACACTTTGATCCAGGTAAGTTTCCAGAATGCAGACACAACATTTACTTATCTCTAAGGAATTTCCCCGGCATGGACATATCTCACGGTACATTGACTCATGGAAAGGTGGCCAGAGGAACTGTCTATTTTTCTGTGTTTTTTTTCTCTTCCTAGGGGTATCAGGTGTGCTGTAGCTAAACTCTCTCTCTGATGAGTTGGGAATCAGCTTTCAGGTACAGGTGTGTCTGTAACAATGAAGACTTCCTGAGAGAGTCTTAGCTACATTCCTGATATGCTGTTATCTAAGACTGCGCACCATCAACCTTGAAGAATGTTAGAGAGCTCTAGGAGGCAGCAACATCGCCTGTGCTGTGGACATCTTTCTTCATTTTCCAGGCTTATTAAGGACCACTATAATTACCCTTGAACTTGAGGTAATTTAGTGTTCCTACCCACGTGGCCTATGGCAAGTCATTTAACTGGGATAACAAATGCCTATAGAAATATTTCACACAAAGGTTTTTCCCAGTCATTTGCTTCCTTACTTATCCTACCTGCATTAATTTTATTTCTGAAAAAGCTTTTCAGCTTCATGCAATCAAAATTATCTGTTCTATCCTTGGTAATTGTCTCTATCCCTCATTATATTAAGAATTCATCCCCTACCCAAAGCTGTGAAAGGTATAAGATCTGCTTCTCTTCTAATTTTATGATATGTTTTTAATATTCATATCATATCCATTTTGAATTAATTACATAAAATGAATGTTATTCTAAGCCTAATTTTTTCCTAACTGATTTTCATTTTCCTAGCCATTCTTATCTCAAAGGAAGCTCCTTCCTGGGTAATTTATGTTTTGGAGTTTACAGGCACTGAGTTTTTGAGCTCCATTATTTATTATTCTAGGGTCAGCTAGGTGACACAGTAGATAGAGAGCCAGGCTTGGAGTCAGGAAGACCTGAGTTCAAATCTGGCCTGAGACATTTATTAGCTCTGTGACCCTAGGCAAGTCACTTAATCCTGTTTTCCTCAGTTTCCTCATCTGTAAAATGAGGAGAAGGAAATAACAGACTACTTTAGTATCTTTGCCAAGAAAACCCCAAATGGGGTCATGAAGAGTTGGACATGATGGAAACAACTGAACAACAATTTATGATTCTTTCTCATCTACTCTCCTCCAATGCCCTACTTTTCCTTTTTTTTTTTTTAACAAGCACCAGATAGAGTTTGATGAGTGGAGGTACTATTCACAAGAACAGAGTCAATAAAAAGAGGAAAGTGGATTTATTTAATAAATTGTTTTATATGTCATGACACTTAAAATGATCAAGGATTTAGAAAATAATTGTCATATGAATTGGATAGACTTTTCACCACTTAAGATAACTGGAAAATAGAATGCATTTGCCATCTAACCAATAAGTTCTGGTCACCAAGAAGTGACAGCTAGGTTACTTGTCTTACATCATCAGCCATGAAAAGTGAAATTTCCAAGAGAGATAGACATTTTACTCCACTACCTTGAAAAGCTAATTTCTCTGAGCCATTAGAATAATAGCAATTATGGCTATCAGGACACATTAAACTTAGTTCTCCCTGGATCAAAATTGCCCTTTCACTGGGGGTTTGGCATCCTATCACTGAAAGCAACATAATTGTAAGAACATTGAAGATTAATTCACAAGGTGCAAATTGCAAACCTTCTGTACTCTGCCAGTCAATAATCATTTATTAAGTATCCGCTATGTGCCAGTCACTGTGCTAAGTACTGGGAATACAAAGAAAGGCAAAAGACAGTTCTTGCTCTCAAGGAGCTCAGTCTAATGGTGGGGGAGAAAAGCATGCAGAAACTATGTACAAATAAAATTTATACCAAATAAATCAGAGGCAATCTTAGATGAAAGGCTCTAAAATTAAGTAGAACTGGGAAAGTCTTCCTGTTGAAGGTAGATTTTTATCTGGGGTTTGAAGGAAAGCAAGAGGCAGAGATGATGAAAGACAGCATTCCAGTCAATTGGGAGAGTGACTTTTTTGAGGAACAGCAAGGAGGAAAGTGTTACTGGATTACAGAGTATTTGGGAGGGTGCTATAAGGTGCAAGAAGACTGTGAGATGGATTAGGGTTAGGGAGAATGACTTGGATGAAGATCCAGAAAAGGAAACTCAGGAACAGTCAAATAGGTAGGGTTTTTTGAGGATCAGAGAGACATGAGCATGTAACAAACCCAAACTTATCCTTAAAATAATGGGCCATATTTTTAATACCAAAATTCTTCTGATGATGTTCTATGGTTGTGAGTCATGGAATACTAAAGTCTCTGAAGAATCAGAACTGAGTATCAGGCTGAGGACAATGAAGAGGTGCATTGTAGGTCTGAGCAAACTGCAACATATAACAAATAAGGAACTTCAAAGAGGAACTCGAGGAAAGGATTTCATCAAAGAAAGTGACAATCCAAAAGGAAGATGGATTGGTCAAATGCAAAAGCAAGGGAAAACAATGGACAGTCCATGTGCTTCACTGAAAATCATATGATGCTAATTTCTATTATGGAATGTATGGAAGTATTTCCATTATGGAAGGCTTCCAGCACATTGGGTGGACCTCTTGTTGTGAAATTAAGGGACAACATGGACAAGACTTGGGCAAGAAGGGGAGAAGAGGGTGAGCTATGATCCACATCCCTGAAGGAAGATCCACATTAATAAGGTCACAGATTCATTTGAGTATGTCTTTATTATTTCAGTTTCCTTTTTTCCTAACAATGTCATAATAATTATGTTATTATTTTAAAACCTATCTCTGGTGACATAAAGAAAAATCATAGAATCTTAATACTTTAAAGGGATCTTACAGGTCTTCTAAATCAATGGTGTCAAAGTCACTAGAAACTGATCCCTACAGGTAGCATATTAACTTAGGCACAAATTAACGCTGTATAAGTTGTATTATATTTTTATTTGTTTTGTTAAATATTTCCCAATTATATTTTAATCTGGTTAAGGTTTCATTCTGGAGTTTTGCTAGCCACTTGTGGGCAGCACATTTGATACCTCTGTTCTAGATAAACCCATGTGTAAGAAGGGATCCTCTCTACAATATTACTAATTCATTTTCATTCAATTTCCCCTTGAAACTATCAAGAGATGAGAGTTCACTACTGCCTGAGGTGACCCATTCCACTCTGGGATATTTGTAACTATTAGACAAAGTTGGGAGTATCTATTCTGAGGCTAAGAAAGCTCTGGTAATAAATAGCATAGAGGTACATGGAGGTTCATATGAGCGTCTAGGTGGCACACGTAGATAGAGCAATGGACTTGGAATCAGGAAGACTCATATTCATGAGTTCAAATCTAGGCTCAGATACTTACTAGCTCTGTGACCTTGGACAAGTCACTTAACCTTGTTTGCCTCAGTTTCCTCATCCATAAAATGAACTGGAGAAGGAAATGGCAAACCACTCCAGTATCTTTGCCAAGAAAATTCCAGTGGGGTCATGAAGAGTTGGAGACAACTTTCAACTTTCAAATAGCTGAAATTATGAAACATAAGGGTTCACTACCTCAGGGAAGACTGAATAAAATAGTAAAAGGAAAAAAGTAAAGGTGGGACAAAGAGGTTTATATATATTATATAATATAATTACATGTATGTATGTGTGTGTGTGTGTGTGTGTATATACACACACACACACACACACACACACACACACACACATACACATATCATCTGAAAGACTAAATGATTAGTGTTCAGGTTCAAATTATGAGATAGCAGAAGTGATTTCCAGAAGAAATTTACAAGGCTAAAGATATTTACTGAAAGTTCTCAGGATCTGGTGGTGATCAGGAGCCCCATAGTTTATCCTTCCCAGTATCATCATTCATGATAGCCAGTCCTGAGCTGTCTTCCATCACTCTGAGGTATACCACAAGACCTATAGATATTAAAGTTGTGTACTAACAGACAGGACATTGGTTTGGTGCTATTACACACAGCACCCCTGAAAATGAAGTTTTTTGTACATCAAAGGAGAATTGGAAATTAAAAAACATTGTCAGTGTCTCCCTCAAATTCCTCCATACAATCTGTACCTTGGGGAGAGGAAGGGATCTGAGAGAAACTTGTATCATGAGAGAAGTAACTTATGAAATCTCTTATCTGGGGCTGGAGGAGGGTATGCAGGAGATGAGGGTCAATAGTACATGCCTAGCACACTAGAGATTGTGGACCCAGGCCTTCTATTTTGAAAGCCAAGCCCTTTTTCGTATGGACTTTGGGCCAGCTAGGCAGCATAATGGATATGGCTCCAGAACTGGAGTTAGGAAGACATGAGTTCAAGGTCTGAGTGGGATGCTTGCTGTCTGTGTGGTCCTGGGCAAGACTCTTAATGCCTGAGCCTCAGCTTCTATATCAGTAAAATGAGAATAAAAATAACAACCTACCTCACAGGGTTATTTTGAGGATCAAATGCATTAACATAAAGTGCTGTTCAGGTGTTGAAATGCTACATGAATGCTAACTGTTATATTACTAGTTCTGAAGTTAATAGACACTTGAAAGAGAAGAGCACATTGACCAACTAGCTAAAGAAATCATTACTAGGCAAAGTTTATAAACTCTTTGGAAAATGTAAAGTTGGCCTCTCCAATAAGTATGTGGAATTGTTGGGTAGTATGTGGGCATTGGTTGATAGGCATGATCTGAACAGAGGGAATTAATATTCTCACCCTACAGGAATTTATTCATAATTATGGATAATTGTGCTGAATTACCACAAGATGATTTGAAGCATTACACTAATTCGGGAGTAATAAAGCATGAATTACTGATGCAATCTAAAAAAAACTGTAGCCTATCAATCAACATTAGAACAGCAACAGACACAAGCTATGATCTCCCATTATTGCTTTATGGTGCCATGATTAAATCTAGCCTACAATTTAACCTTTATGAGCCCTATAGGATAGCAAGAGGTGCCAACCACCTTATCATCTCCTGTAAGAACAGAAAACAGATTTAGAGGCAAAAAGGGGAATTTTTTCACCTGGGGCAAAAACGGTTGAGATACTACCTGCCTTACATCTCCAATGGTGGGTAGGAGGGAGAAGGAGTCTGCAAGCAGCAACAGAGAATGAGATTGGGTGGGGAAGAGATGACTTCAGGATTCTAATACTTCCATGGACGTGGAAGGAAGTACTTTTATAGGCATAGAACTGCCTGACATGAAACTGCCTGCAAAGATCTCTTCAGTCACTGTCCCACACCTCATGCAGGCACAGTGCCTTGGGACTCACTAAGTTATGACATCCTGACAGATGGTACCTGTGTGATCCCAAAGACCCATGCTTTGTAGGCACTGCTCTGTGGCGTCCCGGATCTAGCCCAATGAAGTACTGAGAATTTGACCACTCAAGATGCCAGAGATTAAAGTCACTCCCTTGGGGGCTGGTCAGAACATGGGCCACTGTTGCATCCTTGTCTCCATCACAGGCAAGAATTTCACATTGGATTGTGGGATGCACATGGGCTACAATGACAATAGACACTTTCCAGATTTTTCTTACATTACCCAGAATGGAAGGTTAACTGACTTCCTGGATTGCGTCATTATCAGCCACTTCCACTTGGACCACTGCGGGGCCTTGCCTTTCTTCAGTGAGATGATGGGCTATGATGGACCCATCTACGTAACTCATCCTACCGAGGCCATCTGCCCCATTCTGCTGGAGGACTACAGGAAGATTACTGTGGATAAGAAGGGAGAAACCAACTTCTTCACTTCATAGATGATCAAGGACTGCATGAAGAAAGTCATGGCTGTCCATCTCCACCAGACTGTTTAGGTGGACATTGAGCTGGACATCAAGGCCTACTATGTGGGGCTTGGGCTGGGTGCTGCCATGTTCCAAATCAAAGTTGGCTCTGAATTTGCAGTTTATGTAGGTGATTATAACATGACTCCAGACTGGCATTTAGGGGCTGCCTGGATTGATAAGTGCCGACCCAACCTGCTCATCACTGAGTCCACTTACGCAATGACTATCTGAGACTCCAAGCACTGCTGAGAGAGGGACTTCCTGAAGAAAGTCCATGAGACAGTGGAGAGGGGTGGAAAGGTTCCCATTCCAGTGTTTGCTCTGGGCTGGGCTCAGGAGCTCTGCATCCTGTTGAAAATGTTTTGGGAAAGAATGAACCTGAAGGCCACCATCTACTTCTCCATGGGCTTGACCAAGAAGGCCAATCCTTACTACAAGCTCTTTGTCACCTGGACCAATCAGAAAATCTGGAAAATATTTGTTCAGAGAAACATGTTTGAGTTCAAACACATCAAGGCTTTTGACCAAGCTTTTGCTGCTATCTCTGGACCAATGGTTGTCTTTGCAACCCCAGGCATGCTGAATGCTGGGCAGTCTCTGCAGATCTTCAGAAAATGAGCTGGGAATGAGAAGAAATTGGTCATCATACTGGGCTACTACGTGCAGAGGACAGTGGGCCACAAGATCCTGAGTGGGGAGCAGAAGTTGGAGATGGAAGGGAGGCAGATCCTAGAGGTGAAGATGCAGGTGGAGTACATGTCCTTCAGTGACCCCACTGATGCCAAGAGCATTATGCAGCTGGTCTGCCAGGCTGAGCTGGACAACATGCTGCTTGTCCACGAAGAAGCCAAGAAGATGGAGTTCCTAAAGCAGAAGACTGAACAGGAATTCCATGTGAACTGCTACATGCCAGCCAACAGAGAGATGGTCACCCTGCTCAACTACCCCAACATCCCTGAGGGCATCTCACTGGGCCTTCTCAAGAGGGAGATGGCCATGGGATTGCTCCCTGATGCAAAGAGGCCCAAGCTCAGGCACAGTACTCTGATCATGAAGGACAATAATTTCTGGATGGTGTCCTCTGAGCAGGTCCTCAAGGAGCTGGGCCTGGCTGAACACCAGCTCCATTTCACATGCCAGGTGCACATCCATGACACACACAAGGAGCAGGAGACCGTGCTGTATGTATATAGCCACCTGAAGAGGGTTCTGAAAGCTCACTCAGTTCAGCACCTGCCTGATGGCTTAGTCATGGTGAGGGCCATCCTCATCCAGGCCACTGCCCACTCGGAGGATCCAGGCACTAAGGTGCTGCTAGTCTCCTGGACCTACCAGGATGAAAAACTGGGCAGCTACCTCATGTCACTGCTAAAGAAAGGGCTCCCGCAGGCACCCAGCTGAGGGGCTGCAACCGGGAGCTACTCTCAGCCCATTTCCCCCTTTCCTGGATGCTTCAGACATGCTTTGGAGGGAAGGACCAGGGGTCCTGGTCTGGCCATTCCAGGGAGGCCTAGAGAGGTTAAGGGTTTTATCTAATATCACTAGAAAGGGTTGTGTTCTTATGGGCCTCATTTGTATTGGTTAGGACCCTAAAGGCACCACTCTTGAGACTCTGTTGAAAGAATAAGACTTTTCCAAGGAGAGAGAATTGCACATGGAGTGTTGTTCAAGGAGACAAGTCACTTTAGACCCCCCAGGAATTCTGGGGAGTCAATGTCACTCACTAGTGCCCAGTGTTACCTAATAAAAACCAAGTCCTCTGGGCACTAAATACCAACCTACCACTTTTCTCCCAAGCTCAGCTTTCCATGGAGAGTGGTCTACTCTCATTCTCTCCTAGACTAGAACCCTAATCTTTCACTTTCTTTGAGGGCCCTATCTTCCCCTTCACTCTCTAAGGGTAGGCTGGTAGAGCATCACTAGGCATGGTTTTGCTAAAGGGACAAAGCATGCTTCACAGGAGCCCAGCCTGAGCTGGCACCTGATTCAAAGTCCTGTATGTCCTGGTCTAGTTAATTCAATGTGTAGAACCATATCCTGGAAGGTTCTAGTTTCCCTCCAAGAGAGCCGTTTTTCTTTAGGTGTTTGACAGTGGTGAACCATTGGCACATCAGTCCCATGAATGCACAGAGATTTCAGTTCAAAGGAAACACAAGAAGAAAAGATTGCCTCTTGAATCAGAGATATCATTCAACCAAAAGAATACTCCTGTCCTTCATTTTTGTCTAAGTGAAATGTCCTGGATATGGAATAAGCTGAGAAATTACTCTGAAATAGTTATTCAATCCTTTGATATTTTCTATAGATATTTATAGAGCACTTTAAGGTTCACAAAATGTTTTACATATATTAGTTCATTTGATGTTCACAACAATCCTGTGAGGCTGTTGTTGTTGTTATTATTATTATTATTCCCATTTTATGGATGAGGAAACAGAGGCAGAGAGATATTAAATGAGTTGCCCAATGTCACAGAGATGTTAAGTATCTGAGGCCAGGATCAAACTCAGGTCTTTCTGACTCCAAGTCCAGCCCTCTACCCACTGCATGTTTTTAGCATGTGAAATGAATGTCCTAGAAATGGAACAACCAAATTGGGAAAAGAATTTCTGGTGGGAGAAATTGGAGAAGATTTTGAGAGGAAAGTGCCATCTGAACTAGGCCTTGCAGTTGGGTGAGATTTCAGTAGGCAGAGATGACATTGTAGGGTTGGGCATTACAGACAGAGAGAATGGCATGACAGAAGGCATAAATGTCAAGGGCAAAAGTGAGTTTGGCTAAGAGAGAAGCATAATGGAGATAAATAGGAGAAAAAACTGGAAAGGCAGAATGGAACTAGATTGTAGTGGGTTCTGAATGCCATGGTAAGAAGTTTCAATTCAGTCCCAAAAGCATTTATTAAAGGTCTATTTTGTGTGAGGCACAATGCTAGACTCTAAGGAATACAAAGATAAGAATGTCAAACAGCCCCTGTGCTCAAGGACCAGTCCTTCCACAAGTGGATACAGATGTAAATAAGTACAATATAATTTGAAGATTGAAATAACATTAACTAGAGAGTTCACGAGATCATAGATTTCTGACTGGAATAGTTTTTAAAGGCTATTGAATTCATCTTCTCCAAAGTCCGAGGGACTAAACTATATTTCCCAGGTAAGTAGTAGCCAAAGTAGGCTTTAAACCTAGGTCTTCTCATTCTTGAACCATTGGCTTTTCCCACTGTACAATATCATGGTACATGAAGTTTATCATTAAAAGAATCTAAGGATTCTAAGGAACAGAAGTAGAGGGAGAACATTGTAGGGATGTGGGACAGTCTTTGCAAAGGTATAGAAATAGGAAATGAAGTAATGAGTTAAAAAAAAACAGATAGTAGGCTAATCTGGCTAGAATATAAAGTGCAGGAAGAAACAACTGACTTAGAAAATATGTCATAGAGAGATAATTTAAGAAACACTGAAGTCCCTACAAACTTGACTTTTAAAAAGCTTGGACACTATTATTTAGAAAGGATAAATTTAATGTGTCTATCTCTATTAGAGCCAGAGGACAAAGTAAAATTAAGAGAATGTACTGATCACTGCCTGAAAAGAATTCCAAAAGGAAGAGTCCCAGGAATTCCATAGCTAAAATCCAGACCTCCGATATCAAGAAGCATTACTACAAACATTCAGAAAAAAAAATCAAGTACCATGGGATCACAGTCAGTGTCCCACAAGACTTGGCAGCTTCTATTTTTATTGCAAGGAGATCCTGGAATACGATATTACCAAGGATAAAAAATATAAAAGCACAACCAAGAATAATTTACCCTAACAAATATAATCCTGCAGGGATAAAATAGACCTTTAATATAATATAAAACTTTCAAGAATTTCTGATGATAAAACAATCTGAGTAAGAACTCTTAAATGCAAATGTAAAAGGGGTAAGAGGGCAGGGAATGGATTAAGAAAGGCTTTGTGAAGGAGAAAGTATCTGATCTGAGCCTTCAAGGATACTTGAGATTCTAAAAGGCAAATGTGAAGGGAGTGCATTTCAGATGTAGGGGACAATCTCTAAAAAGGCATAGAAAGAGGAGACAGTATGTTGAGTTAAGTTTGGGGACTCACAGGAGTATGAATGGCATACAAGAAAATAATGTGAAATAAATATGAAAAAGTAAGTGGGAGCCAGATTTTGGAGGCCTTAAAATTCAGGGTCTAAAGGAAAAAGGGATTCATTCAAGATATGAGCAGTGGAGGAATGTGGTGAGTGTTTTGTAAAATATTAATTCCAAAGTCATGTTCAGAATGGATTGGAGGGAGAAAAGACTGAACAATCAGGGAGATCAATTAGAGTCCATCATAATAGGACAGGCAATGAAAGTCTGAACTAGAGCTTTGGGGTGTGAGTGGAGAAAAAGGAAATGATACAAGAAATATAATGGAAACAGAAACAGCTAAAATGGCAACTAATTTGATGTGAGGATCAGAGAAAAGGGAAATGTCAAGGCTTAATCTGAGGTTATAAACCTCAAAGACTACAAGGATGGAGATATTTTCAAAACAAAAAGGCAAAATATGGGAAGGGATTATAGAATCAGAGATCTAGAGCCAAAAGGGACATCAGAGGCCATCAATTCCAACCTCTTCATACTACATGGAAAGGCTAATGGCTTTCCAAGGACCACAAGTTAATAAGTATGAAGTGGCATATGATCCCAAGTCAACCACATTCCACTATCTCATGATAATAATAAGTTTGAAATATCAATGAAGAATAATTCCAGGAGGCAGTTGGTAATGAAAGACTGAGATTCATGAGAAATATTTGGGTCAAATTTAAGTATTTGAAAGTCATATGCATTGAAATTATAATTGAACACATGGTGGCTGATAAAATCATTAAGTTAGAGATAGAAAAGGAAAAAGGCTCCAAGCAGAGGCTTCTGAGGCTTACATGATTAGTAGGTGTTAGCATGGTTGATGATACAACAAAGACTGGTAAGGAGCACTCATACTTGTAGGAAGAAAACCAAGTCAGAACAGCATCACAAAAGCCAAGGGAAGAGAGTGTATATGAGATGGGAGGGGTCATCAATAGTATCATAACAATGGAGAAATCGAGTAGAATCAGGACTATAAATGGCCATTGGATTTAGTCATAAAGTTATTGTTGTTAACTGCAGAAAAAACATTCTCTTCATTAGAACTATGAAATCAGTAGCTAGATTTGAAGCAACTGAGGAGTAGGAGGTAAGGACATGAATTCAATGAAGAGAGACAATTCTTTCCAAGAGATTGACTGTGAAAGAGAGAGAAGATATTGAATAGTTTGAAGGGATAGCAAGGTCAAATGAGCTTTGGTGTGTGAGAGGAGAAATGTGTTTTAGGGATAAGGTAGGGATTTTAGAGATTAAGACCTGGGCATGTTTGTGGATAAAAAAGAAAGCCAGTGCATTAGAAGTTAAAGTTTCAAGAGAAAGAGTGGGAGATGTTGATGGTGTTGATGATGGGGCAAGGTCTGCGAAGACATGGTAGGGCATTGCTCAGGTCTATGCCTCAAATCTTTCCCACAAGGGAAGGGCTTTAATATCCCCCCAGTCTACAATTTAATGGAGTTCTAAGTCAAGGTAGCCCAGAAGTAGAGGTCAGCCAATAATTTATGTGCCATAAACAGGGAAATCCAAGAAATCTTTTTTTTTTACAAGAGTCCCTCAGAAAACAAGACTGGAATTCAGTTCTCTGCCTCACAAAGTGAAGCAGTATGAAAAGAAGGCACAAAGACTGGAAATCTACCTATCCCCAAAGAACTCTGAAAGTTAAATTATGTGAGGCATTTATTTACCTACATAGAGTACAATACAGCAGTAAACAATCCTTTAAGTAAACCGGAGAGCCATGGGAAGAAAATGCTAAATGTCAAGCATACCGTGAATGTAGAAAAAAATGTCCTTGACCTTTCCAGCATGAGTCAATCCTCACAGATATGTACATAAAAGAATCAAAATCCTAGATCACAAGAAGGGATGGTGAGTCTTAAAAAAGAATACTTTTAAAAGAGAAGTGGTCAGTACCATGGCCAGCAGCTGTGATAAAGCATGTGGTAGCTGGCTGATTCATTACCAGGGTAGTAGTTAGCAACAGAACTTCTCCAACTAATCTTCACTGTACCTCCTTCGTAGTGACTTGTGGTGATAACATTGCCTGACACATTTAAGGATTGTTAAATTTTGTTAAACCTCCTCCATTACCCACTTAGCTAGATAAGCAACTTTGGTATCTTATAGAATCACAGAACTTGAGGGTTATAAAGGTCTTCAGCAGACATCTAGTCCAACCCAGTTTGATAAAGAAGGTACCACTGCATAGTTGAGGCATCTAGAAAGAGAAATTTCCCTTTCATGGGTGTGTTTCTGTGTATTTTCTCCTTGTGTTTCCATCTTCTTTTCTCGCACTAAAAAGCAGGGAAGCAATTTGTGTGTTTATGTATCCTTTCCCCCAAATATCTGGTGTCTTGTGAGAGAGCTTCATACCTTCCTCAAGTATCAAAGGGTCAGTGTCATATAAGGTCTGA
Source organism: Phascolarctos cinereus (assembly GCF_003287225.1). Taxonomy (NCBI): domain Eukaryota; kingdom Metazoa; phylum Chordata; class Mammalia; order Diprotodontia; family Phascolarctidae; genus Phascolarctos; species Phascolarctos cinereus. The sequence goes on along the minus strand of NW_027556098.1, from coordinate 342,784,515 downwards.
ATTTGTGTTGAGAAGACCTTGTAGAAACAGCTTTAACTACATTTCCAATATGGTCCTGCCCCATCATCTTAAGGCAAAATTTTCTAAACTATGAGGTAAGCTCTTCTGAGGAGATATGAGATCATTTAAGGAAGGTCAGAGGCAATGGTTAAAATTGTGAGATTTTCTTAAGTACAGCTGTTGCATAAATTCATCACTTTTAAAAATTAAAATTAATGTTTGAATCAAAGTCAACAAGAGAGAGAATTACTAGAACAATGAATATAAAGCAACAATTATTTGATGTAGTATATGTCCATGAGGTCATATCTGAGTTAGCATATATTGAATCTTGACACAGGAGTGATATTCCACCATCATTACCAGTTGGCATCAACTTATGAGTTGTGAAACCATGCTGCTTTCTGCTTTTAAATGTCAAATGTAAAAATTCAGAGTTAAACCATCTGGGTGGAAATATAAAGTACCTCAATAACTATTGTCTTACTCAACATGATTCAATTTGGTACGTACAATGTAATAAGCAAATTAAAAAATAAAGAAACCTGAAACTGAAACCATAAAATTGAAATAACCCAAGAACAGTTATAATTATTTGAGATTTGTAGTAATTAAATTTAAATTTCATGGTCTAAAATTGTTTTGGTTTCCAATTTTTCAAAATTGAAATTATATACCTTCATGATGGATAAATACATAAGTGAAATACATTTGAATACAAGGCACATGGCTGTCTTTCTCTCCATTGAAAGCAATTATTGTGAATTAAAGTGATATAGTAGACTGAATTTACTTGATTGGGCCTTTCAACATTTTTACTTTCTGTTTCTATAACTCCAATGTTTTTGTTGTCTTTATTATCTTTACTTACATTAGTTTCAGCTGCTCCAGTGGATGTTCTCTGGATTCAACCCAGTTAAGTTGATTTGCACATAAATTGTCAACCAGCTTATCAATAACTGCATATAGTATCCATGTTTTTCCTCTGGAATAAGATTTTTTTATGCAGCAAATTTTAGGCAACTTTACACAATGAAAGCCATCCTTTGGATGCCATAGATGTGGACCGGGAGAAATGTTTGATTCCTTTATTAAAGGCATCTAGTTTTCTCTGGAATAATGTCCTTGTTTTACTTTGGGAAAAATGCTTTAGCATCAGATAGCATAAATCCTTAATAAATTGAAATGACATATTGAAAGTATATATGCAGAATTAATTGGCAAGACAAGAGACTATTTCCAGAGAAAATTAGATTCCTATGCAAAGCAGATTTGAATGGCTCTACTTGGAGACAATACAGAGGGAAGAAGAATTGCCCATATGTGTGAAGACATTTGTGATTCAATTAATCGAAAAACAATAATCTTTATATCATTCGTTTCAAGAGAACGAAGCAATTAAGAATGCTCATTTGATGTCTGTACAACATGTTGTTGAAAGTGATGTTAAGAAAAAGTTCTTACTTTGCAAACCAAAGATCACAATGCCACATCAAGTGAAAATTTCAACACATTTGACATATGTTTTAATGAAAATTATACAATGTGGAATTGTACTACATTTTGAAGCAATAAATCTCAGCTGATCAAAAATTAGGATTACAAGCAGTAAAATGTGTCCTTTCATATAATTTAGATGCTTTACACACTACACAATCACTTGAATTTTAAAAATGTATGAGTGAAACAGGTACAAAAATATATGAGTCACACAGGTACATACAGTTTTTCAAGTTGTCGTGAGAAAAAATAATTTTATTTTTAAAAAACAATTGAAAAGAAGACCACAAACTTTTTAACAATATGGGGGCAGAGCACAGGGCTTTTCTAGTTTATTGTAAAACACTTATGTACTTTGGAGAGTGTTTTAGTTAACAGAATAGATTGCCATTTCTTCTTAGTGATAACAATAAAGGTGAGCAGGTATATTTCATTTTAAAATTTTCATCCTGAAATTTGCATGTTTAATGGTAGGTTTTTAAATGATTCTCTAAATAAATCAGTGCAAGATTTTCAAATCTACACTTTGATCCAGAAAAATAATGACCTAATTTATCAAAAAATTAGAGCTATAGATAATGCATTTACAAAATCATGCCTCTTATAGTTCCTAATTTTTTTAAATATCTATCTTGCAAATGAAATAAATATTTGACTAGTTTACAGAAGCAATTATTATTTTATTTTAAAAACCTAAATATAATTAAATATTAATGAATAGGGAATCCTTTTGCATGGATGAATAGTCAATAGATTTGTCTTATAATAGTATGGTGAAAAAAGCACTTAAATTTGAAATTCTTATTATGCTATAGGTAAATAAAGAACTCTCTGGTCTACTTAAACTACTTTTTACTATCATTTGTAATGTCATATTGGTGTAAAATGGGGTTTTCTTATATAATTGTTATAAAGACAAAATATCAGACTCAATTAGTGGTTAAAATTATTTACAAGAAAAATATAATCAATGAACTTGATTATATTGTCTTGAGAAACTTGGCAATGAAAAATAAGACTACTCATAAAAAAAGAATTTTATTTTGGTTATTTTACAAGATATAAATATGAAGATATAAAGGATTTGATCAACAAATTCCTTTATATTTTGATATTTTAATTATACATTTAAGATTTGTTTGTTATAAAATTGTGGTAAGTTAATAATTTTATCCTAGCAAAATGTAAGCTATGTGATTTTTTTTAAGTCATGTATTTTTATAATTTAAAGGTAGATATGAGTATCTGCAATGAGTTCAAAGATTGTTTTATGAAAAATGAGAAAGGCATAAAGGGGGCATTGCTACATAAAATTTGAAACCTACTACCTTACAAGCATGTTTAGAGAGATCAGAAATGAGACCCATGTCTTTGTTTCTCTTCTAGCATGATGACTATGACAGAGGCTATCCTGGTATTAGAGAATCCATTTTTCAGTAAGAGCTGAGTCTGTAATGGAAAGCCAGTTCAGATACTGCCTGGCTTCATGTTTTCTGAGACTTTGTCCCTTCCATTCTAAGATTGTGTATGACAGCCCCAGTCATGGCACTTCCACCAACATGATGGAAATGTCCCTTCCCTACCCTGTCCTTCTGAAAGGCCTGGTACAGGTTCACCAGCTCAGCACATAAGTACAGATATTGTGGTCTGTGACTTTCAGGAAAGCATCCCAGCAGGAGCGACTTGCTCAGGTTCTAGTGATAGCCTATCTAGTGACAGTACTAACTGTCACAGCCATGAGACAGGGTTTGAGAGCTGAGATATACCTCTTTGAAATCCTTATTTTCCTTCAAAGCTCAGCTTAAATGTCACATCCTTCCTACATGAGGCCTTTTCTGATCCCTACCTCCCCACCCCAGCTGCCAGTACCTTTCCCACCAAATAATTTTGCATTTATTTTTATATATTTTGCATACTCTTATCTGCAGATCATCCCCATCAATTGAATGTAAGGCCCTCAAGGGAAAGAATTGTTTCACTCTTGTTCTTGTGTCCACGGAGTCTAGCATAGTGCTGAGTACGTAGTAGACACCCAATAAACACTTACTGATTGATTGATAACAGGGTGTATTATGCCTGGATATTTAAAAATCTTGGTTGATATGCAATTAAATGATCCCTTTCTGGAAAGGAATAGGGTGAGTTGTTGGAGTTAGAAAGAATATATTAAGTCTGTGCGTGTACACGTGTGTATGTGTGCGTGTGTATGTGTATTGACAATATACGTAAGAAGAATGCCAAGCCAACACCATGAGAGGAGGGGGCCACCAACCTAATCAGAGAACGTGGTCCCCTGAGGAATGATAGTGCCAGCTTCACCATAATCCATGCTTCCAATGCAATGCCTATAATCATGTAGCAAGACAGTGCCAATGAGTTTAGAGTAGGAGGTATAAAAGAGAAACTTTAAGTACACAAGGAAGCTCTGAGATTGGACAAAAGAGGGCTAGCCAAGATACTTAAGTATTCCAAATTATGGTCATATCAGTTTCAACAGGACAATCACTTCTAATGCAGTGGCACTGGTCACCTTGTCTAGTGGCATAGGCAATGGTTATTCATGAGGGAGAGAACAACCAATAGCATGAGAATAAGTCTTGTTTTTTCCTGTTTACCATCAAGTAAGTTTTAGACCTGGAACAAAAGATAGTACAGACCAGAAGAGCCTAAGTTCTGCCTGTTTTTGGTTCTTCAGAAAATTATGTCACTCACACCTCAGCATTGAAACGAGTTTGCTATTTTATATGAAGACTGCTCCAGACAGAGAAGAACCTTTGGGAGGAGGATTAATATGGCAAGAAACCATTTTATTGACTTGGGGTGGAAGAATGTAATTCAATCCAGTTATTTGGAGAGTGGTCAATATGGTATCCCCAGGGATAGTGTTTGCCCATTTGTGGCTTAAGAAATGCAGCCCCTGACTCTATTTGATTTTGGGTGAACGTACTTTCCCCAAACCTAGATCTCATAGGTAAGGAATCAATCCTTCTCAAGACTGTATTATAACAGCTTACTTGGAAAGATAACCCAAATAAGTTGTCTTCCCATGAACGTAAGAAGTGTCTAGAGAATAAGGCTTTTAACTTTGACCATCTGGGACAGATAGAGAGAAAAAAGAATTCACCACTTCCTGTCTTGCCAGTGTAAAGGTGGGATTAAAACCTTCCCCCATCATTTTAATTCCATTACCTTTCAGGAAGTGAAAGTAATTGATCAATCAAAAGACCTTAGACTGGAAGTTATTGGATCCAAGTGAAATGACACCAGACAGAAAGCTCGTTCCAATAGTCTGAAGAAAATTGACCCTGACCAGGAATCATCTGTAAAATTGAAGTGCGTTGAGAAGTGTGTTGTTCCCAAATTGGAACAAATGTGGCTTTCTAGCACTGCACTGAGGGAGGAGGACCTTCCAGGCATGGAAAGGAGTGGTCTCAGCATTACCTTTGACCAGATCTCTCTCTTCACATTCCTCTTTTAGCCTGAGCATTGCTTCGCAAGTTTCAAAGGGTCTGGAAATTCTGAACATTCCATCTCCCCATTGGGGTCTTAACTGGTATCCCAGAAGCTTGTGGGAGTGTATGCGCTGGTAGCCAAGACTAGATGGAAACAGATTTACAAGCCACTTCTTGAGTATCCCTTTAATGAGCACCCCACTACGGCTCTCTAAACTTGAGTCTGCTTCCAACTTCAGCTCTGCATGTATGTATGAAAGAGTCTGGCACGGATCTAGGGAGGAAGTTTTGTGCCAACTGTACCATCTTAGTAAGTAACCCTTTCTAAAATCTATTTTAGGCTTGCTGACTAAATTATTCTCAACTGATAAGGTTGTAGGGGAGGGGAAGTACAGCCTTGGGGGTTGAAGCCAATGAAAATAGAGACACGTTCCTTGATTCTTCAAGGGTAACCCCAGGACCCTGAAAGGAAATGTATCCAGCCTAGTTCTTGGTATGTGACTTGTCAGTGAAATGGGAGATAGGAGAAGAATCCTCAGACTATAGCAGTCTTATACATTACTCCTCCTTTTCCTCCTCCTCCTCCTCATCACCACAGCCAGCATTTACCTAGCACTTTGAGGTCTGCAAAACACTATACAAATATTATCTTATAATATCCTCGTAGCAATCCTGGGAAGTAGGTGCTATTATTATCTCCATTTTACAAACAGGGAAACTGAGTCAGACAAGCAAAGCATGGAAAATTAAGGAAGTCGAATGGTACTGTGTAATTGGAGCTGAATTTTGAATCAGAGAGGAAGTGGGTTTGAATCCTGATAATAATTACATCTATGACCTCAAGCAAACCATTAACCTCTTCAAGACGCAGCTTCCTCAAATATAGAATGGAGTTAGTTGATCAAGGTAACTCCTGAGGTCCCTTCCAGACCTAAGTCTATGGTTCTATGATTATAGCAGTCTTCAAAGACTTGAAGCTGAGTTTGCCTAAAGGTCAACGGAGAGGTGGATGATGGTCTTCATCACGCTGCAGCATGTTGCCAATGAAAAAGTTAGCAAAATAAATGACATAAAAGATATCATCAGAAGGACAGCTGATTGGGGGAAAAGAAGAGCTGTTTACAAGGAAGAACTAGGAAATATTAGAAATCATACAGGCTCTATTAGTATCTGTAAAATATTAGATCTAGAGAAAAATGCAATGCACTTTGGGTTCCTCCCCACACTACCCCATCCCCAGGCCCGATGTATTAGCTATAGGAAAATATAAATGGGAATTGCACAGGATGAACAATTACGTGGGGGTTGCAATCTGTGTTAGTGGAGGGAATGTCCACCTAGAAGAGATCATATATCCACAGAAATATCAAAGTGTAAAGCAATAAGGAAGTAGATGGTGATTAATTAATCAATTAGAATTTATTCATCACCTAGCATGTGCCAGACTACTAAATAATCAAAAGCAAATGTCACAAAATTGTTATTAAAAAAAAAAAGCTAGTCCCCCACCCCAAGAAGGGATACAAGAAGATATCTCACCCCATTCCTTTGCAGAAGTTGGGAAGAGGGAAGCACAGAACATTAGATATGTGTACAAATACACACAGACACACACATACATACATATATATTGTCCTTTTTTCTATGTACTGATCTGTTTTTCTTCTATTCTTTTTCTTTCTTCCTTCTTTCTAGTTCTTCTTCTAGTTTTCCTCCTCCTCCTCCTCCTCCTCCTCCTCCTCCTCCTCCTCCTCCTTCTTCTTCTTCTTCAATTTCTTTGTTTCAGGAGATGGCTCTCAGGGTAGGGGAGGGATATAGGTGAGAATCCAGGCAATATAAATCTAAAAGACACCAAAAATCTATTTTAAAGAAATTTCCACAGAACTCAAAAGCAACCTCGCCCAAGTCTTTCTTGTATTAAGATGACGGAGACTATGTGACAAAAACTAACTGCGTAATTCAATTTTTGAAATTCAGCCTGTCAGCCATATGTTTCCTCTCCATGTGATACAAACTGACAGTTTGAACTGATTTTTTTCACAGAATTGATCAGCTCCTTCCGTGTAGACACTCCCCACATACTTTGCATATAAAACACGTAGTGTTGTAAAGCACTGTGAGCGTACAGTGAGACATTTGGAACAACTCTGTCCCAAAAGGAAGGAATGGCTATATTGGCTTATTTTCGGTCTTTATCCTCCACTAACGGTCAGAAGATGAATGGGTCTTCTACCTTATTCATGTGGATATAACAGATCAATTGGTAGATGATAATTATGGTAACAATTTTAAAGACAGAACAGTATTCTATTGACAGAATTAACTGAAAACGAAAGAAACATGCCTTTCTAATTCTAAGGTATGGTTTCAAACTGTCTTTCCCAATCTTGAAAAAATTGGGTGTTTAAAAGAGAAGAATGACTAGGGGTTTCTGTGAAAGTTTATTTTAAAACTCCAACACTATCCCTTTGCCTCAGTGGGAAATTGTCTTTAAAAGACTCTGGGCTAGCCAGAAATCTCTGCAGGAACCTCTACAGAAATATTCTGTTAATGATTTCTAGATCTACCTTTTTTCTGTATTTGAGAACAAAGAGACGCCAGTCAATGGAATTCTCAAGCTGGGTCAGGTGAGCCACATCTGGAACTTGCATTTAATCTATTTGCTAAAAAAGCTAAAAAGAAAGAATATTATTTTTAGAGAGAAAGAAATAATTGATAATCCTCCTGTTGTTTTACTGTGTCTCAGCCTGTCAGGGAAACATGACTCTTTTGGGGGTAAAAAAAATTCAGAACTGTTTATCAATCTAGTCTTTGTTGCTCTCTCTATCTTGGAAGCAAATAACTGAATCTTAGTATCTTTGGGTTAGAACGTGCTTTTGAATTCTGATAGAATCCTATTTCTGTTCATTCTTAAATCCAGACAAACTTCATTTTCTACTTGGTTAGATTTGTCCTGTTGGGATTAGCATTTTAAAATGAATTACTGGGGGATTTCACAGTAACTTTGGAATCTAGCAACTATTTCTAAAGTAAATTGACCTTCATCATGAATATTAGAACCTACTTTGTCTTCCTAAAACAGCTGAATAGATTAGAATCCATTCAATCTTGACTCCAAATCTGAAGCCCTCCATTCCTGAGGGGGAAGGAGAGCACCGTGTGGCTAGAGGTAGAGCCCAAATCTAAACTCTGTTGAAAAAAACAAGGAGAGGAGAGAAGACTCCCGTCACCTATGACATAGACCTTACCTCAGAGCCTAGACAAAACAGAGAAATAAAGTACATAAATTACACGAAGGATTCAGCCAGCTCACGCAAACTGATTAGCTCAAATGTTAGGAGAAAAACAATAACAGGAAGCAAGAATGAAAGGTTGTTATGCGGCCGGACAAAGAGGAATGGTCATCAACCTTTTCAATTGACGTCAGGCTGGCCTCCTGTGATGTTTCAGGACAAGATGACCTGACCTTTTCATGTGTTGACTTCTACTTTCTTTTGCTCAGGTGTACTCTCTAAAGGTGTGTAGAAATGAATAGGGAAGTGACACATAGCTGACTTTCCTCTTACACGTTCCAGGGAGGTTATTCTGTGCCAAAGGGTTCTATCTAAACACATCCCAGGCCAAAACAACCTTCTTGCAAACTTTGGAATGAGAGTTTGTGTATGGAACTTGCAGAGTTTGAGGCTTAGTATTTAAGCAGTGTGACTGCCCACCTCCCCACTCCCACCCCCCATCTTGATGAGATGCAACATCTTGCCCCCGATTATAGAAAAAGGAAGCTTGTCCTTCATTACTCCCAGGACTTTCAGTTGTAAATAAAGAATTGCCTAAGTTGGCATGCAAAGCTATAATAGAAAAATGGCTTCACCTCTACCTCTAGTCTGAACCCTCTCTAACCCATTCTGCATACCAGTACCAAATTACTCTTTCTGAAGCAAAGTTTTTTACCATGTTTAAATCCTACTTAAAAACCTACAATGACTTCCTATTGCTACCTAATGTCTAAATTCTACTTCTGCCTACCTTTCAAAGCCTCTACAACCTGTCCAAACAATATACAACTAATATTATTCCTTAAAATTCCCACTATTCCCTAAAGTGCAACCTCCAGTCTAGTCAAGCAGGTCAAATCATTGCTGTCCACTATACCATACTCATTTTTACCTTAGTGCATTTTGTCACTATTTCTCCTCTATTCCACCCCCACTTTCATCCTGAAACCCTTTTTCTTCTGTATTTCACTTGCCTACCTCCTACATATCCTCCAATGACCAGCTCAAGTTCTACCTTAAGTACAGCCATTTTCTTGACCTAGCTAAACTGCCTCACTCATGTACTTCTGGAATTGATTTCTTGAATCTAAGGGTGAATCTTTACATTTATTCCTGTTACATTTCATTTCATTAGATTCAAATCTAATGAAATTTCCATTTCCTCTAAACCACTGTTACATTTAGAATCAAAACCATATTCTTTATTGTTCTCTCATTATTTGAGTGTGTTATTCTTGTCTCTCTGGTTATATTTTATGTTCCTTAGAAGCAAGGATCCTGTTTGGAGGGTTCTTCTGACTGGAATCACACAATTCTGGAGTTATAAGGAACCTCTAGAGATCATTTAGTTCCACCTGCATGAGAACAGGGGTCTCTTCTACATTTCAGTCAGGTATTCCCCCAGTCCTTGTTTTAAACCTTCAGGGGCAGGTCTTACTGGAGATAGCTCTGAATGTTGAGAAATCTTTCCTCATATCAATCCTGAATGTACCTCTTTACAATTTCTACCCATTATTCCAGTTCTACCTTTTTGGGCAAATCAGAACAAGTTTATTTGTTCTTCTAAGTGTTAAAGTCAAATGTTACTCCTTGCATTAAGAGTCTTTAGTTACCTTGCATAAAACCCAGCCTTAGAGTAACAATATATAGAAATTTATAGGAGGCAGCTAGGAGGTTCAATAGATAGAGCACTGGGTCTGGAGTCCAGAAAACCTGAGTTTAAATCCAGCCCTCAGACACCCACTAGCTGTGTGACTCTGGGAAAGTCACTTAACCTCTGTTTGCCTTAATCTACTAGAGAAGGAAGTGGCAAACCACTCTAGTATCTTTGCCAATAAACCCCATATGGGGTCACAAAGAGTTGGACATGATCAGTGAATAAACAACTACAAAACATAGAAATTTGAGGCTGTGGGTCTTAATGGTGACTTCTTTCTCAGATTTTCTTACCTGTGAATTTCTTGTCATCTCTACTACTGTTTTTTTGAATGCTGTAGTTACTTTTTTTGTTATCTAGATTTGTAGATCGGTACCATGAGCTACTTTCCCACCCACCTTTTCAGTTTAAAGTCCTTTTGATTAGATTTGCAAGATTCCAGGCAAATAAATTATTACTGGCCCCTATTTGATACATTCCATTGCTAACAAACAGCCCTTCATTCCTATATTTAATCCACAATGCAGAAATCGAAATCCTATTCCTAGACACTATGTACTTAACCATTAATTTACTTCCCAGGCCTTCTCTTTTCTCCAGAAGTCCTTGCCTACAAAGGGTGGGGCATCAGTAAAGAAAAAACTTCTGGTTATTTCTGGACACCTCTGGTGTCCTTACTGAATTTCTTACCCAAGACCCCGTGATTTTTAGTCATGTTTGCTAGGTTCTTTTTGATGGTATCATTTGTGTTTCTGTGACTCATGAAAGGTATGTATAAGTCATCAGTTTTGCCAAGTCTTGGAGGGTTTTTTCCCAGTAACATTTTGGATGTATGCCTTGGAAAGACAGCAGATCTTTCTGCAAAGGGTGTATGTTAAGGATAGATTTAGGAGACACATTAGACAAGATTGCACTGGGCCTAGAGAGAAGCCAGTTTTCACCGACAACTGTTACCTGACATCAGCTAGCTCCCTGGCCTCTTCCTAGTAACTTGCAGGTAGATACATGCCAATGAGCCCTCTTTCAAGGGTCCTTATTTTCTCCAAAACACACTGACCAGATTCACTTTTATGAACCCACATTCAATGAGCACATTACAAGTGATATATACACACTCATACACCCAGACTGAAGAGGGTGGTTTCTGAACCCTGAGGAGGTCTTTAGTTCACATTGTATCCCATTTAGTGGAATGCAACATGAGTTCTAATCAACTAAAGCCTGTCCCGCTGAACCAAAGGCAACAGATGAAAAACCATATAACCAGCAGGAAAGAGCTTGCTGATTATCATTAACAGTAACTGCCTTGACAAAGCACAGAGAATGACAACTCATAGGAACCTATTTTATTGTATGACTTACTTCTTTTTTTCTTCTTTCATCTTGTACGTATATGCTTGTGCTTTCTCTACCTTGTGGTGTTTTTTTTTTTTTGCTAGTTCTCCCCTCTACGTGTTCTGTTATACAGGAATGCAAGTCTTGCCAAACACACCCAGCTCTGCATTTACTATCTGTCAAAATTGTCGAGAGGCATGTCAACAGTGCATCACTGACATGTTTTTGTTTTTTAATCCCCGCTGCATCTCTCATTGCCATTGGCGAATAGTGTATGATCAATAAATACGTGCTGAATAAAATGCAGGTGGGTCAGAACTTTAAATGGAATGTGTTTCTGGGGACCATATCTTTAAACAGCTTAAAATGTGGTAAAATTCCTAAATAAATATAAACTACAGTCTTTATTTCTTGAGATTTTGGCAGAAAGGTTTCCCCAGGGCACATAAAAGCAGTGAAAAATAGCTTTTTATTGGACCAAATTGAATGATACTCCCAAATGTTCCCACAAATGAGTAGACTAGATGAATGATTTGTCCAACAAGGGACAAGATACTCCTTTGCTAGAAGAGAGCATCAGAGTCTTAATCTCAGGATTTTAGACTATGGATGATCCAGATGTTATGGTAGTAGGTTGGTTTAGATCAGTAGTGTCAAATTCAAATAGAAAAAATTCCATTAAACCATACATAGTGACCCCTATAGGCCACATACTGACTTCGAAAACCACACATTTATATATTTTATTTATTTTTTAAAATATTTCCCAATTACATTTTAATTTGTTTCAGCACACACAGGAATGCTATGGGCTGCATGCAACCTGGAGGCCAGGTGTTTAACACTTCTGATTTAGATGACTTCTAAGCACCTAACCAATTTCTGAGCTTCAGAAGTCAAAGTAGGAGCAGTAGGGACAAATTGTAGAAAGGCAGATAATAAGCTCACAGATATAAGAAGTAAAACTTCTTAGTAGTTGGAGCAACCTGAAAGTAGAATGGACTGTTTCCAAAGTTGGTGGTCTTCCCGTTTCTGAAAGGGTTCAAATAGAGTATTGAGTATCACTTGTTGGTGATATGGTAGGGAATATTCGTTCTCAGATCTTGGTAGGACTCAGTGGCTTGTGAAGCATCAGTAACCTTTCCAGTTCTAAGACTGTGCACTTCTGTTAAATGTGAGCCAGGGAAAAGCAGGGACCACCTCCCAAACCAGGAACAGGGACCAAAAAAGTCAGGACATTGACAAGATGAAATGAGAGGAGATATTTCAACATAATTTTTTATAAATTAGCATAAATCGATACCACAAAATTCTTCTCTGTTTTGCAAGTGGTATGTATTTTGTACATTAACAGCTAAAAGACTCTAGTATACAATAACACACAGGGCAAAATGAATGCTGGGCTAGGGTAAGGGGCTGGGTGAGGGAGGGGGGGAAGTAGATTATACCTTTCGAACTTTGCCTAAGACTCACCAAGATTTTGTTCCCATTCCAACTCCTATGTTTGTTGATTACAAAAGTATTCTGAGTTGCTTTTATACCAGTTTTTTTTAATTATTATTATGCAGGTTGGGTTTTAGTTCAAGCTAGTTCACTCATTTTTTCCCCTTTTTTGGTTTAAATTTTTTTAAATCACTATTTAGGCTCATTTAAGGGTTCACCAAATTATTGTAGTGGGAATTCTTGGTAGAGTTCAATTTTTGTATCAAAATATCACTTAAAAACAGCACCTAGGGAAACCCTAATTCTCAAAGGGTCCCATGTATCATATGGAACAGGCTCTTATGAATAAAAAGTAACATGGAAAACAAGTCTTAAACAGGGCAATATCTCATCATAGAATTTTGAGACTGACTCGTTTTTTTCCTCATGGCCAGAATGGTCTGAGAAATAAGTGCATTGTCAACAAACATAGAGGACGAAGGCTCTGTCATCTTTCTCCTAACAAAGCTCTGATATAAAGGGTTTTCTGGAATCAACTTTCCCACTCCATGTGAAACCAGTAAATAATATTGGATGAGTAATTTCAAAGCATATAAGACTTTTGAAATTCTCTTCTTGGTAGTACTGTTTGATTTCAGCTTTATGAGTAAATCAGTCAATTGACTGAATTGAATGATTTTCTCCCCCAGACTCTTTGATAATAGCCTATTAAGATTTAAGTGGTTTTACTCTTGCCCTCTCTTTTTGAGACTGCCTAGTAACTCAGTGTACCTTTCTCCTCATGGCAGCCCAATTGTGTGTGTGTGTGTGTGTGTGTGTGTGTGTGTGTGTGTGCGTGTGTTTTGTTTTATTTTTGTTTTTATTGGAATGGGGGGGGTAGTCTGGTATAGGAAGGTGAGTATTGTTTCTTGAACTGCCTGGAAGGCAACTATCTAGGGAAGAAGTGGGGAACCCATGGCCTCCTGTGGCCCTCTAGATCCTCAAGTGTGGCCCTTTGACTGAATCCAAACTTCGCAGAACAAATCCCCTTAATAAAAGGATCTTTTCTGTAAAACTCGGGCTCAGTCAAAAGGCTGCATGTGCCTTGAGGCCACAGGTCCCACACGCCTGATCTAGGGTCTATTTGTGATACAGGAGATTTGTCAAGAGGCCACGATACTGATTTCTTAAAGAGTTGTCTGGTTAAAGTGTGAAATTGGATTTATTAACATATCCATTTGTTATCTTACACCAATCTACTCATTTGGTGCTATGTTCAATGAGTATGAGACAACTTTTCAAAACATAAATTTAGGGTTTGATAGATTCAAAATGTAGCCTGAGGATCCCTGCAATCATTGTGGGGTTTAAGAGGGACTGGGGCAGTAATGAGGGAGTGTTTGACATTTTACCCAGAAGAATTCATGGAACAATACCAAAATTGGTTCTGTGGAACTGGGGGAAGGAGAGAATAATCATTTATTTAGATTCTACCATGTGCCAGGCACTGTGCTAAACATTTTACAAATATTAACTCATATCAACAAATATCAATATTGATAAATAATAAAATAATATATTAATAATATTTATTTGCATTAATATTTATAAATATTGTGTATTATATAAATATAACAAGCATGATAATATTTATAAGATATATTTAATAATATAATATTAATAACAAATATTAACCCTCAAAACAATCCTTCAAGATATGTGCTATTATTATCCTCAGTTGAGGAAACTGAGGCAAGCATATGTGACTGTCCAGGATCACATAGCTAGTAAGGATCTGAGGCTAAATTTGAATTCAGGTCTTCTTGACTCCAGGGAGAGCACTTTATGCACTGTACCACCAATTGCTTAGAAGTGGAGGGAGCAAGAGGAGGGGTTCTTTACCAATGATGCAATAGAGTTGCTGGGAGCAATATAAACAGTTCTGAAGACTAGAAAAAAGTGCGTGCATGTGTGTGTGCATGTGTGAGTGTATGTGTGTGTGTACGCATGAGTGTGTGAGAGAGACAGACACAGACAAACAGGCAGACAGAGATGTAATGAGGGGTGTGTGTGTGTGTGTGTGTGTGTGTGTGTGTGTGTGTGTCTAGTGCTTAAGGAAACATAGTCAACATGAGTGAGGTTTGTCACGAGGATTGGGAAACAACAACCCAAACTGGCTTTCTCTCACTCAAACACACCGAAAATTAGGAGGGGGAGGAAAGAGAGAGAGAGAGACAGAGAGACGGAGAGAGAAAAATGGGATTATATCATCTAAGTCAAAGGACAAACAAAAATGAGTTCAATTTGCAGCATGGCCAGAGACAACTGAAATGGACCAAGTTCTTGGGGGAGTCTTTTGATAATCTCCCGTGGCCCACAGGCATTGTCCCTCTGTGTCTTAAAAGGGGACCTCTCAGCTAAGCCCAAATATTTGACCAGATCTTGCCTAAAGCTTTGTTAATTGAAAATAAAACATTTATCAAGTGCTGGATCTTTGAGCAGCACAGCACCAGATGCTATTACTAGACATAATTTTGTCTTCTCCAGATCCTAAAGCCATATCTAAACTACAGGGAATCTCTCTTTAAAAAAAAAATAAATAAAACATTCCAAGTGTTTCAACATAGAATCCAAACCTAACATCACATCTGTAAGCAGCTAAGCCACATTTCATTCTGTCAACAGAACTTGCCTGAAGTGCCCAGTGAATGAACAAAAGAATACAAGAGGACAAGTAGATGACCTATTTTCTTGGTGAATGTTGTTCAGCCCAAGAATTCCATGCCAGATGATTTGGCTGACCTAGGCATTTTAATATGACATTGTATGATTCCTATTTCTAGGGACATGTAGCTGGGGATAGCTGTCAAAATACAAAGCAAAAGGTTGTGCTTGTCTGAATATTTCATACAGAGAGGAAACCTTTTCTTGTGTGAGTAAATCAATGATCATCTCCTTCGTGGGTAGTTTCTTAACCTGTAAGTGAACTCTGTGGCCATGTATGTATATGGTTGGTCTGGCCAAGTACCTGAGGTCTCTCTTCAATGACTCAATTAGAATTAATCCTAACTATTGTAGTTGACTTAACAGTGGAGATATTGATTCTATGGCCTTTGACTTGTTTCTGAGGTCAATAATTGACTGAAGTATTCAACTTGGCCGCCTGGGTTGACGTTAATGAGTTGAATCATCATCTTAATAGATTTTGATGATGATGTAGCCCAAACACCACCCTTCTCTGGAGTGCAATTTTTACTGGATTGAATTTAATAACACTGATCCAGAGGCATTCTGGTGACCCAAAATGTGGCAAACCATAAGCATATCATAACTAAGTTGGCATAGATGATACAATTTACTCCAAGGCCCAAATGAAATTTTAATTAGAATATCATGGGTTCAGAGATATAAGGGACCATAGAGGTTCTCTAGTCTATCCCTTTCCTTGTTTTAAACATGAGGAAACTGAGGCCCAGAGAGACAGAGATAGTAAATAGCAGAATGCAGATTTGAAATCAGAGCTTCTGATTCCAAATCCAGCATCTTTTCTGTTATATTTTGCAGCATCCCTAAATAAAATAGAATGTTATTAACATAATAGAGCTGGGAATGGCCTTAGAGATCATATGATTCAATTTGTGACCCAATAGGTGAGGAAACTGATATCCAGAGAGGGGAGGTGATTTGCCTGTAGTCCTACCAATAGCAATACAAGACTAAAATTTAGATCTCCTCTCATTTAGAAAAAAATTTTAATTATAAAGAATTTACTTTTTTTCTACTTCAAACTTCCCCCAACCTATAAAGAGAGAAGGAAGGAAAGAAGGAAGGAAGGAAGGAAGGAAGGAAGGAAGGAAGGAAGGAAGGAAGGAAGGAAGGAAGGAAGGAAGGAAGGAAGGAAGAAAGGAAGAAGGAAGGAAGGAAGAAGGAAGGAAGGAAGGAAGGAAGGAAGGAAGGAAGGAAGGAAGGAAGGAAGGAAGGAAGGAAGGAAGGAAGGAAGGAAGATAGAAAACCTGTATCTGATACAAGCTTAGGCGAGCAAAACAAATTCCCACCTTAACCATACCCAAAAGGTGTGTCTCTTCTGCATATTAAACCACCATCTCTTTCGTGAGGATGGCAATGCTCTTTATCAGTTTTCTGGAATGATGGTTGATCATTCAGCTGATTAGGGATCTTAAATCATTCAGAATTTTTCATTTTTACAGTACTGATGCTGTAGTATTATTCTTCCAGTTCTGCTCACTTTTATCTGCATCAGTTCCTATTAGTCTTCCCAAGTTTCCTTGAAACCATCTTCTTCTTTATTTCTTAAAGAACAAAAGTAATGTATTACGTTCATATATCCTAATTGTTTCCACCGTTCCCCAACTGATGGACACTGCCTTGGTGTCCTGATCTTTACCATAACATGAAGAGTTATTATACTTGTTTTTATACATATAAAACCTTTTCCTCTTTCTTTGATCTCTTTGGGACAATGTCATAGCAATGGTATTGTGGGGTCAAAGGGCATTCACTGTTATTAACTTTTGGAGCATAATTCTGATTTCTTTTTTCCAGGACAATTGGACCAGTTCGCAGCTCTGTTAACGGTACATCAACATGCCTATTTTCCCATAGCCCCTCCAGCATTTGTGTGTTCACTTTACCAAAGGACAAAGACCTATTTTTTCTCTGAATTCTCTTAAGTTCCTGTTCTCCAAATCTAAGAGGCATGGCAAACTATGCCTTGTGCTCCCTTGCTTTTTTTTAAATCATAAACTAAACAATGATATTACTTTCTTTCCAAAATTACAATAATTTCTATTTTGTCAATTGGCTCCTCCTTATTGGTCATAGTGATGACCAATCATTATGAATGATGATGTTGTCATTAGATTGCTTTCATCTTAAAGTGTTAACCCTGTCAAGAAGTTTTGCATTTTGATAAATATGAACTTCTTAAGGAGTTGGAGTTCTAGTGGTGGAATTGTAGACAGTATCCAATGATGGTAGAGGCTTTATAAATCTTAGGATTTAGTACTGAAAGCACGGAATATGCCAGTAAATGTTTAACAGCCAGCTTTCAAAAAAATGTGTATGACATACTTTTAAATTTAACCTGCATTATTAACATTTCTCCAAAATTTTTTTAAGTCTAGAAAATCAATAAAACAATACATCAAGCCCTGTTTTGTCATGTTTGACAATTTCTGAGGCATAAATGCTCATGTTGAAAATTTAATGATCAGCTCTTGCAACCCCAGTTCAAGTTGGCTTGAATACCCCTAGCTAAAAGGTACCCAAGAGATCATCTAGTCCTTCCCCCCTCATTTTTTAGATCACAGAATCACAGACATAGAGCTGGAGAGGGCCTAGAGTAACTTATAGTCCAAACCTCTCATTTTACAGAGAAGAAATAAGTCTGGAGTGCTGGGGAAGTCACCTCGTCCCTCTGAGCTTCATTTTATTCCTCTGTGAAGTGGGGGCTATTGTGGGAAAGGCTTTAACATTCCAATCTGTCGTCTCATAATTGATATTCCTAAAGCAGAGATAGCTGTTATATCCCTGCCTGAAAGGTTCTGATTGCCTCTCTGAATGCCTCTAGGATAAAATGCAAATTATTTTATTTGGCTTTTACAAGCCTTTCATAATCGGGATCCCATCCATCTTTCTAGATGATTTCACATTGCTCCCCTTCAGACACCCTCCTTTCTAACCAAAACGACCTACACACAATTTCTTGTCTTTTGCCACTGTGCCTTTTTTGGCCTGTCCCCGGGGCTGGAATATACTCTGTAAGTCTAGGAATCCCTAGCTCCCTTCAAAGGTCAGCTCAAGGTGCAGCTAAGTGGCTCAGTGGATAGAGGTTCAGCCCTGGAGTCAGGAGGGCCTGAGGTCAAATCTGACCTCAGACACATAATAATACTCCCTAGCTGTGTGAAGTCACTTAACCCCAAGTGCCTCACCAAAAAAAAACCATCAAACAAAGTTCAGTTCAAGTACTGCCTCCTCCTGACCTAGGCCTTTCCCAATTCCTAGACTTTTGAGCCCTGTCTAACCCCCAAACGTGTCCCTGACCAAATTACTTTATTTCTATTAACTTATTGGATTTTTAGTATTTTCCCCACTAGAATATAAGATCCCTGAGGGCCAATGTTGTTTCATTTTTTTTTGTCTTGGAAATACCAGAATCTTTCAGACCAATTTGTACTTTTTTTCCTGCCACACCTATGATTTTATCAGTATAGGGCTTTCCTAATAAGGAACTTCTTTTACAAATGCAAAACTGTATCTTCTCTGAATCTTACAATCTTAGAGAACTGCCTAGAATATTAAGAGGCTAAGTGACTTGCTCAGGGTTATACAGCCAGTACTCAGCAGAGTGGCCCTTTGAACCTAGGGCTTCCTGACTAGACACTATCTACTATACCAAGTTGCCAATAATGATAATAATAATAATAATAATAGTAATAATAATAATAATAATAATGATAGCTAGCATTTATATAACTTGTACTATGTGCCAGGCACTGTGCTAAGCACTTTATAATATTATCTTATTTAATCCCTAAAACAACCTGGTGCTATTATTATCTCCCTTTTACAGATGAGGAAACTGAGACAGACAGCAGTGAGGTAACTTGCCCAGTGTCAGACAGCTAGTATTTAGCAGAGGGGCCCCTTGAACCTACATCTTCCTGATGGACTGACTCTTTATCCACTACATCAAGTTGTTAATAATAATTATATATATATATATATATATATATATATATGTATATATATATATGTATGTATATATATATGTATGTATATATATGTATATATATGTGTGTGTATGTATATGTATGTGTACTAACATATATATGTATATGTATATGTACTAACTAATAATTAACATTTATACAGCATGTACTATGTGTCAGGCACTATGCAAAAAACAAAAACATTTCCTGCCTTCAAGGAGCTTTTTGAGGTACAACATGAGAAAAGGTGAAGTATGTTTAAGTGAATAACAATAACATGTACTTGCTTCACTTCTCTGGAAGGAGTATGGCAGGAGCTGAAGTTTTCAACAGTGGAGTTTCAAGCCCTGTCTTGATTCCCTGACATCATCACTTGGGCTCCCTCAGTTCCTAGAAATAGCTCTATCAGAAATTCTGTGGAGCATCATGGGAATTGGCTCAGTCACAGGACTAGAAATGGCTTAACTTGAATCTGATCACCCACCAAAATTTCAATCCTTTTAATGTGGTTTTCATCCATTATATTAAGCAGGAAGAAACACGTGGCTTTATTTGGCCCAACAATTAGGAGACAGATTACCAGGATACTTAAAAGATTGCAAAGTATCAGTACATAGGATAATTCTTTTAATAATTGTCTTCATTGTTTCATCAGCCTATGTAATCCTGTGACCAACACAGACTGCAGTGTTATCATGATCCCTCCACAATGTCAAAGATGGCCTAGATGAGCCTTTCCTGCAAAGATGGCAGATGCAACGTCCATCACCTTGTCAATGCCAGGAGACTTCCAGTTTGACAGCACCTTCTAGGTGCCCTACTGACATCATCTGCTGTACCCAAAAACACCAGATCATATGAACACCACAATGAAGCATTCTCAATCAACAAAGGTGAAAAGTTATAAAGGAGGCTCTGCTGTAACTTTAGGCCAAAGGTCTCCAAGTGTGAACACTAAGTGTAGCAAACTGGAGAAAGTCAAAATACATGGGTCAAATCTCACTTTGGCAACTCACTACGTATATGACTTTGGGGAAATTATTTATCTTCTCTGTGCCTCAATTTCCTCTTTTGTTAAATGACAAGAATTGGACTAGAACAGAAGTTCTTTACCTTTTTGGTGACATGCCCCCTTTAGGCAAACTGTAGAATTCTTCTGATAATTGTTGCTTAAAGGGTAAAAATAAAGTATATAGGATTTCAAAGAGAAGAAATTATATTGAAATGTATTATCAAAATATTAAGAAAAATTAACTCACGGATTCCAAATTAAGAACTCCTGGACCAGAAAGCCTCACACATTCCTTCCAATGTAAAACCTGTGAACCTACAATCTCAGGGGGTTGGGGGAAGGTCCTCTGCTTTATCATTTTGACACCTTAAAAGACTAGGGAAAAACATTTATCTCACCAATAATTAGAGAAGAGTCCACTGCCATAAGGGTATCACTGCAACTGCTATGGGAGAGATCCTATTAGCAGGCTGGCAGGCTTGTTAAAGGCTTATAATCCCTTTCTTATACTCATCATTGAAGTAGCAAGGATTCTCAATAGCTTCCCTGCCTCTGACATGCATCCAAATTTTTAATAGTGGCTAAGTACTTCACCAAGCAATTGAAAAAAAATAATGTATTCACGCACCAAAAATCTTTTCAGGCCTCTTTTCATCTCTCTATTTTAGGGCTGGGAAATGGATTATGTTTCAAATTTACATACTGGGCAATAGGTCCCCCCACCCACTTCTTCTTTGTAAAACTCCTCCATTTCCAAACTACTTGGGAGAGTTTAACACTTTTGATGATTTTGAAACTAGCTGTCAGATTTAATCTATGCTAAAGAGGCTGAGAGAGGGTGAATGTATTCTGAAGCTTGTTATATAATTTACAGATTATTTTTGCAATTTATGTTCCATCAAATAGGGTATATTAGGCTCTCAGAAAGCTCTTAATGATCAATTAATTTCAGCAGAGCAATCCTGGTGGCACTTACGGGACAGGCACGATTAGACCCCTTTCTATCTGAGTCCCAAGGTCAAGTCATCAAATATGACTGATTGCATTTTCTAATGGCTTCTCCATGCCCATTAAAGAGCACTCAGCGATTCAGACTTGCCTCTGATCATGACATTCAAAATCTGCTCTGATGGCTCCTAACAAGCAAAAATGTATTCTCTAATCTTTAACCACATAAACAATGGCTAACCACTTGTAATTGAGTTTAAATTGATTTCAGGTGGCTTCAGAGAAAAGCAATTTCTACAACAGATTAACCTCTTAATTAAAGTATATTAAGGATACTGGCAGGTGTAGAAATTCTGCTCCAGTAGAAAATTATAGCTCATTGACATTCATTTATGAAAGAATCCTTGTTCCGTTCCCAGGTAACAAGTTACTTATCCACCTTTCTTGCTGCATTCACTGAACATAAAACCAGTATAAATGCCATCATTTAAAAAGAAATATCTCAGCCTTTCTTGCAAGATGGGGTGTGGAGAGGGGGGAGGGGTGCAATGAGATGAGCTTCTCTTTCCAGCTCAAGTCATTAGGTATATTTTCTCATAGGCAAAGGAAGCGTTGTCTTCACCTCCTGATAACCAATGACCATCATTTATCTTTAGAGTGAGTGAGAGAAAATGGAAGCTATTTCCCCCTTCTTCTCAACTTACATGATGGTGAACTGTTATATATGGAAGTTTAAATATATGTGAACATGGACAAACATTGCACAGGATGGTTGGACCGGGAGGAGTTGTGGTCTGCATCACTGAAAGAAACACTTGTGTAATGAGATCACAGAACCATTGGAGTACTGGTGTCCCTGTTCCCTACAAGAATGTTTTTGTTTGATTTTGTTCATTCCAGATTTTGGGTTTTGTCTGTCTAATGCCAAAGGGGAAGGGAATAAGTATTTAAATAGCACATATTATGTGCCAGGACCTATGCTAAGTGCTTTACATTTCATCCTCACAGCAATCCCATATGGTAAATGATGTTATTGTCTTCATTTTATAATTTTGGAAATTGAGGCAAACAGAAGTTAAATGACTTATTTAGGTTCACACAGCTAGTGAGTAAAGTTGGATTTGAACTCAGGTCTTCCTGACTCCAGGCCAGGTCTCTATCCACTGTGATAGCTAGCTCACCTTTCCCCCCACCCTAGAGTGTTTTTGTTTTTTAATTGGAAAATTTTTGATAAAATGGGGAGGAAAAAAGTAATGTGAATTTCCTACCTGAAAATAGTTCAAGACAAGTATCTAAAGCAAATTTTATTATACATAGGAGGTGACAATATTAAATGCACATTACCAAGATTATTCATTATTAAAAGGTCCTCATTTTATCAGGCAAATTCCATAGAAGAAAGCTTCTTTATTAAAGGAGATGAGGACAAATGACCACTACGGCATAGGGGAAAACCAAAGACTTTTGAAATAGACTTCAACATTCTACCACTGGGTGCTTGCATTGCATAACTTCCGACAGTCTGAAAGCCTTTTTAAATAGGACCATAGGTGCCAAAGGAATTGCTTGGGTCCAGTATTTTAGGGGAAAATTCATACTAGTCAGTGGTAATCACCTATTCAAAATAAATAATTGACTCACTGAGTTTTTCCTTTTCTAGTGGTCTTCTAGAAGAGTCATCTCTTCGTCCCCTCCTCTTATTCCATCTAGATGTACCTCTTTGTCTCTGCTTTCAGACTCAGGCCCATCCATAGTCTGTGATCAATAGAAAGATAAATCATTGAATCCCACAACCACAGAATTTCACAGTAGGAAGGGAACTCCAAAATCAGCATCCCCCTGACAACATTCTTGCAACCTTTGCTTGGAAGATCTTGCCCGGAGCAGCCTGTTCTACTCATGAACAACAGCTCTAACATTACTTACACCCATGCTTTCCCTTACACTGAACCAAAACCTAAATCTCAGGAACATCTACATACCCCTAGTTCTGAGCACAGATGCACATAAGAAGCAAATACCTCAAAGGGCTCAAGCCAAGTCTCCATTCACAAAGCTTTCTGATGGTCTGTGACTATAGTGATGGCTTCCTAGTCACCCAGTGGTGTAGACTACAGGTGGAGAACCTGTGGCCTCAAGGCCATATGTGGCCCTCTAAGTCCTCAAGTGTGGCCCTTTGACTGAATCCAAACTTCACAGAACAAATCCCCTTAATAAAATGATGTGTTATGTAAAACTTGGACTCAGTTAAAAGGCTTCACCCAAGGACCTAGAAGGCTACATGTGACCTCAGGCCGCAGATCCCCCATCCCTGGTACAGAAGTTCTACCCACACAAAGCCAGAATCCTTCAGGCCTGATAAATGTCCCAAGCCATGGGAGTCACCTCATTCTGTCCTGCTGACCAGGTTCCTTAATATGGAAGAAAGGAGGAGAGGGCAAACTGAGTGCTAGATCCTTGTTGAGCACCCTTTCTATATTTTGGCTAAGTAAGCCTCCTTTTGTTAACTGCTGAATGACCTCTGAGTAGCTAATTCCATTCCAATATGGCACCTAAACTATGAAGAAATCAGCCCAAGTTGGGCTTAGCTCACCACACCATCGAAGACCTAATATAACTTCAAGACTTGATCAGGAACATGGATTTTGACCTACAGGTATTGTAGATTACATTGGGATGGAGTTACATGACTGACAGCAAGAAAGAGAGACCACATCTGCTTCCTATCCACATAGTGGTGGCCTATTCTCTTCCCAAGTAGTTCCCTTTCACTTGAGCCTAGAATCTCAGTCTCTTCTCCTGCAGCTATACTCTTCAAGGGCCCTGGCAAGCTTGTCTATTGGGCAAAGAGATCATACCTGTCAGAGTCAATAAACGCTTATTAAGAGCCTACTGTCTGCAATACTCAGAGCTGGGGCCACAAAGAAAAGCATAAAACAGTCCTTGCCCCCAAAAAGCTCATAATCTAATGGGGGAGGCAATATATAAAAAAGCTAAAAAGTAGGGGGGGGAAGTTACCTGTGGGGTAACCTTTGCAGCAAAGGTGGGAAATGATCTGAGGAGGTCTGAGTTTCTGAGTTGACTTCATCTCGCAGAATGATGAGTTTCTAGAGATGATAAAGTCTAGGAAAGTAGCCAGGTGGGGAAGAATGAGGATAATTCACTGGGTGCCATTCTCTCCAACCAGGAGGAAAGAGAGGCTCAGGGGCAGGGGAGGCTGAGGAGGTGTGAGTTTCCAAGTTGTTTTTATCTTGCAGAATGATGAGTTTCTGAAGAAAACAAAGTCCAGAAAAGTAGCCAGATGGGAAATAACACATAATGCTTTGCAAACATAAAGCATTATATCAGTGCTAGCAGTTATCATTATTAATATTACATTAATAGTAATAAGCATACAGATGCTCAGTGACACTGTATGACAGGTGTGATTTCACCTGACAAAAGTGCCATGTCAAGACCCAAGATGTTGTCATACATTGGTCCAAGGCTATAAAAAGCCTACGGATTATCAGAAAGCAATAACAAAGCATAGTTTCTTGTCCACACCCCATTGCAATTATTAAAAAATATCTTAAATAATTTTCCCCTATGCATTTCATGCTCAACCCCAAAGGCAAGATTGTCCCTAACAGGGTGAAAAATTCTGATGAGGCAGAATGTATTCATCACCAGTCATTGCATTCCTGAGTTTGGTTCCAAGGGAATTTCACTCATCAGGATATTATACTTGTTGCTGCCTCTGCCACAACTTAATTATAAAACCAGGACTAGAAATATTTTCACCTGGGGTAAAAACATTGGGGGTGGTGGGTGAGGGAATAGGAAGAATAAGGTCAGTTTGACTGGTGCCGTCACACTGGGAGGAGTGGTCCAACCATCACACCTACCTCCTGCGTGGTTTGAGGAGAGAGATGTTCCCTAAAAAAAGGTACCAAGCAATGGAAAGCTGGGTAGAGATGATACAAGAGATAATTGTACAGTGTAGTGGCATGGGCTGGTGGGGTGCCTCGAGGGTCACCAAGGTGATGAAGTTCAATTCCATGAGAAGGGAGAACAGGAGAAAAGAACACTACCCTGAGGAAGAAGCAGCATGCTACCCCTGATTAAGCACATTCCCAGAGATTTTGATACCCTGGGACAAATTCCATGTGGCCTAGACTAGTTAGCTCTGCTCATTTATCATTGTTAGTCTAACAGAATCTTTACCTATAAAAGAGATCCAGCCTAACACTTTAGGCATAACTGGACCTACAAATGGTTGTGGAGAAGATACTGAGCACCTCTACATGGTAAAGACAGTGACTGTAATGTAGCCGATGTATTGACTATTCTCTAGGCCTAGGGAGGTTAAGAGACTTCCCCAAGGTTAAATACATCTAGTTTAGGACAAAGCTACTTCTAAACCTCAAGCCTCAACTACTAAGCTAGTCCTTTCCTCCACATCACGTTTGCTTGAGCCCCCTTAACTTCATCCACATGGAACAGTAGGACTCAGCTGTGCCGTGTATGAACTAATACTAACTTTGGAGTCGGAGGAGCTAGGTTTGAATCCTTGCTTGGCCACTTACTACCGGTATGACCTAAGGCAGGTCACTTCACCTCTCACTGGGCCTCAATTTCCTCAATGACAAGATTGGTCTTGATGATGGCTAAGGATCCTTCTCTTATTTGTGATCCTATATCTTCTGGAGACTGAAAAGGAGTCTCATCAGTACGTTCCACTTGCTGAAGCCCCATAGTATCTGGTAAAATGGAAGCTGGTGAGAATGATCAGCTCAATCTAAGCATAAAGTCCACTCAGGAGTCATAGTACAAATGATGTTCAATGGAAAATCATGGTGCAAATGCTTGTCAATGAAAAGGAGGATGAGGAAATTAACCTGGCAAAAATGAGAAGCTGCCTGGCTCTCTGTTCCCATGTTTTCCCACAAGATAAATCCTTCTAATTGTCTCCTATTAGACTCTGTTCAACCCTGAGATCAGTTCTGCCTTTGGGCAGGAAGAATATAAGAAAAGTACATCTTCCTTTTCTGTGTTTTCTATCTAGTTTGACCTAACACCTTGTAATCTGGCCTTGGCTTTACCCCCAGGACCCATGGTAACCGTTCTCCCTTTGCCTCAGAAGTTCTAAATATCAAATGTCATTCCTTCTTCAGAAGCCCTTTACCCAGACTTCTTATTTACAGTCTGGTCCCTGGATATTAAGACTCTCTTCTGAGCCCCTGATCCTTTCATCATCCAGTCTTTCTGATTCAAAGGCAATGCGGTACAATGGAGGACACCCTGAATTTTGAGTCAGAAGACCTGAGTTCAGATCTGATCTCTAGAACTAGCTGCATAACTCTGGGCAAAAACCTTAGTTTCCACATCTCTAAAATGGTGATAATTGTACTCATACTCCCTACTGAATGAGGTTGTGAGGAAATCTCTTTATATATCTAAAAATGTTACATAAATGTGAGTTATTATTATTCCTTATGCCTGAACTCCTATATATGACCCTGTCCTGCAGTCATAACTACTTGCACTTATCCATCCTAGCCTTAACCATATCTCGCCAGACCTAGACACTCAGCCCTGGCCTACCCTGGCCTGATCTGTTTATTGATGCCCAAGTCCTGGTATGACAAATATGATGGTATCAGAAATATTTAAGGAATAAATGAATGAATGAATGCATATAATGACAGAAACATGACCCTGCACTTTCGTTTCAGTTTCTGGATTTCTTTTTTTTAACTCTTTCTAAAATGCTATATCTGTAACATATAATTCTCAAAACTGTCTTGGAATTAATCACTCCCCTAGTCACTAACAGCAAGTACTAATTTAGGACAGATGAGTAGAAAAGGAAGCTTTTCACTGTGTCTCCCTAGGCATAGACCTAAGCATTCTAACAGGAGAACCTTATGGGTTGTGACAGATGGAAGGGTTGGTGATAGGGGTCTAAAGAAACTCCAAGGATGATTGCACAGGAATAGGCTTGATCAATTATCCTTTCAAAGTTGAGGGAGACAAGGGCAATCTGATATGAATTCCCTGCCCAGTCTGAATCATCCTCAGGTTTCTGAAGAGGACTTTGGACACATGAGAACAGTATGGACTTTCCAGAGGACCTCATCTCCTGCTGCAATCAGCAAATTCAGGGCCCTTCTTTACTCTCTGATCTGCCCATATCAGGAAGGCTACTTAAAATTATGTCAGTAGTTTAGATAGGTCTAGGAGCTATACTTAGGCTTACTTCAATTTCACATCTATTAGGAAGCTACAATGTGAAAGGCATGGTACTGATACTGGGATCATAAGTATGAAAAGCAATATGGACCTTGCTATCAAGGACATTACCAGGGTCAGGCAGAAGCTGACTGAGCATCCTGGGGGAATGGAAAGAACAACGGACGTAGAGATAGAAGATGTAGGTTAGAAGGCTGGCTTCAAAGCTCATGAGTTGCATGACTTTGGATAAGCCTCTCTAGGCTTCACTGTCTTCATTCATAAAGTTAGATGATATGATCCCAGAGGTTCACACACACACACACACACACACACACACACACACAATTCCCATAAAATCTGGATAAGATTATACATTAATAGTTATCCCTCATATGTGTAAGCTGATAAAGGAATTCAAGTAAATGGTACATGAACATGTATGATATAAATTAGAATTGGTAGGGACAAAGCAGAGATCTAGATGACCTACAGTTGATTTTTCGTTCTGTTTTGTTTTGTTTTTGTTTTAATGTGAAAGGCATAGTTTTTAGTAAGTGGGATCCTACAAGCCTCCCTGGAGGTGGTAACACCTGAGTGTCACAAAGGATGAGAAGGATTTGATTTGATGGAAATGTATTACAAATATACAATACATGGAGGCTGGAGAGTGCAAGACGAAATCAGGAAACAGTGAAGGAGTTCATTTTGACTTGAAGAGTGTGTGAAGGCAAGTAAGGTGAAATAAAGTTGGAACTGTAGGTTAGACCCCAACTCTGCAGGGCCTTAATCAATCAATAAGCATCTATTGAGCATGTTCTATGTGAGGGGAATTGCATGCAATGCTGTAGATACAAGTTGGTCAGCAATAAGCATTTATTAAGTGCCTACTATGTGCTAATGCAGATACGTGGCATAGCGTATAGAGTGCCTGGCCTGAAGTCATCTTCCTGAGTTCAAATCTGACTTCAGACACAAGCTGTGTGATCCTGGACAAGTCACTTAACCCTGTTTGCCTTGGTTTCCTCATCTGTAAAATGATCTGGAGAAGGAAATGGCAAACCACTCTGGTATCTTTGCCAAGAAGACCTCAAATGGGGTTTTGAAGAGTCAGACATGACTGAAACAACTGAACAAAAAATTGTGCTAAGGTGGGAGATACAGAAAGAGGCAAAAGACAGTCCCTGCCCTCAAGAAACTCATAGTCTAACAGAGGAGAGAACAAGCAGACAAGTATGGGCAAACAAGCGCTCTCCAGGATAAATAGGAAACAACAGTGAGAAGGCACCAGAATTTAGAAAGGCTAGGAAAGGCTTCCTGTAGAAGACGGCATTTTAGTTGAGACCTAAAGGAAGCTGGAGAAGTCAATGGGCAGATATGAGGACGGAGAGAGTTCCAGGCATGGGACAGCCAGAGAAAATGCTACATGAAGAATGGGCTGAAGAAGTGAAGGACTGGAATCGGGAAAATCAGTTAGGAGATTATTAAAATAGTCAAAGGATTAAAGGACGTAGAACTACAAGATCCAACTTCTACATTTTAACAAAGAAGAAAGTAAGGCGCAAAGACAGTCAGTGACTTGCCCACTGCCCTACTTACCACGTAGGTGGTAAGCAAAAGAGCCAGGATTTATCCCCTGGTCCCACATCCATTATTCTTTCCATTACATCACACTTAAACATCTCCATAGGTAAAAATGATAAGAGCCTGAATTTTCATTATTGTTCAGTCATTTCAGTGGTGACAGACTCTTGGGACCATTTGGGGTTTTCTTGGCAAAGATCCTGGAGTGGTTTGCCATTTTCTTCTCCAGCTCATTTTACAGAGGAGGAAACTGAGGTAAACAGGGGTAAGTGACTCGCCCAGGGTCACAGAGCTAATGAGTGTCTGAGGCCAAAGAACCTGAACCAGAAATACGAATAAAGAGAAAGGATGGATCAGAGATATTGTGGCAATAGAAACAATAGGAAAGGGGTGAGGGAAAAGGGTGTCAAAGCCCATTTTGAGGTTTTTGAGCCCTAGCGTTCACAAGGATGTTGACGGCAACATCAACAATAATATGATCATTGTCCTGAGGACCCAAACACCTCGTCCAAATTGTGAGATGCCACTCACAGGCCCAAACTCCTTCCCTTTATTTGTGCCCAACTTGATTCCAAAGCTTTACCCAAGACCTGTATCTTCAGACTCCTAAGATCATAGCTGTAGAGCCATACAGTCCAACCCCATCATCTTATAGATGAAGGAAACTGAGGCCTACAGAGGGTCAGTGACTTGCCCAAGGTCACACAGGCCATGTCAGAGGCAAGCCTTTAACAGATTCTCTGTCTTCAGAAACACAACTTTTTCTATTTCTCCATTCATACTTGTATAATCTTACCTATCTAATGTTTAGACAGTGCAGGAAAGTGGCACAGTGCTGGGCTTGGAATCAGGAAGACTCATCTTCCTAATCCAACCTCAGATACTTACTAGCTGTGTGACCCTGGGCAAGTCACTTAACCCTGTTTGCCTCAATTTCATCTGTAAAATGAACTGGAGATGGGAATGGCAAACCACTCCAGTATCTTTGCCAAGAAAACCCCAAATAGGATCACAAAGAGTTGGACAGGACTGAAAATGACTCAATAATAATAATGTTCGATACTGTCTCTAAGCCCATATATCCTGACCATGCTGCTTCCTGCGCTCTCTAAATACCTTGGATCTTTCAACATTGACCCCTAAACTACCAAAATACCCTTTATATAGTCTCACAATCTTTTCCATATTGTCTAGTTTTGTCTAACATACTAAACACTGACCTATACTTTATTTTCAGTACTCATTCCACTTATATTCTATTAATAATATCAGTAATAGTCAATAACTGGCACCTCTATAGCATTTTTATGTTTGCAAGCCCCTTTATATAGAGTTCATCCCACTCAGCCTTCTAATAAACCTAAGAGGTAGGTATTACAGGTGTCATCGATATTCATTGCACGAATGATGAAACTGAGGCTTATATAGGGTAAGTGACTTGGCCATCGTCATATAGGTAGACAATGTTTAAGGTGGTATTGGAACCCAGGCCTTGCTGACTGCAAGTCCAATACTCCATTCACTATGCTACACTTTTTCTATATACTTCCTGCCTACCTATGACCTTCACTCTATCCAGCCTGGAAGAAAGGCTTAGAATCTATACCCTACTGAGGATGAGTCAGTACTATCAACTTAAAGGTGAGCTAATTGCTAGCTTTTTCTGGGGGAGAGGAGGGAGTTCCTTTCAAATTCCATATAGGTCTTTTGATACATTGCTCTGAGTATCCAAACAGGAAGCACACCATTAGAAGAAGCTTATCTTAGATTAACAGATTTGTAGAAAGGGAACACAAAGAACATATATTCTGACCCTTTCTTTTATAGAGAAGGAAAGTGAGCTGCAGAAATGTAATGCAACTTGCCCTAGGAATTAAGTGGTTGAAGTCTTTTCACACCCAGGCCTGTATTCTTCCACTGGGGCTTCTTCCAATGTGAACACATAGTTTCTCCACCTATGAAGAATTTGGACAAAATGACCCCTAGGTCCCTTCCCAGCTCTACCATCCTATGGGTCAGTCAATGCAGTTGAAAATTTCTTCTGGTTAACCATTGGGCAGAAATTCTTGCATTACCTTAAAATAAAAGGGTGGGGGGCAGGGAATCCAGGACACAATCCGAGTTCTCGGGCTATGTTCTCATTTCTTGTACCTCCTCTCTTAGAGTTAGGATTCTAATAGAGGCAAAGAGGCCGGCATCACCAAACCGTGGTCCTTTGCTACACGGCTCCAATATCTTCAGCTTCCCCTGGGTCACAGCGACAGCCTGAAGGGCTATATAGTTGATGGAAGTTGAGGGAGTTGAGAGAGATTTCATTCAGCACAAGAAGAAAACGCCAAAAGACACAACCTTAAAGGAAAACGGGCCCCAGTTATAAAACACGGAGGGGCCTTTCAACATTCGTCCATAGGCAGGGCTACTCTAACGGAGGTAGCTCTTTTGCTTTGCTGACTCTCGCTTGGCTCAGGTATGTTGCACACAAAGGGCCAGAGTTCTCGGTCCAAGCAGGGAGAATGCCTGACAAATTCAGTCAGGGGATTCACGGAGGCCCTGCATGACCTCAAGCCACGGACAAACGCTGGCACGAGGCAGCTCGAGGCCCTTCGAGAAGCACAACCTAGGGAAACGCAAAATGCCGGGATTCTTCTGTAACAAACTTTTGTGGTGAGACAAACTCTACAAAGTTCACTGAAACTTGCAAAAATGTGACTACTGTAGTGGGAAAGTTGGCCAAATTATGCAATCTGGAGCAAAATTCTCCTTGCCACCCCCGCTGTGATGTTCAGCTAATGGCCTTGCCAAAAGCGGTTGCTAGCAAAAAAAAAAAAAACCTTTTTTTTTCTTTTTGGCATATGGAGAAAAGCAGAGCAGCAGAAAGCAAACCCCAGGGAAGTGTTTTTTTAACCTTTTTTTTTTAAATTATTGAAAGTGGCTTTTTGTTCTTGGCAAAAGGGAACTTAGTAAATAGTGACATTTTCAATGGAACTCTTACATACGAAAGCGTTTAAGAGCAAAAAAAAAAAAAAAACCAAACAGTACTTGGGAAAATGTTTAAGATCAGATTATTTTAGTGCTTGGTTTCCTAATCAGTCTCATCCAGGGTAAAACAGGAATAAATCACTGCTATGCAAAGTTCATAGTGGAAACAAGTGAGGAGTCCAGTCTGTAATGCCTTTGCTCCCCTGCTCACTGAGTGTACTGTGTTCACTGGAAGGGGTGGGGCTGCAGCTTCTACCCTTTGGGTGGATCCTCAAACATTCTCCCAGCATGGTCTTTGGTGTAGTATTAAGGTATTTGAGATCAAAGTTAACCAACCCTGTGTGACCTCCTCCTTTGCTTACTGCAAGCAAGAGCAGCCCAAAATCTGGGCACTCTGTTCTCCTCCTCCCCACTTACATTTGGGTTTCCTAGCCCTCTGAGCTTCCTTTTGTGGATTGTCCAGTCTGGTGTGTAAACAGGAGGAAGAAGATACTTGTAGAGGTGAAGACTAAGACATTATAAAAGTGTGCAGTGAAATTTTCCAGCTTTACTGGATTTATTCATAGTTAATTACTTTCACAAGACAGTTTTTTCAATAGGCTTTCAGAATGTGTCTACTTAAGTAATTGAATGTGAACAACTTATTTGACCTTTTTCTGGACTCAGTTTCCTCATCTTAAAATGGAAGAGTTTGGGGCAGCTAGGTAGCTCAATGGATAGAGCACCAGCCCTGGAGTCAGAAGGATCTGAGTTCAAATTCATCATCAAACACTTGATACTTATTAGCTGTGGGGCCCTGACTGCCTCCCAAAAATAAAAAAATTAAAAAATCAAATGGAAGAGTTTCATGAGATTATTTTAAATATCTTGCTATGATTTGATGAGAAAATTATAATAAGCTATATGAGAGGATCAGCTTAAGGAACTGGAATTGTTTATCCAGGAAAAATAAAGACCTAGGGGAAATATAATTGCTGTCATCAAATATTTGAAGGATTGTTATATGGAAAAAGAATAACAGTTGTAGCAAGAAGACTGCTTTTGTTATTGGCAGTAATGTGAGACAAAAATTTAGGAAACTGCCACTCCCTTTTTCCCCTTCTTCCTCCACACTTTAGCTAAATCTTGCCAAGGGAAGGTTTAAATGAACCTACGTTATACCTTGGACATTGTAACGGTTAAAAAGAACATTCCACCCCAACCCAAAGAGCAAACTGATGAGTGAGAGCTTGAGGAATTCACAGAGAAATTATTAAAGGAATTCAAAAGATAAAAGTTAGCTTTTGCTAACTTTTGCCAACTTTTGCCAAATGACTAGGGCAGCTATAGGTCTGACTCACAAAAAAGCTGAAACAGCCTCTAAAGTTACTGCTGAAACAGCTAAAACCCAACTTTTTGGACAAGAAACCACATAATGGCTGCAACTCAGAAGAAATAGTACAGGGAGTCATCATCATCATCATCATCATCATCGCTCACGTTTATATAGTGTTTACTATGTGCCAGGTATTATGCAATTATCTCCTTTGATCTTCACGTGCTTAGACCCCCTTTTACAGATGAGGAAACTGAGGCAAACAGGGATTAAGTGATTTGCTTGGGGTCACACAGCTAGTAAGTGTTTGAGGCTGGATTTGAACTCAGGTCTTCCAAATTCTAAGCTAGGCACTCTATCACTGTGCTACTTAGCTGCCTGAATGGAAAAAAACAAAACAAAACAAAGGATAGAGAAAGATACAGACAGGTGCCAGGCAAAAATACCAAAAGAGGACAGCAGCTTAGAAGATCAACAGGAGGAGCATAGCAGAGAAAATAGCCCAGTAGTGGACATAAGCAGCTTGTAGTATAGAGACCTTCAGTCCTATGATATCCCCTGATCACTGATGACATCAGCAACTCTCGAGGGTAACAATAAGTTAGAGTGTTAGAGGGAAAACAGGGAATCTGGATGGGGCACTGTTATAGGATCAAGAGTTGCAAAGGATGTTGGAGGCCATCCAGTCCAACCCCTTTATTTACAAATGAGGAAACTGAGGCCCTGGGAGGTTAAGCTACTTGCCCAAAGGCACAGAGGTAGGAAACATTGGAGGAGGGAGTAAAGCCTACATCTTTTAACTCCACAGGCAGTGAAGCGTGAGTTGCCTTGGCTGCTTCGGTACCCTATGCACGTACAGTCTCTCATGTGTGTCTCCTATACATGTTCTCTTCACCACTAATGGTATGGGAACCTGTGAAAAGCATAGATGGATAGATAGATAGATAGATAGATAGATAGATAGATAGATAGATAGAAAAATTATCTTTATCAATAAATATATAAATAAATAAAACATATAAAAAATAAAACATAAATAATAAAAATAAATATATAAATAAATAGGTAAATACAATTAAAATGAAATATATAAATAAATAAAATATAATATAAAATATACTTAAATAATTTATATAGAAATAAGAATTTAAGTTATATTTTTAGCATCTATTTTGTCATATTTAATGAAATATATTTTGCTTTTAATTAATCAATATGTCTTCTGGTTGCCCTGAAAAAAGAAAGACGAGTGAGGGCTTATAGACTGTGGATTTGAGTGATTAATGATTACAAATGTGCTTTGAAGCTGGGTTAGCTATCAAGGGAAACTTGAGTGAGTGAGACCTACACTACCCATTTTTTCAACTTGAACCCAGAGGAGGAAACTAGGTTCAGTGAGTGGAAGTTACATAGAAGTAGATTTAAAACTTCTCCATGATCTGAGTTGTCCAAAAACGGAATAGATGGTCTACCTCAGATGTATCAGGTTCCCTATCTATGGAGGTTGTCAAGGGGAGGTTGGTTGACTCCTTGAGGACATTGTGGATAGGATTCCTACTTTGGTTAAAGATTAGACTAGAAGACATCTAAGGTCGATTACTGGGATTCTTTGCTTTGATCATTGGGCTCCCTTTACCCATATTTGTGCAGTCCTGACTCTTCACACGTGTTTCCTAGAGTGGATCCTTGAATGTGTCAACCCTAACTTCCATATGGAAGTGATCCCTGAAAATGAATAAACCAGCATAAACTCATATGAGCCAGATATTATTATGGTATAGAATACATAAGTGGCCTATCCTAAAATGGCAATCCAGTCTATGTTGGCTACTTACAGAGCCACCTAACGATCCAGAACCCTTGAAATGGCTGAGAAATGCAAACACTTAAAATTCTCTAATCTAAAGTTCCTTTTGGAGGATAGTCCATAGGAAATAAAATAAAAGCCTCAGCTCTCTGGAACTGTAAGTGTATCAGTCATTCTGGAGGGCTGGATTTTCTGGATAACTGAGGGTTATGTCTTTAAACAAAACAACTAAGATTTTTAAAAACTTAAATAACTAACTTAAATAATGTATCTCACATGTTATGCCTTTTTTAGAGTCTACTGAAAATAATTTGACCTTTTATTGATGAATCAAGGTTATCATTATAGGCATCAGGATTGTACTATGCCATTAAACAATGCTTTCCTCAGGGTTTTACTAAATGGCCCCAGGCTTCTGTGGTTTTTTAATTATTTTATTTGCATTTTAGATTTCCTGTCTCCTGCCTCACTCTCAGGCTACATGCTCTTACTTCTCACTACTATCAGTGTGCTTGCCTTCGTGGCTTCTATCTTCATTTTTAATTTGCTGCTTTCAAATTAGAAACTAAATTAGAGGAATTGGAAACCAGATTACTGAGTTTATTAAAATTGTTCTCAAGGCAAGATAAAACCTGGCTCACTCTAAGCGTTGTTGCAGAAGATAGATGATCATCTTTTTAGTTCTGATCATTTTTTAAAGTTGCATCTTTCACTAAAAAATCTTGAAGAATATACATTTGGAAAGTATGAAATTCCATCAGGCACTCTGGCATATAGTCAACAAGTCAACAAACATTTATTAGGTCCTTACTAGGTGCCAGGCACTGTGCTAAGCTTTGGTGATATCCTGGGGGGGGGGGAATTCCTTGCTTTCAAGGAGTTCACAGTCTAATGGGAGAGATAATATGCAAACAACCATGTTCAGACAAGGTATAGACAGGATAAATTGAGAGTAATCTCAGAGAGAAGGCACAAAGATTAAGTAGGACTGGGAAAGGCTTCTTGAAGAAGGTGGATTTTAGCTGAGATTTGAAGGAATCCAGAGAAGCCAGGAGGCAGAGATGAAGAGGAAGAGTTTTCCAAGAATGGGAGGACAGCAAGCAAAAATGCATGGAGTTGGGATACTGAGTGTTTTGTATACCCAAATCATATTTTTTCAAGCAGATAGTACTAGGGTAGATAGGACATGTCCTTAAATAAGCATCATGAGTATGAATGTGATGGTGACAAAGGAGAGATCCAGACAAAGTGCCATAGGAAAATTTTAAAAGTAGACTTTATTTTCAGCTGGAGAAATTAGGGAAAAATTCCTACAAAAGATAGCTACTAAATTATGATTTGAAGGGAAGGATTTCCAAAGTTGAGAAATGAACGAATGAAAAAACATGCCACCATTATTATTAGAAAGGAGATTTTAGAGATTGAATGAGTGGATGCTATAAATGAACGAATTTTGAAAAGGGCATTTATTAAGTACTATGTGTCAAACACTGTTAAGTGACAAGGATACAAATAGAAAAGTGAGACAAGCCCAGCTCTCTAGTTATGTTCTAAGTAGAGAAGATAACTAATACATTGGAGTGGTGGCCATGCAAAGGAATATCTGAGGAGTCACCATAAACATCATTTGATCTATAAAAGGATTTTTACTCAGCAATGAAGCTTCTACTTCCTGTTTAATGGTTGGATTATTGATAATGGTCCAATGGATTCAATCAGTCAATAAACACTTACTAAGTGCCTACTATGCTCCAGGCACTCTGCTAAGAACTGATTGCTGCTAAAAATTCTTTAATGACACCTTAAGCAAAAAAAATTTTTCCAAATATGTAACAAATGTATTTTTCCTGTGACAACAGCACGTGCCTATTTGAAGCATTATTGTTTTGTTCCTACAGCGACTTGAAACCTTCATGATTGTGTTTTATAATTAAGTATTTAGTGGATAAATCCAAAATATTATGAGTCACATATTAAATTCTCCTGGAGTGCAGCACAGTTTTTTGCTGTTGTTGAAAAGGGTCCCAAGAAAACCAAAAAAGTTGGAAACCAATGAGTTCTCATAGTGGCCTGATGGAATTTGCACACATTCACCAATCAAGGCAGCTCTGCCTAGGCTAGAAGTCACCAAACTGAATAGATTTGCTTTCCCAGGCACCGGGGCATTGTGTTTGAAATGACAGAAGGTCCTTGAATCTCTGAGAGCTTCAAAGACCATTTTCAAGATCTAGTGAATTAAAATATCAGAAACCAAGTGTTGTGGAAAGAACATTAAATTAGAAGTTAAGAAAACGTGGGTTCGCACTTTAACTTTGATGTTTACCAGTTCTGTGATTCTGCTGAAGATGTTAACCTCTATAGATCTAGTTTCCTCATTTGTAAAATGAGACAATAATATTTGTATTTCCTAACCCCTGAGATTATTATGAGGAAAGTGCTGTGTAAACCTGGAAGCACTATTTAATTTTGAGTAATCATTAAATTAAATTACTCTAATAAAGTGATCAAATGCTACTTACATGTTTAATTGTACAGTTTCCCCCTGTGAACCCAGGATATCATTCATGTATATAATGGAGCTTTAGTATAGGTCTTGGGGAAGAATTTTCTTGTTCATTCAGTCACATCTGATTTTTCGTGACCTCATGGACCATACTGTCCATTGGGTTTTCTTGGAAAAGATGAGTGGTTTGCCATTTCCTTCTCCAGCTCATTTTACAAATGAGGAAACTGAGGCACATATGGTTAAGTGATTTATCCAGGGTCACACAGATAGTATGTGTCTGAGTCTAGATTTAAACTCAGGTCTTCCTGACTCCAGGTCCAGCACTTTATCCACTTAGCCATCTAGCTACCTCAGCAAGAATTTAGGAATAGGAAATTCACACATACACACACACCATATATACATATGTGTGTATACATATATGTGTATGCATACATACATAACATATTATATATGTGTGTGTATCTAGCTAGCTAGCTCTTATTTGAATATAGATTCTGTGCTTTGTGGATTATCTGACATTTAAAGTTCTAGGACACTTTCCTCTTAGTGCCACATACTTCTTCCCTACTTCCCTTGACCATAGTGCATGTGTGCTCAGAGAATGTAAACTAACTTTTAAAATAGGTTAAGTAAAATATAATTAAAAAAGGAAATGTGATACACATTTGTGGCATGTACACACAAACTAACGTAAACATTTATTTTGGGTCAGCCACTATTTTGGATCATTCATGCTGTTTCTCCCTTCTGTTCATGCAGATAATGGAGGGTTGATTGTAAATGAATAGGTACAGAAATGCCTTACATTGAGCAAAACCCCATTATAGCCCAACTCATCATTAGAGAGTTTTGCATACAGTGCTGAGCTAGATGGTGACCCTTGAAGCATAATCACATCGGTAAAAGCCAGATGTAACAATGAACCTATAGTTCTCTCCCCCCACAACACCAACATTAGGAAGAAATGATATGTAATTATGAATGCTCTAAATGTGTAAGGATGGGATATACAGAATACGTTGCTCTTTTGGAGTTATCATTGAACACTATGATGATTGACATAGAGAAGCAGAATGGGGGAAGATTTGGGGAATCCCATTTTTCAGTTGAGCACCTGCCCAGTTCAAGTCTTTCTCACCAACCTTCCTACTCAAACTATCTGATTTCACCATCTAAATGTGCGGGTGTGGCTGTCCTGCCCCAGCTGAGCTCATAAAGACTGTCCTTTGGTTTGTGGTCACAGTCACTATTTGCAGCGTCTGCTGCCCTTTGCAACTCAGCCTTTTAGACTCAGTCTTCCCATCACTTGTACACACCAAGAGCTCCCCCAGTTCCTAGGACTGAACTCGTCTGTCTGCTCTGTGGTTTCTCAGTCAGTCAGCTAGTCAATACGTGTTGACTGCACACCATCACATTACTACAGGCTGTGAGCATAGACTAGCAACATAGAAGAAGTATTATCTGCCCCAGTCCTGCCACACCATGAGAAATTCTGCTTTGCCACATTTGGCTCTCTTAATGATTTCACAGAATCACAGAATTTCAGTTATAAGGGACCTTAGTAGTAATCTAGCACATATAGTAACAAAAAATCCTTTTTACAATATATCAAGTTGTCATCCAACCTTTGATTGAAGACCCCCTAAGAGGGAACCCACCATCTCTCAAGGAGCACATCTCGTTTTTGGAGAGATCAGATTGTTACGGATTTTATCTTTGGCTGGTTTAGGGAGGTGGGGGAGGAGTTGGTATTTCTCCACCTTTAGCTTAGTTGTGTAGTCACTGAAAGTAAGGAAAAAGTTATCATAGGTAGCAGGGTGTTAATATGTCAAAATAAGTGCAAAAAAAAATGTCTATCCTGTTTTCCTTTAATGAAATATGTAAAACATTTCCCTAATTGAATGGAAAATGGAGCTGAGAACTGGTTGGCCAAAGATTGGTCATGACCCTAAATCACCTTTAATAAGCTAAGCTTGCTAGCCTGAGAGATATTTGAGGCAGAGGGCCACTTTGTGGA
This sequence comes from Phascolarctos cinereus, assembly GCF_003287225.1. Taxonomy (NCBI): domain Eukaryota; kingdom Metazoa; phylum Chordata; class Mammalia; order Diprotodontia; family Phascolarctidae; genus Phascolarctos; species Phascolarctos cinereus. The sequence goes on along the minus strand of NW_027556098.1, from coordinate 342,744,762 downwards.
GTGTGACCTCTGTATCACTACTAGAAGGGGAGGGGAGGGAGGAGTAGAATTTTCTCTCTTCCCATTCTATTACCTATGTTGTCTTACAGTGGCTGCCCACTTAGAAAAAGATACTAAATCCAGAAGGGAATAGAGATACATGAAGAATCAGGGGCAGGAAATTACTTAAAGGAGCCTGACCCCTGGCAACAGAGAAGAGAGCTATCTGTGGAAATAAGCTAGAATTAGCTCCAGCAATTGGAAGTTTAGCTGCATAGATGATGAAGTCTAAGGAGTTCAGCTGAGCAGCCTTTCTGGACACTGTGCCCAGGGCAGTAGGAGGTCATCATGAAAAGAGAAATGACACTGGAGCCCTACAATGCAAAGGTATGAGTTGCCTTCGCCGCCTGTGTTCCCTATATGTGTTGTTTCACTACCAGCATACTCTGTGTTCACTCTTCCCATGGATGCCATATGCATTTGCCTCCCATTCAGATGGTCATATCCTTCTTCTTATCATTTAGCTCTTCCCCAGGGACTTTACAATCACTCTCCTAAGAGTCTATGAGCTTCTGAATCGACTTGAAACCCACTACAGAACTTCAAAGGGTCCTCCAGTACAGGGATGATCCTCATAGGGGACACTTTGAGTTAATGCAGATTCACTGGACATTTCCCAGCCTGCCTAGGGCTAAAAGGGACTGGCTTCCAAAGTCTACCATTTGCTGAGGCATTTCTTGGAGCACCAAACTGTCAGTCAGATACTTATTATAATTTAGTTAGCACATTACTGCATTTTAAAATAGAAGTACAACTTCAGGTTTGATACTTTCTCAAAAATAACTTCCTGTTCATTGGGGTACTATTTTGACATTATTACATGTTACTCTGGAATGCCAAACAATGGTTTGGGTAAAATGTAACCACGCTACAGAAACTTGATTAAAAGCAATTATCTAATGCTTACGTATGCAAGTTTATTTACTTTTCCTCTCTGTCACTGCCATGACAAGGTATGTCCTTACCAGAATTTAACAAGAAGATGTAAGACAATATACCTCAAGAGCAGGCACAAGGTAATCATAATAAAAACTGCCATATCTATGGTGCGTTGAATCCATTGTTTTGCCAGAAGTCTTAGATACATGATTTCCTTTGATCTTCACAAGAAATCTTTGAGATAGATAGTAGAGGCATCCCCTTTCTTCAGAGTAGTTAGAGAATCTCAGTGACTCGCCCACTCTCCCATAACAAGTAACCATCTTCCTTTCCCCAGGGATGGTGCCAAAGGTGAAGAAAAAAAACTGTTGTCCCCCCCCAAGATGGAAACCAAGTCCAAGGCCTTGAAGGCCAAGAAGGCAGTGTTGAAGGGTGTTCCTAGCCACGAAATGAAGAAGATCCAAATGTCTCACACCTTCCAGCGACCCGAGACACTAAGACTTCAATGGCAGCCCAAATACCCTTTGGAAAAGTGCCCTTTGAGGGGCAGCCAGGTGGCGCAGTGGATAGAGTACTGGCCCTGGTTTCAGGAGGACCTGAGTTCAAATCCGGCCTCAGACACATAACACTTACTAGCTATGTGACCCTGGGCAAGTCACTTAACCCCATTGCCTCCCCCCAAAAAAAAAAGAAAAAAAAGAAAAGTACCCTTTGGAGAAACAAGCTTGACCCCTATGTCATCATTAAGTTTTCCTTGACCACTGACTCTGCTATGAAGAAGATTGAGAACAACAACACCCTAGTCTTCATTGTGGACATCAAGGCCAAGGAGCATCAGATTAAGCAGGAGGTAAAGAGGCTGTATGACATCGACATGGCTGAGGTCAACACACTGATCCAACCTGATGAGAGAAGGCCTATCTCCAACTTGCTCCAGACTGTGATGCTTTAGATGTTGCCAACAAAATTGGAACCTTCTAAACTGTGTCCAGCTACCCCACTTCACCTACAATAAAAAGCTTTCCAGTAAAAAAAAAAGCAAGAAACAAACAAACAAACAAGTAAGCATCTTAGGCAGGATTTGATCCCTAGCCTTCTGACCTCAATCAATTAGTAATCAAGCATTTATTGAGTCCTTATTTACAGTAAACAAGTATTTATTAAGTGCTTACTTACTATGTGCCAGGCACTTTGCAAAGAGTAGTGGGGATTAAAAAGAAAAGTAAATCACTGTCCTTGCACTCAAGTAGTTCACATATGCAGATTTCCATGTACATACAGTATAAATGAAAGGGAATCTTAATGGGAAGGAATAAGTAGTAGAGGAAGAGAAGACTGGGAAAGGCCTTCTGCAGAAAGTAAAATTTGAGCTGAGTTTCTAAGAACTTCAGGGAAGCTAAGAGGAGAAGGGAAAGAGAAAAAGCATTCTAGGCATCTGGAAGATCAATGCAAATTCTCGGGAGAAGGTATGAAATATCATGTTTGAGGCTAGTGTAGCGGGATCACAGAATACTTGGATGGGGACTGAAGTATAAGAAACAAGAAAAATAGGAATGAGCCAGGTTGTGAAGACCTGCAAATGCTAAGCAGAGTGTTTTAGATCTCATCCTAGAGGAAATAGGTAGTGACTAGAGTTTACTGAGAAGAGGAGTGACATGGTTAGACTTGGCCCATAAGAAAATCACTTTGTCAGCTAAGTGGAGCATGGATTAGAGTGGAGAGGGACTTGAGGCAGAGAGACCAATTGGAATGGTATTGCAATAGTTCGGGGAAGAGATGAAAAAGGCTTTTACAAGAGTAATGGCTGTATAAATGGAGAGAAGGGAGTATCCATGGGAACCACTGTGAAAAGTAGAAGTGACAGCCTATTTGACAGTATATTAGTAAGGTGGGATGGGTGTGAGCAAATCGAGGTTGTAAGCCTAGGTGACAAGGAGAATGCCCTTGGCCATAAGAGGAAAGTTGGATGAAAAAGAAGTCATGAAGAGAGGACGATAAAATGAGCTCTGTTTTAAACTCGCCTTAAGCTTCAGGTGCCTACGGGACATTCAATTTGAGATGTCTAAAAGGTAGTTGGTAATGTGGATTTGGAGCACAAGAAAGAGGTTAGAACTGGGTATATACAGCTGGAAATTTTTTTTGACAGCTATGATAGTTGAACTCATGTGAGAAAGGTTGAAGTAAAAAAGAAAAGAGGCCAGGGCAGAGTTTTAGAGGATATCCACAGTTAATGAACGTTGAGGGGCAGCTGGTGACAGTGGAGAGAGTGCCAGACCTGGAGTCAGGAAGATTCATCATCCTGAGTTCTACTCTAGCCTCAGACGCTTTTTAACTGTGTGACCTTGGGCAAGTCACTTAACCCTGTTTGCCTCAGTTTCTTCATCTATAAAATGAGCTAGAGAATGGTAAACCACTCTAGTATCTTTGCCAAAAAACCCCAAATGGAATCATGAAGAGTCGGACATGAATGAAAATGACTGAACAATAACAATGACTAGTGGACATAGTCTGGATGAAGATTCATCAAAGGAGCTAAGATGGAATAGTCAGGTAGGAAGAGAACCAGGAGAGACCAGTATTGCGAAAACCTAGAGAGGAGAGTGTCTAGGAGGAGAGAAGGTTCACAAGGAGAAAGTAAGGAACAGTGTCAAAAGCTGCAAAAAACTCAAGAGGGTTAAGGATCCAGACAAGGCTACTAGATTTGGTAATTAGGAGATCATGGTAACTTTGGAGGAAGCAGTTTAATTTCCACTCCAATATTGTATCCGCAGTGCCACACTTCTATATCTCAAAGTAAGCTAGCTACCCCCAAATTGATTGGAAACAAGTTTTGTTTTGTTTTCTTGTTAAAGAGAACCATGTCTGCAAAAAGTATGAAATGTTGGTTTTAAATGAAGTATTTACACAGAAATAGAGAAATTTCAAGCCGTCTCCCTGGCTTGTTCAGAGTCTTTGGAAGGAACTGAGATTAATTATTGTAAAGGAGGCACTGGGCCAGATTTTCATTCCTCTTTAAACTTAAATCTCTATTCTGCTCACAAATGTAACCTGAATTTTCTAGAGATCTCCATCCATAGAAATGGCACGTGGATAATGAGATCACTGGGCCAGCCACTTTAAGAAAAAGAGCTGGTAATATAATAATGATACCGTTCTTTATGTCTTTGTCACATTCACACATACAAAGGTATTTTGTTGCTGTGCAGTGGTTTTTCAGTTGCGGTTTTCTTGGCAAAGATACTAAAGCAGTTTGCCATTTCCTTCTCCAGCTCATTTTACAGATGAGGAAACTGAAGCAAACAGGGTTAAATGACTTACCTAGGGTCACAGGGCTAGTAAGTATCGGAGGCCAGATTTGAACTCAGGAAGGTGAGTCTTCTTAACTCCAGGCTCAGAACTCTATCCACTGTTCCACCTAGCTTTTCTATGTAAATGAAAGTGTACAAATAGATTGATAGATCAATAAGTAGACAAAGATGATAAATAAAGCAGTGGATACAGCACCAGCCCTGGATTCAGGAAGACCTGTGTTCAAATCTGGACTCAAAACACTTGACACTTACTGTGTGACCCTGGGCAAGTCACTTCACACCATTGCCTTTCAAGAAAGAAAAAAAAAGATAATAGATAAGGGAACACGCATTTATTAAGCACATGCTATGTGCCAGGCACTGTGCTAAACATTTTACAAATTTATCTCATTCAATCCTCACAACAACCTTGGGAAGTAGACACTGTTATTATCCCTATTTTACAAATGAAGAAATTGAAGTAAACAGAGTCAAGTGATTTTCCCAGGGTCACACAGTTAATAATAAGGATGGATTTGGACTCAGGTCTTCCTGATTTCAAGCCCACCACTCTATCCACTGCACGTAGATAGACAGATGGATAATAAGTAGATAGAAAGGTAGATGATACATAGACAGACAACCCTCTAAAGTTTGCAAAAATTCCTCATCACAAACTTAGAAAAGGCAGTCTTCTTTTCTCAGGACGAGTAGGTGGTAGAGTGGATAGAGTGCTGGGCCAGGAATCAGGAAGACTCATCTTCCCAAGTTCAAATCCAGCCTCAGACACTTACTAGCCATGTGACCCTAGGTAAGCCACTTAACCCTCTTTGCCTCAGTTTCCTCATCTGTAAAGTGAGCTGGAGAAGGAAATGGCAAACCACTCCAGTATCTTTGCCAAGAAAACCCCAAATGGGGTCGTGAAGAGTCAGACACAACTAAAAATGAGTCAACAACAACTTTCATATATGATGATAGTGAGCCTAGGAAAGAATAGGTGTCTTGCCCAGGGTCATATGGGCAGAAAATCTCATGTCAAAGGAAGGAATTGCAAAGGCCACCCCATCCTGGGAGGGCATGGAATGACTTTAATGAAGTGTGCCTGTCTGGGAAGAGCAATGTTCTGGTTTTGTTGCTAACATAGTCTGTAGTGTCCAAAAACTCCATTTCAAACACGCTATGATTTTAGCTAGCCACAGAAATGCTCAAAACCCTTTGGGAATCTTAATGGGAGGAAAGCCGCCTGGGATCCTATGCAAAAGAAAATAAATGAAGAAATAAAGAGAACAAAAGGACTGTTAGATGCCTTACTTGATGGAAATTGGAACAAATAAGATAGAAAACGAAGAATGCCAATTTTATATGCAGAAAAAAAGTCTATTTCCAGATCAGATTGTTGTCCTGATGAATCAAATGGGTAGCAAAATGCCGAGGAAGTCTTTACCCCTCCCAACAAGGTCTATGTCCAATTTCTTGATATAAGTATGGCATAAATGCCCATCCTCCACCAGGGAACCTGGCCAACCAGAAACACTTCAGATACAAAGTACAACAGTCTTGCTGATAAGAAGCACCAGAGAAGCCATGCCATGTAAACATCTGGCCAAAAATATGAACATCTGTTCTCAGTATGAAACTTATTACTTTTTTATCTTTTTGCTTTCAAGGGAAAAAAATTAACAATTAGGATGTAAGAGTTTAATATGGTGGCAAGGTAAGACCTTACTTCCCAATTAACTTAACAACAAGACTGCAGGCTCTAGAGCAGATTTGGCCTACCAAGAGATAAGTGTCCACGCACCAGATGTTAGGAAATGTGCATTGCTATTCACTGAGGTCTCCATTATCCAGAGGTGAGCTTCTTTAACACCTAGGAAAAGGTTGAACCTTAGAGGTGTGTCTGTTTGTTTATTTATTTGTTTTTAATCAAAAAAAGAAAACATTTCTGCTTATGAAAAAAAATACTTCACAAAGTGAACAAATGCAAAAATAGTCAATGGCCCAAGAAAAGAAGATTGTAGCCAACACAACATGATAAATCATTCCCCCAACCAGAGTACAAAGAGAATGTCTCATTGGCTGGTAATAGGTATCCAAGATGCAACTGGCAAGTCAAGAAGCATGGAAGTAGCAGGGAAAAGAGACAAAGAAACAGAGGGAAAAATTAAACAGGGAAGCAGAGAGAAGACTTACACGAAGTTTTAGGTGTCAGAAATGGAAGACAATAAATGGATCTCAGGGTGGTAAGCAACAAATAGTCTCATGGTAGAGATAAAGAGTGATAGCCACCTGGAGATGGGAGAAAGCTAGAGCCCTTCTGTTGGCTAAGGGCAAACAGTACTATTTTCTAAGTATTTGCTAAAGGTACTATTTGCTACAAAAACATGGCAATCAACCATCAGTGGCCCACTGCCTGCTTATGAATATTTGATGTTCTTAGTGAAAACACTGAACCATCAAAAATGATTAAATTATGCTGTCTACTTTGATTACAGAGAAATGTGCTCTGCATTTTAGAAAGATTTCTATTTAAAATGTTTACAATATAAAAATTGGTGAACACGTAAATAGTACAACTTCAGTTATCTTGAAAATGATCAGTGATGTGACATTCATCATAGAGGTGACTCTGAGGTCCCGAATGCCATGCTGGCAGAGTTTGACATATCCTACCACCCAGGAAAAGGCTTCTAACACCAGCCCACTGATGGATTCTGTGTCTGTTTAGTGAGAATTAGCCAGGATGGGTTTGGAAAGGTTTATCACCTGATTGCTACCCCAGTGGTGAGCTTTTCTGCCCACAACACCTTGTGGCAAAATCTTCTACACTACAGAGAGATTGCAATCTATGTCAGTTGAGGAAGTACTCACATGGGTGAAATTAGGGCTCCTTGAAATAGGGAAAGGTGAAACAGCTCATTTCCTGGTTGTGCCAGATAACTAAGATGTTACTGTATATATCTATACACATAGAAGCCCTGAGTTCAAATCCAGCCTCACTTACTAGCTGTGTGACCCTGGGTAAGGCACTTAAATCTCTGTTTGCCTTAGGTTCCTCATCTGTTTAATAGGGAATAATAATAATGATAGCATCTACCTCCCAGGATTGTTGTGGGGATCAAATGAAATAAAAATAGTAAGGCACTTAGCACAGTGCACGGTACATGGTAAGCGCTATATAAAGTTAGCAATTATTATTCTATATCTCCATCTTCATGTGGAAAGGTGTTAGATACTGCTGTCAGACAGGGTGCTACCCAGGTGCATGGATGTGGTTGAAAAGAGAAGACTTAAATGTTGGTGGGGCTACAGAAGATGAGAACACTAATATACCATTGGTGGAACTGTGAATTAGTACAATAATTCTGGGAAATAATTTGGAATTATGAGAACAAAGTGATTAAAATGGTCATACCTTTTGATCTGTAGATCCCACTACTAAGGGTGTGTGTGTGTGTGTGTGTGTGTGTGTGTGTGTGTGTGTGTGTGTGTGTACACCAAGGAGCTCAAATGCATGAAGTTCCAAAATTTATGGTCCCCCCTTTTTTGTGAGAGCAAAAAACTGGAAACAATGTAGGTGCTCATAAAATAAGAAATGACTAAATAAATTGTGGCATGTGAATAATGGAATATTTTACTATGACTTAAGAAACAATTACTATGAATCATTCAGAGAAGCCTAGGAAGACTTTTATGAACTAATGCCAAGTGAACTAAGCAGAAACAACAAAGCAATATACAGGAGCTCAACAGTACAAATAGACAAACAAAACCAAATGAAAAATTAAACTGAATGCTGTATAATTATGATGACCTAGATCTAGAGAGGAGTCAAAAAGAAGTGGCTCTTTGCCTGCTCTGCAGCGGTGGGAAATTATAGGTGTGCATCATTGCATATACTGGCAGATTTGGCTAGTTTTGGAAAACTCCTTTTTTTCTCTTCCTTTTTATTCTTTGTTATAAGGGATGGCTTGCTGGATAAGGAAGGAAGGACAAAGAGTTTTGTAAAGGGTGTCATAAAAATAAAAAATGCCAATTACAATTTTAATAACAAAAGAAAGAGAAGGTACGAAAAGGGCTATCATCCATGCCCTTTCACTTAGAGGAATAGCTGTCCAATGCCCTGTTTGTCCACCAGGAAAGAGGGTATATGCCCCAAGCATCTTATTGACCACATATAAGACTGAATAACAATGAGATGCCTGAGTGAGAATTAAAAACAATGCCTTTTTTGTTTTGAAGGAACCTATGCACCTTACCCACTGAGTCAAAGAGAATGAAGGTTAAGAGCTAGAAGTCCCGTGCCAGGCATTGCTTCTGATGTATTGTGTGATTTTCAGGTGTTTGGCATTTCTTCTTCAGTTCAGTTTCCTCATCAGTGAGACAAAAGGAATAATCTCCTAATGTCTACCTAACTCCTAGCTTTATGGCAGGGCCTGGCTCCTGAAGGACACCCTAGCAGCTGACAAATACAAATATTGCTGTGAATTCTTGCCAAGAAGGGAGGATTATCTTGGATCCATTACCATCCTGCGGGTTAGAAAAGTGAAAGCAACAAGTCCTAACATTCACAGTTGTAAGGGGTGATTGATTTGCTTACTGTCAGCCACTTGTTCAATCTTAGTGACATCTATAAGCTGAAAATCCTCATCAAATATGTGTTTTATCCATCTATTTGCTCCCTGGGTAGTGTAGGCCAACTCTAATTACCACTCTGGCTACATGCTGCTCTGGTCTGACACCAATCACTGGATACCCTTACAGAACAGAAGTGGACCCAGCTTCACCAGTTCCTCTCAAGAACCAAGTGGATTCTACTTATTTCTATCCCTCTGCATCTTTTTTAAACTTTTATTTTATTTTTAATTAATGAAATAAAACAAGTATTTCCATAACATAGTAGAATTAAAAAAAAAGATGATTGCACATGAAACAGCAAATCTATTATGCATGCCTTGCTATTCTTTTTAAATAAATAATAAAGTTGTCATGTAACTTATTTTTTCCTTTTTTTTTCTTCCTTTTCCCTCCATGATACTTCAGAATTCTACTAGGCTCCACTCAGAGCCTTCACTGAATCAGTGGAATGATTTCCTTTTCCTGAAAACATAGCTTTCTTCTTTTTTCTGATTCTTTTGTTTCCTATTTGCATTTTAAGTCAATGTAATAGATAGATAAGGGGATTGCTTTACTGTGAGAGAAACAAGAGAAAGAATCACTAAGTATGTCAGGAGGCCACCCTAGGTCCTGTTCAGATTAAAGTCAGGGCATCACAGAAGTGGTGTTCAAAGAGATTGTAGAGATCATCTAGTCCAGGGCTGCGGAATCTGCAGCCTCAAGGCCACACATGGCCTTCTAGGTCCTCAAGTGCAGCCCTTTGACTGAATCTAAATTTCACAGAACAGTTATGTGTTTTGATTAAGTTTGGATTCAGTCAAAGGGCCTCACTGGAGGACTTAGAGGGCCACATGTAGCCTCAAGGCCTCAGGTTCCCCACTCCTGTGACCAACTCTTTCATTTTACATTTGAGGAAACTGGGTCCCAGGAAGGTTAAATGATTTCCCAAGGTCCTACAGGTAGTATGCATCAGAAGTGGGATTTGAACCTAGGTTTTCTGATTCCAGTATCGGTAATCTTTCTGCTGTCTTCCACACAAATATGGTTGCTTCTGGACCTCAAGAAGCTATAGCAGCAATGTTCCCATCCAGTTTCTGTTAAGGGACCTATCCATTCATTAGTACATTGGAGAGAATCCAGTGTGTGGACAGAATACATTAAACAGTACATTGTATGGACATATATTGCCCTTTTAGTTCACACTGGGAAAAAATTCAGTTCCTAGGATACCTAACCTTAGAGCCCAGCCATCCATATTTCAGAAAGCCCTTCACTTGGAAAGCCAGACCCCAAAAAAACCACTGCTTCCTTTATCTGGATCACTCTGTGGTTTAGCCAAATTGTCCTCCTCTCTGTTCCTCACTCACCACTCTATTTCCAGACTCCCTGACGTTGTACGGGCCATCCCCTGTGCTTGAAATACATCCCGGCCCCCACCTCTGCTCAAACATTCCCTCATTTCCTTCAAGAGTCAGCATAAGCACTCTTTTCCACAAGAAGTATTTCTAGTGCTAGTGTCTTCTCTCTGAGGTTACCTGACATTTCTGTTGTAGATATCTCGCACATTATGTGCATAGTTATTTGTACATTGTCCCCCCACACCCAATAGGATGTGAGCTCCATAAGAGCTGCTTTTTCCCTCTCTTCATATTTGCGATGCTTAGTACTGTATTTGACATACAGTAAGCCCTTAACAAATGTTTCTTACCTGCCTGACTCATACTACTCACTGCTAGTGCCCTCCCTCCTCCTAAATATTTTGTACATTCTTTTATATTTCTTCTATTTATATTTATGTGTACATGGATTTCCCCTAGTAAAATGTAAACTACCTGAGGTCATAAATTGTTTCTTTTTTTGTCTATTTCCCCAGTGGCCAACATAGTGCCTGGCACATAGAAGGTATTTAACTAACGCTTATTGATTGATTTTTGATTGTCCACCCCCCTTTGAAGTTCTCTTCTCTCATATCCAAGACAATCTACATCTTAGTCATTTTTATAAGGCAATGGGATGCAAAGTAATTAATGATGATATTGTTACTCGGGTAATAGCATAAAATCAATTGAGTGAAAAGTTGGCTCAATAGCTATGAAACCACCAAGCCTCCAAGCCAGCTAATAATCAGCTCTTCATCATTACCAAGTCTTTTGAAGAAGGAGACACTGCAGTGCATTACACTAAATATTTTTTGAACTCAGATTTGAGTTGGCTTAGACATAACTCCCATATGATGAGATGGCCATGCCAAGCTATTTGGATGACTGTCAGACACAAGCCCTAATAGATAGGAACTGAAAAATTATGGGGCAGCTAAGTGGCGCAGTGGATAGAGCTCCAGCCTTGGAGTCAAGAGGAACTGAGTTCAAATCCAACCTTAGACACTTGACACTTACTAGCTGTGTGACCCTGGGCAAGTCACTTAAGTCCATTGCCTCACCAAAAAGAAAAAAAAATTCTGAGCTTTTACTTCAGGATTCTAACTCTCTTAAAAGGAGAAGGCTGACATATCAAAAAAGTAAGGCGTAGACATTCTTCAGAGTCAAATTCTATGTCTTTGAGCCAATGGAGAGGGCAGTGAGTAGAGTGCTAGGCCTAGAGTCAGGAAGACCTGAGTCCAAATCTGGTTTCAGACAGTAACTGTGTGAGCCTGAACAAGTCCATTTGCCTCAGTTTCCTCAACTGTAAAATGGGGGCAATAATAGCATCTACTTCACAGGATTGTTGTGAGGATCACAAGAAACAATATTATAAAAGCATTTAACACAGTTCTTGGTACATAATAAGTGCTACATAAATGTTTATTCCCTCTCCAAAACTTTCTCCGTACTTTAATGATACAAGGAAAGGTGTCTTCTTCTCTCTTCTCCATATTTATTCATTCATTCAAGCAAAATTGATTAAAAACTCACTGTGTGAAAATTCCTGTTCTAGGCCCTAAGAGAGATATATAATTAAATAAGACACAGTTCTCTGCCTTTGAGGCACTCAAAATCTAACAAGGGAGGTAAAATGCGTGGACACTTACCTAAAATACAAGGTATAGTATGAATGCATAAAGAACTATGAACAAAGAGAGAAATCACTTCCAGGGGAGATGTAACAGGGAAGTTTTCATGGTACTGTAAAAATAGCACTGATTGAAATCAGTAGACCTAGATTCAAATCTCAGCTCTGCCATTCACTGCCTGTGTGACCTTGGATAAGTCCTTTCCCTTCTATGAGCCTTAGTTTACCTCTCTGTAAAGTGAGCGAGTTGGACTAAGTGGTCTTTAAGGACCTGTCAAGTTTTCAGAGCTATGATTCTGTGAGTCACGGAGGAGCTGGCCTGTAAATTGGACCTTAAAGGATGGATAGGATTTCAATTGGCAGTACATCAGATAGGGATGTGCTTCCCCAGTGAGATCTCCTTGTGCCCACCAGGAAAAGATACTTAATCAAAAAGTGACACTGGAAAATCTTGCCAAAAGGCATGTTCAAGAACTACTCAAATGAGAAGTACATTCCTTAGACAGAGCTGGGATCAGGAAGAAGCAGGTGCATGCTATCAGAGTTCAGAATAAGAAAGCCACCCCAGGACCTTGTGCTCCCATCTGTGCTGGGAGTTACCCAGAGTTCCTGGAGTGTTCCTGTCACAGCTGAGCAGTGGTCCATCATTTATCCAACTCCCCGTATCATTTCAGAGAAACACAATCTATAAACTGAAGACTCTTCTGATGCTTAACTCAGCAAAACTATTTTCCAAGAGCAGTTTCAAGTCCAGTATAACTTGTCATCTTTTCTCTTAAGTTTTTCTTTGCTTATTAAAAAAAGAAGAAAAGGAAAGAAAGAAAGAATCCAGAATTAGAGTTTTGCCAAGTCACAGCAACAGACTCCCAACTCCAAGAGTTTCAGGATTTCAAGTTCAGTTAAAGCACTGACTCTAAGAAGTGGGTTCTCAAGTTGGCAACATGGCTCCTTCCCACATCCCTCCTCAATTACCATCCAAGTGCAGAGGCTATGACTCAGAGAATGTGTAAACCCAAGACTTGTAAACACAGCTCTTCCAATGTCACATGTTCTAGATTCTTTCTTTGCTGGGGCAGTGCAACCAAGGGTCGGGGCAAATAAGGTAAGAAGACCATTTGAGTTCAACTTCTGAAGCTGTTTATTCTGCTGAAATTTAGGTACAGGCCAAAATGACTGTTTTCTCTATTGTTTCAAACTAAACTGCTGACATCTAAGAAGTATGAACACTTGGCAGATTTTCAGACTCCAAACAATAAGCAAACTCCACGAGGAGATTGCTTAGTGTTGCTTTCTCTGTGGCTGTTCTTTCTTTACCTTGTGACTTTCCAGAAATTCAGCCATTCCATCCTTCCCCCTCACTGCTCAGGGCAAGGTCTTCAGTGACTGCCACTGGAATTTGACAACAGCTTGTTCAGGGTAGGATCCATTCAAGGGGAGATATCAAAACCCAGTTATGTATGGTAAGCGAATGCTCCCAGGGTAATCAGAAATGGTCTTTGGGTCAGAGAAATGGAGTGGACAAAGTAGAGTCAGATCTTGGGGTGATTGATTGAGTCCCAGCTCCACTGTGTAGTTGTGTGATCTTGGGTAAATTTCAAATCTCCCTAAGTCTCAGTTTTCTCACATGTTAAATGGGGATAAAAAAAAATTTGCACCACCTTATTGGGTTGTCATGAGGAGCAAAGGAAATGACCTATGGAATGTGTTGTATAGGCATCAAACCCGAAACACATACTTGAATCTAGAATCTTAGTCTAACATTAAAAACTACTTCCATTCCCAAGGATCTCCAGCCCCTTCATTGGGAGTTCTTACTTGGTTCTTCCCACCTTTCAGAGATGTGACTTCCGAAACAGAAATACAGAAGGAAAAAAGGCAAGGCTGGTATTAATGTGTCCATCTCTTTTAGTATAAAATTAGCCAAACAATAATAATCATAATAATAATGCTACATCCTTGGTTTAGAATTAAATATTAAAGCACAGAGAACACTCTGCCCAAGCTTTAGACAACGTTGTTTCTTGATGTAAAACTCAAATAGATGGATTTGTATCTACTATAGTCTCTTTGAAAGCATGGAAGAGCTCTTCCCCTTCCTTTTTAGTTCTTCACAGTGGCCAGGACGAGATTTTTCACACAGTAGGTGCTCAGGGTATGATTCCTTCCATATATGATACTTAACCTTCACTGAGGATGGACAATAAGACAATAAGCACATATTAGGCGCTTATTATGAGTCAGGCATTGTGCTAAATGCTGGGGATACAACGAAAGGTAAAATATGAGCAACGTGGTATATGAAGCTTTAAAGAGCTCACATTCTAATGAGGGAGACAACATGCAAATAACTATGTATATTCAAGATATCTGAGAGAAGGCATTAACACCTAGAGGAGGCATTAGCAGCTAGGGAGGAAGGAGCTGGGAAGCTTCTGGAGAAGCTGAGATTTGAGCTGAGGCTTGATGGAAGCCAGGGAAGTTAGACACTGGAGGTGAGGAGGGTCACCATGGTAGGCATAAATGTCAGCTAATACAATGAAGTCTTGTAGTCAAGGAATGAAGAGGCCAAAATTTGGCCAGACCAGACTAGATTATAGAGTGTATGGGGAAGGGTAAGATTTTAAAAGACTGGAAATGTAGGAATGGACCAAGTTGTAAAGATCTTTAAATGCCAGAGAGAAGACTTTATATTATACCTTTGAGGTAGTAGAGGGTCACTGGAGCCTTTTGTGGGGGCAGGGGGAAAGGTTATAGTCAGACCAATATTTTAGAAAAATCACCTTGGAAGGTGAATGAAGATGAAGTAGGAAGAGACTTAAATCAATGAGGAAGAGGGAGGTAGAGATAAAAATATTTGTAACATGGGCCCATTTGAGACTATCTAACAAATTTATAATGGATTCAATCAGCAAATTTATTGTTTTCTCTAGTTCTATACTAGCACACATGAATGGGCATGAAGGAAATTGCTGGTAGGAGTAATACAAGATTGGGGTTTGTCAAGGCCCGGATGGTAACACGACAAGGTGGGCAAAGGATTCTAGTGTAGAGGACACTGTGAAGATTAACTGATTCACCAAGGGGACAAAATATGGATGGGAAGAGAGTGTAAACCAGTACATTGGTAAAGGCCAGGGAAATAACTAAGAGGTGGAGGGATTGGAGGTCACAATGACATTAGGCATTGTAAAGCAGAGGGAAAGATGGAAGGATAAAAGATTATTACCACTAAAATTCAAAAGTTTATATAAGTGAATGTTGAAAACTAAAAATAAATCAATTAATTAAAAAAAGATTATGGTCACTTAAGTGAATTTCTGAATTCATAAACTTGGAAGAGGAACTTTGTAAATCATCACAAAGTCAAGGGTTTGACCCCTATGTAGAGCTGAGATGGAATGGAGGAAGTAGGTCATGGGAACTGAGGAGATTATAAAGACTTCAGAGGTTAATGTATTTAGGGACCATCAAAAGTGCACATTGAAATCCCCTAAAACAAGATAGCCAAGTGGCACAATGGGTAGAGTACTGGCCCTGGAGTCAGGAAGACCTGAGGTCAAATCTAGCTTTAGATACTTACTAGCTATGTGATCCTAGGCAAGTCACTTAACCTCTCTCAGTCTCAACTGTTAAATGAAGATAATAATAATACCACCCACCTCACTTAGTTGTTGTGAGGGTCAAATGAGATGATACTTGTAAAGTGCCTGGTATATAGTAAGTATTTAATAAATGCAAAGAAGAAGGACTTGCTGAATGATAGTAGATAGTAGTAGAGGAAGAGGCTAGAGGTGGCAACGGTGAGCAAGGAGTATTCCAACTATCCCACAACAACATACTCACTGCTTCCAGAAGAAATCCATTCCGAGGTCCTGGGTTCTAAACTCTCCTCTGACCTGTGTGACCTTAGACAGATTGTTTAACCTCCCTACGCCAGAGTTTTTTCAGATATAAAATGAGGGGGTTCAGCTAGATGAGCCCTGAGGTACCTTTTCAGCTCTAGGCCTAGGATCATATGAAATCTCTCCCCTGCAAATTTACCCATAAAACCTCTCTCCCATTTACTCATAACTTTTACAGGGTTGTAAACATAGAGCTAGAAGGTAATTTTTCAGTCAGCTAGTATAACTCCTTCATTTTACAAATAAGGAAATTGAGGCTGAGAGAGGTTAAGTGACTCACCCAAAGTCACAGACTCCCAATGTAGAAAAGCCAGGATTTAGACTCAGCTTCCCTTACTGCAAATCCAACAATTCCCCCCACCTACCCACCCACCCCAGAACCCCTCTGGCTGCTGACAAATTTGAAGGCTGATTCTTGGTGGCTAGGGATTCTTTGCCCAAACTCAAAGGATAAAATCCCAGCTGCTCTTTGCTTCTGCTCACCATTTTCATCAGGATCTCATTCTCATACTGAGGGGAAGAAGAATGTGGCGGACCAGCAAGGGTGAGCCAGATCGCCTATGTCACACTCATTTATTGTAAGTTCACAGTGGATAATTCATGTTGTTGTTGAGGCATTTCAGGAGTGCCCATTCGTGATACCATTTGGGTTTTTTTTTTTTGGCAAAGATATCGAGGTCATTTGCCATTTCCTTCTCTAGCTCATTTTACAGATGAGGAAACTGAGTAAGGCAAGCAGGGTTAAGTAGCTGAGGTTAGCTTTGAACCCAGGTCTTCTTGACTCTAGGCCCAGCACTCTATCCACTGTGCCACCTAGCTGCCCAGGATCAATTACACTTGTCAGGTGTTGTATCTTTTCAAAGACAGCTACCTTGAAAATGCTTAGGTTTGGAGTCAAAGGGCCTGGATTTGATCACAGTTTTGCTGCATATTCTTATGTGACTGGAGGCAAGTCACTGAAGCTTATTTACTCAGGTCTTAAACGAAGCTAATATACTAGTGCTACCCAACTCGCAGGGTTGTTATGAAGAAAGCACTTTATAAACTCTGAATTGCCTCGTAAATGAGCAATTACTATTGTTATGGTTAATAGTTTGTTAAAATCACCTCTACGCCATTTTCAGAATACTTATCGGGAAGTAAAAGTTGATGTGCAAGAACTATAATTTCCTACTTCCCAGCATGTGAGGTCTTAGAGAAAAGTGGAGAATGATGATTTATAGGTGCTAACACAAGGTTTTCATATTAACAATTTTTTCAGAAAATGGAAAGTGCCACTCTGAGAAAAAGGGCTGCTTATTGTCTCTACCTTACCAGCTCAGCTCATGTTATGACTGCCAAGGGGCCAGGCCAAGCCAAGTTCCAACAGTCAGCTTACCCCAGCTGCTAGACAAAAAGAATAGGGGGTGTGGTCAAGTGGCAAGTCTTGATTATTTGCCAAAGAGGTAAGTCAAAAGTCGCCATAGGAGGCATTCTTGATGAAAGGATGCCAAAAGGAAGGAGATTTAATTGAGATCTGTGTGTCTGCAGCCATATTGTCAAGCTTTCCCATAGTCCAAGCCAGGTGTGGGGAACCTATGGCCTTGAAGCCAGATGTGGCCTTCTAGGTCCTCAAGTGTGGCCCTTTGACAGATGCAGCCTCGAAGTCAGAGGCTCCCCACCCCTGCTCCAAGTACATACAAATAATCAAGATTATTAAATTTTGATAAGTTCCCCCAATCAATCTAATGAGATTATATGTAGTAAGCTTTGTTTAGAGCCATTTGAGGGGTACCTCCTGTTGAATGCAGCCATCAAATGAGATACCTAACCCCAAACCATGGTTGGAACAGGTTTGAACTGGTTTGAGCTGGTCTTGTGATATCTCTGGAAACTCCACATTGCTGTACTTGGAGCCTACTGTTCTGACGAGATGTTACTACTCCCCAGTCTCCCCAACCTTCTCTATGGACTTTTCGTTGTTATACAAAACAACTTGTGTAACTGCTTTAGGAGGTTGTGCCTTCCATCAGACTTCTCCTTGTTGAAATGTATTTAGACTCTGCCTTTCTGCCCTTTATGGGCACTCCAGTAATTTGATGCTGCATGATGTCCCAAACTGCAATTCTCTCTCCTTGTTTAAGGACTCTGTCTTCTTTATTTCATTTTGACACTCCCAACAGAAAAGTCGGACATGCCCTCTGGAGCCTTGATGAGGGAACATAGAAATCCTCCTCAGACTCAGGAGCACAGACTCTTCTCAGAGGAGCCACTTCTCTCTGTCATAACAAAAAAGCAATCTGACAGACCAGCTCAATCTCTTTTGGCAAATATATAGTAGGTAATTAAAAAATGTTTCTTGATTGACTTGAAAATAAAGGCTAAAAAATAAAGAATAAAATAAGCCTGTTCTGCCTGTCATCATTGATATCTTGAGCATGCATAAAGAATCTAGGACCCTGTTACCCAAATATGGCAAACACTAGACAGGAGCCAAACATAAGCTATATTTAGAGATGTTCTTGGAGTAACTCCAGGTAGGGGAAATGAACTAAAGAGAGAAAATTATCCTCATGGGTCAGATTCTCAGGATTAGACCTAATCTGTGTACCATTGTCTTGGGGGCTCTGGGCTATATATCACAATTAGACAGTTGTTCTATAATGACTTGAGAAATGATATAGTATAAATGGAGAAAGCATTGAATTTGACACTAGAATATCTGGGTTCAAATCCCAGCTCTACTATTTATTACCTGCATCACTTTCTGCCTCTGGCAGTAGTTTTCTCACTTACAGAAAATAAGAGATTCTACTTCTGAGAGGCAACATGGTGGAGTAAGCTGTAAATTGCTGTAGATTTCTCATATTCACCTCCAAATAACTATAAAATAGCACAAGAACAAATCTTGGAATAGCAGAGTCAGCAGAAAGACAGGGTGGAGCTATCTTTGGATAGCTTGGAAGACCACCAAGAAAGCTCTGTCTAATCCAGGTAAAGGGGGAGCAGATTCCAGGACAGGAAGCATCCCAGCAAGTGAGCAGAAAGCCCCACCTCAACAAACCAGTGGGAGATCCTGAGTCCCAGTGTGGTGGAACAGGCAAATACCAACATCAGGATCCCCCACATGCCTCAGGAAAGCCAAGGGAAACAGTAGACTCCAGAACCAAGAGCCACAAGGTGCTTCAGGGTAGCCCCAGGCAAACAGGCATCCTCCAAGGGCCAGATCTCCATATGCCTCAGCATAACTCCAGGAAAACGCAGGAAAAACCCACTGGGCTTCACCACACACCAAATACCACCACTAAGACCCCAACTCAGCACCAGGCGAGCTGCTAGACCCCTTCAGCCTCCAGAAGCAACAGCCAACCCCCACCCCACACCCCCTCAACACAGTACCAGACATGAGGGTCTCTCATGGGCCTCAGGGCAACATCAGCACAGCACCAGGTAAATAGCCAGGGCCTGCAGCCACTGGCACAAGAAGCTTGAGACAAAGCCTCTTCCACCCTGGGAGCAGAGATCAAATTTTTAAAAAAGGAAAAGGAAAAAAAATTAGCAAGAAACAACAATAACAAAAAAGAACCTGACCATAAAAAATTATTATGGTGACAGGGAAGACCAAGACACAAACTCAGAAGAAGACAACAATGTCGAATACCTATAGGCAAAATCCCAAAGAAAAATGGGAAATCATCTG
Source organism: Phascolarctos cinereus (assembly GCF_003287225.1). Lineage (NCBI taxonomy): Eukaryota > Metazoa > Chordata > Mammalia > Diprotodontia > Phascolarctidae > Phascolarctos > Phascolarctos cinereus. Next base: position 342,725,347 of record NW_027556098.1, on the reverse strand, counting down.
AAGCCCAGAAAGAACTCATGTAAGAGCTCAAAAAGGAGCTTAAAGAAGAGCTTAAAAATTATATAAGAGAGGTAGAAGAAAAATTGGGGAAAGAAATGAGAGTGATTCAAGAGAATTATGAAAAAAAGAATAAATAGCTGATTAAAAAGTAGAATTGGCCAAGTGGAAAAGGAGATACAAAAATCCCACTGAAGAAAACAATTCCTTAAAGAGTACCATTCACCAAATGGAAAAGAAAGTACAAAAACTAACTGAAGAAAACAATACCTTAAAAGTTAGAATTGGGCAAGTGAAAGCTAATGACTCTTTGAGATATCAAGAATCCATCAAATAAAATCAAAGAATTTAAAAAATGGAAGAAAATGTAAAATGCCTCATGGGAAAAACAACTAATCTTGAAAATAGATCCAGGAGAGACAATATCACAGTCACTGGACTACCTGAAAGCCATAATGAAAAGGAGGACCTGGACAGCGTCTTTCAAGAAATTATCAAAGAAAACTGCCCTGATGTTCTGGAACCAGAGCGCAAAATCGGCATTAAAAGAATCCACCAATCACTTCAAGAAAGAGATCTCAAAATAAAAAATCCAAGGAGCATAGCCAAATTTCAGGACTATCAGGGCAAGGAAAAAAAATACAAGTGGCCAGAAAGAAACAATTCAGATATTGGGGAGTCACAACTAGGCTTACACAGAACTTACCAGCTGCAATATTAAAGGATTGGAGGTCATGGGACATAATATTGCAGAAGGCAAAGGAACTAGTACTACAAAAAAGAATCACTTACCTGGAAAAATTAAGCATAACACATCAAGGGAAAATATGGTCATTCAACAAAACAGAAGGATTTCAAGACTTTATAAGGAGGAGACCAGAATTGAACCAAAAATTTGACCTCTGATACCATGATCCAAAAGAAGCGTAAACAGGTAAAAAGGGAAAAGAAAGCATAAGGGATTAAATAAAGCTAAACTACATGGGAAGATGATACTTGTAATTCTTAAAAATTGTATCATTAATAGTACAGCTAGAAGGAATATACATAGAGAGAGGGCATGGGTGTAAGGTGAATTTGAGAGAATGACATAAAAAAAATTAAGGAATGAAAAAGAGGGGTACAACTGGTACACAAGGAAGGGAGAGGTAGAATGTGATAAATTATTTCACATCAAGAGGCACAAAAGACCTATTACAGTGGAGGGGAAGATGGGAGGATGGGAATGATTTTGAATCTTACTCTCATCAGTATTGGCTCAAAGAGGGAATAATATGCACAATCAGTTGAATATAGAAATTTATCTTTCCTGACAGAGAAGTAGGAGGGGAGGAGATTAAGTAAGAAGAGAAGAGTGGGAACTGACAGAAGGGAGGGTAGATGAGAGGAGGTGGTAGACAGAAGCAAAACACTGGTGAGGAGGGAAAGGGTTAAAGGAGAGAGAGGACAAACAGGAGAAGGAATAGGTTGGAGAGAAATAGTAATCATAACTGTGAATGTGAATGGGATGAACTCTCCCATAAAACAGAAGTAGATAACAGAGTGGAACAAAAACCAGAATCCTAAAATATGTTGTTTACAAGAGATATTTGAAGCAGAGAGGCACACACAAGGTAAAAGCAAAGGGCTGAAGCACAATCTCTTATGCTTCAGCTGAAGTTAAAAAAAAAAGCAGGGGTAGCAATCTTGATCTCAGACAAAGTAAAAACAAAAATAGACCTAATTAAAAGAGATGAGGAAGGACCTTGCTAAAAGGTACCATAGACAAGGAAGCAGTATCAATACTAAACGTGTATGCAACTAAGTGGTATAGCATCCAAATTCTTAAAGGAGAAGTTAAGTGAGTGACAGGAAGAAATAGGCAACAACACTATACTAGTGGTGAGGGACCTCAATTGTTCCCTCTCAGAACTCTATAAATCCAACCAAAATAAAAACAAGAAAGAAACTAAGCAGATAAATAGAATATTAGAAAAGTTAGATATGACAGACCTTTGGAGAAAACTGAATGGGAACAGAAAGGGATATACCTTTTTCTTAGCAGCACATGGCACCTACACAAAAATTGACCATGTAATAGGGCATAAAAACCTCAAAATCAAATGTAAAAAGGTAGAAGCATTAAATGTATTCTTTTCAGATTATAATGCAATAAAATTATATTCAACAAAGGGCAGTGGACATGTAGATTAAAAATTAATTGGAAACTAAATAATCAAATCCTAAAGAATAAGTGGGTCAAACAACAAATCATAGAAACAATCAATAATTTCATTAAAGAGAATGACAAGAATGAAACAACATGCCAAAATGTGTGGGATAAAGCCAAAGCAGGACTTAGCAGAAATTTTATTTCTCTAAATTCTTACATCCACAAAATGGAAAAAGAACAGATCGATGAATTAGACATGAAACTAAAAAAACTAGAAAAAGAACAAATTTAAAATCTACAACTGAGCATCATATGGGAAATCCTGAAAATCAAAAGTAAGATTAATAAGATTGAAAGTTAAAAAAAAAAACTTTTGAGCTAATAAATCTAGGAGCTGGTTTTATGGAAAAAAACCCAATAAGATAGATAAGCCATTGGTTAATTTAATTTAAAAAAGAAAGAAGAAAATCAAATATGCAATATCAAAAATGAAAAAGGTGAAATCACCACCAATGAAGAAGAAATTAAATCAATTATTAGGAAATATTTTAACCAATTATATTTCAATAAATTTGTCAATCTGAGAGAAATGGATGAATATTTACAAAAATATAAATTACCTATATTAACAGATCAGGAAATAGAATGTTTAAATAACTCTACCTTAGAAAAAGAAATTGAACAAAGAATTAATAAGCTCTCTAGGAAAAAAATCCCCAGAGCCAAATGGGTTCACAAGTGAATTATATCAAACATTTAAAGAACAATTAATTCCAATGCTATATAAATTCTTCAGAAAAATAGGCAAAGAAGGAGTCCTTCCAAACTCCTTTTATGCCACAAATATAGTGCTGATACATAAACCAAGAAAAGCTAAAACAGAGAAAGAAAATCATAGACCAATCTCCCTAATGAATATTGATACAAAAAAAAAACAAAATACAAGCAAGGTGATTGCAACAATATATCAAAAGGACTATACATTATGACCAGGAATGCAGGGCTGGTTCAATATTGGGGAAACTATCAACATAATTCGCTATATCAATAACAAATCCAACAGAAATCATGTGATTATTTCAATAGATGCTGAAAAAGTTTTGACACCACCCATTCCTGTTAAGAACACTAGAGAACATAGAAATAAAGGTAGCATTCTTTAAAATGATAAGCAGTATCTATCTAAAACTATCAGCAAGCACTATATGTAACAGGGATAAACTAGAAGCTTTCCCAATAAGATCAGGGGTGAAGCAAGGATGCCCATTATCACCACTATTATTCAATATAGCACTAGAAATGTTAGCTATAGCAATAAGAGAAGAAAAAGAAACTGAAGGAATTAGAATAGGCAACAAGGAAACAAAACTATCATTCTTTGCAGATGATATGATGGTATACTTAGAAAATCCTAGAGCATCAACTGAAAAACTACTTGAAATAATAAACAACTTTGGCAAAGTTGCAGGATTTAAGACAAATCCACATAAATCATCAGCGTTTCTTTATGTGACCAATAAAGCCCAGCAGCAAGAAATAGAAAGAGAAATTCCATTTAAAATAATGCAAAGAATATAAAATACTTAAAGCTTTATCTGCCAAGACAAACCCAGGAACTATACAGACATAATTACAAAACACTTGTCTCACAAATAAAGTCACATCTCAACAATTGGGAAAATATTAATTACTCATGAGTAGGTCAAGCCAATAAAATAAAAATAACAATTCTGCCTAAACCAATTTAATTATTCAGTGCCAAAAAATTGTTTTGGAGCTAGAAAAAATTACAACAAAATTCATTGAGAAGAACAAAAGGTCAAGAATATCAAGGGAATTAATGGAAAAAAAATACAAAAGAAGATGGCCTAGCAATATCATACCTCAAACTATATTATAAAACAGCAATCATAAAATCTATCTGGTCCTGATGTACATGTAGAGCTTATATTAGATTTTACACCATTCTGGGGAGGGAGGCAGGGAAGGGGGGGAGAAAATTTAAAACTCAAAAGCTTTTGGAAGTGATTGTTGAAAACTAAAAATAAACAAATTAATTTAAAAGAAACTGTCTGGTCCTGGCTAAAAAAATTGAATGGTGGATCAGTGGAATGGATTAGGTACACAAGACACAGTAGTCAATGACCATAGTAACCTAGTGTTTGATAAACCCAAAGACCCTGGCTTTTGGAATAAGAACTCACTATTTGACAAAAACTGCTGGGAAAAACTAGAAAATAGTAGAAAACTAGATATAGACCAATATCTCACACTGTATAAAAGATAAAGTCAAGACATGTGCATGATTTAGACATAAAGGGTGACACCATAAACAAATTATAAGAGCAAGGAATAGTCTCCCTGTCAGATCTATGAGGAAGGGAAGAATTCATGACCAAATAAGAAGTAGAGAGCGTTACAAAATGTAAAACAGATAATTTTGATTATATTAAATTAAAAAGCTTTTGTACAAACAAAAGTAATGCAACCAAGATTAGAAGGAAAGCAGAAAGGTAGCAAACAATCTTTATAGCAAGTGTCTCTGCTAAAGGCCTCATTTCTCACATATATAGAGAACTGAGTCAAATTTGTAAGAATACAAGCCATTTCCCAATTGACAAATGGTCGAAGGATATGAACAGGCAGTTTTCAGGTGAAGAAATCAAAGCTATCTACAGGCATATGAAGAAGGGCTCTAAATCATTTTTGATTAGAGAAATACAAATTAAAAGAACTCTGAGATATCACCTTAAACCTCTCAGATTGGCTAATATGACAAAAACAGGAAAATGATAAATGTTGCAGAGGATGTGGGAAAATTAGTACCCTAATGCACTGTTGGTAGAGTTGTGAATTGATCCAACCATTCTAGAGAGCAATTTGGAACTATGCCCAAAGGACAACCTAACTGTATGTACCCTTTGATCCAGTAATACCACCATTAGGTCTGTATCCCAAAGAGATCATTAAAAAGGGGAAAGGACCTACATGTGCAAAAATATTTATAGCAGCCCTTTTTGTGGTGTCAAAATATTGGAAACTGAGGGGGTGCCCATCAATTAGGGAATGGCTGAACAAGCTGTGGTATATGAATGTAACAAAATACTATTGTGTAATGAGAAATGATGAATAGGCAGATTTCAGAAAATCCTGGAAAGATTTGTATAAACTGATGCAAAATGAAATGAGCAGAACCTGGAAAACATTGTACACAGTATGAGCAACATTGTACGATGATCAGCTATGAATAACTCAGCTCTTCTCAGCAATACAATGATCCAAGACAAGTACAAAGGACTCACGAAGGAAAGTGTTATCCACATGCAGATAAGGACCTGATGGACTCTGAATGCAAATCAAAGCATATTTTTTTTCACTTACCTCATTCTTTCTCTCGTTTTTTTTTCTTTTGATATGTTTCTTCTTTCATAACTGTGACTAATATGAAAATTTTTTTTTTAATGTTAGCATGTGTATAAACTACATCAAACTGCGCACCATTTTCAGAACAGCGGAGGGGAGGGAGGACGGGAGAAAAATTTGGAACTCAAAATCTTGTAAAAATGAATGCTAAAAATTTCTTGACATGTAGCTAGGGGGAAAAAATGCTATTAAACTTTTTAAAAAAGGAAAGTAGAGGTTTGAACTAGTTGACCTTCCAGTTCTTCAACTGAAGAATCCTATGAATTCTTTCTTGCATTCATCAGAAACGGTAAATCTGATGGCACCTTATGAGACCCTTCCCTTCCACAGAGGCTATGCTTGGTTTGTTGTTGTTGTTGTTGTTGTTGTTCAGTTGTTTCAGGCATGTCCAACTCGTCATGACTCCATTTGGGGTTTTCTTGGCAGAGATACTAAAGTGGTTTGCTATGATTTCCTTCTTCATCTCATTTTACAGATGAGGAAACTGAGGCAAACAGGGTCAAATGACTTTCTCAGAGTCACACAACGAATGTGTCTGAGACTCAGATGTGAACTCATTAAAATGAGCCCAAGGATCTTGGCAAAACTTGGCAAAAACTAAAGTAACAGCAGAAACAAATGGAGGTATCTCTGTCTCACACCTTCAGTAACCTCAGGGAGGTTGGTTCTGCTATGCTAAGATTTCATAAACAACTGCTAGAAGTACAAGTCATGGTGATTGATGGCTTCCCCTAGGTGGTTGTGTCACCTTTGAGCAAATCTCAATACTCAGAACTATTCTGAAACTGATCTCAAGGATTCCCCACACCACTGATGACTTGAAGAGGCCCAGGGACAGATTACCCCTAGATTCTAAAGACCAATAGGACCAAACCAGCTAGCAGAGGCAGCATGAATGGAATGAATACTAGATTAGTAGTGAGAGAAATGATTATTAAATAACAAATTATTAGAGAGATCCCTTACCTTTCCCAAAAATTTACTCCACCTAGATTATCTTATCTTGATGGAGTTTTTGCCTCACCCAACTAGAAAATCTTGCAAAGAATTTAATCTAAGGTGAATTTTGGCCCATTGGGCTTCATTCAGGTAGGTTAGGGGTAGATCCTTTGTCTAGATTGTCCAAGGCTGGGAGTGATTTGAGAGTAAATGACATGATCAAAATCAAGTCCCCCAGCTCCTAATTAGAATAGGTCCACCTCTCATTATAGTATTTATTCTCTCTTATTTCTTGTTAACCAATCAGAGTCTATTGCCACTCTTAGGAACACCAACTCTTCCAAGGGCACATAAGCATTGAGTGGTTTCCATGAAGGGTCATTGGTATTCAAGAGTGTCACTGAGCCCTTTTACTAATTCCATGCTAGCATGATTAATAAAATGATTAGTTACCCTGAAATTATGTCTCTGGAACTTTTTATATGTCACAGGTGTCCTAAGACAAAGGTAAAAATTCCAACTCTTCCTCTTATTACCTTCATCTCTCCAGGTTTCTTTAACTATAAAATGAGAATTAGGCCTAATGATCTCTAAAGTCTCTTTCAATTCCAGATCCCATGATCTAATGGTCTAGGATAAAGAATAAGGATAATACTGAGGCAAACATTACTCATTAATCCCAGTCATTTTTTTTAGCATCATTTCCCAGGAAGATACATAACAGTAAAACCTTTACTGCATATATGGCAAAATGAGTTGGGTCCCCATATATGATAATGCAGAGGTCAGTGCAGATGGAGTAAAGCCAGGGTTGGATGGTCCATCCCCAAAGAATCATTCTAGCCCATACTTCTGGGGGACTTGGGGATGAAATGTCCCAGGAGAGAGAGAGATCTAACTGACAGGATATATGGCATAGTGGCTGGGGAAGCAGTTGTTTTATACAATACAGAAGGATCATGAGGTGACCTTTTTCCCTACAGGGAGAAAAGGAATCCCTTCCCCAAGATGTCAGTGCCTTGGCACAAAGCCCCACTAGCCTCTTGCTAGTTATAACTTCATAATAGACAAGAGAAATAATTTTAGCCTCTTTTAGAAATAAGTGCCCTTGCATGCCATAGAACAGGTCAATTCAAATTAGTTCAATAACCATTTATTAAGCACAGCACTGTGTTAGGTGTTGGAAGGCCAAGAAAGTTTATAGTCAGTAGAACAAATGCAATACTTCCCCATCAATCTGTATTACCTCACAGAGGATGCCAGAAGCAAATGAGAGAAGAGAGCGTTCTGTCTCAGAGAAAAGAGACTCACATCCATGAAATTTCCAAAAAAAAAAAAATTGTACTAAGACATGAATGAGCTATAAAGTCTGATTTACCAATGCTTGGAAAGGTCTACATAGATAAACTAATGGTAACAGAGTCAGAATTCAAAAACTTACCCCCAATGAGAGACAATGCCTTTTGTCTACCCAACTTAGAAAACCAGAGAAGTAACTGACTTAGAGAAGTACTTCTCAGGTTGCTGTCAAAATAGAGAGAAGCATCCTGTCTTAGGCAGCAATAGAGAAATAATGTTATCTATTAGTAAATGAAATTATTATAAAGTACTATACAAATGTAAGGTGGTGTTGTTTACTTGTGCAGATACAGAGAAATAACATGTTACTGATGCCCAAGTATAGTAACCCTACCCTTCAATGGAGTGCTAGCCTCCCACATTCTGTTACAAGAAGAACCAAAGTCACCCAGGGTGGAAAATTTATTCTTGGCATTCTATCTTGGAACTCAGAATGGATTTGCCCATAGAAATAACATTACAAATTAAGTGTAGTTGAAGCAACACCCTTACAGCCATACTTTAGGTACGTCATGGCTTAAATAGACTTTTGTGGTCTGTCCTGGGAACCAAGCCACCATATTGTTCCTGTGAGAAAACACATTTCAAGTTCCAGATGACCAGCTTATAAATGAATATTTGAAACATTTGTAAATAAAATGTGCCTTGTAAACCATCAGAGCATCTTCCAGAAACTATTGGATTTCACTCACTCCTTAATTGGTTTCTTTTACAATGTCTTTCACAACCATCCCATTTATTATCCCTTTTATTACCATCATGACTTTAGTTCAGACTCTTATCATCAGTACTATTGCAATTGCTTCCAACTGCTCTCCTGCCTTGAGTCTAGTACAGAGGACGGCCCATGGTAAGTGCATATTAAATGTTTTATTTTTCTCATTATCTATTAGCAATCCACACTGCATGCTTAGGAACCTTCAATAAATACCTCTTGCCTATAACCCAAAATCTTTAGCCTCATATTCAAAGCCTTATACACTCAGACTTTGATTTACCTTTTCTACTGTATCTCCTGCTTCTCTTCTATCTGAATTCTACTCAGTCAAATAGACCCATTCACTAATTTCTAAACATGGCTTACAGGTCCTCTCACCTGAAATTTCCTTGGCTCTCCTTTGGACCTAGGTGCCCCATCATTCTTTCCCCCTTCATTCTGGATCTCACCACCTGAATGAGTCAACTGTGCTTGAATTTTCCCCTGTGCCCATTTAAATCCCACCTACCCTTTCAGCCCTAGCTAAAATACTACTTCCTCGGTGAAGCTTTCCCGGTCCACTCCATTCCACAATGATCTGAATTTTAGCTGTTCATTTTCCATATCAGCTGCTAAATTTAGTGATTAATCCTATAATCTTATGCTATATTTTGTATAGTAAATTATGTAATGCTACCAAACTATTGTATTGTTACTTAATAGTGCAGTAGAGCATGGCTGCATGCTATTGCTTAGGATCAGAGCTACCATCATCCTATTCAAGAGTGTTGATGTCCCTGCTCTGGCCTCTCTTAGGAGCAGGATATGTAGCCCTTCTTACCAGAGAGTCTCCTTGTCTTCTAACTTCTACCATCTGACTTAAGTTTAAACCTTACATGTGTTGTCTCCCCTACAAGCTAGGAAGTCCTTGAGAGTAGAACTGTCTAACTTTTCTATTTCTACAATGCTCAACATAATTTTTTAAAATATAATAAGCACAACAACCCTGAGACATAGATGCTACTATGATCCTCATTTTACAGTTGAGGAAACTGAGGCAGGCAAAGGTTAAGTGAATTGTCCAGGGATATACAACTAGTAAGTGTCTGATACCAGATTTGAACTCTTTTTCATTCATTCATTCAAGGCTCCTACCTAGCTTAGTACCCCCTTTTCCCTTCTCCATCAGCCTTCTATTATAAGGCAAGTAGTGCCTGCCATTGATAGCACTGATCAATCACTGACTCTGATCTTCTTCATTCCTGAATGCAAGAGGGTTATTATCCAGATCTAGTCTCTCTCATTGGCTGCCACTTGTGGAAAAAACATCTATTCTCCATGTCACCAAACTGATGGAGAAAACAACTCTTCAGCTATTCATCACCAGCAAATGACCAGAGACTAAATTTGGAGGCCTCCTCACCCTAGCAGAGCAGGGGAACTTGGAAAAGGCAAAATGTAAACAGACGGCAAGAGGTGGCTATGATTGTTCATTTTATAATGAAATAGTCTAGTTTAAAATGGAGTCACTCACATAAGGAGAGGGAAGTTATAGAACCTTTCTCTCTTTGTCTCTACTCTATGGATTGACTCACTAACCCTCTAAAAACTCAGACCAACACTCCCTTCCCTGACCAACACTCCCCAAATATATTGTCTTTCCTATTAGAATATAAGCCTCTTGAGGGCAGGAACTGTGTCACTTTTGTATATTATCCCCAGTACTTATTGTAAGGCCAGGCACACAGTAAGCACTTAATAAATCTATTTTTCATTGTTTCATTCATTCTTCATCTCTCATTTGCTTCTCAGCTTCTTGCAACCTGGCTTCCGATCCCACTACTCAGCTGAAACTGCTCTACCCCAATGTTCCATCTCGGTCTTTTCTCAGTTCTCCTTATCCTTGACCTCTGCAGTGCTTTACTACCCCTTGGCCACCCTCAGCATCAGATACTCACTTCCCTTGACTTCCCTGACATTTCGTTCTCCTGATTTTCCTCCTACATGTTTCTTTGCTGGTGGTCATCTATCTCCTGCCCACTAAGTGTGCAAAGCTCTGATCTTTCTATAGTCTTTCTCTCAGTGATCTTGTGAGTACTCAGAAATGTAAGTAGCCCATGATGAATCCATCCCTGGATGGATGCTGTATATTATATTATATGGATATGGACTGATATTAGAGAAAGGGGAGGAGAGTTCTTTCTCCCAGGAACCATCGTTCCTGCTCTGCCTATATACTGATGCCTTGGGATGGTCCCTTATTGAAGACAGGACCTGTGTTTTGTGTTCCCCAAGGGCCTGCCCAGGGCCTAACAGATGCTGGATGCTCAGTAGTTATTTGTTGATTGACTATTTGATTGATTGGCTAGTGGCATCCAAAGTGCAGGACTCTGTTTCCAGTTGTCTGGCTCTTTGAACCCATCCCTCTGGTAGGTGTTGTTCCTTGACATTTCCTCAGCAGGCCTGGATGGAATGCATTCTGTTCCTTTTGTTATCCTGCCTTTCCCCGCTATGTATGCCTTGACAGCAGGATAATTCTATTATCTTCTATCCCATTGTGTTTTTATAATGGTTTAATTACTGTGTATGGGCTTCATATTGAGAGCCAGGGAAGGGAAGGGGGGGAAAATCTATAAATAAATGTGCTATCAGTAGCATCAATATGCTGCAGAATTCAGTTGTCTCTACGTTGCAGAGGTCCACAGTTAAATACACAGTTTAGCAGAATATATGCTGAAGATACAGTATACACTTTAAATCCACTTGGGAAGAAAATTAAATATAAGTCAAAACATATTTCAAAATGAGAAAATGTGGTATTCTTACTTACACTTTAAGCTTGAAAGAGAACTATTATAATATGGTATGGTTTTTCTACCTAATGCAACATGCAGTAGAGACTCCAGTATGTGAAAAATATATAATAATAATCACCAGCCAATGCAAGCTGAAGGTCTGCTAGGTGGCTCAGTAGAATGATGTTTCTAGACTCAGAGGACCTGAGTTCAAATCCAGCCTTAAATACTGTATGGCCATGAGCAAGTCAATTAACCTCTGCCTTAGTTTTCTCATTTGTAAAATGGTGATAATAATAGCACCTTCTTCCCAGGGTTGTTGTGGGGTTAAAATGAGATGATACTTGTAAAGCATATTGCAAACCATAAGGCACTATATAAATTCTAGCTATTATTATTAGTGAAATGGGGGTAAAATATTTTTCTTTTCATGTAGTTTGACTAACACACCAGATCCTTTAATATGCTCTTCCACCTCATCTATATTTAAAATTGGTATATTACAGATCACCATATACAGCAAGTTGCTCAACCTGAAAAGATCCTGGCTTCCTGCCGACCCACTTAGTAGGCAGAGAACACCTCTCATCTCCTTAACTTATTTATGAAGGTCATGACCCATACCTGAAATGCATTCAGTCCTTCTAGATCTCCACTGATGTACATCTTCTTCTTTCAGGTCTTTCATGTGACACCTTCTCCATAAAGATGCCCCTTTATCTTCTCCAGTTAAAAGTGATCTTTCTCCTAAAATATTCTTAGACTATTTTATATAGATTGTTTTTTCTGGCTTGTCCAACATTTCACAATAGGAAAAAGCAAATAGATTGTTCAGATTGTGACATGCAGTTGGAAAGGCAACCTATAGAGTCTGCCTACCAATACATCTACTTGGAAAGATACTGCAAATGGACAATACTCTGAGCACAGATTATTGGGGAGGTAAAGAGGGTGGGGAAAAGAGGAAGATAAAAATGTAGTAGTCATTGCCCTCATGGAATTTACATTGTATTGACCTGAGAACAGAGGTGACCATGTTGACCATGCTGTTTATAGAAAAGAACAACTTCCTCTCCTAATTCAGTTTACTTACCCATGCTTTGATATTATTACTGGTTTGAAATATTGCAAAGCCAAGGGTTTTGTCAAGTGGGCTCGCCTGAAGACAGCCTACTACTACTTAGAGATGCTTAGGAAAAGGAAGTTTTTTATTTTCTTCTTTCCCCAGCTCAGTTCCCTGACCTAATGCAACATTACTCATACAAGGGATCCTACTCCCCCCATGGGAGAGTCATGAGTCTGTTTAGAAACCACACTTTTGGACTTCTGAAAAAAAATTGGAGTAAACGGTGTGGTTTCAGGGCTGTGGTGCTTCATACAGCATTCTCCATGACATGGATGAAGGTTGCTGCAGCCCTGAGTCAAAGATGGCAGCAGAGGCAATAGAAGATAGTGGAAGACTAGAGCTAAGGCTAGACAGTGAGGGAAGTGGATGGGACTGAACTGGAAACAGATATAGGTAGGAGACCAGGGCCAGAATAATATTAATAGCTAACATTTATACAGCAATTCACAGTCTGCAAAGAGTTTTACATCTGTTATCTCATTCAGTACTTCTAACAACCCTGTGAGATACTATTATTGTCCCCATTTTACAGTTAAAGAAACTGAGGCAGAAATTAATGGCTTGCCCAGGGTCACACAACTAGTAAGTATCTGAGGCTGGATTTGAACTCTGACTCCAAGTCCAGCAATCTATTACACATGGACTGGAGCTAAAGTAGAAAATCAGATCTAGAAGGCCAAAGAGTGTGGAGCTCTAGACTACAGAGACAGTTTTTTTCTATCTCAATCATTCCCAGTCCCAAAAGCCTAGATATTTGAGGCTTCACTACTTCTAGATAGTTGAAGCTCTACTATAGTCTGGAAAAGGTGATAGGAAATATCTAGCAATGGGTAGAGATAATAGCAGGCAAAGGAAAAAAGACAGAGGGAATATTCATTATTAGCTTTATCAAGGATAAACTAGGATTCTAGGGCTTAGGATGAGAAGACCTGGCTTCATGTCCCTTACTAGCTATGTGATCTTAGGGAAGTCACTACCCTTTTCTGAGTCTCAGTTTCTTCACTTGTGGGGTGTGAGGGTGTGGGGGTGGACTACATGGTCCCTATCAGCATTAACATTCTAGGATTCCACTGAAAGATAAAAAAGAAATAGCTGTGAAACAAAATGGTAGAGTGAATGGAAAGAGAGGAGGAGGAGGAGAAGGGGTAAGGGAAGCTATAACACAAAGAAGAAACTCTAAGTCACATAATCATAGGAATGACACAGTTCATGGAGTTTATTTCCAAAAACAAAAGCCCACACTGAGCCAGATTTTCCCTAGTGCCTTAGTCTCTCCCCACTAGAAAATTAAATGCTTAGAGAAGAACATTAACTCTCTCTGGGCATGAGGGCATAGATTCCCAAGTGTACTAGAAAGCCAAACTAAGGCCCTGCCTCCACCTTTATTTCACCTTCACTGTCACAGATCCTAAAATGCCTCAGCTAGAGCTGGGCAGACTGTATAAACCTGTGCTATCAATAGAAACACAAGAGTATAGCAAGAGTAAGTGGGTTAACTGGTGACCAAGTACCTGAACAAATTTAAGGTGACTGGTTCTCAATCAAAGAAAGAACAAAAAGCCTGATTTTCATTCCTACAAAAAGGAGGGTTCAAGGAAAGGATCCATTCTACTGTGCCTGAATATTGTTTAGAGATAATGGAAGGAGAAGGCTCCCTTCCCCATTTGAGGCCTCCTCATACATCTAGTGTTGAGATTTCAGAGACCATAACGTCTAACCCTCCCCCACCCAAAACCCCATATCCTAGATTATAAAACTGATTCTCAGAGAGAAGCTACATCTCTTAGATTTGAATCCAGACTCTCAGAGTTCAGAGCCAATGTGCTTTCCACTGTCTTCTCTTAAAAATATGCTTTCTGCATTTTAAAAAATTACAGAACTGCATCTGAGTAGGACCTTTCACTTTTTAAGTACATATAACTGATCCCCTCCCCCCACCTCCCCCCACTCCCCCATGTTGCCCTGCCCCCAAACCTTAGAGGGGGCAGTTCTTACCCTTTTTGCGTCAGTGACCCCTCTGACAGTCTGGTGAAGCGTTTGGACCCGTCCTCAGAATTCATGTTTTAAAATTCATAAAAATAAAAACATGTAGGATTAAAAGGAAAGCAATTATATTGAAATATAAATATCAATTTTTTAAAAGTTTTCTTGTTCCAGGTAAAGAACCCTACAAAGGAACTAGAGAATGGCGGGAAGGGAACAACTTCCCCATGAGAAGAATATTTTTCTAACTCACTCTGTGACCTTGGTCAAATTCTATCAGCCTCAGGTCCCTCATCTATAAAATGTAGGGGTTTGGAATAGGTGATAGTTTAGGACCGTTTCTGCTCTAAAATTCCACAACTCTTTTGTCCAGAAAACAGGTGATTCCCATTGGAAAGACAGAATGAACCTGATTGTTTCTTTCAATACAGGCAGACAGATGCATTATATTTATAAAGCATTATAAATGTCTTTGTTGGACATCTACAAGCAACAGTGATAACTGAATGGGGGAGGCTCCTATAGAAGCCAGAGAACAGGCTTTATATGTATCCATGAAAGAGAATGCTTGACAACTCAATAGCCTCCAGGTCAGCCCTGGGGGAACTTGTTCTTTTGGACCCAGGGCCAGCCTAATTGTGTGACCCCCGGCATAGTGTGTTGGCCTTCTCTTTGGGACAAAGAGCTACATAGCCCCAAGGAACGCTGAGAGACCAGCCTCTCCAGGCACGTTGTCAGGCCACACAGGAAGCATGAATGAGACCCATGTAGCGGACAGCTGCAGCCTCACACTGGGCTCCCAGCATTCCTTGAGGGGGCAGCACAGTTAAGGAGTCTTAGTGGGGTACAGTGAAAACCTGAATGAAGACCCACATTTGCCTTAGACAAGTGTTTCCCAACTGCTTTCCCCTCAATACCTTGGGGCTTGAAATATAGTAACCACATGGCTAATGGAAATATGGAATATGAAAACACATTTTGCATGATTTCACATGTATGATTAACATCATATTGCTTGCCTTCTCAATTTGTTGGGGAGAGCCCGGAGGGAGGGAAAAAATTGGGAACTCAATTTTTTTAGGTAAATATTAAAAAACTTTAAAACCTCAAAAAAAGAAAAATAAATATAATGATCAAGTTAATAAAAGTTGGAAGTGGGAACAAGAGGTAGTTCTGAGGATTCTTTCTCAAAGCATCCCACCTGCCCCTTGTTATGGAAGCTATCATAGGAAATAATTAATATTCCAAGTTCTTTCAAATTCTTTATTGGTGATTTTAAGTGCACCTGGTGAATGGATGACGTTGAACACAATTAAAATAAGGAGAAATAAAGAGAAATAAGCAGTTTAAGTATTGACTGAGTCCATCATAAAGCTCTGCATATCATTCTGTAGTGTTTCTGCTAATCTAGGTCCGACCATGTCCGTGATTTTTTTATTTTAAAATTTAGTTGCATCTCATTCAAAACATAAAGGCACATTTCTGCAGTCTAGCGTTTCTAGTTTCAACAGAATGATTGCATTTTGATTCTTGTCAAAGTCAAAATGGCCAGCTCAAAGAAGGAACTTATTTGTTCAATTTCCAGGAAACTGAATCCAGATGCTAAACCACCAAAGGGTACAATCTCCATGCCCAGGCCAGCCCCCACAGCTAGATTCTGCACGTGAGATCTCAAGAGGCTGAGTGCTGAGAAGCACTATTCCATTTGACTTCTTTTTCTCACAAATAGTAATAATAACTCATTTAAATAACATTTGCTACTTTATAGCACCAAAAGCCATTTTGTATTTTTGTCTTCTCAAAAGTTACCATGGCTGAAGAATTCATCACCAAGTAACCAGACTGCTAGAGGTGAATCTCTCCAGACTTAAGCCATAGTCAGTCAGCAAACATTTATTAAGCACTTAGTCATTCAAATAGCATTTATACATGTGCCAGACACTGTGCTAAGCCAAGGAGATATAAAGAAAAAAAGAAATAATACAGTTGCTGCCTTTAAAGACCTATATTCTAGTAGGGAAAACACTATGCAAAAATGGTCCATAGACTATACTGTCATTAGTAGACACAATCTGCAACAGTTACTTTTCATGTCACAATGAGACTTCAGCGAAGGATTTATGAAGTTAACAAAATCCAAGTTAAAGAGGAATTTCCTATAGATGCTGAAGTCCACCAGACGTTCTATTTGTGGATGATATTATGCTGACTCTATCAAGTCCTGGAACACTGCAGATCCTCCTAAATGAGATCCATTATCACTCAAAAGTCTGGCCCAACCATCCACACAGGAAAAACTGGAAAACCAAGTGGATGAAGAATGTCTATCATTCAGGATATGAAATGCCATTGGATAGATAACCTATTATGATCATCCATCAGTGATTATATATATATATATATATATATATACACACACATATATATATACACACATACAAATATGTGTATATATATGAATACCCTACACATATATACACATGTGCATGTATGTGTAGGTTTATAAACATGTATGCATATATTTACATATATGTGTATATTTACATGCGTGTATGTTTTGGGAAGGCAGTGCAAATACATAATGAGATAATCATCAAATTGAGCAGGAAGAAGTGGCCTGAATTACCTTGAGAAAATGCACGATTTTTAAAAAAATAACCTTAATGTTCTCGTAACAAAGGTCCAGCTTTTAATACCAACAACACTGTTTTGGTGAGATCATATGGCCACAGATTGTGAAATATGATATTCTCCAAAAAGATAAAGTTTAGGATCACCCAAAAATATGTAGCCAACAGAGAGGCTCGTATTGGGAATGCCCAGGTTGTAACATATTAACAAACATGAAATTATTCTGAAGAAGATGTATAAAGGTTGTTTTCAAAGAAATATAGGACCAAGAAATGAAATGGGCTGGTAACATAGTGACAGAAGGAAGTATGGATGGATAACACGTGCTCCACTGGTATCTTTTCAATGTCGAGTAAACACTAGGATGGCCCCTGGTATTTTGGGTGGACCTTGATTATCCAATTTATGAGAGGACATGGATCCTATTGCAAAAGATGGGTAAGCATAGATTGGTTATAGCCTTTATCACCATAGGAATACTGGGAAGAAATGCTGGATGTGATTATCAAGTTATCAGTGATTGTTGAAAGGTCACAGAGAATAGAAAGAGTAGTACGGGATAGGGCAACATGATATCCTTATTTTCAGAAAAGGGGGATGATAGACCGGTGAGCTTGACTATAATTGCTGGCAGAAATCTAATCTATACTTTTAAAGGGATGATTAGTATCTAGAAAAGGAAATGGTGATCACAAAAGAATCATAATTGCTTTACTAAGGATGGGACATTCCAGACAAATTTTAATTTCTTTTTTTGTGAGCAGGATTACCAGATTGATACTTGGGCAGATATTGAGAGGTAGTAGAGGATAGAAGGGCCTAGCATGCTATGGTCCATGAGCTGTTGAAGAGTCGGAATGACAGAATAACTGGACAACAGCAGATTGATTACTATGAGGTTACTATAGATACAATTTGCCCAGGTTTTTAGCAAAGCTTATGACAAAAGTGTCTCTTGTTTTACTTGAAGAGAAAATGGTAGAATGTCTGGGATCAAGGAACAGTCATTAATAGCTCAACATCAACTTGGAGAGAGATTTCTAGTGGGCTTCCCCAGGGATCTGTCCTTAGCCATTGACATTTTAATTGATGACATGTTATCAAATTTGTAGAATCTGGTAAGGATTGTTAATACATTGGATGACAGAATTAAGATCCAAAATTTTTTTGACAGGTTAGAAGTTTGGGCCAAATGTAATTAAATGAGATTTAATAGGCATAACTATAAAGTCTTGTACTTGGGTTCAATAAATTAATTTCACAAGTACAAGATGGAAAAGCATGTTCCCATGGATTTAATTATTATCTCTATGTGGATAATTCTCACATCTATCTGGCCCTAACCTCTTTGCTGACTTCCCAACTCACATTTCCAACTGCCTTTCAGACATCTTGAACTGGATGTCTAGTAGACATTTTAAACTCAGTATATCCCAAACACAACTCATTATCTTCCCCCTAAATCCTCCCCACCTCCTACCTTTCCTATTATTATAGGGGATGATATTACCCTCCTGGCCCTTCAGGCTCATAACCTAAGTGTCATCCTCAACTCCTCACTATCTCTGACCCTCCATATCCAATTTGTTGCCAAAGCCTATCAATTTCACGTTTGCAACACTTCTCAAATATGCCCCTTCTCTCTCCTGACACTGCCATCACTCTGGTGTAGGATCTAATCACTTCATGCCTAGACTATTTCAATAGCCTGCTGGTGAGTCTGTCTGCCTCAAATCTCTCCCAACTCCAATCCATTCTCCATTCAGCCACGAAAGTAATTATTTGAGGGCCAGACCTGTAGAAGGATAAATAGAATTAGTCCACTTGGCCGATTGGGAAGAGCTAGGAACAACCAGTGGAAGTTGAAAGGAGACAAATCTAGGTTTAATGTAAGGAAAACTTCTTAACTATTAGAGCTGTCCATAAATACCATGGGTTGCCTCAGAATGTAGTGGATTCCTTCTCACCCAAAGACTTCTTTTTCAAAATGTATTTTAATTTTAATTTATGGAATAAAAGGTAGTGGATTCTTTCTCACCAAGGGCATATAACAAAGGCTGGATGACCAACTATTTATCAGTTGTAGATGAGATCCTTATTGTCATACACAATGGCCTCTGAGGTCACTTGCAATTCTGAGATTTTGTGATTTGGCTTTAGGGTCTTGCCTATTTCCTCAATTTTTAGTTAGTTTTATAATTAGCTTGCAGGCATTTGTAGAGTAGAATTCAGGTGTCAGAAATCTTTTAAATCTTATCTCTATTCCTTGACGGCAGAGACAATAATTTTGTCCTTATATCCTCTACACACACACACACACACACACACACACACACACACACACACACACACAGAAGCATAATCAATATTTGTTGAATGAATGAATATCCCTATGATCAGAGTGCAACTTCCTGTATATTCGGTGTAAAGGACTATATTATAATAGTAGAAAGAAAATGAGATAGGAGATAAGGGATTCCAGAGCCCCACCTCTAGCTGAATGAAGGGCACCTGGTAAGTGGGCATAAAGAAACAAATAGTGAGTAAAAGGAGGGAGAAGTAGATTAATTTGTTATTTAGTTACTCAGATACGTTTTGGAGAAATTGAAGACCGGATTGGTCCTTATTTTTAAAAAAAATTAGGGAATTAATATGCATTTTAGCTTGAATCAAGGTGACTCAGGAGACTCAGAAGATAAGGACCTTCCTTGGATATCCAGGAGCTTAGAGAAAACTTAGCCAGAGAGACATAGCATCAAAGGGTACTATGAAAAACCATTATACAGCTCCCAGCAGCCCCCAATCATATTAGCAACCCCTGATTTAATACCTATCATATGCTTAGCAGAGAAGGAAATAGGTGATGAAAGGATTGGATTGACCTTTTGAAGACGAGACAGAGGTACTGAAATCCCTGAGTCAGAACTCATAAAACTGACAAAGTTAGAGTCTATAACTATGCTATGTGTCTGTAATCCAATTCAATCCAATCTACCTCAATACGATCTAGCTTGATTCAACAAACATTTATAAAGACTGCAAAATATGATGGCATGCATTTGGAAGAGATAATAAAATTTGGACAAAAAAAAAGTTCCCTATTCTCATGGAGCAGTTCAGAGTGTAGTAAGGGGATGCAACACAAATACAGATAACTAAAATATGTAAGAAACACATTAGGTAATTGTAAGACTATGTGACATCAGAGTGGGAGCTCAAAATTACTTTGGGGAGGGGGGAAATCAGAGAAGACATCCTGGAAAAGTTAGTATTTGAGTTGCACTTTAAAATATGTTAATAGTACTTTAAAAAATGGATTAGCAGGATGGTTTCAGAAAAACCTGAGAAAACTTACATGAACTGATGCAATAAAGTGAACAGAACCAGGAGAACATTGTACATCCTAACAACAATATTATACAACGATCAATTGTGAATGACAGCTGTTCTCAGCAATATAACGACCCAAGACAATTCCAAGGAACTTATGATGAAAAATGCTATCCACCTCCAGAAAAGGAACTAATAAAGTCTGAATGAAGATGAAAACATACTTTTTTTTTCTTTATTCTTCTTGGGTTTATTGTTTGTGTATATAGTTTTTATCTGTATTTGCTTTTGCAACATGGCCAATATGGAATTATATTTTGCATGGCTCCATATGCATAATCTATATCAAATTGCCTGCCTTCTCATGGAAGGGCAGGGGGAGGGACACAGGAAAAGAATTTGGAACTCAAAAATTTTTTTAAATAAATGTTTAAAAAAATTACATGTAATTGAGAAATATTTAATGAAATAAATAAAAAAAATTGGAGAAAAAAAAGGATGTTAATGGCCTAATAATGATTTTATCCTTATAAGCCTTTATATCAGTGGTGAATTAACTTTATCTTTTATGTGTCTTACAACTGAGTGAGAATATAGAGAAAAGGGAAGAAGGAGCTTGAGTCTGAACTGAGGATTGTCAGTGTTTTGTCACACTGATACACTATTCTGCCTAAGCCCCTACTCCTATCATATACTACCAGGTCAAGTACAAAGGTCACTTTCAAGTATACATAAACCAGTCAGACAGCAAGAATTTATTAAGTGCCTGCTAGGTACCAGGCACTGTGTTAAGTGCTGGGGTTACAAATACAAGCAAAAAGGAAAAATAGCCCCTACTCTCAAGGAGCTTGCATTTTAGTGGGAGAAGACAACACATAAAAGGAAGTGTTGAAGATACTCAGTGTGGCAGGGCCACAGTAGAGAAGTCTGGAGTGCAGTCTGGTGAGAAATGAAGACATGGCTGCTCTGGCCACTCTCTTTAAATGGAGGTTCTGGGAGAAGTCATCCTATCAGATAGAAAGAGAGGTTATAGGGTTAGAGTGCACTTCCAAGGTGCAAATTCCAGGTTGAGAGTGATCTTCCAGGATGAAGAGGTTTCAAGTTATGGCAGAGAAGTCCAGAGTAACCTGGTAGTAAATGAAGACATTGCTGACATGAAGACCAAGATAGCAAACAGACTTTCTTGATAGCTCTTATATCAGGCAAAATTCTGCCAGCAGCAACATAGTGACCAGATTCTTAAAAGTGCTTTTTTGTTACCACTGCCCAATAACCAATCCCACCACCACTGCCGACTCCAATAAAAGTTTCCTACTAAAAGAAAAGTTACGCATAATCATCTAAGATAGTAATGACAGTACATGTAGCTTTCTGTTTTCACATTGTATTTTTTTATATCAAACTTATCACATCAGTTTGGGCAGCAGAAAAGAAGTGTGTTTTAACCTCAGGAATCTGGAACCAACACTGGCTTCTGAATTCTGTGGTCTTTAAGTGTTATCTTCATTATGTTTGCATTATTTGCATTGAAGCTATTGTGTTAAAAGTTCTTTTTGGTGACCATTATTTCTAAAGCACTGTGTCTGGCCAGTAGATGTATTTTTGTTACCAAAAAATATATATTTTTTTTGCTCCAGTGGAACTGGGGGGGGGGATGGAGAGAAAATAGATTTCTATTCTTTTTTTTTAAATAAAGAAGTGGGAAAGGTACAGATATGAAATGTTGCATGCACTTTCAGATGAGGATATTGTATTATTAGTTTTACTTAACTCTTTTACTTTGTTACAAGAGATCTCTCACAAAGTAGAAATAATCCATAATGTCTATAATGTAAAACATAATATCAATAAAACTTTAATTTAAAAAAAACAGAAAAAAAGACTTTTAATAAGTGCTTCCTGTGTCCAGTGTACCGTACTAGATGCTAGGGAAGAAACAAGGTAAAAGAGATTGTCCAACCTATCCTTATAAACCTCCAAGGGTAAAGATAACACAGCTCTTTTGGGCACCAATTTCTGATACTGTCTCTGTTGGAAAAGGTGGGTAGCTTGGGTTGTTGTTGTTGCTCATCCTTCATTCTCAAAGAGGACCAATGACATCACAAGGGTGATGTCTTGACTTGTATGTAAATTGGGTGTGAGAGGGGTAGAGCTGTCCAAAGTCTTCAGACTCACTCTCTCCTCCAGAGTCATTGAAGTCCAGTGGCAAGACAAAGGTCAAGATGACTGGTGATGGCCCAGGATGCAGTGGGTGACCTTGTCCTTTTTAAATTAAGGTCTTTCCCAGGTCTCAGTTGGTCTAAGGCCACACCCATTCAATGGTCAAGGACTGGATAAGAGTTTCCTTTCTGAGTCCATAACTGTTTCTACCCCTACCCCTTTCTAATTAAGAGCATTTTTATCTCTTCTTACCTTAGCTCCCCTTCTAGCTAGAGTAGCTTCTCCAAGATCCTACACAATAGCTAATACTTGATCCAAGAAGGAAATTAAATCAACATGGCTTAGTGCCATGGTTTTTCATACTTCAGGGCTCACCAGCATGCAGTGGACTTGGAGTCAGCAAGAGCTGAGTTCACATCCTGCCTCAGACATTTACCAGGTGTGTGACCCTGGGGCCGTCACTGTAAAGTTGGGATGGGAGTGGGGGGCAAGGTTTGGACTCTGAGGTTCCTTCCAGCTCTAAAATCTATGATCTCATAAACAGGATGGCACACTACAGGTATATCTTGCTTCATGTGCATGTGCTTGCAAGCATAAATACCATAGAACTGGGGCACAGAGACTGGAAATTTGTGGCCTATGTTCTGGCATATAATTTTAAAACCACTAATGTAGTGGATAGAGAGTTGGGCTCAGAGTCTGTTAGACTTAGATTAAGGTTCTTCATCTGATCCCTGCTGGTTAGGTGACCCTGAAATATTCCTTGACCCCTCAGGGTCCCCAAGCAATTCTCCAACATTCTTGTTCAGTAGTGTTCACCTCTTTATGGCTGGCAAAGATACAGTACTGGATTGCTGTTTCCTTTTCCAATGGATTAAGGCAAACAAAGGCAAAGTGACTGGCCCAGGGTCACACAGCTAGTAAATATTTGAGGCCGGATTTGTACTCGGGTCTTCCTGACTCCATGCCCAGCGCTCCATCCACTAAGCCACCTGGCTGCCTTCTTCTGCAAGATTATTAATTGAAAAGTAGGTGCCAGCCTGAATTGGTAGAAGAAATTTCCTCACCAAGAATTCCTGGTAACAATGGGGTCATAAGCCTTCTGAACCACCATCCCCCCCGCCCCCTCCGCAAAAAAAAAAAATGGGCTCTCTTCTCTCATTTGGGCTAGTAGGGCTTTTGGGGGAGAATATTTACCTAGGATCTCCCCCTCCAATAATCCTAGGGGGGAAATGCTTACCTTCTTGCTTCTCTTTTCATTTAATTTCTGATCATTTGTAGCTTTGAAGTTTGAACTGTGACCCACATTCCACAGACCTACATAGACCCTCTTCTCCCTCTTACTTTCTATTTCTTTCACAGCTTGTCTTAATCAGAGCCAAAACATTGAGGGGCTGATTAACATTTTCTTTTCTCAGCAATCCCCAAGGAAACACAAGGGGGGGGCCTCAAATGTGTGTGGGGTTTATTCAAGCTAATTAAGCTATGTTTTATGTTCTCCTTTTGGCTACTCCCCCAAACATATAAGCCTAAGCAACAAGACAAATATCTATGATTTTGCAGATGTTACTCCCTTTTTTCAATTGACTTAGGTCTTAAGGAACAATGTCTCTCCTATATTCCAGAAAAATAAGGCAGTTATTATAGATGAGGGAAACTGGGCTGCTTGGTTTGGGAACACTTCTGGATTAGGCCCTGTGGTCTGAGGATAGTAGCGTGACTAGTGATTTCCACGACACAGGCATTAGCCATCCAGGTAAATCTCACAGGTTAATTATATAAGAACAGGTCATCATTATCCCCAAATAGTTATTAGGTTTTAAACGTACATATGCTGGGTCTCTTGACTGGAGAATATTTTTAGCTGCGGAATCCACTGGCCTTTCCTGTCTCTCTCCTTCTGTTTACTCTAAAATTAACATTAATCAACATTTGGCTCAAAGGACACTCTCCCCCCACCATGAAATTACAATAAGTTTCCTGTTCCTTTTTTTTTTTAAGGTGACCTAAAACCCTCCAGCTTCCACCCACCCCTCCCTCAGCCTCCTGGTTTGAGCTGGGCCTGGCGTTTACAACGCAGACCTAAAGCAGGCCTTGTGTTCTGTGGGCGCACAAAATGTAAAGCCTGTCTGCTCTATACTATCTGATCAAAGGAGCTCAGATCTTCGCTGCCCCGACTTGCAGGAGCATTCCACGAATGAATCTGAGAAGGGCTATGTTTAATGACTGTGTTATGGGAAAACTATATGAAGAAAAAAGCAATAATATTGCTGCTCTTACCACTTCGAGACCACCAAAATAGTTGTAAGCAAGGACAGAGCAGCTTGGATAGCCACTCACTAAAATTTTCAAGGATCACACTGAAATACTCAAACTATATGCCAGCACTTGGTTTTCTGGAACTAGATCCATTGATCATGGTTAGGGAACATCTTAAAATACTAGTAGAAAAGCTTTCTTGCTCTGAATCCCAGACCTAAAAGTCAAACAGGAGAAACGGTGTAACAGCCAGTCTTGTGGGCACCCTAAGTACTGGATTTGGCATCAGAGGAACTGGTTACAGATCCCAGCTCTTCCACTTACTGACTATATGATCCTAGGTAACCTTGCTATGTCTCAGTTTCTACATCTGAAAAATGAAAAGGTTGATCAGTCACTAATGTCCCTGCTAGCCTTGAACACATGGTCTTTCTTCATTGTTCCTTGGACCCAAAGATACCCACCATTGATGGGATAGGTCTTCCTAGGTCTGAGTGTCTGAGGAAACAAGCAAATGAAAGCAGCCAACAATTGATTATTGTCAGGTTGGTCTCTTGGTTCTACATTCTTGTATTCAATAATTAAATCTGACAAACATTTATTAAGGATCTGGTATCATCAGCACCAACACTGAGCAAAGACAAGAATGAAAGTATTCCCTGCCCTCAAGGACATCACAGTCCTGGGTGGTACCACAGGACACAGAGCATTGGGCCCCAAGTCAGGGAGACCCAAATATTTCACACACTTACTACCTACGTGACCCTAGGCAAATCACTAAACCTCTTGCTTGTCTCAGTTTCCTCAACTGCAAAATGGGAATAATAACAGCAACTATCTCACAGGGTTGTTGTGAAGATCAAATGAGATCATATTTGCAAAACACTTGGCACAGTGCCTGGCACATAGTAGGTGCTATATAAATGCTTATTCCTTCCCTCTCCTGTGTGACTTCTGTAGCATCCTGAATCCCCAGTACCTAGCAGAGTTTTTTGTCGTTCAGTCATTTCAAACACATCTGACTCTTTGCGACTCCATGTGGGGTTTTCTTGGCAAAGATACTGGAATGGTTTGCCATTTCCTTCTCTAGCTCATTTTACAGATGAGGAAACTGAGACAAACAGGATTAAGTGACTCGCCCAGGGTCACACAACTAGTAAGTCCTGACTCCAAGCCCAGCACTCTGTCCACTGTGCCCCACCTAGCATGGTACCGGACTGTTAATAAATGATTTTTGACTAAATGAATGACTACTTATACTGTACTCCCATAGATTATCATGGCGGCAAACCCATTCAAGAAGTCATCAGAATATGCACCCCCTGATGCACCTGGTGGATTTCAGTAAAGAAAAATCCAGGTGAAACTCACTTGGTTCAAGCATTAACATTTGGAGAGGAAATCCCTGATGTGGGTGTTTGATGACAGTGGCTCTGAAGGTAACACTCTTCTCTCTGAGTCAGTCCTCTTGCTGACTCAGCCACCTCCCCCTACCTCCCACCTCCACCCCTTGGCATGGAGGGAGGGGAGGGACAGGTTGGCCCCAGGTTCCAAATGTCAGATGAAACATTTAAAAAAATACCCTAGTGCTGGACACTTGAGGTCACAACCATCATGCTTAGGTGGAACTGGCACCTTTCTAATCAGCAGGATTCGAAGCAGGTTATTGATTTGAGACAGGGGCAGCTAAGATGGCACAGAAGATAGAGTGCTGGACTTGAAGTCAAGAAGACCTGTATTGGAATCTTGCTTGAGATGTTCTTTGTGTGACCCTGGGCAAACCACTTAATCTCTATCAGCTTCAGTTTCCTTATCTATAAAGTGGGTATAATAATAGCACCTATTTCAATGGGTTGCTGTGAGAATTTCTCTGCTGTGATCATCTAAATTTCTCTGTAGTGACCCTCATCCTGACATGATCGAACCAGAAAGAGTTACAGTTTTTAAATGATGACTGTTGATTTTAAAGTAACAAAAATTGCCCAATAGAGGGGGAAAGAATTTTTTAAGCCTGTACCAATAGCAGAGTCAACAAATGAGATCAAATACATAAAGAGCTTTGTAAACCTTAAAATTAAGGTTCATCATTGCTAACTATTACTATTATTATCATTGTTGTTATTAATTATTCTGAGGATTAAAGAAGTTATTTTCAACAATAAATGTTCTCTGACCAAGCCAGCTCTCTGAAGCTTGACATATCTCACTCTCTCTTTCTATAAAAAGGGGACAGAGACCAAGTTACGTTTGGAAACCCTCTGGCTTCCCAGGACAAAAAGAGCTTGAGAAATCTACAACATTGGTTTGAATTTTCACCTCTGGTCCTTTGTTCCCAGACAAGAATGTGGCTGATTGAGCTCCAGGAGTGGGTTCCAGGAGCAGGGCTGTGCCCAGCCATGATGTTGATCTAGATTTCAGGCTCCTCGTTTGAGAAGCTTACTGCTTTTGCCCATACACTCTTGAAGTAGGCCATTTTCCAATGGAGCATTTAAAAATTTGGTCATTAATAAATACGAGGTCTGAGCAAGGAATCATTTGGGTTACTGGGGCTCCTATTTGGCAATTACTACAACTCTTCCCCCTCAGCAATAAGTGCCCTCCACCCAGAACCTGAGCTACCTGGTGCAATAAAGGATTTAATAACACCCACCCACCTAGGTTTTCCCTCACCTCTCTCTTTCTGAAACCACACCCTTTTATCTTACCTAATCAGACAGCCTATGGAAAGCTTCCCACAAATAGCTTAGCAACACCCTCCTTGTGACCTGGCTCACATTCAAGAAGGGAGAAAACAAGTTCCAACTTGTCTTCTGTTCCATTAAAAGACAGAGTAGCACTAACAGTTGGAACTAATTCCTCTGCCTGTTCAAGAGGAAGAATGTCTACTAAGACAAGCAATAGGATGTGCTAGAAAGCACACAATCGGGAGTCAAGGTTCCTGGGCTCTAGTGCTGGCTTTGTTACTCTCCACCTGGTTTGGAACAAGTCTTCTAACCTCTCTCTGAGCCTCAGTTTCTGCATCTGTAATACACAGATCATAGATTTAGAGCTAGAAGTAAGCTTAGGTATCATCTAGTACTGGGATTCTTAACTTGGGGCCAACAATCCCAAGGAGATGCATGGATGGATTTAAAGGGTCCATGAATTTATGTGAGAAAAAAAAATGCATCTTAATTTTCACTAAGCTCTAATTGAAATTTAGCATTTCCTCTAATTATGTTTTTTTTAATTATTATAAGAGGTCTATAAGTTTTACCAAACTGCCAAAGGGATTCATCACACACAAATGCCAGATACACATGCACAGTTTGTACTTACCTGACTTAGTACAATTCTTCATTTTATACAAGGGGAAACTGACAGACAGTTTGGACTTAAATTCCATCTCCAATGCTCACTGCCCGTATATCCTTAGACAGGACACTTAAAATCCCTTGGGCCTCAGTTTCTACATCTGTCAAATGAGAAGATTGGATTGGATGACCTTTCAGACCTGTTCTAGATCTCTGATCCTATTAAGGGGTTGACCCAAAGTCACCTGGGTTGTAAGTGGTAAAGCTGTGATTAGAATATAAGTCTTCTGACTCCATATCCCCCATTGTTGATATTATACTATACTGAACTGATGGCACCTACCCTCTCTGTCTCATGGGGTTTTTGTGAGGCTCAAAGATTTAGAATTATGAGGAACCTTAGAGCAAACACTGAGGACTGAGGTGTGGAGAGCACTGAGGCACTTGTCCAAAGTCACATAAGTATTTAGCAGCAGAGACAGCATTCAAACTCAGATCTTTTGACTCCAAATCCAGTGCTCTATCCTCCAGTGAAAGTGTTTTGAAACCTATAAATCCCTAAACAAACATAGGGTATTATTACTTTTATTACTTGGATGATTCATTTCCTTTTCATTCTCCACCTCCTTCTACCTGTAACAGAGAACTGTATCTCTTTCTTTTAGCTGCCATCAGGTACTGGTATGATGGGGAATGCCAAAGGAGTCCTACCGCCATAAACCGGCAATGTCTTCTCAATTTAGATGTTGAAGAGAGAACTTCGGTTTATTCTGATTTTATCTGGGTTTATTGGGAAAACTGAAGCCAGAGTGCCCAGTGCCAAAAAAAAAAAAATCTTTTACAAATTGCCTCTTGAGTCCATCAAAGATGCCAAATGAGCTGGGCCAGCCCAGACCCAGGTGAGTCCCAAGGTTTGGTGAATCCATAGTCTATCTCTCACTTCCCCTTTTCCATCTGAGCCAAGCAAACAGAGCCTCCATCCAGTTACTGCTCCTCTTCCATGTCCTGATGGCTCAACTACCAACCCAAAGGAAGAACAACAAAGGAAGAAGGAGTTTGATCTGCAATGGTCACCATCATGCTTAATAGTAACAATTATATAATTACATATTTTCTATATAATAATATGTAATTACCCAATAATTACTATTAAGCATTGCTGTGGTGACCACTGAGGTTCCAAAACCCTTTAATTATTCTTATCGCTGATAATTAAGGCAAGCATCTATCTCTATCTATTTCTGTCTGTAACAAGGATGGCTCTTGAGGGGGTGGGGAGAGGAGAGAGGCGAGGCAATGCCCATAGGGCTGTCACTTTTTATTTTATTCTCATTATCTGATAGGGAAATGTGACATCTCCACAGAACTCCTACCACACACACTGGCTCATTATACTGCCTTTGGCACAAAATATTTAATTCCTTGAGATTTTCCTTTGCTTCAACTACAATGAGTATATGATTAAAGAGAACATGGTGTGGGACAGCTTGTTACCTATTCTAACTGAAGGAAAGCCATCACATTATTTAGAATAGGAAGATGACGCAAACTTTTTTTTAAATTGCTTCAGGATACTAAGGTAAAGGTGCATGAGAGATGAAAGTGAACCCCAACCACTTCCATTCGCTTTATATTCCAAGTTTCAGGTATCTTGGGGTTTGTTGGTGTTCAGTTGTTTCAGTCCTGTCTGATTGTTTGTGACCCCATGTGGGGTTTTCTTGGCAAAGATACTGGAGTGGTTTGCCATCTCCTTCTCCAGCTCATTCCACAGATGAGGAACTAAGGCAAACAGGGTCAAATGATTCACCCAAGGCCATACAGCTAGTAAGTATCTAAGGCCAAATTTTTTCCTGACTCCAGGCCCAGCACTCTATCCACTGTGCCATCTAGGTGCCTATCTTGGGGTAGGAGGGGTAGAAATAGTTAAGAAATTCTTCTTGGCAATTGTCAACATTAACATCCCTGAAAGAGCCAGCCCTACTTAATAAAGCAGTGGCTCTCTGTTATATCCAGGATGAAATACAGACTCTGTTGGTATTTAAAGCCTTTCACAGGCTGACTTCAATCCACCTTTCCACCTTTATAATATGTTACTTCTCTCTGTAAGGTCAAGCCAAACTGGACTTCTCACTGATTTTAATTTAACAGCTAGAACTTATATAGCACTTTAAGGTTTGCAAAGAACTTTACAAACATTATTCCATTTTTATTGTCTCAACAACCCTGGGAGGTCAGTGCTACTATCATCTCCACTTTACAGATGAGGAAAATGAAGCAAAATGACTTACTCAAGGTCACATAACTAGTATGTGTCTGAGGCTGCATTTGAACTCAGGTCTTTCTGACTCCAGATCTAGTTCTCTACCCATGGCACCACCCAGCTGCCTGTCTTCTTCTCATATGACAGTCACTCCATTTCCTGCCTCTGTCCACCATGCTTACAATATAGTCCACCTCTTAGCATCTCTAGTTTACCTCAAAGCTCAGCTAAAGTGTTATCTTCTACCTGAAGTCTTTCCTGACCTGCCAAGATACTTTCTCCCATTCAAAAGAAAATTAACTTGCATTGACTTTGAATGTATTTTCCACATACTTATGTAGTGTCTCCTCTGTAAGGGTAGTTAAATGATGTGTGTCCTCCTTGAGGGCAGGTATGACTTAATCTCCATCTTTGTATCCTGAGTACATAGCATACTGCCTGGAACATGGTAGGCATTGGATATATAACATCTAATTGATTGATTGCTTGATAGACCAGAACTTATAGCTGGTTCATGCCTGGTCAGAAATCCTTCTCTCATGTTGTTTCCAGGATGGACTGGCATCACAAAATTGCTTTTATGGCACAAATCAAGCCAGAAATTGAGTGGCCTTTCTTTATTTCAGCTGTCTTAGGTCTAAAATACCCACTTGTATAAAGAGATTTGTAAGGTGGCTGAATGGGCTGTGGAAAAAATCATTCTTTTTCTTGTATTGTATTCCAAGAGAATTTGCCTTCCCACTAAATGTTTCATAGGATTTAAATAGAAGACAGTTTCTTTTCCTCTTAATCACATGTTACTTCTACATTTTAGCTATCAGTGATTTCATCAGCGTGGATACATACTCCTTCCATCGACATCTTTGCTCCTTAGTATATGCTCCTAATTTAGCCCCATTTTCTATGGCTATAAACTCCATCACCCTATACAACAACAAGCCTCCTCAAACTTAGCTAGGGTGCCTAGGGTGGCCAGAGTGTTCCTCCAATGACATGGAGCCACTGGCCTGTAGAAGGCCTTTCCTGCTTGGAAGGTTCTAGGGCTTCCTCTTCTTCTGCCCAGCCTGGCTCACCTCCATGCCATGATGAGGGATCAGTGGACTTTAGTTTCAGTTCATAGTATCAATAAAGCATTTTTCCCATGATGATCTACCAAGCTTAAACCAAAGTGTTGGTTCTGTCATTTGCTAATACTCTAGCCTGCCACCAGAGGAGAGAGGAATGCATCATGGCATGTCAGAAGCAGATACAAAACAGCAGCTTCTGAGACTGAGGTAGTTCTATTCCCATCCTCCAAGAAAATAAAAGGAGTGCATAAGCCTAAAGTATAACTGATGACAAATACATGAATACTGTGTGTGGGAACAACTCCTACTTCATGCCAAATGATTAATGGTGGAAGGGAATTCTTATTTTCTTTCAGGTGTTCCACATGCTCATGCCACCACTGTTCTCTGATGGCAAAAGAAGATGCCAGCCAGTGTCCTACAGAGGTAACTGCAGCTGATTGGGAAGCTTTAGAGGCGTATTAAAGGAGAACCATGACTATATCAGCCACCTCCCATTCTTCAGTAGCCACACCCCACGCTCAGTTGGAACTTGGCTTGTCTAAACCCTCAAATAGCATTCTGGAAAGCAGAGTTCCCCACTCTCTGTCCCACCCTACCCCTATCCTTCCTCCACTGAGGACTAGGAGCTGGAGCAGACCTAACTCTAACATGAGTGAGATTCACTCATGTATGTAATGACCAGAATATGTTAGTCTTGGAAATTAATCTTTGACTAGAGAATTCAGGAACAAAAGAATTACCAATACTAGAGCTGATGTGAAGGTCCTGGGTGAAGTAGAATTGGATAATGATAACCCTAACAGATAGCTCTCCCTCCTTCCTCAAATGATCACACATCTACTGCCTATTTGCATAATATACTGGATCCCAGCGCTCTCTCTCTCTCCTTTCTCTCTCTCTCTCTCTCTCTCTCTCTCTCTCTCTCTCTCTCTCTCTTTTTCTCATACACACACACACACACACACACACACACACACACACTGAAAAATAAATTCTTCATAGGCAGGGAGTTCATCCCATTGCCTAGCAAGGTGCCTTAAACATATCAGGTGCTATTGGATTGTTATGTTGGACGTGTTTAAAAAGCTGTAAAGTGGTTGGGGCTTGAGGAGCATTCTCTCTTATACGTGTACAGAGATATGCTAGTGGTTTTTCTGTATGGGACCTCCAGCAGGTTTTTCTCCAAGTCTGAGTTAGACCTATAAGAGAATTAGCCCTGCTCAAGGCAGCTATGTAGGTTGCTGGCCATGATGAGGCATCTCCCCTAGAACTACGGGTACACTGGAGCCAGCTTGAACCGGATCCTGAGAGACCAATTGTGCAATTTTCAGTGTGAGCTTTTACACCTCAAATATTGGCAAATACTACAAATTTAAGCTTGGTTGTCCAGACTTAGGAAAGAAAATGTTAATAATTCAGATTAAACCTAAAGCTGTGTCACATACATTTTTTTCCAGAGAGAGCAGGTTGTTAAACATTTACTGGAACACAGCTGTTTGCAACCCTAAACCCTGATGCCCCGCAGCACGAGCCTCCAACACAACTGGGTTACCCTTATCTGAAAAAATCTTAAGGCTTTGCCACTGGTTAAGAACCTTGGGGTGAAGCTCCTCACTCTCACTTTCAAGTTCCATCACAAGGCCTCCCTGGGTGTGTTACTTTTCTCCCTTTATACAGTCCTCATTCTCTATCCCTTCCTTCCATAGTAAACTCTGCATGAGGGGACCCATATCAGATTAACTTGCTTCTAGCACAGTACCAGGCCCAAATGCTTTCAAAAGGTCATGATGACGGCCATTTAATAATCTCTTTGAAGTCCCAGGTACTCAGAACCCTGAAATTTATCCACAAGATCATGCCATTTTATTTATTTTATTCTTCTAACTTGGCAGCCATCACCTTCTAATAGAATCTTGGATCTTGCACATTGTCTAATAGGAAAGAACTGACAGCAGTTTCAACTGCTAATGCATCAGTTCCACCTCAAGGAAATCAACAGGGAGGAAGTAATGGGACAGAACAGTTCTTATATTAAACAGTGAGCTATTCAGCCTAGGACAGATGTGGAAAATAAGCCCAGATGAGACAAATTCATTAAAGTGAAATTATCTATTCAACACCTTGATATCTGAGTAGACTGATGTTTCAAAATTATTGTAATTATGATCCTGGGGATAAAGAGAGCCAAACTTTAGTGAGAAGACTTGAAAAAAAAATTAAAAATTCTAGTACTACCCTGTGAGATGAAAATAATGAGCTGGTCACAGATCCCCAGGATATCAGCAATTGCTTTAAATCCTTCTTGATGAGGAATCTGTGACTCTGAACACCACATTAATTCAAATGCAAATCATATCTCTTTCCCCTGAGGATCATTATTCCTGATTCGGCAAGTAATTTAATAGGAAATCTGCAGGTGCTTCACAGAATTTCAGCTGGAGAAGTTGTTCTGGCCCCAATCTGGAGTGACAATCCCCACAAAGATATGGATGGTGGGAGGGAAGGTCCAGTGACCTGTATCTAAAGTATCTCCATTTCTGTTGGCTTTTCATAACTGACTGTCTTCCAAGCACTAAATCCCATTTGAAGTGTGTGTAAGGATCAATAGAGTCCAGGACATGGTTTTTCATACCACTGAAAGGAACCTAAGCCTCAGCTCTTGTTTGAGGAGGTTCCCTACCTTTGTACCTGCTAATTGCTTCAATTCTTCATCCTGTTTTTCATTAAAGGACAACTATTGAGGATGGTCCATGTTCAGGAGATCCCATCAGTGCCATCATGAAGATAAGGCTTGGGATGCCAGACAAAGAATACATTATCCAGGAGTAGGGGATAAGAGGAAGAAAGGGGAATAATCTCAAGGTCAGAATGGGATAGATGAAAAAGGGGAATGGAAGAGTGGAATGAATGGAAAGAGAACACAAGAATATGGAAGAGTGGGATGAATGGAAAGAGAACACAAGAATATGAGAGAAATAGACCAACTAGCTCTTGTCATTTACTCCCCTTCAAAGAGAGGAAATGTAATGTTGGTGCAAGTATTTATAACCCAGACACCAAACAGGAAGGATTTTGATTCTCATCTGGCATTTGTCATTCCCAAATGACCGAATTTGATTCATTTCAGAGCCTTGGGACTTTATATTTATACCCAGGGTGAGACTTCAGAATAATCCCTCTGGCAAAGCCATCGGGAGAGCTGATTATGTTGGGCACATGAACGTTAGTGTTTTACTTTTGTTGCCAGGTCTACACAAGCACACAATTAAGTCTACAGGTGTGGCATTTTAATACAAGAGCTCTGTTATTTCATTGATGTGGTTATACCCTCTTCCAACAAAGACTGAAACCTCTCCATCCCTTCATAGACAGTTGCCAAGAAATCAGCAATCTTCCCTTCTTGAAATTGCTTTGTATGACTTTGTATCTACTAATTGTGTCCATGCTGTGTCCCCCAGGAGAATGTAAGTTCTTCGGGGGCAGGAAAGGTTTTTTTCCTGTCTTTGTATTCCCAGCACCTAGCAGAATGTCTGACACATAGTAGTAGGCACCTAATAAATACATCGTGAATTGAACTGAAGTTAATAGATTGTAGATCTAGGGAACATGATGCTATCAGTCCTTGGTCTTCAGGCTACCATGATAATGAAGAGATGGTTGCAAAAAGGTTTTCAAATACCTTAGTAGATACAATTTTTAAAAATAAAACTAAAACAAGAAATGCAACTAAGTAAAATGTAAAGAAAGGGTTATGAGAGACTGTCTGGCTCAAGACATTAGCAATGACATGCAAGTGTAGCTACCTTACTTTATGTAATAGAGGCGTTCCTTAAAAGTTGTGTAAATAAAATATTGGTTCAATGAATCATTAAGTACATAAGGAGGACTTACTGCTTAAAACAAAAATGTATCCAATACTTTAGCATGTATAGTAACTACACCTTTGGTACGTCAGAGACATACAGAAGGAACCTGTATGTGACACAATTTTTAAAGTACTCCAGGACTGATTCTCAAGATTATCTTTAAGTGGGGGGAGAAATTCCAGAAGAACAATGACCAGTCAGGTTTTGGTTTGGTTTTTCAAAAAATAAAAAAGCAAGATAAAGAAAAGTGATTGAAATGACATCAGAGGATTATAGATTTAACAGCTGAAGGGCATTTCAGAAGTTATTCGATCACTGTCGCATTGTATAGGTGAAGAAACCAAGGCCCAGAGAAGTTTTGACTTGTCCAGGCAGCTTGGTCATACAATAGTTAAAGTTTTAGGTCTGGAATCAGGAAGACCTAAGCTCACTAGAGTGACTAGACTAGAGTGTCTCAGGCCAGACACTTATGTTGCTTCCTCGCTGTGTGACTCTGGGCAAGTCAATCCTGTGTGCCTCAGTTCCTCATCTGTAAAATGAACTGGAGAAGGAAATTGCAAACCACTCCAGTATCTCTGCCAAGAAAACTCCAAATGGAGTCATGAAGAGTCAGACATAATTGAATAAGAACAAATCTATCATTCTGGTACTACAGTGCTAACTACTAACTCAGCTCCCTGCTTTCTCAGCTCTCCAAAATTTTCAAGAGAATGACTCCATATATCAAGGTAATCTGCATGAAAACATGAGGCAGGTAGGGAGTTTCTTCAGGAGTTTCTACCTTAGCAGTTATACAACTGACAGAGAAGTAGAAGATATAATAATATTCCACTGTATTTATTATTTATTATTCTTGTGACTCTCACATCGGAGACTATCTCACAACACAAAGGGTCTGGAAACATTAGGGGATTCTCTCATTCTCTCAGCTCACTCAGGAAAACCCGACAAAATATGTGCACAGTTACCCCCTCCTATGAGAAGACCAGCTTCCCACTCATGAGACTATAGTTCACAGTATTGCAGGGGGGAAAAGTTTCATTGTTTCATTTTTAATTAAATGTCATTAGCTGTCATTTATATAGAGCACTTTGAGGTTTACAAATCTCTAATATATTACTCCATTTAACAAAACTGAAAACAAGGCACTATAAGCATTATTATTCCCATTTTACAGATGAGGAAATTGAGGCTCAGAAAAATTAGTAAACAAGAATTTATTAAATGCTTACAGTAATCAGACATTGTATTAAGCACTAAAGATACTAAGAAAGGCAGGGGGGTAAAGTCTCTACCTTCAAGAAGCATACATTCTAACGAGGGATATGACATGTAAATAACTGGGAATATGGAAGATATATACCGAGTAAAAGGGAGGTAATCTCAGAGGGAAAGGCTCTAGTAGCTGGATGGAGTGGGGCAGAGACTAGGAAAGGCCCTCTAAAGAAGACTGAGGTTTGAGCTTTGTCATGAAGAAAGCCAAGGAAGCTAATAGATGGTAATGTTTCAGCTGCTATCTCACCCTGGAACTTCCCTCCCTCATGCCAACCTCCTCCCATTGGTGAATTCTTCACAGGGCCTCCATTTCGGGGAGTGGCCCAGGCCAGCCAAACTCCATTCCCTTGGTAACTCTGCTTCTGACTTTCTGGCCTCAATACAGTTGCCTTCACCTCCTTCTCACCCCCATCCTTTTCTGCTCTCTTTTGTAAATTGTATTTCCCCACTCAAATATAAGCTCTTGAGGGAAGAGGCTGTCTTTCTTTTTTCAGACATGTGTATCCCCAGCATTTAGCACAATGAGAGAGACAGAGACAGAGACAGAGAGAGGGAGACAGAATTAGAGACATAGAGAGACAGACATAGAGACAGAGACAGAAAGACAGAGATGCAGATGTTGATGTAACTATAGAGGTAGATATAAATATAGAAACAGATGTAGCTACTAGAGCTTTCCCCTCTGAGATTACCTCCCTTCTATCCGATACTCTATATTTTTCCTTCATTAGAATATATGCTTCTTAGGGGATAAGAGAAAGGGAGGAGAGATAGAGGGGAGGGAAGATTAGGGGAAGGGGTATACAGAATGCATGCCATCTTGGGGTGGGGGGAGGGATGAGATGGGGAGAAAATTTGGAACTCAAAATCTTGAGGAAGTGAATATTGAAAACTAAAAATAAATACATTTAGAAAATCAGAAAAAAAAAGAAAAAATAATATATGCTTCTTGAGGGTAGAGACTGTTTTTCTATCTTTATTTGTATCCTTAGTGTTTAATATACTGCCTATATATAGACATACATAGAGCATTGCACTTCACTTTATTGTGCTTTGCAGATATCAGGTTTTTTTTTTACAAATTGAAGGTTTGTGGCAACCCTGCATAGAGCAAGTCTATCGGCGCCATTTGTCCAACAGCATGTGCTCACATCATGTCTCTGTGTCACATTTTGGTAATTCTCTCAACATTTCAATCTTTTTAATTACTGTTATATCTGTTATAGTGATCTGTGATTAGTAATCTTTGATGTTGTTATTGTAATTTTTTGTAATTGTTTTTGCAAAAGGAAGAGTCAATCAATGTGGCAAACTTCATTGTCTTATTTTAAGAAATTACCATAGCCAGCCCAACCTTCAGTTTGCTGCATCAATTGACTCTTCCTTTCATGAAAGATTTCTCTGTAGCACATGATGCTGTTTGGTAGCGTTTTCCCCACAATAGAATTCCTTTCAAAATTACGGTCAGTGAGTTGTAGTGGCTTCTTATCAACCCTAGGATCAAATAGAGAGTCTTCTGCTGGGCATTGAAAGTTCTGGATAATTTGATCCCTACATGTAATTCTCTCTCTCTCTCTCCAGGCATATCTCAGAAATATTATAGGTTTAGTTCCATACCACCACAATAAATGCAATAAAACATGACATGAATTTTTTTTTGTTTCCCAGTGCATATAAAAATGATGCTTACCTTATGCTATAGTCTATGAAGTCTATTAAGTGTGCAACAGTATTTTTTTAAAGTACATACTTTAATTAAAAAATTGCTAAAAAATGCTAACCATCATCTGAGCCTTCAATGACTCATAATCTTTTTGCTGGTAGAGGGTCTTGCCTTGATGTTGATGGTTTCCAACTGATCAGGATGGTGGTTGCCAAAGTTTGGGGTGGCTGTGGCAATTTCTTAAAATAAGACAACGATGAAGTTTGCTTTCAGTGATCCCAAACTGACAAGAGCTGCCAAAGCCACTTCCTGGGATGCTAGATGACTATATGTCATGGCGCAACATAATCCCAGAAGAATTAAAATTACAAATAACCCAAAAAGCAATGGAAAGACTCATGGAGGGGGTGAAAACAGTCTGATGCACATCACAAACAATGCTATGTACGTAAGAATCCACATAAAAGCCATTATTGAGGACAAGAGAGACAGTTCCAGGTAGTGCTTTGTGGTCTAAAAGACCTGGATTCAGCAACGAACTCAGACACAGACTAGCTATGTGAGCCTAAGCAAGGCCAAAGATCTCTTGGGCCCTCCCACACAATTTTCTCAAAGCGTGTCAGCACAATTGCAGATCTGCATTGGAAGAGAAGAGTTCCTCATTGGGAGCTTCTTGTACACATGAAATTACAGGTCTGGTTTAATTTTTTTTCAAAAGAGGATGGAGCAAAGGAGTTCAAAAATATATCTTATATGGACATTCTCATGGTATTAAAAAAACAATAAAAATAACTGCATTGCTTTGGGAAGACAATGAAAATTTTAGGTAGAACACGGACAAAAGTTACATAGACCAAAACAGCACAATAGGGTTGTGATCTTTATATATCAGTGGATAGAGTATCCATACTGAAGAAGCCATATCTCTCCAACCATTCACCAAAGTATGACCAATTCTACTCTGAACCATATTAGTAATAACTCAGAGTTAATTGTCTGTAATTATTCAGAGTAACTGTAACTCATTACAGATGGCTAATATGTAATATACTTCACTCAGTTATTTTAGGGAAAGCATCATTTTTAGAGTACCTACACAATAAATATGATTCATTGCATTTTTGCAGTGCATCTTACAAAAGTCTTTGCAAAAAGATTTGAATTTCATTATAATTGTATAATTCAATTATAATGTGATTAAATTTTCACATTAGCTAGAGCAGAAATATATTTTCAAAAGCAAACTTAAACACAAAAAGGTCACAAAAAGGAAATGTTATTTATAATTCATTTTTGGTGGCTTTTTTAAGAAAAAAAAGAAAGCACAATAACTATAAAGGGAATTTTTCCCCTTTCAAGACTATCCATGTCCAAGGTCAGATGTCTCCTTCAATGTTTATTTACCTCATTATAAAAAAATAATTCAAATGCATAAAAAAATAAACATAGATCACTCCTCAGACATATCTTCATTTGTCAGGGAAACATCCCAAATGGTAGATAACATTCTCATTAGCCATCTGGCAACACACATTCATTCAGTCCAGCTGGGCCTTTAATTTATAAGATGGGGAGATGTTAGTCAATAGAGCACCTGTCGATTTTTTGAAGTTTCAAGTCTTAATCTTCACAGAGAAAACACTTTCTTGAGCCAGGTTTCCCCTTCTCTACCTCTCCCCAATCCCAACCCTATTGCCTCAGTCTCAAATGGGAAGCATTGGTCTTTCATCCCATACAACCTACATTGGACCACCCAAATATGTAAGGTTTACCTCTCTCTTCTGCCACCTTAAAGACCCTCAAAGATGTCAGCAGACTTACTTAAAGCTAATAGTCGAAGATCAATTAATTTATATTAATTTACCATTTTTATTTCCAAAGGTTACGTCAGTGGACCACAAAATTTAGTAGGTTCAATCAGATGGGAAA
The DNA here is from genome assembly GCF_003287225.1 of Phascolarctos cinereus. Taxonomy (NCBI): domain Eukaryota; kingdom Metazoa; phylum Chordata; class Mammalia; order Diprotodontia; family Phascolarctidae; genus Phascolarctos; species Phascolarctos cinereus. Next base: position 342,685,140 of record NW_027556098.1, on the reverse strand, counting down.
GACTTTGAGTACCGACAGGTTATTGACCACAAGCTAATGATGCTTAGTTTTTCACTGTTTTGTTGGGTTTTTTTACCCCCCAAAAATACACAAAATCCTCTTTAAAGCAAAAGAGTTGTCATCTGTACTGATGGAAAGCATTCCTTGCTGATAAATCATAGGTCTCTGGAGAAATTTAAATCTTAACAAGGTGGCTTGGGCAATATGTCAAATTCAAATAGAAATGCCTCTGTCGTATTGACTTAGAAAACCATGCATTAACATTATCTTTTTTTATTGTATTTTTATTTATTTTGTTAAACATTGCTTGTTCTGCCTCACTCAGGAGTTTTACTGCCAGCTGTGGGCCTCTGGTATGACACCTCTAGTTTGGAGGACAGAACACCACTGACCTGAATTCAAAATTGGCCTCAGACATTTAGTTGCTATGTGACCCTGGGCAAATAATCTAACCTTTCTCAGTATCTGCCTCCTCATCTCTAAAATGGAAATGATACTAGCATATACCTCGCAGGGTTGTAGTGAGAATCAAATGAGATAATATACGTAAAGCAGTTTGAGAACCTCTAATGTAAATATTAGCTATTATGGCTATGTCTACAGATGTACATAACCAGTTGAGATGGGACTAGAACAATGCTTCTTAAACTGTGAGGTTGTGAAAATTTTGGCAACAGTAAAAGGCTTCTGAATGCACATTGACCAAAAATTAATTAAAAATTAAATGCATAATAAATCTGAGGTATTTCTGGCAGTGCTTGACGTGTTACATCGACAATTTCACTGCAGCCTTGGTTCAGAACACAAAGCATGTGCCTTTGCACTGTGCATGCCCTCAGGCCACTCAATGGCCAACAAATGCAGCCTAAATGTAAAAAGGGGTCAAGAGTGGAAAAAAGTTTAAGTATCCATGGACTAGAGGATCCAATCCCACCAGTTCACTATATCTCATTATAATAGTAATAATGTAGAATGAGCTGTGGTATAGCAAAATGGCACTTGCCTTGAAGTAAAACAAGGCTTAAGTACCACTTACTAGCTGTACTTATTAGCAGTTTGTGAAAGTTGCTGAACTGTACTTTCCTTGTTTGTAAAATGGGCATCATACTATTTACTCTACCCATCCCATAGGTTCGTTGAATGAATCAAGGTAGATAACGTACATGGGCACCATAGATATAGCTCTGATTACTTCAAATCACCAAAGTAACATCTCATTCAAAGTCTAATAAGGCAAGATAAAATAATTTTGTCTTAAGATCATAGAACATAAAAGCTAGAAGGGAGGGTCCCTGAAGGTTATCCAGTCTAATTACCTCACCTTATTGATGAGGAAACTAAAGCCCAAAGAAATTATGCAACATAGCATGCTGCTAGGCTTAGAGTCACAAAGATCTGGGTCCAAATTCCATACCAGACACATGTAGATAGTGACAGGATGACAGAGTCTCAATTCTCATCTTAAAAATAAGGACAATAACATCTGTCGCACCCACTTCCCGGGAAAGTGAATGTAAAGGGCTTTGTAAACCTGTAAGTATGATGTCAGTTACTGTTATCATCTTCATCACTTAGGGCCAGTTAGAGCCAAGACTTGACCTTGGATCTCCAGTCTTAAAGAACACTACTCTTTTTTTTTTTTTTGGTAAAGCAGTCGGGGTTAAGTGACTAGTCTAGGGTCACACAGCTAGTGAGTGTTATGTATCTGAGGTCAGATTTAAACTCAAGTCCTCCTGACTCCAGGGCCGGTGCTCTATCTACCGCACCACCTAGCTGCCCCTAGAGCACTACTCTTTGCAGCAGAAGTATTAAACATGGTGCAGGCTGTGTTGGTCTGCAGCAGGAACCAAATTAAGATGTAATTGGGAAATATTTAATAAAATAAATAAAAATACAATAGGATATAAATAACATTAATATGCGGTTTTCTAAGTCAAAATGCCTGGGCGAGGATCCTTATGTACAGTTTAGTGGCCCCTGTTTGTCTTAGGCACCACTATGTGTATGTATTTGTGTGTGTATTTATATATATTATATATATAATCATATTTACATAATATATATCACATATGTAATATATATATATATATATATTATAACTCACATAAGTGTCACTGTATTGAGTTCTGACAATCAATTAATCAAACCGCTTAGTCTCATTTCATCTGTCAATGGGCATAGAAACATGGCCATAGCTGATATAGCAGGAACAATATCTCCTAGGCCCTGCCAAGTAGGCTGGCTGTTTTCCTGCAGCGCTAACCCATGCAGGCTAACCTAGTTTTTCCTTTAAAGGTACTAAAACTGCCCTCAAGACTTAACAATTGTTCCGGATGACTAAGGCTCTAACCATTGACTCTAGTTTCCTGTTGGTCTAAATACAAAAGTCATCATACCAGGAATCCGGTGCTCCTTTCCCAAGCTGTACAAATACTTCTGATCAGAACAACACCATAACAAATAAGAATGTATCAATGCTGTTTCCTTGCTGAATATCTTTCCACAATAAGTTTAAATATTATTGTTGTTCAATCATATTTCAGTGTTTCTTTTTCAGTCATGTCTGACCCTTTGTGACCTTTTTGGGGTTTTCTAGGCAAAGATACTGGAGTGGTTTGCCATTTCCTTCTCCAATTCATTTTACAGATGAGGAAACTGAGGCAAACAGGATTAAGTGGCTTGCTTGGGGTCACACAGGTAATAACTGCCTGAAGCCAGATTTGAACTTAGGAAGATGAGTTTTCTGATCCCAAGCCCAGCATTCTATTCACCATGCCACCCAGCTGCCCTGATATGGTTAAATAAGACTCCTTAAATTAACTTGCTAGGTGACTTACAATGGGGCAACTAGGTGGTATGGGCAGCTAGGTGGTATGGGCAGTTAGGTGGCACAATGGATCGAGCACAAGGCTTGGAATCAGGAAGACTCATCTTCATGAGTTCAAATCCTGCCCTCAAACCCTTACTAGCTATGTGACCCTGAGCAAGTCACTTAACCCTATTTACCTTGGTTCCTCATCTGCAAAATGAGCTGGAAAAGAAAATGACAGACCACTCATTTCTTTGTCAAGAAAACCCCAAAATGAGGTCACAAAGAGTTGGACACTACTGAAATGACTAAAGAACAACAACAACTAGGTGGTATGGTTAATTAAGTGCTGAACCTGGAGTCAAGAAGCCCTGAGTTCAAATCCAGACTTAGCCACTTACTTGCTGTGTGACCCTGGGCAAATTATATAACCTCTGTGTGCCTTGATTTCTTTATTTGTAAAATGGGGATAATAATAGCACTTTCCTCCCAGGTAGATTGTGAGGATAAAGTGAGACGATATTTATAAAGGTCTTTACAAACCTTAGAGCATTGTATAAATGCTAGGAAGGTATTATTTTTTTTATTATTATTATCATTATTATTATTATTCCAGTGATGAACCTGAATCACCAGTCAGGCCTAACCTACAGCAGTTGACCACAACATAATAAGGGAACTGAGAGTCTGTGAACATATTAGTATCTGTAAATTACAAGGCCAAACTATTACTCTAATGTCCCTATCTTAAGTGTCTACCCTCTGTAGGGGTTAGCATATGTGTGTATACATGCGCATATACATACATACATACAATAATTTCTCATGGGTAAACTTGAGAACTGACACTGATCAACCAAATGATCTCTGGATTTGGCACCATTTTCTCTTTTTAATCAAGTAATAAAATGTGAACTCATATTTAAATTACCCATTCCACATCAGAATCTGTTGATAATTTGAGTCTGCTAGTGCCTGCAATAACTCTGTGAATGTTAGTGATAAAGGCCTCTGCCGGTAGGAATATAGCAGGTGGTGTCACTGGCCAGACTGAATGCTGCCCTCTTTTCTGGTTTTATACGCTTTCGTCTTTCTTCTGTTAAAGTGGTCTTTTGTCATTTTATTTCATTGAAAATTGCTTCTCCTTCTAAGCCAGAGCATCCTCAACAATTTCCCCTCCCCCAAGCTATTCTGTGGTAATATTTGGTGCTCAGGGAGATCCATGGAATCTTTCAGAGCACCAGGGTCTGGCTGTCATCACTCTTGTAGGGGGCATGTCTTCTGAATAGATTGGACCCCAGCTTTCTCTGAAGCGTGTTTTCCAATGCCTGCTGGTAGTGAGATCCAGTGTAACATTATTTATCCCCTTTTCTCAGGATGCCTGGTACCTGGCAGAAAAGGAAACTAGATTGTTCAGGCAAACTGAGAACAAAAGAAATGATGAGGGAGACAGAGAGAAAAAGAGGAGGAGGAGTAAAAGGAAGAAGGAGGAGGAGGAGAAAAAGGATGGAAGAGGAGGAGGAAGGGAGAGAGGGAAAGGATTAGCATGGCTAAAGATAGGGGGAATTAACACAGCTGCAGCTATACCCTTCCTGAGACCAAAGTGGGGTACACCAGTGGTATTAAACTCAAATTGAAAACAGATCCCTGTGGGAGACTCATTGACTTAGAAAAACCACAAATTAATTATATCTATTTTGTATTATATTTTTATTTTGTTGAAATGTCCCAATTATATTTTCTTCTGGTTCTGGAATACTTGGATGAGTTTGACACCTCTGAGGTACATAATAATCCTTCTCTAGAATGCATTAGTTGCTGGAGGTGAAACTTCATTCCCCTCCTGCTAAGACTGATAGACACCCCAAGACCTGATGACATCCTACTGAGTTATTTCTATGAATGACTGAACTGTTCTCCTATAATCCTTTCTGACTACAGTAGGAAACAGAAGTTTATGAGGCAGTACCTGAACTTCTTGTGTGTGAGCACACAGGCAACATGAAGGGTAGAGGGAGATGGAACTCCATCATGAAGGACAGAGGGAGTTGCAACTCCATCATGGTGGATAGAGGGAGATAAAACTCCATCATGGTGGGTAGAGGAAACAAGGATACAACATGAGGGGTGAATGAAAGTGAAGGCACATTTTATATTAGCTATAGCTTGACGTTTCTTTATACTGCCACAATTTTTCTAATCTAAGTAAATGGTGCAAAGATGAAGTTTAAGTGATTTGGAAAGAGTGTTTCTAGATAGGAGGTTCCAATGGATAGAGGTTGAGCCACGAATAATTGAAACTGACCCTCAAGTCTATGCACCAGAAGGGATAGGAAAGCAACACTCTTGATACGAACTACATACATATTTTCCATTTCACTGTTGAAGAAATCAGAGATCTAGAGCAGAAAACTTAGAGTCAGGAGAGATCTGAGTTTGAATTCTGCCTCTGATACTAGTTGGTTAATACTGAGCAAAGCCACTTAACTTCTGTGATATCTAACACATCGTGCCCTCCAATTTCCCACCCAGGCAGTCTTCTTGTCATCTGCCCCAGTGGTATGGACCATATCTACCACTTACCCTATATTCCGCCTCTTGCTCTGGGAACCATAACTGAATCAATACTGCACATTGCTTCTGAAAATTCTAAGATCACCAACTTTCAAAACTTCATGTAGAGAATGTACTAGTCTATAAAAAAAACTTAACAGCTTAGTCAGGAAGGGGGAGGAAAGAGGCAGGGCAGCACTTACAGCTGAGCCTCAGCTCTTGTCCCACCTAAGATACTTTTTAGTTTTCCATTGGTTTCTAATGAGGCGTACCTAAAACTGTTTTTATGCTCTTGTACTGAATCTTGTCATTTGATAGCTCAGCCTGTGATGTGGCCATTACGTGAGAATCCACTAGAAAAGATAAAAGAACCCATCTGCTTGAATGTGTCTGAAGCATACTCAGAGTAAAATGTTGTCTCCCCCTACATAGATTGTAAACAACTTGAGATCGGGGACCATTTTGTTGCCTTTCCTTTTACCCCCAAAGCTTAGAACAGTGTCTGGCATGTAGTAGCTATTTTAATAATATCTGTTGACTTGACTTGCAATCCACTCCAATCTTTGCTTAATTTGGTCTTAGTCTTCTTTGCCCTTTTTTGCTGATTTGGATACTCTTGATCCAGCTTCTCATTCCATTTACTGAGTCTAGTATTTGAGGCAAACTATAAGCCATGACTCCCATTTTCTGACATCTTCACTGACAACACTTCTTTTGGACTCTCCTTTGTATGACCCTTGGCTTCACATGCTGATGAGGCCACCATTTGCCCCTCTGCTTCTGACATGGTTGCCTAGCAACCTCTCCACCCTGCTCAATAAACAATTACTGCATCTCCTCTCTGCTGGCCTTGGCTATGATCATGATTGGAGTGACTCCGACAGATTGGATACAACAGGTGGCTCCTCTCTTGCTACCTACCACCAACCCATGCCTGATCTCTGAGGTGCCCTGACTTGTATAGATTAGCAATGACTTTGGCATAAATAAACTTCTACTAACCCTTTATTTACACAAGAAAAAGATTAGGTTTTTCCAAAAGGACTTGACTGGCAACTAAAGCAAAAAGGTAAAATACAGCAACTGAGAGGAGGATAGAATAAATAAATTTCAGGCTCTGAGATTGCTCCTTATTGGAGCTAGTTGAGGAAATATAAATGGTGAGAATCTTGGAAAGTAGTGGTCATGCCATCTTAGCATTTATAATAGATACAGGTGGAAAAGCCAAATATAGTCTTAATATTTGATATGGAATCAGGAGAGCTCTGAGTTCCAATCCTACTTCCAACATGTACTCGCTAGATGACCCTGGGAAAGTCACTTGACCTTCATGAGACCAACAAAAATCATGCTTCATATGCCATCCAGCTGTCTGTCCCAGCTGACTTCTTGCCATTCGCTCTGATGCCATATACCATAACCATTTCCTACTCTGCTTTTCACTTCTTCCTCTGCACACCACAATCTAATCAGTACTATAATTGCTTCTGGAAATGGTTCTATAGCTTTAATAATAGTAACTATTATTTTCATTATTATTGTTATTACCAGCATTTATGTAGCACTTTTAGGTTTGTGAAGTGCTTCACAAATACTATCTCACTTGATCCTCAAAACAGTCCTATGAGGTAGGTGCTATTATTATTCCCATATTACAGATGAGGAAAGTAATGCAGACAGAGGCTGTTAGTTGTCCAACATCACAGAGCTAAAAAATGTCTGAGGCAAAATTTTAGCTCAGATCTTCCTGTCTCCAAGTTGAGTGCTTTTTTCACTGTACCACCTAGCTGATTCTACTCACCATTCCTGTGAGTTCCCATATCAAAACACTCTTCCTGGGCTACTACTCCACTATATGTGTTGTCTTCTCTAGTTAGAACGCAACTTCTTTGAGGTCAAGAACTATCTCATTTTTTTAATTTATATTCCCAGAATTTAACACAGTGTTTGGCACATTATTAAACATTTAATTAATTAATGAATTTCTGGCAATGTAATCACAAATGACTCTGAGAAGGAAGAGAGGTAGAGGGGGAGATATCTAAAAAAGATGAAGGTGGATACATATATGTGTGTCAGCAAACTCAAATTTTAAAATGAGATAGAATTGTTGTTATTGTTCAATCATTCAGTTCTATCTGACTCTTCATGATCCCATGGACCATAGCACACCAGGCCTTTCTATCCTCCACTATCTTTCAAAGTCTGTCCAAGTTCATGTCTGTTATTTCCATGATATATCTATCCATCTCATCCTCTGCTATCCCCTTTTCCTTTTTCCTTTCAATCTTTCCCAACGTCAGGATCTTTTTCTAATGAGTCCCTTCATCACGTGGAAAAAAGTATTTAAGCTTCAGTATTTGATTCTCCAGTGAATAGCCTGAATTAATTTCTTTAAGTATTGGAGATAGAATTTGATTCCATTTAATTGGATAAACTTTTATTAAGTGCATATAGTATACAGAGAATTCTTCAAAGTACTGGAGTACAAACAAAATTTAGAGACAAAGTCAATAGAAGCAGGAACAGAAGCTGTGTTGTCAGCAAAGCATAATACAGACCTCCTTGACAGAAAGAGGAAATGTATGTGTAGTTAAGGCAACAGATCACAGGCTTGGGATAGTAGCAGGAGAGAGTTATGATGGGGACTGTAACTGTCTGAACTTTCTGTGCCCAAAGCAGAGCAGCAAACAATTTCTAAATTCTTTCGATATATTGAAAGAGATATATTTCAGATCCAATTTCACCAACAAGGAGGAATTAGTTACTGGAGAGGAAATGGTGATACTCCTGGGTAGAAATAACCATTCTAGCTTAAAATTTAAGATAGGGAAAACGTCAGAGAGTGATATGCACCCAAGATTTTATTAAAAGAGATTTCAAAAGATTCAGAGAAAAGATAGCTACTGTAGGATCCCATGCACTAAAATTCTTCAAGGCAGTCAACCTGGGGAGCATGGGATGTTCACAAGAACAGAATTCTAAAGACAGAGAAAAACAATTTCTCCAAAGAAGAAGAGGGGTTGTTTCTTTAACAGGTTGGTGTGGATGCACAGGGAACTCATTCAAGAAGATAGATTTCAAGAAAACATGTACAAAATAATGAAAGCAAGAACAAGAATGAATAGAAGAGTGTGACACAGTCCTGGAAAAATAGTAGTGTTAGAAGTGCTAAAGTTCAGAATGTGCTGACAATGGTGAGGAAAGCTGAGCACCGCAAAATGGTGAGTTGTTACTCTTCCAATTTATTTGGGAAAAAAAGAAAGATTGAAGAAAGGAAAAGAAGAGAAAATGATAACCAATGAAAGAAGGCATTGTCCATTTTTTATGTTGCTTCTTTTTCTTTGCCAAAGAGAATGTTCTTTGTACTAGGAAGGACAAAACAAAACTGGTTACCAGAGAATGAATACCCATGATAAATAGGGTGAGAGAGAGTAATTATGTGCCACCAACAAGCTCAAATCACCAGGCATGGAGTCTGTAAGCAGTTAGTAAGCGCTTACTATGTGCTAGCCACTGCACTACATTTTAACGCTTTGAAGAAAAGCCAAACATGACATTGTGACTGCTAAGCCACCGTCAGAGATATCTGAAAAACTCTGGGAGGTTGGGGGTGGAAAGAAGGAGTAGGAGGTGGCTCCTGGGAAGATCTTGGAGAGAGAGATTTCCAAAGGCAGCTCTCTCACCGCCATACAAATATTACAAATAGAGTCCCCCAAATTAGAAAACTCAGCAGTCACAGTAATAGGAAAAGTGATTGTTCCTGAGGTCCTATGATGTTCTCGCCCTCACTATGGGGTTCTCTAGGCCTTCCAAACCATATAGATCAGAATGGCCCTGTGATCCCCAAGGCTGCAGTAATTCTGGCAATGAAGTCAGAGTTAACCCCTTGGAAATCTACCAGGAAGGTCCCCCATCCTTAATGTGAGAGGATGCAATTTATACCCCAAAACTGTAACTCAAACTCCCCACCTCTCCTACACCCCACCCCCAAGGAGTAGGCACATTGGGCCAGGGCACTACTATGACCCTACAGATGTAAGAATTTTAGGTAATACCTTTGGGCATTGCCTAAATATAACATTTTTTTTATAATTATGTGCCATATCTACTTTCATAGAATCAATAAACAAAGCAACAATAAAACCAATACCAAACAAAAATATATAATAAAAATAATAACACATCTAGTATACAATTCAGAACTTTCTGTTCTCCTAGATTCCCAACCCCACCCACCCACCCAGACATAGGAATGATCCGGGCCCCAAAATTCTAGGTCACATTCAGTTTAAGTTTATTTTTTTGTTTTTTGTTGCCGATTTCTTTTTTTTTATTTTTTATTTTATTGCTGTTTTTATTTTAATTTATTTATTTTTAGTTTTCAACATTCACTTCCACAAGATTTTGAGTTCCAAATTTTCTCACCCCTCCTCCCAACCCCAAGAAGGCGTGCATTCTGAATACCCCTTTCCCTAATCTGCCCTCCCTTCTATCACCCCCCTTCTCTTATCCCCTGCTTCTTCTATTTTCCTGTAGGCCACAATAGATTTCTATACCCGATTGCCTTTGTATCTCAGTTCCCAGTGGCACGCAAAACAATTTTTAACATTTGTTTTTAAAACTTTGGGTTCCAAATTTCCTCCCTTCCTCCTTCCCCATCCACCCTCATTGAGAAAGCAAGCAACTAAATATAGGTTATACATTTGTAGTCATGCAAAACACTTCCATAGTAGCCATCTTGTGAAAAACTAACTATATTTCCCTTCATCGTACCCCACCCCTCATTTATTCTGTCTTCTCTTTTGACCCTGCGTCTCCTCAGAAGTGTTTGCTTTTGGTTACCTCCTCCCCTCCTCCCCAATCAGCCCTCCGTCCTATCATCCTCCCACTCTCTTATCCCCTTCCTGCCTATTTTCCTGTAGGGTAAGATAGATTTCCATACCCGATTGACTGTGTATGTTATTCCCTCCTTAAGCCAAATCCAATGAGAATTTCCTCTCACCTTCCCCCACTTACTCTCCACTGTAAAAGCTTTTTCTTGTCTGTTTTATGTGAGATAATTTACCCCATTCGACCTCTCCCTTTCTCCTTCTCCCAGTATAATACTCTCTCATCCCTTAATTTTAGTTTTTAGATATCATCCCTTCATCTTCAACTCACCCTGTGTCATCTATCTATCTACCTATCTATCTATCTATCTATCTATCTATCTATCATCTATCTATCTCTCTATCTATACATACATATAATTTTTTCCCTCCCACCACCCTAATATTGACAAAGGTCTCATGAGTTACAAATATCATCTTTCCATGTAGGAATGTAAACAGTTCAACTTTAATAAGTCCCTTATGATTTCTCTTTCCTGCTCACCTTTTCATGCTTCTCTTGAGTCCTGTATTTGAAAGTTGAGTTTTCTATTCAGCTTTGGTCTTTTCATCAAGAATGCTTGAAAGTCCTCTATTTCACTGAATATCCATTTTTGCCCCTGAATACTTAGTTGGTTTTGTTTTGGTTTGGTTTGGGGTTTTTTTGGGGGGGTTAAGCCATTGGAATTAAGTGACTTGCCCAGAGTCACACAGCTAGTAAGTGTCAAATGTTTGGTCTGAGGCCAGATTTGAACTCAGGTCCTCTTGACTTCAGGGCCAGTGTTCTATCCACCATGCCACCTAACTGCCCCCAGGATTATACTCAGTTTTGTTGGGTAGGTGATTCTTGGTTGTAATCCATCTCCTCTGACCTATGCAATATCATATTCCCAGCCTTCTGCTAAATCTTGTGTTATCCTAATTGTGTTTCCACAATACTTGAATTGTTTCTTTCTGGCTGCTTGCAATATTTTCTTCTTGACTGGGAACTCTAGAATTTGGCTACAATATTCCTAGGAGTTTTCCTTTGGGGATCTCTTTTAGTAGGTGATTGACAGATTCTTTCAATTTCTATCTTACCCTCTGTTTCTAGAATATCAGGACAATTTTCCTTGACAATTTCTTGAAAGATGATGTCTAGGCTCTTTTTTTTTTTTGATCATGGCTTTCAGATAGCCCAATAATTTTTAAATTCTCTCTCCTGAATCTATTTTCCAGGTCAGTTTTTTTCCAATGTGATATTTCACATTGTCTTCTATATTTTTTTCATTCTTTTGGTTTTGTTTTACAGTGTCTTGATTTCTCATAAAGTCACTAGCTTCCATTTGCTCCATTCCAATTTATAAGGAAGTATTTTCTTCAGTGAGCTTTTGGACTTCCTTTCCCATTTGGCCAATTCTGCTTTTTAAGGCATTCTTCTCATTGACTTTTTGGACCTCTTTTGCCATTTGGGTTAGTCTATTTTTTATGGTGTTATTTTCTTCAGTATTTTTGGGATCTCCGTTAGCAAGCTGTTGACTTGTTTTTCATGATTTTCTTGCATCACTCTCATTTCTCTTCCCAGTTTTCCCTCTAATTCTCTTACTGGCTTCTCAAAAGCCTTTTTGAACTCTTCCATGGCCTGGGATTATTCATATTTTTCTTGGAGGCTTTGGATATAGGAGCTTTGACTTTGTTGTCTTCTTCTGGTTGTATGTTTTGATCTTCTTTGTCACCAAAGAAAGGTCTAACTCTTTTGTGCTGTTTGCTCATGTTACCAGATAATTACTTGAGTTTTAAACTCTTTGTTAAGGTAGGGCTCTGCTTCTAGTATAGAAAATGTACTGTCCCAAGCTTCAGGGGTTTTGTGCAGCTGTTTTCAGAGATGCTTCTAGGGACTTATAAATTTTCAGTTCTTCCAAGGTGGTATGATCAAAGGCAAGATGTTCACTTCTTTCCTGGCCTGGGCTCTGGTCTATGAGTGACCGCAAGCACTCTTTTCTGCCTTGGAACAGTGAAGAAGATTCTCTCTCCACCACTGCTACAAGCTCCACCACACCAGCACTCCTCCTCACCCCAGGACCACCACCCAGAACTGTGACCCAGATCCAATCATGGGCAGAGCAAGAAAATCCTGCCTTAGCACCAACAAAGAGATCCCTGCAATCCCCCTCTGATCAGCTACTTGATTCCCCCTCAGTGTGTGGGCCAGAAGTTCCTGAAGCAGCTGCCACCCCGGGGCTGTGCCAGGAGTGGGGCTGGGACCAAGCTTATCTCTCACCATGGTCACAGACCTTTCCTACTGACCTTCTAAGTTATCTCTGGTGTTTGTGGGTTGAGAAGTCTGGAAACTGCCACAGCTGCCAGTGATTCAGTCCCCTGAGGCCTGCTCCAAGTTTTCTAAGGCCTGGTCTTTGCCTGCACACCCATGCTGAACTGCGTTCCTCTCCCACCCCGGTGCAATAGATCTTTCCAATAAATCATCCAGGTTATCTTGGGTTGGAAATTTGTTTCACTCTTTCTTTTTTGGGTTCTGCTGCTCCAGAATTTGTTTAGAACCATTTTTAACAGGTTTGGAGGAGGAGTTTGGGGGAGAGAGCTGAAGCAAGTCACTGCTTTTACTCTGCCATCTTGGCTCCACTCTGCCAATTACCTAAATATAAATTGACCCCAGTAAACCAGGGAGTTCCAAATCCCAGGGATATATCTTAATATAGCATAGGAGGAATCAGCTAGCTAATAAAAGGAAGTAGAGAAAGGTGAAGAAGATGTTTAATTTCCAAGGACTTAATAAGCACCTGTGTCCCAAAGCAGCATTATAGGGACATACTCCTGATACATTTACGATTCTGGGGCTCAGCCTAAAAACTGAAGAAAGTACATTGCAGAGAGGACTCCTGAATTTAGAAGAATAGGAATAGGTAAGGAGACTAGACCCTACTACAGTGGCCAATTGAAAGCTCACTGAAGAAACGTTCATAATGGTTACCTTTCAGCATCCCAGGACAAAAGACAAGATAGCAGAGTTTAGGAAACACTACAGTTGAGCTATCCTGACATACCCTCCAAACAACTTCAAAATAGTGCTTCAAATAAAATTCTGGGGCAGTATAGCCAACAAAAGGTCAGATTGAGACTTTTTCTAGCCCAAGACAACTTAGGAAGTTGGAAGGAGAGGCCCATGACACTGTATTGGGGGCTGGGCTGAATGAAGGTAATGGGGTAGCAGCACCAGCAGTGGGCCTTGGAGGCAGTGACAGCAGTAGCAGAAGGTTTAAGAGCTCTCAAGCCAGAGATGGTAAGAGGATCAAGCAACGAGTCAGAAAGAGATTCCCAGGGATCCTGTACACTGGATACAGAAGCAGGTATCACTCGGCAACATCACTGCTTATAGTCACTTCTGGGTCACAGTTTCAGGAGTTCCCCTCCAAGTAGGAAGGGAAAGGGATAAGAGAAAGAGGGGGTGATAAAGGGAAGGTGAATTAAAGGAGGTAATATTCAAAGGGAAAATAGACTTTTGAGAAAGGGCAGGATAAAAGAGTGAAAAGGAGCACTTTCAGTTATAAGGGAGCAGGAGCCCTGAGGATGAATAGGGCTTAAGACTGTGAGGGAACAGAATCCCTTCCTAGGTAAGGACCAGAGTGCAGACCAGGAGAGAAGTGGACACAACTCTCCCCAGACCACGCCACCTTGAAAGAACTAGCTCTGAAAACAGCAGTGCAAAAAAGGCTAAGCCTTAGGACAGTGCCCCCTCCCCCAATCCCTACACAACTTTTACATAAAGTTCAAAGGCAAGAAATAAGATGGGGAAATGAGCAACAACAACAACAACAACAACAACAACAACAACATGACAATCAAAAGTTACTGTGGTGACAGGGAAGATCAAAACACAAACTCAGAAGAAGACAACGATGTCAAAATAGCTATAGGCAAAGCCTCAATGGGGAGTGCGGGTGGGTTGGGGGGAATGTAAATTGGACACAAGCCCAATAAAAATTCCTCGAAGAGCTAAAAAAAAAATCACTTTAGGAATCAGAGGAAAAACTAGGTAAAAAATGAGAGCAAGGGAAGAAAATTATGAAAAGACAATAGCTTAGTAAAAAAGATGTCCAGAAATCTACTGCAGGAAATAACATTTAAAAAGACAGAATTGGCCAAGTGGTAAAAGAAGTACATAACATCACTGATTAAAATAACTACTTAAAAAGCAGAATTGATCCAATGCAAAAGAGGTACAAAAGCTCACTGAAAAAAATAATTCTTTAAAAATTAGAATTGGGCAAATAGAAGCTAATGACTCCATGAGACATCAAGAATCAATAAAACAAAGTTGAAAGAATGAAAAAGTAGAAGAAAATGTGAGATATCTCATCAGAAAAACAACTGAACTCAAAGAGAGAATGAAAAGAGACAATTTAAGAATTATTGGACTACCTGAAAGTCATGAGCCAAGGCATCATATTTCAAGAAATTATAAAGGAAAACTGCTTTGATAACCCAGGAACAGAGGATAAAATATAAATGAAAAGAATCTACTAATCATTTCCTGAAAGAGATCCCAATTATTATAATCACATTTCAGAGTTCTCAGGTCAAAGAGAAAATACTTCAAGTAACCAGAAAGAAACCATTCAATTATCATGGAGTCCGTCAGGATCACACAAGATTTAGGAAAATCCATGTAAAATCATTTTACCACGTAATAGGAGCAGAGGGCTTAGAATGTGATATTCCTGAAGGCAAAAAAGCTAGGATTATAATCAAGAATAACCTGCCTAGCAAAACTGAGTATAAAACCTTTGGGGGAGGGGGAGCAATGTATATTTAATGAAGTAGAAAACATTCAAGCGCTTCTAATGAAAAAAACCAGAGCTGAACAGAAAATTTAAATTTCAAATAAAAGACTCAAGAGAACCATAGAAAGGTACTGTTTGTATTCCTATATGGAAATATGATACATGTAACTCCTAAGAACTTTATCCTTATTGGGGCAATTAAAAGGACTCTTAATCGAGTACATGGAAATAAGTTGACTATATTGGAATGATCTCAAAAAAATGGATGGGCAAGAAAGAGGGATGAACTGGGAGAACTGGAAAGGGAGAGGAAGAAGGGGGTAATTACCTCACATAAAAGAGGTATGCAAGGAAGGGCTTTTACACCGGAGGAAAAATTGAGGGGGGGATGAGGAATGTTTGAATCTCACTGTCATCTGAACTGGTTCAAAGAGGAAAGAATATATATATATATATGTATATATATGTGTGTACATGTGTGTGTGTATACATATATATATATATATATATACATATATATATGTGTGTGTGTATATATATATATATACGCAGTCAACTTGTCATAGAAATCTATCTTGCCCAACTGGAAATTAGAACAGGAAGGGGGTAAGAGATGGGAGAGGTGATAAAAAGGAAAATAGAGTAGTAGAGGTAGTGGTCAAAAACAAAACAGACTTTTGAGGAGGGACAAGGTAAAAAGAAAGAGAGAAGGATAAATAGCAGAAAATGAAATGGAGAGAAATACACAGTTAGTAATCATAACTGTGAATATAAATGGAATAAATTCAACCGTAAAACAGAAAAGCATAGCAGTATGGATTAGAAACCAAAATTCAACAATATGTTATTTGCAAGAAACACACCTGAAATAACAACAACAAAAATACAGAGAGGCTAAAGCAGACTCTATTACGCTTCAACTGAGGTTAAAAAAAGGCAAAAGTAGTAATTATGACCTAAAAGCAAAACAAAAATAGACATTATTTAAAGAGATAACCATGGAAACTACATATCGCTAAAAGATACCATAGTCAATGAAGTAATATATTCAATACTAAACATGCATGCACCGAATGGCATAGGATTCAAATTCTTAAAGGAAAAGGTAAATGAGTTGCAAGAGGAAATAGACAGTGAAACTATACTAGTGGGGGACCTCAACTTTTCTCAGAGGCATAAAAGCCTCAAAAACAAATGTAGAAAAGCAGAAATATTAAATGCAGCCTTATCAGACCTTAACACAATAAAAATTACATTCAATAATGTATTTATTGGAATGGAATATGGAAGCATAGATTAAAAATTAATTGGAAACTAAGTAATCTAATCCTAAAGAATGAGTGAGTCAAAGAACAAATCATAGAAACAATAATTTCATTAAGGAGAATGACAAGAAGACAACATACCAAAATTTATAGGCTGTAGGCAAAGCAGTGCTTAAGGGAAAATGTATGTCTCTAAATATGTACATTAATAAAAGGCGGGAAAGCATATCAATGAATTGTTCAAGCAACTAAAAAAAAAACTAGAAAAAGAACAAATTAAAATCCCAAACGAACACCAAAAAGCAAATCCTAAAAATCAAAGGGGAGACATTATTGAAAGCAAAAAAATCCATTTAACTAATAAATAAAAGTAGGAGCTGGTTTTATGGGGGGAAAAAAACAATAAAATAGATAAAATCATTGATTAATTTGATTTTGAAAGAGAGAAAAATAAATTACCACTCTCAAAAATGAAAAGGGTGAATGTACCACCACAGAAAATGAAATTAAAGCAGTTATTGGGAATTATTTTGCTCAATTATGTACCAGTAAAACTGACAAAGTAAAATGGATAAAGATTTACAAAAATATAAATTGCCCAGATTAACAGAAGAGAAAATAGGAAACTTAAAAAAGACACCGTATAAGTCATAAATTAACTTCCTAAAAAAAAAAATCTCCAGGACCATATAGATTTAAAAATGAATTCTACCGAACTTTTAAAGAACTTTTTAAGTTTTACCAAACTTTTTAAAGAATCGTAATACTACAAAAACTGTATTTTTTTAAATAGGCAAAAGACTCCTACCAAATTCCTTTTATGACAAAAATATGATTTTTATACCTAAGCCAGGGAGAGCAAAAACAGAGAAAAAGTTATCAATCAATTTCTCTAATGAATATCAATGTAAAAAAATAAAATAGAATACTAGCAAGGAGATTATTACAGCAATATATCACAAAGAACATGCACTATGACCAGGTGGGATTTGTTCCAGGAATACAGGGCTGGTTTAACATTAGGAAATTAATAAACATAACTGACCATATTAATAATAAAAATAATCAAAATTATGTGATTATATCAATAGATTAAAAAAAGCTTTTGACAAAATATAGTACACATTCCTATTAAAAACACTAGAAAGCTTGAGAATAAATGGAGCCCTTCTTAAAATAAACAATATCTATCTAAAACCAAGAGCAAGCATTATCTGCAAGAGGGATAAACTAGGATCCTTCCCAATAAGATCAGGGGTGAAGCAAGAATGTCTATTTTCACCAATCTTAATCAATATTGTATTAGAAATGCTGGCTACAGCAATTAGACAAGCAAGAGAAATTGAAGGCAAAAAATAGGCAAGGAGAAAACTAAACTATCACTCTTTGTGGATATCATAGTATACTTAGAGAACCCTAGAAAATCAACTAAAAAGCTAGTTAAATAGATCAGGTATACAATACACAGTAGTAAATCACCATAATAATATAATGTTTGATAAAACCAAAATCCAAGCAATAGGGGTAAGAATTTATCATTTGACAAAAATTGCTGGGAAACTGGAAAGCAGTTTAGCAGAAACTAGGCATAGACCAATATCTCATATGTGTAACAAAATAAGGTCAAAATGGGTAAATAATTTGGACATAAAAGGTAATATCATAAGTAAATTAGGGGAATATGGAAAATTTTACTTGTCAGACCTATGGATAAGAGAAGAATTTAAGAACAAATGAGAGATAGAGAGGATCACAGGAAGTAAAATGGATAATTTTGATTACATGAAATTAAAGTGTTTGCACAAACAAAACCAATGCAGCTGAAATCGGAAAGAAAACAGGAAGCTAGGGGGGCATTTTTACAGGATGTTTCCCTGATAAAAGCAGTTTTCAGAAGAGGAAACCAAAGCTATTAATAATCATATGAAAAAAATATTCTAAATCACTATTAATTAAAGAAATGCAAATTAAAACAACTCAGATGTATCATCTCACACTATTAGATTGGCTAACATGACAAAAGGAAAATTATAAATGCTGGAGGGATGTGGAAGAATAGGTATACTAACACACCCTTGGTAGAGTTGTCAACTGGTCCAACTATCCTGGAGAACAGTTCGGAACTATGCCCAAAGGGCTAGGAAACTGTGTAGCCTCTGACCCAGCAACACCAACACTAGGTCTGTATCCCACAGAGATCAAAGGAAAAAGAAAGAGATCTGTATGTATAAAAATATTTATAGCAGCTCTTCTATCATGGCAAAGAATTGGGAAATGAGGGGATGCCCATCAATTGGGGACTAGCTGAACATGTTGTGGTATACTATTATGATGGAATACTATTAAATGATGAGCAAGATGCTCTCAGAAAAACCTGGGAAGACTTATATGAACTCATGCAAAGTGAAGTGAGCAGACCCAGGAGAATATTGTACACAGAAGCAGTGATGCTGTGATAATGATCAACTGTGAAAGACTTAACTCCTCTGATTGAGACAATGATCCAAGATAGTTCCAAAAGACTCATGATAAAAAATGCTATCCACCTCCGGAGAGAGAACTAATGAACTCTGAGTGTAAACTGAAGCATATTTTTTTCACTTTTTTATTTTTCTTTCTCTTTTTTTACAACATGGCTAATATAGAAATATATTTTACATGACTTAACATGTAAAATTGATATCACAATATTTGCCTTCTCAGTGGATGGGGCAGATCAGGAGGGAGAAACAGAATTTGGAACCCAAAATTTTTAAAATAAATGTTAAAAATGAATAAATTTAAAAATTAGAGGAAAAAAAATTGCATAATAGTTACCCTTAACTCTTAAGGGATATGGACCTCATCCAACCCTGGTATTTCCCAAAGAATAGAGAACATGAAACCAGGGTTGGAGTACTCCTATGCACTTAGTGCATAATAGCTCTGAGTTTTTAGAAGTAAAGGATTGCAGTAAGAAACACCTTTTCAGTAAGGACACCGTAGAAAACAACTATCACTAGGAAAGTAATTCCCAAACAAATAAGGGATAAAAGAGATCAGAAAAAAAAAAGAAATGGATGATTTTGATTACATAAAATTAAAAACATTTTGCACAAATAAAATCAATTAATATAGAATTAGAAGAGAGAGTGAGAAAAACACCCAGCAAATATCAACTATACAAACCTAACATCCAAAATATAGAGGGAATTGACACAAACATATCACCAAGAGCCATTCCCCAATAGACATAGTCGAAAGATATTAAACATTTTCCAAAGAAGAATTGTGAACTATAAATGACCAAATGCAAACATGTCCAAATAAGTAACAGATAAACGCAAATTAAAATAATTCTGAATTTTTATCTGACACATACGAAATGGCAAAGATGACAAAAAAAAATAGTCTATGCTAGAGGGACTGTGGGATAATAGGAACACCAATGCACTTTTGATCAAGCTGAAAAGTAACTTCCCTTTGACTCAGCAATTCTTCAATTGGACCCATGCCCAAGGAAATCGAGACAGAAACAAAGCTCTAAAATATAGCAAAATATTCACAATAGCACTTTTTGTGGAAGCAAAAATCTAGAAACAAGATGGGAGTCCTTCAAATGAGGGATGGTGGAGGAAAAAAATAGTATATAAATATGATATTTGTGCAGTAACCAAGAATAAATATGAGGAATTCAGAGAAAACTGAGATCTGTATGAATTGATGCCTCCATCTCTTGCTTATTTCAAATTTATTTTCTGAATAACTTGTTTGTATAGAGTCATTTGCATGCTCTTTTTGTCATTAGAATTTGAATTCCTTGAGAGCAGGTACTGTCTTTTTCCTTTCTTTATGTCCCCAGAGTATAGCACAGTGCCTGGCACATAGTGGATGCTTTAAAAAAAAAATTTATTGACTGAGTGATAAGTAAGACCGAAAGAACAATATACAGTGACTAAAAGAGTGCAAATAAAAAATAGGTAAAAGAAAATTGAGCTCTCAGTATTCTCACTGAATCCTCAGGGAGAATGGCAGAAGTATCATGAAACATAGCTCCTCCTTCACAGCAGAGAGAGAGAACTACTAAGACATAATATTTAATACGATATAAGATGCAGTTGACATATCAGATAAAAATATTTTATTTTTTTGCTTGTCACAAAAAAGTATTTAATATGAAAGTGAAGGAGTTGAAATAACCATAATATGAAGACAAAAATTATCAATAAAACTTTTGGGGTTTTGTTTTTAAAGAAAATAATATTTGGATGGGGTGGGAACTAGAGAGAAGTATAGAGGCTCCCCCAGATTGGAGAATGACAGATGTCATGATTTTCCCAAAGGGAAGGGAATAGAATCCATAAGGTTGATTTTAATTCATGGAAAAATTCTAGAATATGTTATTAAAGGACTGGCTAGTGAACATTAAGAAAAACAAATGGTCATGACAAAGGATAACTCAATCAAGAACAGGTCATGCCAGCCCTCACTCCTTTTTTTTCTTTCTTTTTTTTGACATAGACTATACTGGAAGATAAGAGAAATACTACAGATCTAGTTTGCCTAAATTTTGGCAAATATTTTGGCAAATTTTCTCATGTTATTCTGGTGGAAAATATGGAAACACATGGAGAAGATGAAAGTATAATTACGTGAATTCTGAACTTGTTGAATGACCAGATCTCAAGAATCTGAACCCAAAGTTCAATGACAATGTCAAGGAGATTTCCAATGGAAAGTGCCCAGGGTCTTGTGGTATCTAGGTTTAGCAAATATATTTATCAAATGCAAAGATGAAACACAACTGAAAGGGATAGAGTCAAGGTCCAAAAAATCTTGACTGTCTAGAATATTAGGCCAAATCAAAGAAGATGAAATTTAATAGCCATAACTATAAAGTCTTATGCTTAGGTTTGAAAAGCAAGCTTACAAGTACAAGATGGGAGAAGCCTGGCTAAAATCAATTTGTCAGTAAGAGATCTTGGAACTTTAGTGGATTGCAAACTCTGTGTGTCAATGATACAATATGGAAGCAAAGAAATGGAATGGAATTGGATTTTAGCTGACTGAATGGGATCTTAGCTGACTATCCAAGTCAGACCATACCTGGAGCATCATCTTCAGTTCTAGGTATCACCTTTTAGGAAGGACATTGATAAGCAGGACAGTGTTCAGAGACTAACAACTACAATGATGAAGGACCTTGAGCTCATGCTATATAAGTACAGCTCAAGGTTGGAATTCTTCAGAAAAGTCTGGGTGACCACTTATCAGATCAGACACCAATTCAAGTCTGAGTTGTATATACTGTATCAGAGATTCTTTCCAATTCTGAGGTTCTACAAAAATTAGATTTAGGAGTCATGTGCATGGAAGCGAGAGCTAAAGCTGTGGGAGTTGAAGAAAGTTTCCAGAAGGAACAGCTAATCGACGGCACTGCATACTACACAAGTCTCAGGAGTATGAAGTTTGAGAAAAGGCATTACATTTGGTTCTTTGGAGGTCACTGGTAATCTTCATCAAAAGATTCTTATTAAAGCCTGCTAAATGGCACCTTGGCCAAATGGCTGGCCTTAAGAGTCCTGCCTCAGATACTTATTTACTGTGTGACTCTGGGTACCCCTTTCAACCTCAGTTTCTTCATCTGTAAAATGGGGCCAAAATAGTAGTAAAAACAACTCGAAAAGTTGTTGTGAGGATCAAACGAGATAACATATAAAGAGATTTGACAATCTTGACGTGATATATAAATATCAGGTATTTATCTTTTAATCATTTTCAGGTTGGAAATCATTTGGATGCTCCCTGTTGATAACAGGAACAAGGTATGATGATTGCAAAACAATGACTCACTTTCTCCCTTCCCATAATTTGTCTATAAAGTTAACAACTATAGAGTTAACTGATAAAGAGAGCTAAACCCTTTGGGAGAGTGGAGAAATCCGTTTATTCTCAGCTATCTTGAAGAGGAAATGTTGAAGAGAAAGCAAAAGAGCCCAGCCTGAAACTTTGAAAATAAAGAAGAAAAAAATCTTTCATTGGCTGCAGCAGCCACATCAAAAATGACTACAACATGAGAACTTTTCACCACATGAAGAGGGAGAACACTAACCTCAGTGAGCTTCTAAACACTTCACCAAGTTTCTTGGTACGTCAGGAGGGTCTCAAAAGAAAAACAAGCCCCATTGCTAAGCAACACCCAAATCAGCCCAATGCAGTTGGGATTTGTAAGCCAAAAACTGTGGTGACATGTGAAAGAGTGTCCTGAAATCAGCAGCAGTGCCCAACGTCCTTCTGGGACCCTCACCAGCTACCCGTGACAAAACAGAAGTCTGAAAAGAGCAAAGGGCAGGAGGATGAGGAAATAGCCCTTCTTATACTGTATGGATTTCTAATATTTGCATGTTGAATAATTTTAGGCCAGATGGATCTTTTACCACAGAATAAGATGTCTGGGTCAGAATCCAGCTGTGTGATATTATTTCAGGTGGACCTCAGGTCCTGAGGACCCTGTGACCTTTCTCAGTTTCCTCATCTATAAAACGAGCTGGAGAAGGAAATGACAAACTCCTCCAGTGTATTTGCCAAGAAAACCCCAAATAGGGTCACAATGAACCAGACACGATTGAAATGACTGAACGACAATAAAAAGAGATTTTATATTGAACCTAAAAGATGTTCTATGGTTTGTACCCTTAAGGAAAAAGATCCCTACCTGAGACTAAGGATGCCTATGCAGCATAACTCTTGATCCAGGCCCCAAAAGTTGCAAGAAAGAACCTTTCGCCCTCACTCCCAAAAAAAGTCCCCCCCCCAAAAAAAAAGGCAACATGAAACTCGATTATGGACACCAGTGGGGGAAGCAGTATATGGATAACCCAAATCAAAAGATATATGTTTGCTTATATATGTTTGGCATTAGAAAACGTTTTAGTACTTAACATTTGACTGTGGGTGTGTCTAGCATCCTTATAATTCACAACACATGAAACAGAAGAATAGCACCAGAGTATGGAGACTTGGATAAGCAGGAACTGGAAAGCCGTCCAGAGCTCCCATCATGCCGCCTCCTCAACTCCTCTGTTTATCGTCCCCTTCACTCCATTCCATGCTGGGGATTGATGGTGCCACTTCCCTCTGCTCTTTACTTGTTTAACAAACCAACCTCCAACCTCTTCTCTCTCACAGTTTACTCTCTATCTTTCTTATACCTTTGGTGTTCAAGAGGGAAATGAGAGGAGAGGCATCATTAAAAGAAATTCGTATCAAAGGTTTAGAAATAGAATACTGGACCTTGGAATCCTGCCTCAGACACTTCCTAGCTGTGTCACCCTGGGCAAGTCACTTAACCTCTATCTGCCTCAGTTCCCTCATCTGTAAAACAGAGATAATAATAGCATCTACCTCACTGGGTTGTTGTGAGAAACAAATGAAATAGTATTTGCAAAGTGCTTTGCAAACTTTAAGTACCATATTAAACTCTTGTTGTTATTTGGTGACTGAGCTGGGGTAAGAAGAGACAGTGTGAGGAAGTCTCAGTATAAGGAGAGAGCTCTAAAGTATCACAGGGCCAGATATTTAGATCTATAAAAATGGAGTGAGTATCAGAGGATTTCAGATTTTTCTTTGAATCCTGCACAAAGTGAATGGGTGATGAGACAGCCCAGGCGGCCCAGGAAATGCATAGGGGACCCATGAAGGGAGGGGCCCTCTCTTGGTAGGAGATAGATTTCATTTTTAGTGAACAAAGGTTCTTGAAATGCTTGGGGGGGGAATGAAAGGGGGGAGGTGAATTTACAACACTGGCAATGCATTTCCTGCATTCCTAGAGAATCAAATTGTTGACATGTAGGAAGGAAACATAAACATAATATATTCATATGAGTATGTAGAGAAACCTATGGGGGAAGTGAAGAAATCAAAAAAGGCAAAGAAAAAAAGAAAAAAGAAAAGATGAAGAAATAATAAAAAGACAGTGGATACACATATATTGCCACATACACATAATTTATCAAAGCTTGTCTGCAACATATGATTAATTTATTTTTTTAATGTAAAGCCTCTCAAACTCAAGGGACTTTTATGGTAACTTTCCTCTTTTTTGTGAATAAGTAATAAAGTCATTTATTTTGTAGAAGAATCATCCAATTTTTGAACTGGAAAGGCCCTGAGAAATAATCTTTTCCAAACCCTCCATTTTACAGATGTAAAAAAGGAGGTATTGAGAGATGCTGGGCCTGGCCCATTGTGGCAAGGTTAAATGGTTTTTGTTCATGGTCCAGTAGTTCTCTTTTCTCTTTCTGGTCCAAGAGGATGCTAGTTCTGGTTGTGGAGATGACATATGCCTCACAGTGTCCCCATATCTCTATGTTATCTATGGCAGCATGTGAAAAAGAAGGCTGGATTCCCTGTCATAGTCTATAAACTCCTGGCAGAGATTCCTGTAAAGTAGAAAGAGGCAGCATGGCACAGTCAGAAGACTTTAAGTTCAAATCCTTACTCTAACCATTTCCTATGTGTGGGAACTTGGGCAAGATTCTTAGCCTTTCTGGGCTTCAGATCCTTCATCTGTAATATGATGGGGTTGGGGTAGATACCCTTTATGGTCCCTCTCAGGTCTAAATCTATAAACCTATAGCTTTAGGGTTATCTTGGGTTGTTAGGTGGAGGCATGGCCCCATTGGCACAACTCCTGGATGACAGAATATTTGTACCTGTCCTGTGGTGGTTCCCTTTACTCTGGCTTGATCCCCTAAGGATCACAGGACAAAGTGGAGAGCAGGGCAGTGGGTGGTGGGGGGAGAGACAGACAGACAGACACAGATACAGATATGTTCATATGTAGGGGATGAAAAGAGACTATTGGGTAAGGCAAGGGCACAGAAGGGAAGAAACTGAAAACTCATCAGTGTTGGGGTATTTGAAGGAAGGCATTTGGGGAATGGTCAGTGGAATCTCATGTCCCTCTCTATGACAAGAGATTAAGGCTAATGGATCAAACTTAGATTTTTCTCAGAAACAAGGACTCTATGTCCTGAGTGTCACCGGATTCAATGTTTCTGACCTGAAGAAGACAGCCCCTTTGATTTCCTTATAGGTAGCTAGGGAGGGAATAGACTGCAGGGGTGGGGAACCTGCAGCCTCCAAGACACATGTGGCCTTCTAGGTCCTCAAGTGCGGCCTTTTGACTGAGTCCAAGTTTTACAGAACAAATCCTTTTGTTAAGGGGATTTGTTTTCTGATTCAGTCAAAGGGCTGCACTTGAGGACCTACAGAACCACACATGGACTCAAGGCCTCAGGTTCCCCACCCCTGAGTGTTGGACTTGTTTCCAGAAAGACCTGAATTAGATTGCTGCCTTACTATCTATGTAACCCTCAGCAAGTCACGAAACCTCTGTTGGCCTCAGTTCCTATAGCTCTAAAATGGAGACTAGCACCTTCTCCATAGTGTTGCTATGAGGACATATATATATATATATATATATATATATATATATATATATATATATATATATATATATATATGTGTGTGTGTGTGTGTGTGTGTGTGTGTGTATGTACGTATGTATGTGTGTGTGTATATACATATATATGTGTGTGTACGTACATATGTATGTGTGTATACATATATATGTGTATGTACATATGTATATGTGTGTATATACATATATATATAGTGCTTTGTAAACCTTAGCACTATTAACTATCATTATTATTATTAAAATGGGAATGCTAAAAAGACGGCCATCACATTTCATCAAATTAAAAATCCCTCACCAAGAGAAAATTAGAACAGAATAGAATAATTTCTTTCCAAAAGGGACCCCAAAAGCAAGCTTGAATAAGGAACAGAAACATTTTCATAACATTTTGTCTTTGCTTGATTGTGTCTTCATTTTACACTGCTTGCTTTATTCTCTGCCTTTTTAACATAGCCAGCTGCCTTTCACATTCCTGATCAGAAACAGACTGACTCCAAGCTGTAACAGGCACCAGCTTCTTTGCAAAGACCATTCTGTGGACTGGTCACGTTGCCGGCATGCAGGGTCTATTGGCCCATCCTTAAGTTCCTAAAAATGATTTTCTTTGCAAACTGCATGTGTGTGTGTGTGTGTATGTGTGTGTGCACGCGTGCGCATGCATGTGTGTGTATGCACATGCCTGTGTTCATGCATGTGTGTGTGTGTATGTGAAGCCCTAACTACAAAAACAATGTTTGGAGCTGAGTATCCTGCCTACAATGGAGAGAAATAATGAATTACACAGTGGAATGCCTGGTTCATACCTAGTTCCGGTTTATCCTGTTATCAACGAAGCAGACAGAGGAAGTGACATCAGTGACTCAGGGTCATGTTTGAAGCGCAGGAAGCTTAGCAAGAAACTGCAGCCCTAGCTGCTGGGCAGGAAACATCCCTGTTAAACTTATGTTGAGAGAACTTTAAAAGAAATAGTTTGCTTACATGTTTCTCAGGTTTAAAAACATGTGTCTGTCACATGATGAAGGAAGATGTTACAGATCTGCAACTAAAACTTGATGTTTTCAAAAGGATAGGGAGGCTGGTCCCCAAGTTTCCTAAATCGTAAACTTTTCGGGACAAAGTTTTGCAGTTTGGGAATGATCCTGGGTTGATCAATTTCTTATAATCAGAAGTCAAAGGCACATACTTGATGCTAGCCCTTGGGGTCCTATTTTTGCCTCAATATTCAAAGATCTCAATTTCTTTGGTGTCCTTATAACAGAAGACAGAAACACACTCCTTGCCTAGTTAGCCAAAGTTTTTCTTGTTGGAGGATAGCTCTTAAGCTTTCTGTGTGTGTCCTGGGCCTCTTTGGCAATATAGTGAAGCCTATGGATCCCCTCTCAGAATAATGTTTTTAAATGCATGAAATACCTAGGACCAGAAGGAAAATGAATTATTTTGAAATATAATTATCAAATTTCTTTTGAAACAAGTTCACAGGCCCTAGTTTAAGAATTTCTGGATAATGTGCAAGATCATTTCACTTAGACAACAAAGAGCTTTCTAACCATCTCTACCCTTTTCTCCTCTCCCTTTTTGCCCCACCCCCCTACATATACACCCCCAGCACACACACATACCAAGCCCTCAACCTCAGGGGACTGAATAAAATATCCAGAACATGAACCCATCCAGCTGCCCTTTCTTTCCACTGAAACAATCAAGAATGATGGCAAATTTAATATATTTGATTAGAGAAACTCCAGTTTGGTGTGCTTGAATCAATGGTCTTTGTCTTCAGAGCTTGATGGCCTGATTTCAGTGGAATGTCCTATAAAGCCTGTTGCCAGCTCACTTAGACTGGGAGGGGATTCAACCTCAAAACTCATATGGTTGGCACTGTCAGGAACCAGGATATTTAGGCAGAAGAGAATGCCAGGCCTACTGTTCACTGATCAGAGAGCCACTTCATTTAATCAGGGCTACGTGACTCTTGGCCTTATAGTCTCAAAGAGTAAGTGGTCATCTATAGAAATGCAATATTCATTGGTTTTACTTTTTTTTTTCTAATCTGATAGAATTTTTTTTTCCTTCACTTTTGAAACAGCTCTTATTCCTGTTAAAATACAAGAACAACCTAAGAGATTGGGGCTTTGTTTTTAAAGAAAAACATCAGAAGAAAGAATAATCACATATGTTCACTGAGTAAAAGGGACTCAGAATGAAGTCTACTCTCTAAAACCCCACCAAAACTAGGGAAATTAGTTACAGTTAACAAAAATTACTGGTGAGGGGAAGACAGAGTGCTTAGGAAGCACATTCAGTGTGTGTGTGTGTAAATGTGTGCATTAGAAACGCTAACTATATTTGCTCAATGAATAAATGAAAGGAGTTTCTTGACTATAGGTTAATACAAATAATTGCTGTCATGTTGTTTACATCTTAGAAATTAGACTTTAGGACATAGATCACAAGTAGCCCTCTGCTCTTTTCTTTCTTTTTTCTTTTTTTTTTTTCAAATGACAAAGTCCCTGGGTGCTTGTCTTGGCTTGATTTCTCCTAGTATCTACCCTGAAGCAGTCCCAGGGCTTAGATTCCACCCAACATAAGCTCTGCTTGTGTTACAGAGAAGGAAACCAAGGTGCAAAAGATGACATGTCCAAGTTCACTAACAGCCAAGATGGAAATAGGATCCAGGTTTTTGGAGTCCAGTCATCATGCCCAGTCAATGAGTCAGACTGTCAACAATGTTTATTGAGCACCCACCATGTGCAGGGCACTGTGTTAGGCACCATAGGGAATGACAAAGGAAATACACCATTTGCTGTCTTTCACAATGCCAGCTCAAAGAAGGCCCACCCCAAACCCCCTGGAGTCACCAAAGGTTTTCGAATGTGAATTTCTTTGCAGACACCCCAAGACTGCGGCATATTAAAGCACCCTGGCACCTTTTTATCTTGGTATCCAAGTTTTTTATCTCTTGGTCAGTAGACAGAGAGAGTAAGCACTGACTTGGAATGTGGCCCATTTCCCCCTCTGAGTTTGAAGTAATCCGGAAAAGATTTCCTGGGAGAAGACATAGGTTACACTTGATCACTTCTCCGAAGCTGGGCTGTGCCCACCTTGTGACTAAAATGCAGGCAGCTAAGGGGCTGCCCAGGATCTCACACCAGGTCAGGGCAGGACAAGAAAAAAAACTTCCTTGTGAAGAGGGGTTGCCTTTCTCTTCCCTACCTAATGTGAAAGCTGGAATTTAAAAAAATAATGATAATAATTTCTATTGTATAAGAAATAATATGAAAAGAATTTTGTATCCTATTATGGCATTGTGTTATAGTAATGGAATGCTCTCCCCGCCCAGTCTGGCGCACTGTCCCCTGGACCTTGCCAGCAATTATTCTGTTCCATGGTGTGTGAGTGTCACAGTGGGGACAGCCTCCGGATTCAGAAATAGACAGGGAAAATGCAGAAAGCTGGAAGGAGGCTATCCCTCTCCTCCCATTCAGGCCATCCCCACCCCCTACCCCAACCGTTCTGTCCACCTCAGTCAGACAGCTTTATTCATCTTTCTTCAAACTAACAATGGCCTGCATGAGCAATCCCAGGCTAAGAAAACCACTGCACTCATTATCTTAAAGGAGAAACACTACTGGCCAAGGAAGGAAAGACAAAACCTCCTTTAAGCACTGCCCTGTCCACAGCTGCTTCAAAATAGCTGCATAAAAGTGTGCTTCTTGGGAGGGGTTTTTTTTTGGGTACTAGAAGAGGGCCAGTTGTCAAGTTGTTTTTGTTGTTACTGTTGTTGTTTTGGGGTTGTTTTGGTTTCTTTTCTTTTTTCTTTTCTTTTTTTTGCTTGTTTTGTTTTTAGTAATTTCAAAACAATTCCCTGGACCTAAATGTTTGCCATGGGTCCTCAGATGTCTTCACTCAAGGGAGCATAAATTCTACAGAGGTTAATGGTAGTTAACAGCTTTCAGGTTTCTGAAAGGTAATTATGCAGGGGATGGTGACAGGCTGTTTTCCATTTCCACTAGAACTGATGAGGAAATGAATATGAGTGGCAGCATGAGAGATTCAGGTTAGACATGAGAAAGAATTTCCAGTCTGAGGAATGTTAGCCACTGGAATGTTAACAGAGGAAGGTTGCGAAATCTCTTCTGGAAACCTAGTTTGTCTGGGATCTCGTCTGAAGGCAGGGGGATGGACTACGTGGCCTCGCCCTTGTCCTTCCTAGTCCTCTGATTTTATGGAAAGTCCATCAGTTGTTGTTGTTGTTATTGTTGTTGTATTGCTGTTAACTTCTCTGTTGTTACATGTTTTCTTTGGTGTTGAAGTTCAGCTCTTTTCTAAGAGAGTAGCCCTATTTGAAGGAAGAACATGACCTCTTCATTTCCTCTTGACCTTGTCCAGTCCCAAAGGCTTCTTACAATCTTTGCTTAGGAAATACCTCCCAGGGTAACCTCTTCCTTTTCAGCTCACCATGTGGTATCACACACTCATAGTGTTTAACAATGGCTATGAAGGTGTGGCTGGGTTGTTGACTTTTCTTTTTTTTTTCCCTCCTTTTCCTTTTTCTTAATAGGACTCATTCAATTACATATAGGTTCTCAGCAGGCCGGCCAAGTCCTCCTCCACACCAGGATGATGTCAGCAAACCCAGGAAGTTTTCAGAGCCAAGAAAGCCTCAGACACAGGAGGAAACAGTTACAGATCTCTGAAGTGTTTTACATCTGTGAGATGCATAAATGGGAGGGTTTCTATCCACTGAGGACTAATATATCCAAGTATAGGTAAATGATGCTGAAGTGGTCAGCCTATGATTGTCTGCCAAAGTTGCCAAACTATAGAAAAGAATTGAGGAAGAATATTGTTCTATTCATTTTGAGGTCATTCATTTATTCATTCATGCATTCTTGTCACTAATTAATTAACTAATTTAAATGCTTCCTATGTACAAAACACAGTGCTAGTTGTTATGAAGGATACAAAAATGTACAAAACATTCTCCCTGCTCTCAAGCCAATCACCAGAAGAGGATAATAGATTTAGATCTGGAAAGGACCTTTTGTTGTTGTTCAGTCATTTCAGTTCTGCCCAACTCTTCATGACCCCACGTGGGGTTTTCTTGGCAAGGATAGTGAAGTGGTTTACCATTTCCTTCTCCAATCCATTTTATGGATGAGGAAACTGAGGTAAACAGGGTTAAGTGACTTGCCCAGAGACACCAGCTGGTAAGTATCTGAAACCAGATTTGAACTCAGGAAGATGAGTCTTCCTGACTCCTGGCCCAGCACTCTATCCATGGTGCCACTCTAATACAACCCTCTCACTTTTCACAGATAGGAAGCTAAAACTTAGAAAGGAGATTTGTCCAATGCCAAAGAGGCATGGCAGTAAGTAGCAGATCCAGGATTTAAGCCCAGGCCCTCTGACACCAAATTTCATGCTTTTCCCTCCGGACGAGGCTGGCTCCTCAGTTTAATAAAGAGATAAAGCACATATACAACTGACTAGACTAGTCAAGGAAGGAAGTGAGCGCCTATTGTGTGCCAGAGACTGCAAAAAGGAAATAGACCTTGTTCTCAAGGAGTTTACATTCTATGGGGAGATACAGAATGTTTACAAATTAGTAAATACAAGATAAATATGTAGTGAATTTGGAAGAGGGTACTAAAGACTGCAAGCATCAGGAAAGGTCTCTTGAAAGAGATGCTACTGGAGCTGAGTCTTAACATGAGCTGGTATTGTTAAGAATTCCAAAGTGAAAAGGGAGGGAATTCCAAACAAATCCAAGACATTCAACATAAGACACATATGACCAGCGCTTCAAGTGCCATGAGAGGTGTATATTTAAAAAGTGGTATGAGAGTTGAAAGGAGAGAAATATTGTTTCTCTCTTGGGCAAACCTAGAAGTTACAAAGAAGTGGCTTTTAATTTGAGCATTGAAATTTAGATAAAGATCTAGCCAGGCATTGGGGCATTTCAGGTTCATAGAACTGTAAAAACAAAAGATTGGTGATGTGTGGAGAATATAGTATAAAGCCCTGGTGGAAAACCTGCAGCCTTGAGGCCAGCATGTGGCCCTCTAGATCCTTAAGTGCAGTCCTTTGACCGAATCAAAACTTCACAGAACAAATACCCTTAATAAAAGGATTTGTTCTGTGAAGTTTAGATTCAGTCAAATTTATACTATACAAAGTTTATACTATAAAGTGTCTATGGGGATCAATAAGGTATATAATTTGGTTGAAGTATAGGGTACACGATGGTGAGTTGTTATGAACTAAGGATAGAAAAGAAATTTGGGGCCAGATAGTGCAAGGCCTTGAATGCCATGGTAAGGAATAATGTCTTTGTTTAGTATGCAATAGGGTGTCATTAAAGGTATTTGAACAAGAGAGTGATATAATCAAAACTTTGTTGCAGAAAGCTGAATCTGGTGATGATATATTGTAATGGTGCCAAACTCAACTAGAAATTGATTCTTGCCAAAGTATATTGACTTAGAAAGCCACAAATCAACATTATCTGTGTCATGCTGCATTTTTCTTCACATTTAAACATTTGCCAATTACATTTTAATCTAGTTTGACTATACTCTGGACTTTCACAGGCTCCAAGTTTGACACCACTGATGTACAGGATGATTGGAGAGAGAGAAACCGGTGACCAATTAGGAGACAATTACAATAGTCCAGCTGTGAGGGGAGAAAGGTTTGAAATGGGGTGGTAGCTATGGGAATAGAAGAGAAGGGACATATGTGAAAGCCATCATATTAACAGAATCACTAGGATTGATTAGATCTTTGGAAATGGGAGAGGAAAGAACCAAAGCCAGAACCCCGATGTTGAAGCTTTAGTGACAGGGAGGAAAGGTGGTGACATTAACAGAAATAGGTCGGAAAGAAGAGGAAGTTTAGCAGAGAAGATAAGTTTGGTCTGGGGCCTGTTGAGTTTGAGGTGTACCGCGGGACATCCAGGTCATGGTATTTAGTAGGTGGCTGAAAATATGGGGCTGGAGTTTGAGAGAGATGTTGGGATTTTATATACAAAAATATTTGAGATGTGAAATTTGAGTTTGGGGAGTCATCAAAATAGACAGACGAACTTGTGGTAGTGGATGAGATTGCCAAGGGAAAAAAAGAATAGAAACAAAGAAAAAGGGGAAGGGAAGGGAAAGGAGGGGGGAGAGGGAATTGGACAGAGCCAGGATAACAGCTATTTTATAGTGGGAGGAGGAATAATGAACAGTTTACGCCAAAAAGGAATAGCCCACGATGTAGGAGAAAACCAGGAGAGGGATTTATCAAAGAAACCAAGGGAGAAGAAAGTTTTAAGAAGGAGAAGGTCAACAGTGTCAAATGCTGAAAAGAAGTCAAGGAAGATGTGGAATGAAAGACATCCAATACATTTTGAGATTAAGTAGTCACGGTAACCTCAGAGAAAGCAGTTTCAGTTAAGTGGTAGCCACAGGAACTAGAAGGGGTAATTAGTGAATGGGGAAGAGGAGTTAAGGAATGTGAAATTTACTAATGAAAGAAAGGTGAAAAAGGAGAACAATTGCTCATGTGAATAAATGACTAGAAGAAAATTTTAACTTAGGATAATGGAGCATGTTTGTAGGTTGAGGAGTGAGAGCCAATGGAAAAAGAGAAATTGAACATGCGATAAAAGGCATAGAATATAGGCACAAGCCACAGTGGGGGGTTTTACTCACCAATGCAGAGAGCAGCAAGGCTGTTAAGTGATCTATGTATTAAGAGGGCCTACCACTACTCTAGATTGCAATCTCTTTAGGGATGAAAAATAGTAATAACTGATATTTATAGTTAAAGCTCATAAAGCACTTTGCATACATTATCTCATTTGAGCTAGATTCTACTGCTCTAATTGATCCCATTTTATAGAAAATGAATGTCGAAGCTTCTGGGACCCCCATGGCCACACGCTGAGCTGTTGCGCCTTTTTGTTAAGGAGAAAGTCTTGCCTCCACATAAAATTATCTACTGTGGATCTCGCCATACATTCAGAGAAACCTGCTGCCCCTCAGAAGGAGGAGTATGTGTCTATGTGGCTGTGTGTTTAGAGAAAAGGGTTCCTATTATAATAATTACTCATCCAGGGCCCAACACAGATTTCTGTACATGTACTTGAATAATTACTATTTTACAATCATAAAGAAATGATTAACAACGAGGTCATTTGACAGGCATATGGAGAAGCAAATTGTGCATGTTTGTGAAAGCCTCAGTGTGTGCAGTACAGATAAAAGAATCAGTTTAGATTGACATCATTTTCAAATAGCATTAATAAGTGAGTCATTGTACTGCCCTGGGTGCTGTTACATAAAGAGAAACAAGGTCCGTATTACATGCGGAGGCCTTGTCTTCTTGGAATTTCCTCCATTCAAAAAAACGTAACAGCAGACAGGGCACCCATTACCCCTGACATGGACATATTACAGTAAAGCAACACTTATCATTTAACTTTACCTCCTCCCACAAGGAAAACTTAAAAAAAGACTCCATGCTTTGATAAATCTGTTGTAATTGGATGCCGATCAATGAGCATTTATTAAGTGCCTACTATGAGCTAGTTGCTGGTGACAAAAAGAATGAAAAAAGCTTTTGACCTCTCAGGGTTGAACTAGTGAAGGGGAGATAACAGGTACATACAGATCAATGCAAAAAAAGATAGAAGGTGATTTGGAGGGGAGGTATTCACAAAACTGAGGTTGGGGGATCTGAAAATTCTGCCCACGGAAAGTGGCCCTTGAATTGAGTTTTGAAGGAAATCAGAAATGTAAGAAGTGGAGGTGAGGAGGAAGTGCATTCCAGGCTTGGCAGACAGTCAGTACAAAGGCATCGATACAGAAGAGGAATCGTGGTGCCAACATCCCCTTCAATATTTGAATACTCTCTTAAAAGAAATAGAAAAAAAAACAAACCTCAAGGGAAGGAGAAGTTGGCCGCATTGTCAGGCAGTGGCACTTAACAGTATGGCAAGGGGCACTATGAGGAAAGCACCCCAATAGGGCTGAACTCTGGAACATTTGAGGTTCACCACCATCCCATCCCACGAATCCCCGGGCCAGTCTGTTGTGACGAGCCCTGAATTCGTTAGCCGCCTCTGCCTCATGTCGGCACAGCATGCAATCAACACAATGATCACACAACAAGGCAAGAACAGATATTAAGCACTTATTGTAATAGCCAGGCTGTGAAGAGTGAGACAGCTGATGAGAGGAGGCAATAATGAAAGGGTGCCGGGGAGAACGTGTTCCAGCTTGTGCTGAACCAGGGTGCAGAATGTGGTAGATAGCGAGGGATTCTGGGGCAGGAAGAAATGCAGCCATCAACTACTATTATCAGGCTATCTTTTAGGGTGCATTGGAGTAGACACAGGACCTTCCTTTTCATTATTTTAAGAGGCAAATGACACCCCTGCCCATGGGACAGATTGGAAGCCCTCCACGATACCTAACAGTCTGCATATCTGGCCGGGGCCCAGTTTCATTCTAAAACACAAAACAAAAAAAAACAGAAACAGAGACAAAAAAAATGGCAAGATGTAAGTATTTCTAATACAGGTAATTTCCTAAGAGGCAGCCTGGTAAAGGTAGGTAGTTAGAGACCTACCCAGGTCAGCTGTGCGACCCTAGTTCAGGAAGCTCTCTATCAAATGCTCCAGCATAGCTGCCATCTCAAATGACCAAGCGATTTTCCTTATGCCAATCAAATCACTGATCCAGATTACAATCTCAATGTTTTTTTTTAACCAGACCTATGATGTCATTAGTCTAAGGCTTTCCCAGGGAGGAAATTCCCTCTGCAATACACACCCACAACTATTCTGTAATTTATTGTCTTGAGAATGTTGCCTCAAGAACCCCCACCCACCTACTTATCTGCAATGTGGGGAACTATGTGTATAAAGTATTATATATGCTAGGCTTTGGGGATGTGTTACTTAGTTGGGCTAAACTGGCTTTTTTTCTCCATCTTTTATTCTTTGTCATAAGGAATGGCTCTCTGAGAGAGGGGGAGGAGGTAGGATATGTCAGGACACATAGATGATATTAAAAAACAAAATACAGGGATCATTTTTAAGAATATTGCCAGGGGTACTGAGAAGAAAGAACTTGCCCAGGCTACCTCTCAAGAAATTACAGGTGTATCAAAAAAAAAATTATATATATATTGGTTAGGTATGAGTTATTTTACTTTGCCCCCACTCATTGTTTCCCTGGTGATTATCATAACATGGCTCATGTCTCTCAAAGAATCCTTAGCTTCCATGCAAACACTGAGATTGACAAAATATAGCATATAGATCAGTTTTTATATAATCTAGCAAAAAAAACCTAAAAAGACATCCACCTGTGTTTATAAGCAATCAATACAACTCTCCCCTCTACAAAGCCCTACGCTTTCTGTTGCTCTCTCAACTTATTTTAGGTGTCCCTTCCCACAAGTAGAAATAACTCAGGAATTACTGGAGAGTTGAGTAACTTCCTTACTGTAGGCCTCTTTTCCCACAAGATTATTTACAATCTTCCTGACTTATAACATTAGCCTAGGTGGGGTCTTACCACTGGGGATGGATGGTTTTCCGTATTATGGTTCTCTGTCATGCCAAATCTTTTTCTCTTCCACATTCCATCTGCTGATAGTTGGTTCCTCTACAACTCCATCTCCATCAAACTGTATCTCCAGATTGGTCTGTGTCATCATCTGGTTCCAGCTCCTCCTCTTCTGGAGAGCTATGTGGTTCCCTGAAGAGAGGTTAGAACTTCTACCTGGCTCCTAAGAAATCAAGATCTTAACTATTCGCAGGTACTCCCTGTGTTTATTTGTCCAATCTTTGCCTCTAGCCTGGCCTCCCTAAAGTGAACTAGACATGAACTTGGATCTATGCCAGAATAATTGGTGGGGCAAAAACTCAGGACAAGAGGAATTCATACCTTGTCAGGGAGACACAAAGTGGAGAGGCTCTTCCAGGAACATGCCTCAGCATACTATTTGAGGGAGATGGCAGATTTTGACAAAATGTGGCAAAATTCTAATGGACACCACATTAATTTGGTTGAACCTACCATCTTGGAAGAAAATGGTAGTCAATGAAAGTTTTCCAAGGGTAGTAGCTATAAATTTTCCATAATTCATTTTCACTTAAATGTGATTCAAAGCCTAAATCTGCAGAGATTAGTGACTACATTGCATGAGATTTATGATGTTTAGAACTCCTAGTTATGGAGGGACTTCTGATTCTTTTATATAGTTATATATTTCCATATTCATAAGATCATTGACTTAGAGTTCTTTATTGATTTAATAAAAAAATTTCTGAGTAAGCTAATTTTCATAAACTTTCCTACCTCCATCCCTATCCGGCCCCCATAAATTATGGATCTTCTCCATGTTCACTACATCTTCATTAAATTGTGGAAATCTGTTTGCCCCCTAGTATAATCACAGTATATATCACGATATATATATATATATATATATATATATATATATATATCACAGAATAAACACAGTATACACAGTATACAGTAACATTGTTCACAGATGCACACCAATTCTATTCATCTAATCACTTTCTTTCAGGGTTCTGAATGAATTGTACACATTTTGTTCTGAACTAAAACTTAACGCACCTAATTTTATGCACATGTAGACTTGGGCCCAGAGAGAGAGAAGATGAGTGACTTACCCACGGTGATGTAGCTAGTTGGTGACACAGTTAGGACTGGAGCTCAGGTCTGATCAAAGAACTATGTATTTTGTGTCCATGATAAAGAAGCTTGGAGACAGACTTACCTTGGACATTAAGTCTGGTCTCTGAAGTATCAGAACTATTGGGGTTGTAGGCCAGCTGTGAGGAGAATGGATGACAGCTTCAATAAGAAAATAAGTTTCTCAAGAACATCAGGGAATGAAAAATCAAAGAGCAAAATAGGAATCACATTTTTAGTAAAGATGACTGCATCATTTTAAGATGTCATAATGTGATGCTATGTATACATATACATGGATGTATATACATATGTGTATGAGGGGCAGTATGTCCTAATAGACAAACACCTAACCTTGGAATCAGGAAGTCCTGGGTTCAAGGCCCACATCTGAAACATACTGCCCAGCCAAGTCACAATCTTTCAGTACCATGGGCAACACTTTATTTTTTTTTATTTTTTTTCACGGACAACACTTTAAAACTGGAAATTGAAGTGAAGGTGCTGATTCCTATTGATAGAGGGGAATCCCTCACCAAAAGTTTCACATACCAATGAAATCACAAATTCTATCCAAATAGATAGATAGAGATACCAACATATATAAATATGTACACATATATATATGTACATGTGTGATTTATATATATAATTTTGTCACTCACAAGGTGACCTTACTGTGGTTGTTCAGTCATTTCCATCTTGTCTGACTCTTCATGACCCCATTTGGGGTTTTTTTGGAAAAAATACTCGAGTGGTTTGCCATTTCCTTCTCCAGCTCATTTTACAGATGAGGAAACTAAGGCAAACGGGGTTCAGTGACTTGCCCAGGGTCACACACCTAGTAAACGTCTGAGGAATGATTTGAACTCACATTTTCCTGACACCAGGCCCTGTACTCCACCCACTGCACCACCTAGCTGCCAAACCTTATTGCCCACCATGTAATTATTTTCTGGCCAACCATAACACATTTTTTTTCTCTTCAGAAAAAGATGCATACACAGTTTGCATGGATGATGGGAAATAGGTATGGAAAAAAAATGGAAAGATAAGAAGAGTCAAGAAACTGAAATCAGGAATATGATAACCTTTTTTTCTATTGTTTTTCCTTTCACATAATCTGTCTCTAGTAAGATTACTCATCTCTTTCCAGTGGATCTATGCAAAGCTTTTGCATAAGACCTTTTCTGAAATTAGAAATCATAGTATAGGTTATGAGACATACAATTTGTTATGTAATGGGAAAGAAAAGTTGATCATATATGGACAAAGATGCTATTTATTCTAACAAAATCTATCCTCTTTCAATAGGTATCATGTACAAATGAATGAATTCACATTGAAGTAAATAATGGTACATGTCTCAACATCTAATTTTGATAGGTATCTATTTCTCTAGCCTATCACTTCTTCATTTATAAAGTATACATGTCAACACCCTATTCAAATGTCTTTGAGTATATGATTTATAGTAATATTTGGGATCCCTAGACAAAAGAAAAAATGCTATATATAATGTTTAATTATATTTTTTCTCTGTATTAAATCCACAATATTTTTACAGTCAAATTGTGTTAAACAGGGATGAGATTGGGTTGCATCAGAAAAATTAACTTAAAAAAAACAAGAAAATTTCACTTGAATAGTATTCTTTCTATTTCAATGCTTCAGTAGATTTGTGATTTCACCACATGTTCACTATCCCCAGAAGTTACAACCAATCCATGTCCCTTTTCCCCCAGTGCTATTCTTGTCTCTATTCTTTTATCAGTGTTTCATAGAAGTTCCTTGATTGGCGTGCTGAAGCTTTCTTCTGGTTCTCTATAAATGTCCTGCTCTGCTGCCTCATTGTGGAATGAAGTTGACCCTGAATTCTCTTAAAGGCCATGCCAGCAGCTCACAAGCTCTAGAATGTCCTATCACTCTAGCAAGACTTTAAGGACAGTCCCAGTCACAATGCTATTTAGAAACTGGACTGTTAAGGATGGGAAGTCTCTCAGTACTGGCAGGTTGGCCACAAAATGAGGAATAATTTGAGCATGGCAACTGAAAAAAACACACAACACAAAAAGTCTAAAATGATGAAAGGCCATGTCATCAAAAATTTAAGCTAAAGATCTGCAACTGGTGTTCGCTAACTCTGATAAATACTTGAACTTGGACACTATCCCAGAGAATTAACTGGAAGTCAATGGTGGTAGAAGCAAAGGATTTAGGGGAAAAGAGTTTGCAATTTTCCATGTTAGAGAGAAACCAAGATGAAACTAAGGCTTTGGGAATGGAGAACACATAGACATCTCAAAAGTTATGGAGAAACAAGAGATACTGTGAAGGATCTGCATACCTATGAGCTGGGATTGTAGATACCAGGGAAAGTGTCAAGTAATTGTTTAAAGCAATAGTTCTGACACAGAGAAGATATAAAAGTTCCTTACCTACAGCTTTTCTATGGTCACCTTGAGATGATTACAGATTATTACAGTCAAAGAAAGACAAACAAAAAAAATTTTCCTACAATGATCAGTTACTGAGAATTGGTCCTGAATTCTGAAAATTAATAGAGGAAATCTCTTTCTTTTAAGGGGGTAATACCTTCAGACCAATTTCTTATTGGCAGATTATTTCTATCATTTTCCCTCATTTCTTGTTCGTTCTCTGAAATCTCCCCAATTTTCCCCAACCCTAGTCCCATAAGATAAGAAACCTCAGGGGCAGATCCTCTCTCTAAGTGTAAATTATTGCCTAAGGAATGAAAAGAATGTGTTCCTCACCCTGGGTCCCTCACCCTGACCTTGAACTAGCCTCATTAGGAACAGAGCTGTTGAAAGGCTGAGTTTGCACAAGATACTACAATTGCTGTTCAACATCAGACCTGTATGGTGCCAGGGCAGAGTTTGCATCTTGAGCAGGAAAATTTGGCAGACCAACATGGATACTTACATATGGATGCCCATTATTTCCCTGGCCTCTATCAGTTACACATAACATTCACAAAAGGTGCTGTGTAACTATCGGTAACAATAAATGGTTCTCTGACTGCTCTCTCATTATAATAATATAGCTGAGCTTTGTTAATGTTTTAGACTCCTAAGCACTCTGTATATCATCTCACTTGATCTTTACAATTTTTCAAGTTAAGCTTAATATGAGTTATTCTTATTTTGCCAATAAGGAGACTGGGACTAAGGAACAGGTTGAGATTTGCTCAGGACCACATAGATAAACAAGTATTTGGGGAGAGAATCTAACCTAACTCTGCATCCTCTGCTCTACCTAAGTAGAAGGTAAGCTCCTAATAGGCAGAAGCTGTTTCATTTTTATCTTCTTATCCCCAGTGACTAGCTCAGCACCTTGCACAAAGCAGGCTGGCTGCCCTGGTTTTCAAAAGGTGAATTTGACCTTAACCCTCACCACCACACCTCAGCAGCCTTCTCACTTTGATAAGCTTTCTCTTCTGCATTTCCCTTCCAAGAAAAGACCCGTACTTTCCTCAAGGGCAGGGATTAGCTTTCTCTTTGCTTTTGTTTGTATTCCTAGCACTTAGCACATAGTAAACACTTAATAAATGCTTGTTGACTTGGCCAGTTATCTCGAAAGGATCCAGGCATCCTTTCCATTTCCTGTAATCTCCTCACCATGCCACCATGAGTGTACCCACTCTCCTCCTCACCCTTTTTCCAGCACCCCTTCCCACGTTGTTACTGCCTTTCCTCATTAGAATGTAGGCTTCTTTAGGGCAGTCTTGTATTTGTAATCTTAGCACTGTGCCTGCCACATAGAAAACCCTTAATACATGCTAAGTAAATTAGCAAACAAATTAATAAATCAATGCATTAGGTACACTAAAATGATTTTTTGGTTGTTGTTATGTACTATGCTACTTCTCTCATTTCTCAATTGGCACAGGAGCACTGACTAGTCATTTATAATATTAGCTTTGGGTCATTTTGTAAGAAAAAGAGAGCCTAGCTTCAAGGAGATGAAATTTATAAAATAGGAAAGTCTCATTGGGAGGAGTGTGGTCATGGTAAAGGGTAGGGGGGTGCCAGGAGATGGTAGGAATATCTGTTCAGTGGTTGGGGATTGGCACCACATATCAACAATGAAGATAGGTAGGCCTAACTGGTAACTCTAGAGGCACACTTGGATATAAAGGGGCCAGGCCAGGAAGATAGGACATCAAAGCTAAAAGTCATCACCTACTTCATTATTTTACAGAGTTCTGACTACAGGTAGGGGCAAGAGGGTGGTACGCGTAGAATGGCAAAGGGTGTCAATAGCCAATCTCTCCAGCAGGTAGCAAGATAATGTGAGGAGAAAGGAGGGGGTAGAGAAGGTTAGTTGAATGAGGCACAAATGCCATCATACTTTCTCAGCACCCATGAGGAATAAAAAGGGTTATTTTAAGCAGGCATTAGAGGAAGAATCTTTGCTATTTATATAGTGTCTTTGCTTTCAGGAACTCCAAGTGCTCTCTGAATATGATCTCATTAATCCGTGCCCTCTCCCTCCCACTAAGGGAGAGGGAGGCAGCCTTGTGCTACCAGAGTAGACAGGCCAGTTTCTACAAGAGACGATAGAATGGGTCCTCTCTGATGACTAACCTTGGTGAACCTATGGCTTTGCTCCAGTCCAGATGACATCATGGAAGGACTATGGTCCTCTTCTCCCTGATACTTATGACTCACATTCTGAAATGCATATCACTAATCACAAATGAAGAAATTAAGTAACCAGGGAGTCAATCAGTGGGGAGCTGAATTAGGGAAGCCAAATGGTTTCCTTGCAACAATAGTGTGTGGGTTTTTGATTCTGCATGGGCTGTTGAAATGTTCCTGGTCTCCAGGTTCCCCTCTCCCCATCAGGACAGCTGTCCAGAGTATCTATGCCTACTCCCTAACTCCTGTACCAGTTTTACTACAATGGGACTGCCTCGTTAACTTACTCATCAGCACATGCTTGACACTTTATCTCTGACACACACCCCGGGAGTAAAGTTTATTCCTCCTGCCTGGGCTTCCACAACCTCACTCTGGGGACTGCCGTGTGGGCTCCTTTTTCAAGTGGCCACTCCCAGTTTTCAGATATCAACTTCTATAGAGGCTTATCTTTGAAATAAGCAGGTTAGGGTGTCACAGGGCAATCCATCCCACTGTACCCTGGCTCCCATGGGCCCTGGTTTTGACCAGAGAG
Organism: Phascolarctos cinereus; assembly: GCF_003287225.1. Classification (NCBI taxonomy): domain Eukaryota; kingdom Metazoa; phylum Chordata; class Mammalia; order Diprotodontia; family Phascolarctidae; genus Phascolarctos; species Phascolarctos cinereus. Next base: position 342,642,485 of record NW_027556098.1, on the reverse strand, counting down.
GGAGGGAGACAGCTGCAAATATCTATTATAGTATCTCAAATAACCATGTCCCTGTCCTATACTCTGGTATGCATGTTGGTTTCTCTGATAGTTCACAGGAAGAATATTCATACCTTCAGCTTCCTGTTTTTGATGAACTAGAGAGGAAAAAGTTTTATTTCTTTTTTTTCCCTAATACGGCAAAAATAGACCATATGAAAGAACTATAGACAAGCCAACACTGATTCTGGACCTATCACCTCAACCCATCTCCAAGTACTATGAGAGAAACACTGACTTATTCAGGATGCCTTCAGGAACAGACACTGCCCCACTAGTGCCTACAGAACAGGAGTTTTTAGAAGGGGAAACTAACCACTTTTGTGACCTCAGTTAACCTCATAGGATCAGAGATGTAGAGCTAAAAGTCACCTACTTCTTTCCCTCTAATTTTACAGAGGAGGAGACTAAGGCCCAAAGAATCTATATGACTTGTCCAAAGTTAGACAGGTAGTAACTGGTAAAGACAAGATTCAGGTTCAGTGCTCTGACAATAATCTTCCAACTTAACCATGCTTCCTTCCCACTTAACCATCATGACCTCCCTGCTTTCAAATCTTTAAAATGAAGAGGGTTAGATTAGATGGCCTCTGAAATCCCTCCTGCTCTAGGTCTTTGATCTTAGCATTGATCATCTGTGTCTTCATGGGAAGCCCCATCTGGAGAGAATATATGCAAATGAGCCTCATGCACCCCAACTGGAAGGGGAGCCCCTCAGGATCTAACCCTCCTTCTAACTGACACGCTCATTCTCTGTGGCATGGAACCAGTCACGTAATGTGTCTGCTACAATTCCTCTGTTCAAAAGGAGGAAATGACTACCATATGGGCCATTCCCTAGCATTTGGGGGAAATGAACTTGTTCATATTCATATTCATAAAATATTCATAGGCTGTTCTGAAGATGGTAGTGCTAAGCATCTTTCCTTGCCACACCCAGACGCTGCTATTCATCCCTCATCTAATAGAAACAGGGATGAATAAATATGATGGTCTTGTTACAGAGAAAGCTATAGGTCTCTAAGGGGCAAACTGCTCCCCGTGGCTCAGTTAGGCCTTCCCATCTGGCTTTGTGAGCACTTTTCATGGGATAACTTATGGTGTAAGAGGCTACCTAGGGTCATAAGATGCTCTCTGGAGAAGGCAATAATACTGGGAAGCCTGGCTAAGAGTTTGGTACATAGCTGCAAGTCGAGGACCTAAATAGAGCAAAACCTTCCACCTGGTTAGAGGAGAGGAGGATTATCAGACTCTAATGCAAGGCAAAGAGCAGGGCTGGAGTTTGGGTCAGGGAGCTTTTCGGTAGGAGCAATGTTCTAGTGTCTATTCTATAGACATTACAATACTAGCTAGCCTAGTTTTTCCTTAAAAGGTATTGAAACTATCCTCAAGGTTTAATTGGTTCAATCAAGGGACTAAAGGTTCAAGGCATTGATATAGCTTCCTTGTGGACTAATTACAAAAAGTCAGAGCAGAAGATGTCACCTGGCTCATCCTTCAGGCCTCTGACCAGGAGACCAGAAAATCCAGTGTCAGCACAGGGAAACTGTGCTCAGCTGAATTAATTCAGTGCCCTTTCTAAATCATCTTTCCCCTGCTATGGATAAATAACCCCTTCTTTTTTTACTGCTAGATGTTCAAGAAGTATCTTATTTCATTTCAAACTTGAACCTCAGGTACCAGACCCCACCTGAGGCAGTACTGGCCTAATTTAGGTGCCAAGTTGTGAAGAGTCTCAAGTTTGCCACATCTGAGAAGGACAAGTCTAAGAAGCAGGTCTGGGTCAAACGTATCACAGGATGAAGGATCCCAGATGCAACACAGCCATTTACCAGCTGTGCCCCCCTTGAAAAGCCCCTTCCTCACTCCAGGCCTCAGTTCTTTCTTCTATAAAATAAGAGAGTTAAGCCAGGTAATCTTTCAGGCCCCTTCTAGCTCTAAATTGTATCTCCCCATGATGAAGTGACAACTTGTTGGGTGCTACAGTTTCCTTGGCAACCCTTGGCAACCCATTCCTTCTTGGTTGTTAAAGGGGGCTCTGCTTGAGCAGGCCCTGAAACCTGACTTAGCTGTGACAAGTCTCAGTGGTGCCACCTGTAAGTCCCACTCAACTTTAAATCAAAATGTAAGATCACTAATGAAGAAGGCCAGTTTACCTTGGTAAACTTACCTTGGTAGCAGCAATGCTACCAAGACCCTGTTCAATTCAATAAATTTATTAAGCATCTACTAGAGGCAAGGCATTGCACTGGACACTGGAAACAGAAACATGAGTAAGACAAAGTCCCTGTTGTCCTACATGAAGTTTTTTCTGAATAAAAATCACCAATGGATTTATTTAGTATATCTCTGTGTGTGTGTGTATGTGTGTGTGTGTGTGTGTGTGTCTGTGAGTCTGTGTGTCTGTGTGTATATAGGTATGTATGTATGTATTTGTATATTTACACATACATATATGTGTGCATATGTATAGATGTATATGTGAATGTGTGTTTGTATGGGTATATATGTACATATACATATACACTTATGTACACTTATATAGGTGTAGCCATATACATACATGTTGCCTCCTTCTATGGAATATAAGGCCCTTAGGGGCCAAACTATTTCATTTTTGTGCTTGTATCCCCAGTACCTAGATTCTAGGTCCTAGAACAATGTTTGGCCCAGAATAGGTGCTTAATGATTGACCAGTTTCAAAGAGTTTACATGCTAGAAGAATGTTATTGAGCCTATCATGCCCCAAATCTGTTGAGGATGGGTATCTCATTAAATAAAAACAAACCATTTTGTTCATGAGACAAAGATTTAATAGAGTCTGTGAATTCACATAGACCATGTAGGACTACTGGGGAAAATTCCTAGTTTAATGCAAGCACACACATTTGTCAAAAATGATTCCTATGTAATAAAAATGGAATTCTTGAAAAAAGGATCTGGAAAATATTTTTTTAAATTATTTCTGAAAGGAAGATGGCAATGGATACCTCTCCTGGGTCTGTTAGCCCTAACTTGGCAGGAGACCATGCTGAATTCCCAACTTCAAGAAGGGAAAGAGAAAAGGAGAGAAAAAGACTGCTGATTACTCTTCTTCCTGCCAGATTAGCCTTCTAGACACCACTGAACATGATGAAAATGAAGAACTATTATGCTCCCTGCTGCTTAGTCCTCGAGAAGAAAAGAGAGATAAAGTGAGAGAAAGAGACACAAAGAGAGACCAAAAGAGAGAGATCAGGGGAGAGAGAAAGATAGGAAGAGAAAGAAGGTGGGAAGAGAGAGAGACAGAGAGAGAGAGAGTATGCCAATCATCTTCTTCTCTCCCATCCACCATGTAGCCATGTTGACTTTAAAGACTCATTAAAGCCCCTCCTTTGTCTCCTTATCACAAGCACCTAGTCATTTTCCTTCTTGACCATTTTGTAGCTCCTCCCACACTTAGAGTTTGAGATAATATCTAATCTTCATTTTAAGCCTTACTACATCTGAAGATTAGTATAGCTGTCCTCCATTTTCTGGGAAACATGTTAGCTTTGAACCAAAGAGATCCTTCCCTATTCACAACAGAAAGCTACCTCCCCAATCCAATCAACATGCCTCATTAAAGTCCACTTTCATGACTGATGCTATGTGTAAGAACTGAGCTACTCTGTACCCCTTCCTCCCCTCCAAACAATTAGAATGTAACTGGATTTTATCTGTTAATCATAATAATACCAAGATAAAGTAGATAGGCAGGTTCCTAACAGGGGAATGACACTACACAAATAATAATAATCTAAATTAGAAAATGGCTGTGCATAGAAAGATGGGACACCAGGAAAGTGAGATCAGTTCCATCTAGGCACCTCAGGGAAGGCCACACAAGAGGTAGCACCTGATCTGGGCTTAAAGGTTTTAAATAGATAGAATCCATTCCAGGCATGCTATGGTGGATGCAAACTGAAAGAGATGGGAAGCACAGGACAAAATCAGAGGACAGAAAGAAGTTCCAATTGGGCCAAAATATAGAGTATTGTTAGGGGGTCCTCATAGTGAAATAAGATTGGGAATTGTAGATAGGTTGCGGCAGGACATTGAATGCCAGTGAAAGTATTGAGGTTACAGGCAATGAAGAACCACTAAAGTGTTTCTTTTCTTTTCTTTTCTTTTTTTTTTTTTTTTTTAAGCAGGGAAGTGATCTGATTAGGCTTCTGCATTGGGAAAATTATTTTGGCACCAATGTAAAGGATGTATTGTTGAGGGGAGTGATTAAGTGTAGGGAGATGAATTAGGAGATTATTACAATAGTCCAGGTGAGAGATAATAAAGTCCTAAACCAGAATGATGACAGTGTGAGTGGTAAGGAGGAAACAGATGTGAGAGATATTGCAGATGTTGAAATGAAAGAACTTGTCGACTAATTGGATGCAGAGGGGAATGCGGGGAAGGAAAGAATAAGAGCCAGAGATGACTCTGAGATTTCAAGACTTCATAATTAGGAAAATAGAGGTGCCATCAAAAAAAAATTTGAGAAAGAGGCAGACATTGGAGAGAAAATGATGAGTTTTGATTGGGCTATGTCAGGATTTGGGGACTGATGCCCAGTATATAACTGGAAATAAAATGCAGAGAGAGACAAGGACAAAAGGCAGAACTTTAAGAACCACTCACAAGTTCCACTTCTGGGAGCCGAGATGGCAGAATAAAAAATCTTGGAAAACCCAGAAAATATCACCCCAGAAAAAAAAAAACCCCGAAACAGCTGAACTAGAAGAAAGATGAGGAACAGCAGTGCAGCAGCCCAGCAAACGGGTCTCCCAGTGCCTCAGCAAAAATAAGGGAAGTAGCACTACAAAGGGCCTCAGGCAGATAAGCACCGTGCAGCACTCATCTGAAAGGAGCTGAAGAAAGCAACCTAGAGTCTTCCTAAAGTCCCAGCCTTGCTGATTCCAAGGTAAGCTGTCAGAACCCTACAGCCTTCAACTGTCAACCAGGAAGAGATCCTGAAGCCCTGGTGGTAGAGCAGGCAAATACCAACACCTGGACCTCCCAGTGCCTCAGTGAGGGCAGGAAAACCAGTGGAAACCAGCTCAGAAAACCACCAGGTGCCTCAGCACTCTACCACAAAGGAACCTCCCAGTGCATAAGCAGAAACGAGGAAGGCAGCATTTCAAGGGGCCCCAGGCAGATAAACACCCTGCAGCACCCATCTAAAAGGAGCTGAAGAAAGCTAAAGGAAAGGAAAAGCAGGCAACCTAGAATTGCCTGAAAGTTCCAGCCTTGCTGATTCCAGCCCAACATGAGGTAAGCTGCCAAAACCCTACAGCCTCCAATTGCCAACATAAGAGGCCCCAGCACACAAAGCCAGTGACCAAGACCTAGGCTCCCAACACAAGAAGCTTGGGTCAGTGCCCTCTGTTCCCCAGCAGGAGAGCTCAATCTCTTTAAAGGCCAGGGAATAAAGAAACCATGAGTAAAAAGAAATGTACCATAGATTCATATTATGAGAAGAGTGAAGATCAAGACAGAAATTCTGAAGAGGACAACATTGTCAACAAACCCACATCTGCAACATCAAAAGGGAATATGAACTGGTCTGAAGCCCAAAAAGCCTTCTTAGAAGAGCTCAAGAAGGATTTTAAAAGTCTAATGAGAGAGGTAGAAGAGTCCTTAAAAAATACAATTGGCCAATTGGAAAAAAAGTACACTGAAGAAAACAAGTCCCTAAAAAACACAATTGGCAAACTGGAAAAAAAGTACACTGAAGAAAACAAATCCCTTAAAAATACAATTGGCCAATTGAAGAAGGAAGTACAAAAACTAACAGAAGAAAACAATCTGTTAAAAACTAGAATTGGACAAATGGAAACTAATGACTCTATGAGAGAGCAAGAATCAGTCAAACAGAAACAAAAAAATGAAAAAATGATGAAAACATAAAATGCCTCATCGGTAAAACAACCAACCTGGAAAATCGATCCAGGAGAGACAATTTAAAAATCATTGGACTACCTGAAAATCATGATGAAAAAAAGAGCCTGGACAGTATCTTTCAGGAAATCATAAAGGAAAACTGCCCGAAAGTCCTAGAACCAGAAGGTAAAATAACCATAGAAAGAATACACATCACCACCTGAAAGAGATTCCAAATTGACAACCCTAAGGAATATAATAACAAAATTCCAAAATTACCAGATGAAAGAGAAGGTGCTGCAAGCAGCCAGAAAGAAACAATTTGAAATATCATGGAACCACAGTCAGGATTACACAGGATCTTGCAGCTTCTACATTAAAAGACTGCAGGGTGGAACATGATATTCCATAAGTCAAAGGAGCTTGGATTGCAGCCAAGGATCAACTACCCTGCAAAAATGAGCATGATTTTTCAAGGGAGGAGATGGATATTCAATGAAATAGGGGACTTCCAAACCTTCCTCATAAAAAGACCAGAGCTCAACAAAAAATTTGATCTTCAAGTACAAGATTCAAGAAAGACATAAAAAGGTAAATGGGACAGAAAGATACAAAATGTTGTTAATAAGGGCGGACTGTTTACATCCCTACAAGGGAAGATGACATTTGCAACTCTTGAGAACTGTATTGTTATTACACCATGTTAAAGGAATATACATAAAGGGAGTGAATATTAGTTGACTTTGATTAATGATAAAAAAAATCTAATCAAGTGGGTTAAATGGATTCAAGTAAGTGGATTAGTATGATCTTAGAAAATGTACTGAGAAAGGAGGAGGCAGACAAGGGTAAATTACATTATAGGAAAAGACAGAAAATCCTATTGCAGCAGAGGGAAAGAAGGGAGGGGGGTGAGAATTGTTTGAACCTTACTCTCATCAGATTTGGCTCAAGAAGGGAATAACATAGTCAGTTGGGTGTAGAAATCTAACTTGCCCTATGGGCAGTGGAAGGGAAGGGAGAAGGAAAAGTGGGGGGGGATAGAAGGGAGGGAAGAAGCAGTAAGGGCAAAGGAGAAGAAAAGGGAAAGGGATAATAGAAAGGAGGAGAGACTGAAGGAGGCGATGGTCAAAAGCAAAACACTAGTGAGGGGTGGAAAGAGAAAGGAGAAAGAAAAGCATAAACAGGGAAAAAAGGATGGAGAAAAAGATACAGATAGTAATCATAACTGTGAAAGTTGAATTGCTTTTTTTTCTCTTCTGTTGAGTTTTGTTTCTTCTTTCTGATGGTTCCTCCTATTGGTTTTAATTTTTACTTACAACTTCACTAATGTGAAAATATGTTTAATAGGATTGTAAATGTATAGCCTGTATCAGATTTTTCACCATCTTGGGGAGGGTGGTGGGGAGGAAGGGGGAGAACAATTTTAAACTCAAAAGGATATGGAAGTGATTGTTGATAAATCAAAATAAATTAATAAAATAAAAATAAAAAAAGAACTCCTCACATATAGGGGTTGGAAGGAAAAAGAAGACTAAACAAATGACAGAAAGAAATAAGTAGTCAGGTAGGCAGGAGGAAAACTAGGAGAGAGCTGTATCACAGAAGTTAAGAGAAGAGAGTATACAGAGGGAGAGGAAGGTGGTTAGCTACATCAGATGCTACAGAAGGCCTCTGCCCTTCTGGATCCTTTGACCTGGAGGGCAAAGCCACGAGCTTTAAAACCTCCATTTAAGGAGACGCCTTGGCACAGTCTTCTCCCCTTTTCCCACCAGCTGCATTGCTTTTGGACTCTTGGTGACTTCTCCATTTTATCCACACATACCCCCTCCTACCAGAGGATTCTTTTCCTCCTAATCCATTCCCTGCTTTTCAGCTTCTTTTTTGCATGTTGTCTTCCCTCATTAGATTGTAATCTCCTTAAAGGCAGGGACAGTCTTTCTTTTTATTTCTATTTATATCTTCAGTACTTAGCACAGTATGCTAAGTACATAGTACACAGTAAGCACTTAATAAATGTTTATTGACAGAATAGCAAAAAAATAGAGAACATGAAACTGAGTAGAGATCACTGAATATGAAGCTGCTGGTGATCTTGCCAGGGATAACGGAGTGAGATGTGGAGGTAGCAAGTGTGAATTACTCTAACTTTTAGTCCTTACTTCCTCTCCTCTCCATAGTTAGTCATTTCCCAATATTGGCAATCTGAACCTTCCAACTGATCGCCTGTGGCTGTGGAGAAATGAGATCTGTAGAAAGACTATCTTGGCATGAAGTCATCAGTGTTGGAGTGGTTAATTTGCAGCCCAGATTTTGGCTCATGGAGTAAAACAGATAAACCTGTAGACTACAATAAGAAGTGGAATTTAAGCATGGTTACCATACAGTTGATGACCAATCTGTCACACATAGGCCATTTGAATCCATGTGGACAGATACATAACCACTTACTACACAGTCAGCCACCCCACCCCCCCGAAATCCTGCTACAACTTACAAAACTTCTCTCCTTCTTAAGTCCCAATCAGGGACTTTAATCCAGCAAAGAATGACACCAATGAATAACAAGACACATCTGGGGAGAAAAAAAAAAAGATGACTTGCCATGCAATGAATAGAATCAAGAATGTTTATAAGCTCTAATTTCCCCAGAAGGAAATGATTGGTTTTCTTCTGGAGAGCACAGGAGGTTAAAGTAAGACAGCCATAGGTTAATAGTAGCATTGTGGGTTATATTTCCATTAAAGTGGAGGTGATTGGTACCTGCCAACTAGGCCACTCTTAAGGGTAGCACACCGTTACAGCTGCTGAAGCATCATGGGAGAAGCTTCAAAAATCACCCAAGCAACAGCAAGTAGGGCTACTGGCTGGAGAGTGGACAGCACCAACTTCCCAGTTTATCATTATGTTCTTAGTGTATTTTTAGCTAAAATGTCTTGGCCCACAGCCGTGCATTTCAGAGATGTACTGACTCGACAGAAGAAGCATTAAGAGACTCACAACATATGCTTTTGTTTTGGAGCGGCCTATGAGACAAGTCAGGGACTGTACTTACTGGCGTGGTATCGTATGTCCGACTAACTCTGATCAATCTCCAACAAAATAACAACAACAACAACAACAACAACATCTGGAACATCAGTCGGCTTGGGCCAAAGGGGGTGTACCACATGGACCTGCAAGGAACATTCCACAGCGTCAACTCTGCTTAGCAGATATAAAAGGTTTTACTGGCATTGAGCCCAATCAAAGAATCTTTCCCTGTGGACTTCAGTGTGTAACTATATTAATTGGTGTCTCTATTAACTGGAAGCTATGTTAATCGCATGCATATTCACTATACCTCCCAAATCAATCAGCAAGCATGTATTAAACAGGTATTGGGTGATAGATACACTGACTGACCCAGCTCTCAAAAAGCTTATATTTGGGGGGGTGGCAGAAATCATGGACATAAATCATTATATAATGGAATATGTACAAAATAAATACAAAGGATTTTTTCGGGGGTTTTTTTTGGTGGAGAAAGGGTACTAGCAACTGAAGGCAAAGGGAATCAGGAAAAGTTTCAGGTAAAAAAGTGCTGCTTGAGCAGAGAATCACTATCTGCTTGTATGTGTTTATAGACTTGCTTTCTTCCAAATATCCTACCTAAGTGAAGATCTCACTTGCTAGGGGACTTGTCATGTTAACAGGTCTTATCCTAAGTATGATCTCCAAAACTATGCTTTGTTTCCCAGTGCTAGCACACTGCCTAGCACATAATAAGTACTTAAATGTTTATTGATTGCATGATTGAGAAATCCTGGAGAAAGAGAGATCTGGAAAGCTCTAAATGAGCCAGAAGCTGCAGTTTTTGTTTTTGTTTTTTCCCAGTTCTTGGAATTTCCAGACTCCCTTCCTCTCTTCCTATTTCCTTTATGGGCATTCCCCTGCTAAGAAAAGAAAAAAATCAGTGACTTGCTTTCGGTCTGTTAAGTTCATAGTCTTCTGCCAGGCATTCAAGGCCTTCCACAATTTGGCACCAATCTGTGTTTCTAGATTTATATCATTTATCTCATTACCCTTCACACACTCTATACTCCAACCAGACTGGACCACTCTTTATCTTCTGCATTTTCTCAGTCAAGTCAACAAGCATTTACTAAGTGCTCACTATTTGCCAGATACAGTGCTAAGCACCAGGGATACAAAAAGCTAAACAAACAAAAAAACAAACAAATAGCTCTTCCCCTCAAGAGGCTTATATCCTAATAGTGGAGAGGAGACAAATGAAAAACTAGGTGGATACAAGATACATACCAAGTAAATGGATACAAGGTATATACGAAGTAAGTGAATGGGACTCCAAGAGGGGAGGGCATTCCTTTCGTCTCACTGCTCCTACTGCTTAAATGTTTTCTCTGCCTTTCACCTGCTGAATGTTTAGTCATCCTTTACCATCTCATTTATTTGCCATTTCCTTGATGAAGCCTTCCCAGATCCATCCCTGATGTTGATACCACTCTTCATTCTCAAACCTCACGTAGCACCTTGTTTCTCATCTCTTTGATATACTTTCCATGTATCATTGAGCATTATAGTTATCTGAATGCAACTCTCCTTCTCCTACAAGCTCCATATGAACAAGGACTGTGTCTTAGCTAAACTTTTATCTCCCTCAAGGACCAAACCCTGCTCTACATGTATTAGATGCTTTCTAAGTGATTGCTGATTTGAAGAGGATTAAATCTCCCTTGATCTTTTGATTTTAGTTACCTGTACTCCCATGATCTGCCCTGATTACAAATAAACGTGTTTTAAAATGCATCAGGCTTCACATGGAGTCCTCCAATTGATGGGAGTGGAGTGTACGTAAAGAAGAATCAACATCTTACACTGAAGGCTGTGGTCATGGCTTGAGGACCCTGATTTCAAAGATCACATTCAGACAAGAGCCTCTTCATCTACACAGCATCTCTGAGAAAAAAGAGCAAAGTGATGTCATTGCAAATCAACAGATTGCAAAAGTCAAGACAGGGAGAAGTTAATGAGGGGAGTGTGACAGAGGTGAAACTGACATGCCTGCCAGGTCCTGTAATCTTGAGGACATTTTCAATTTCATTTTAAGAAACTGAGAATAATAATGATTCCTTCTGTTTCTAAAGCACATTTACCTTATTTTAAAGTTCTTTCACACAGTTTGTTTCATGCCATTCTCAAAAATATGTTATCATCTCATTTGACTAAGAAAGCAGGGTGCAGAAAAGTTATGGGGCTTGCCTTAGGGAGTTTGTGGCAGTGCCAGGATTAGAAGCCATGTCTTCTGGCCCCCAGCTCTTTCTACAAGCCTAAATTATGGGGGGGGGGGTGGCCTCATATGCATTTACAGTGAGAGAAGTCTGGCTAATAACTCTCCCTCCCAGAGAGGGCTATCCTCCCAAGACTAATGGGCTTTGGTGATTAAAGGGGGCAGTGAAGAGACAAGGGAAGAGGAAAGAAGACAAGGAAATTGTCACCTAGTTCAACTGATACACACCTTTACACATCAGGTAAGCAAAGCACCAAGTGGGAAATAGTGTGTAATGTGTTTTAGGCAAAGAAAATGATTGAGAAAAGTGGATCTACTACAAAAAATGTGAATGTGCCTATTTATCTTGTATGTCTGGTCATTGGGAGGATGGAAGTCTCATGAAGGTGGGAATAGTATCTATACAGTTCCCAAGGAGGTGGCGATTCTGAAGTTCTGTTACGAGTGACAGCATGTGTCTTTCTTGATCTTCCTATACAGAGTCATTATACACAACCTTCAGAGGAGGAGGTGGTTCAGAGTTGAGGGAGAGTGGGACAAACAGAATGGAGATAGAGAGTGGAACTATACAGTGAAAAAAAAAATTGATTCCTGAAAATCAAAGAATCATAGACTTAGAGTTAAGGAGGGGAGGGGGCACCAGAAGCTACCTGATCCAATTTCCTCATTTAACAAATGAGGAAACTGAGGCCCAGAAAGGTTAAATACCTTGCCCAGGGTAACATTGTAGCAAATAGCAGAACTGGGATTCCAGTCCAAGTCCCATGACTCTAATTCAGGCATACTTTTTACCATGGCATGCCACCTTCTAGATATTTAATTAATGTTGATATTTTATTAACAAAGCAGTAGTACTTAAGGTATTATTACTTAATACACTGACTCATTAAACTTTTGGAAATGGAATCTTGCCTGATTTGTAAATTTTACCAGCATCCAATATCTCACCAGAATTATTCATTAATGTCCTTCCATTTGGTGGCAAATTACAGTAAGCCTGGCCTGCTAGCTGTTCTCTGCACACAAAAGTTTTCTTTCATCTCCACGCCTTTGCTTATGAGATCTCTCATGTTAGAATGTACTTCCTCATCACTTCCAGTCCCTGGCTTCCTTTTGGAGTATCCCCTCCAGGGCCACTTCTTTAATTCCCATTTGAATTAGTAGTCCGGGTCCCCACTATGTCTCCCCTTCAGGATTCTATGGGTAGCCCTAAGGGGCTGAGGCTATGTAGTACTGTTGGTCACAAGTCCTCACCAGTATGCTTCCCACTGATTATCAACCAAAACTAATTCACTTTTAGAAAGGATATTTATTAAGCAGGTATATAACACTCAAGATCCCTGGAGAGAGTGGAGCTCTAACATAGAGACCACATAAGGTCAAAAGGTAAGCTCACATCAACTGGTTATTTTGAAGTCTCTCTCTCCCTTTTGGAATTTAGGAGATGAAAGGAAGAGGAAGAGGAAGAGGAAAGGAAGAGAAAAAGAAGAAGAGACTTCTCTCCTCCCCGCCAAGGGCAATGTATCTCAGGAATCCTTCACCACTGAACTTAATCACCATTCAAGTGACCCATTTCTGGAATCCTTGATTCATCACTCAACTTAAACAGCTTTCTCCAAAGTTACTTGTGATCTCTTCTTCTGTCTTTTTTTTAAATTAATAAGCAAGTATTTCTTTCTCCCACTTCCACTGAAAAAGAAAAAACAAAACAAAACCCATGTAATATAAATAATTCAACAAAAATAAATTCCCATATTGGCCATGTTCAAAAATGTGTATCTTATTCTGTGTATTTAGTCCTTAATTAGCAAGCATGCTGCTCTTTTATCATTCCTCATCTTTATCTTTCTTGATCCTTCTGTAGCGTTTGACACTTTGGATCACGTTCTTCTGGATATCATCTCTTCTTTAGGCTTTTGTGACACTGCTTTCTCTTGGTCCTTCCTGATAAATGTCTGACCACTCCATTTCAGTTTTCTTTGCAGGAATTACTAAGCATGGGTGTGCCCAAAGCTCTGTCTTAGACCTTTTTTTTTTCTCTAGACATTCTCTCACTTAATGATCTCATTAATTTCTGTGGGTTCAATGACCATCTCTATACAGATAATTTTCAGCCTTCAACTCTCTCCTTAGTTCAAATCCCCTATCACCAGCTGCCTGTTGGATACTTTGATCTGGCTATGCCACAGGCATCTCAAATTCCCAAAAACCTACCACTCTTCTGAACTTCCAAATTCCTGTCTACCTTCCAATGTAATCCATTTCCTATATTCACATCTTTTGACTGACTATCCACCATGACTAGAATGGTCTCCCTCCTAAGCTCTGACTTTTGGAATTCCAGGCTTCCTTTAAGACTCAGTTCAAACATCACTTCTTACAGGATGCCTTTTTCAGTACCTCCCCTTCTCCAAAAAAAAAAAAAAGCTGGTAATACTTTGCCTTCTAAGGGCATCTTCCATCTACTCTGCCCATCTTGTATGTAGTGACTGATGCATATATTGCATTCACCTCCTTTAGACTATAAGTTCTTTGAGGGTTGTTGTGCAGTCATTCAGTTGTGTCTGACTCTTCATGACCCCATGGACCACAACACACCAATACTGTACATGGAGTTTTCTTGGCAAAGAGTTACTGGAATGGTTTGCCATTTCCTTCTCCAGTGGATTAAGGCAAACAAAGGTTAAGCTGAGGATCACACAGCTAATGTCTGAGTCCAGATTTGAACTCAGGTCTTCCTGACTCCAGGCCCAGGGCTTTATCCACTGAGCCACCTAGCTGCCTTATTCCTTGAGGGCAGAGACTTCTTTTTTCATTGTCTTTGTATCACTAACACTTAGCACTCAGAACTTAGAACATAGTAGGCATTTAATAAACATATGTTGATTGATTGTTCAGGTAAAGGTTGCAATAAATAGCCTCTGAGGTTCCTTCTAATTCTAAGATTCAGTGTAGAAAATCTCCACTTATGGAAAGCATAACTCATCGGTAACTCTCAGTCTTAGAGTTTCTCCGGGGGCATTGAGGGGTTAAGTGATTTGGCCACAATCACAAAATTAGTATGTATCAGACACAGTACTTGAACCCAGGTCGTTCTTCATCCAAGGTCATCTATCACTACATATACCATGTTGCCTATCTGAAGTTTCATTATGATGTGTTCATGATCTTATTGTGAAATGATGTTAGCCAGGAAGATATCACATGGGATATGCCTGTCCTGAAATCTGAAATTCACTCTCATAACTCTTTTCACCTGGGAATTTTTATCCTAAAGCACTATAACTGCAAACATTAAATTTCATAATATCCTGTGAGGGAAGATATTACAAACTCCATTAAATGAATGAGCAAACTGAAAAGCCTAACCTGAGTTAATTTGCCCATACAGGAAACCATTGACATGGCTGTGGTGGAATATGGGAGCTCTAACTTTCAGTTACCAGTTCTGACTCTCCCTCTGATACTTCCTCATTGTGAAGAACAATCCTATTACTCATTATGCACACTGTAGGTGTACACACCCTCCTTGGCATGGAGGGAAAGTCCATGTCTCTCTCTCTGCCTCTCTCTCTGTCTCTCTCTCTCTCTCTCTGTCTCTCTGTCTCTGTCTCTCTGTCTCTGTCTCTGTCCCTCTGTCTCTGTCTCTGTCCCTCTGTCTCTGTCTGTCTCTCTCTCTGTCTCTGTCTCTGTCTCTCTCTCTGTCTCTGTCTCTCTGTCTCTGTCTCTGTCTCTCTGTCTCTCTCTCTCTGTCTCTCTGTCTCTGTCTGTCTCTCTGTCTGTCTCTCTCTCTCTCTCTCTCTCTCTCTCTCTCTCTCTCTCTCTCTCTCTTCCCCCCAATCCCATCTACTATAGAATGGTTAGGCTACAGTCCTATTGCTATATCCTTAGCAATTCAGTATTCCATGTATTTTCTGTAAACCCAGCTAAGGAATCTTATACAAAGCCAGAAGTAGGGATTCTCATGCCTGTGCATGGGAGAAAATCAATTGAGAGATTGAGAGTTTGAGGGGGAGGGGGCAGAATACCCTTATCACAAGTACCATTACACAGATAGAGTAGTTTTGTTCTCCAGACAGACTGACCTTCATCCCACAGATGTGTGGGTTAGGGGTAGGGAGGGGGCAAGTCAGAAGAAAGTCACCATGGCAATGAAACTGAGGATAGTGATCCAGGTATGGTCACATCACTCAGGGGTGCAGAACTGTAAGTCAAGCACCAAGAAAAATGATCACCACATGGAGAAAGTGTGTCACCTGGGGGATGAAGCACCCCTTCATGGAGGAATCTTAAGAGAAAGTTGCCCCATGCTGGTAATGGCTATGCCCCTGTAAAATCATGGGGAGCCCTGAGGGCATTATGAGAGGAACCCCAAATCTACAGTTATTTACAGACTCATAGAGGCACTGAGTTGGAAGAGATATTAAAGGTCAACTCGTTTAACTCTTAGCTGATGCCTAAACACCTTCCACAAGACCCCTGGCCAGTGATCATCCAGCCAATATTTAAATATCTCCAGGGAAAGCAAACTTAGTACCTCATAGGATGGCTCTTTTGACTTTCAGATAGTCCTAATTGCTAAATAAATAGACAGATAGATAGATAGATAGATAGATAGATAGATAGATAGATAGATAGATAGATAGGTAGATAGATAGATAGATAGATAGATAGATAGATAGATAGATAGATAGATAGATAGATAGATAGATAAACAGATAGATAAATAGATAAATGAATCAATAAATAAATAAATAAACAAACAAACAAATAAATGAATGAATAAATGAATAAATAAATAAATAAAAAAGATCCAAAATCTGCTTGGTTCTTCTCCTTGTGGTCATATAAAAGAAGTCCATTTCTTCAGACTCACACATTTTAATACCTTGAAGATATCTTAGAGATGATCGAGACAAATTCCTTCATTTTACAGAAGAGAAAATAGGTCTTACTCAATTATTGTAGCCTTCTAACAATGTAAAGATAGCTATCATGTCACCCTTAGTACCTTTTTCCCAAGTTATATACACACTTAGTCATTTTAAATGTGCTTAACCTTCTTTTAATTCTTTCGTATCAGAAGATTATAGGAATATCAATGGAAAGGACCTTAAGGATAATCTTGTCCAAATTTCTCATTTTATAGATGAAAAAACTGAGGCCCAGTAAAGTTGAGTGACTTGCCCAAGGTCATATAGGTAGTAAGTGAGCCAGGATCCAAAGACCTGGCCCTCTTGACTCCGCATCTTGCATGCTTCTCCTTCGTGCATGCTCAGACATTTGTAGCTGTTCTGCCTCAAACAACAAGATGTATTAGGAGGTTGTTACAACAGAAAATGACAAAGATGATGAAGGATGGAATCAGGGTAATAACAATGAGACTGAAAAGAAAAAGAAAGATGTGGAAGAGGTAAAATGGACAAGACCTCTTGACTAACATACTGGCTGTGGGTAAGAGGGGGTGACTGTGGGCGAAGACTGAAAGATGACTCAGAGGTTGTTTCTTCCTTGATGACTAAGAAAATGGTGGGACCATGAACAAAATTAGTAAAGACAGGAAAGGAACATCTCACAAGGAAGATAATTCACAAGAAATTCACAAGAAAAATGATTGTTATTAATTATTAAGATAAGTTTGAAGTGCTGGTGAAACATTCAGGGATATGAAAGGAAGGAAAGAGGTTAAAATCAGGGGAAAGAGCCTTGGGAATGCCCATACTTAAATCGTGAGAGGAAGAAGAAGAGCTAAAAAAGAAGTAGAGAAACAAGAAGAAGAAAAACCACAAGAGTACTGGGTCACTAAAGATGAGAGAACTGAGAATTTCTCAGGGGGTAGTCAGTCACCAGGTTCTGCTACTGCATAAAGATCAAGAAGGAAAGGCCATTGATTTAACAATTAAGTGGTCATTGGTGACCTTGGAGAAAGTAGTTTTAGTAGAGTAGTAGGGGTAGAAATAAGATTAGAAGGGGTTTAGAAGTGAGTGGGTGGTAAGAAAAGATTGAACAGAATTTTTTCAATGAGTCTGGTGACCAAGGAAAGGAAAGAAATGGTATGATATCTCGAGAAAGGCCAAGATTGTATGGACTCCAATATGAATTTTCTCTGGGTATTCTAGGTCTGGTCCAGCCACTCTTCCAAAATTCATCTTCTTAAGTTACTACTCCAGCTTCCTCATTTGACTAATTAGGGGTTCAGGTATTAGGGTCTAAATCTGGCAGCTCCATCTTTGTTAATGATAAAAAAAAATAAAAACAAGAATTTGGTATCCACTGCATATAGACAACAAATATATAGGACTAAAAGACATTCCCCAATAAATAAACAGTCACGGGATATGAACAAATGGTTCTTGAAAGAACATTTGCAAATTACTGACCACCACAAACAACAATGCTATAAATCAATGATAGTAAGAGAAATGAAAATCAAAACAAACCTGAGGTTTCACCTTACATCCAGGAAATTGGAAAAGATGGCAAAAGATGGCAAAAATCGATGTTGAAAGAGTTATGGAAAGATAAGCATGCCAATGCATTGTTGGTAGAGCTATGAACTAGCACAATTAGTACAACTTGGAATTATGTGAATAAAGTGGCTAAAATGTCCATACCCTCTGAAGCAGAGAATCCACTACTAAGCATATTCTCCTCCCCTCCCCTGCCCCAAGGAGAACATTGACAAAGAGAAGGGTTCCATACACACTAAAATATTTATAGCAATACTTTTTACTGTAACAAAGAACTGGAAACAAACTAGATATCTTTCATTTGAAGAATGGCTAAATAAATTTTGATACATGGACTTAGTAGAATATTACTGTGCTATGAGAAATAACAAATAGGATGATTATAGAGAAGCATGGAATTACTTATCTGAATTGATGCAAAGTAAAGCAAACAGAGCCAGGAAAACTATACATAGGTGTGTGTGTCTGCATCTGTGTACATGTACATGTGTATGTGCATGTATATATGTATGTCTGTAAACATATGTATATATACATGTATGACTGCAACAATGTAAATGCAAAGAATACACATGCACAAAAACCCAACTGAAACAGAATGTTGTAAAATTACAAAGGATAAAGTTGACTCTAAACAAAAGAAAAGATATGATAAGATACCTTCTCCCAATCATCCCTCTCTCCATCCCCTTATCTGCAGAGGAGGGGGGGAGGTCCACATACATGGAACATCACAGATAATGTCAGGTTTTTTAATATATGGTGACTGGTTTTGCTGGATTTTTTTTCTCTTCCTCTTTTCCCTTTTTCTTTTTAAGTGAATCCTGTCTTATAAGAAATGGCTCTCTGAGATAAAGGTGAGACACAAATACAACGAGAAATTTAGGTGATGTGAAAAGAAAAGATATTAATAAAAAAATCTATTCTGTAAAGAAAATAAAGCAATGTAGAAATGCAGATAAATCTGTTTCATTTTTGATCTATTTGTTTTTCTACTTCCAGTTCTATTTATGTTCATTGGACAATGTGGCTCAGTTGGAGTTCCTGACAAGTTTTTTGTAGGCTTGTTTTTGCTATTTTATGATGCAATTCTGCTCTTGCTTATCAACTATCCTCATTATTATACTAAAATGAGTTTATATCCTCACAAGCGGTTCCCTTGCCTGCTGTGTTTTTATGATTCTCAGCTATAGTACCTGAAGTATTTACTGACCAAGAGATTTCCTGAGCTACTTTGACCTCCTCCTTGTGATAACCGCTTTACAATGATGAAACTTTTTTTGGAAAATAGTGACAATCAAGGTCAATATCTTCCATTTCCCATTCTTTGGCATGAATGGCTTGTTTGAATAGGTCATATTGAAAATCTATTTCAGTTGTTTAAATGTTCTTTATCCTTCTAATTTAATTTGGATTTTGACTTTTACTATAACCAGTTAGTATCCTCACTGATCCTAGACAGCGAATTAATGCTACATCAGCAACCAGTTGTTTCCCCTATGTTAAGATAAAGTAAATTTCCTTTTTTTGTGTAATATAATTTGGCACTTTCGGTTCCAATTCCTTCTTATCCTCTTCTGGAAGAAAGTATTTATGGTATATTAGTGTGAGGTTTCTGGATACTGTATAACCTTTTTGTTTGTTTATTTGTTTGTGTCTGAGATCTAAACCACAGTTTCCATGATATTTTCACCTGTGCTCACCTTCACATGGAAGTCCCCAAGTATACTGAAACATATATGGACTAGGTTTTTCAGATCTTGTCACACTCTTTATGTAATTTCTATATCTCTTCCTTCTCTTCTACAGGTGTGGGTGAGAGGCAGAATTATCTTCCTGGTGAATGTCATCTTTTGGTGAATGTTCATAGTGAATGCTACAACATACAATGACCAAGTGTGATGGTTCTTATTCTCTCTGGGCACACAAGGGAACAAGCAATTACTTTGTTTCCATTAAGAGGAGTACTCAGGAGCCATTTTTCTATTTAGTTTCAATTTCTGTTTGTCATCTGATTTCAATTTATCCTATAATATGAATTCCAGCATCACATAATTTCAGAGCTGCAAAGGACCTAAGTGGATATGTAGCCCAATCTATCCCCAAGAAACAGTTCTCACTATAAAATTCCCTTTAAAACCTTCAGAGAAGAGGAAAACACTACCTTCTGAGGGATCCCATTTACTTTTAAATGGCTCCAATGTTAAGCTTTCTCGAAGCCAAAGAGTGAAACGATTCACTTCTTTCAATAATATACCAATTGATCTCTGGACAAAGAACTCAAATGTGGAGTGCATACAGTAAAAGTAATGTTCATAGATGGGCTGAAAACTATGGTTTTTGTTTGTTTTAGCAAATCCTGCCCTCTTGTTTTCCCACTGTACTTCTGCCACTGTGGAAGTGGAAGGGAAACAGACTGAGAGCCATTTTTACTTTTTTTCTGGAGACAGGCCTCTATACTTAACTAGGTTGGTCCTCAAACAGTAGACTAAGTTTGTCATTGGAACTGAAGTCTTCCCAGCATCTACTAGAGCTCCATCTTAGCATAGCCTTCGAGACCATTAGGATATCTCTTTGCCATCACAAAACCTTGCAATAGGACATTGCTTCAATACTTTTGGATGCCAGTAAGACACTCTGGCTATCCATCTTTTATTTCTCATTCTTACTTATGAGCAGCCTATCTCTTTTTCTTGTTATACATGCTCTTAACAATGTCTTTAGCACTACTTCTTGGGCAAGTCACTGTTAGAAATAAGATATAGCCTATTTACATCCACCATGAATGTTTCCATGGCTCTTTTCAATTACCTACAGTTCTGATGCTGGTGATATATGATTCATAGCTATATCATTCCACTGGAAGAATATTGGTACCAAACAGATGAGATTTATGTTGGGGAGCATTTTATGAACATTGGAATCCCTGTACAATTCCAAGATGTAATTCAATCTACTCTCCTACCACCTCCATTAAATCCTAGACTTAGCTCATTTGCCCATTTACAAGGACAATTCAACATATATGAAAGGTGAGATTCATTTAATGAGCAGCTCTTATAATTACAAGTTATAATCTGAGCAATGACCTTTTTTTTAAATTTTCTTAAGGCTTTTTCTTAACACAGGGTCTTCTTGTCATTCCTGGGCTATAAGTGCATTGTCCCTTCACAATCCCTGTACTGATCTGCACAGAAGCTTTGACTTGCTTCATTTCTCACCTAGGTCAGTTCATTCCCCCTTAAGCAGTCTGGTGCCCCCCAATCCCAGGAGGTCCCCATATTGGTACCAGACTTAATGCAGACATCAAAGCAGCTTAGGTCTACTACAGCTCAGAACTCTCAAACCAAAATAAGCCATCAAGATTAGCTTCTTCAGTAGTGGGGATTGCATAAATATGTTCCACCACTGCCGGCGGCAATAGTCATTCAATTTGATTTTTCCATTTTGCTAAGCCAATTCCATTTAGGTGGCTTTAAACTCATTGGATAAACCCTATGGTAATATGGGCCTTGATGCTATCGACACAATACCATCTGCACTGGGGGAGCATCTGTAGACCTTCACTCTCTTGGAGGATTTCCACTTCCATCTGTATTCTATGAGAAATATCAGATAAGATGACTGAGTAGTCATAACTAAGATTACTTCCCCTTCATCACCTCAGAACAGCAACAAATGTGTCAAGTCAAGTAAAAGAATAACAACCAAAAAAGAAGCAAAAACAAAGAAATTCCCAAGGGGAAAATCTTTCAGAAAAGCACAAAAAAAAGAAACAAATAACGAGAGAGAGACAAAGACACAGAGAGACACACACACACGCAGACAGAGAGAGAGAGTGAGAGAGACAGAATGAGAGACAGAGACAGAGAGACACTGAGAGACAGACAGACTCAGAGAGAGAGAATGAGAAAGAGAGAGAAAGTATGTGAGAGCATGTATGTGTTGGAGATAGAGTGAATGTGTGTATATGTGTGTGAAAGAGAATGTGTGTGTGAAAGAGAGAATGAGAGAGAAACAGAATGACAGACACACAGAGAGAGACAGACTCAGAGAGAGAGAAAATGACAGAGTATGTGAGAACGTGTTATGTGTTAGAGATAGTAAAATGTGTATATATGTGTGTGTGAAATAGAATGTGTGTGTGTGAAAGAGACAAAGAGAAAGGGAGAGAGAGAGAGAGAGAGAGAGAGAGAGAGAGAGAGAGAGAGAGAGAGAGAGAGAGAGAGAGAGAGAAATCCCAGAAAAATATTGCAGGGCAAAAGAAAGCCAGGAGACCAAAAAGAAAAAAAAGGATGCTATAATCATAACCCATCAATAGGTAATGGCTAAACAAGTTATGGTATATGAATATGATGGAATATTACTATGCAAGTCATTTGACCTTTTTCTGCCTCTGTTTTCTCAACTGTACAATGAAAACAACAGTACCTGCTTCACAGGGTTGTTGTGAGGATCAAATGAGATAATCATGGTAAAGTGCTTAGTGCTGCGCCTGGCACACAGTAGGTGCTATATAAGTGCTTGTTCTCTTCTCCTATAGGAAATTATGAAGGCGGTGGTATGAGAAAAACCTGGGAAAAGCTATATGAGTGATATAGACTGAAGTGAGAAAACCTGGTAAATATTTAAATAATAACAATATTTTAAAGACCAAAACTTGGAAAAACTTAGAGACTCTGACCATCCACTATGACTAACCACAATTCCAGAGGATTCATGATGAAACATACTGCCCACCTCATGACAAAAAGGTGATGGATGCAGAGTGCACTTTGAGGCATTTTTTTAACATGGCCAGTGCAGGAATTTGCTTTGCTTGACTGTACAGATTTGTAGCAAGAGTTTTGTTTTTCTTGCTTTCTCAACTGAGGTCAAGGAAAGGTGGAGGGAAGAGACTATGGATCTTCATTAATTTTTTTTTTAATGTGCATGGCAAGGTGAGATGATCACTCTATGAAATTATATATTTTGTCTCTGTTCATACAATGAAGCTTATTCCATCAGATTCTTTTATTTGCTTCTTCAGGAAGAATCCATGAGCAATCTTTTTATCTAGATTCAATTTTGTGTTTTGACTTCATTTACAGCAAGAATGTAAACTTTACTGTGGTTCCATTCTCTAAGTACTCTTACTTTACTGGTAATTGATAATGATCTCACATTTAAAGTACTAATACTTCAATTGGTTCAGTGGGAAAAAATGCTAGATTTAGAGTCAGGAGACAGGTTTCAAATTCTAGAGTTTCTATTTCCTATCCTTGTGAATTTGGGCAAGTCACTTTAATTACCCTAGGCCTCACTTTCTGTAAGATGAGAGAGTTAGAGGAGATGACATCTAATTTCTATTCTAGGTCTAAATCTTGGATCCTCAATTAATATTTAAAGGTAATTTTTTTTAAAATATATGATTCTTAGTATCTTCTTTTCCCTTTTTTTTTTTTTGCCACTTCACGACTGTCATTGCAAAAATGGAAGGAGGCTCATACACTCATAGATTTATAGGTAGGAAGAAGCTTAAAGGTCATCAAGTCCAACCTCCTTAATTTTACAGATGAAGAAACGGAGGCCTATTAATGTTCAGTGATTTGCCTAGAGCAGGGGTAGGGAATCTGCAGTCTCGAGGTCACATGTGGCCCTCTAGGTCCTCAAATGCAGCCTTTTGACTGAATCCAAACTTCACACAATAAATCCTTTTATTAAGGGGGTTCCCCACCCCTGGCCTACACTCATAACTAGAAAACATAGTTGGAAGAATCCAAACCCAGGTCTTCTGACTCCAAATCCGTCACTGTATCCAGTAAACCATTCTACCTCTCAAAGCTACACAGTTCTGAAAGTCATATGTTATTTTTTATCTGTTTCATCAGTAACTGTGGCTAAAGGCGTAATCACCAACATACTAACAATCACACTGTCCACACCTTGGCTCTTCCTCCCACAGCAAACAGCACTGAAGCTTTGACAGCTGAGTGGAACCTGCCAGAGATTAACCTCTTTCATAGCCTCTGAGAACCCATTGTCACTTTGATGTCAAAATGAGTTATCAAGATAGTATTCCTGTGGAAGATATATAACAGGATTAATGCCCAGTTCTGATTACCTGTAAAACCCATACCCTGTAATCCACCAGATTACAGGAAGCCTAGGCCTTTGGACAAATGACCTTTTCTTCATTTCATTCTGCACATGTTGATTGTTCCCAACCTTCTGCATTTAGAAATTTGATATCAGCTTAAGTAAACAGCCTTATTGGAAAATATATTTAATTTTCCCAGCTATATACATGTAGTCTTCTATGTTGCATATTCAATTCAGTGATGATAAGGGTGGAACTCCTTTTGGGCATGTGGGGATCTCTACCATCACAGACATTATATTTTATAAAAGGAAATACAATCTAAAATTTAGATAAAGTAAAACTATTCATCACAAAAACTAAGATTGCAAAAATGCCAGGTTAAATGCCTGGCTCTCTTTTTAGCCTTTATGAGCAATGAAAAAGGAGACCCTGTTAGAGCTGTTACAGAGAAAGACACATTTTACAACAGAATTTCTTTAGGATCCATGGTCTAAGTCATAACCCTAGAAAAGGGGGAAACTATAATGTGATTTTTCAGGTTACCTTTCCAGTCCATAATGAGGTCCCATACTAGGCAGAGAGTATAGCTTTCAAATCTAGTTTTGATTTAAAAACGTGAAGTTTTAACAATATGTTGGGCTCTGAAAAGAACAGATGAAAGGCTTGTTCTTATCCTTGCATCATCTGTTTTCAGAACATCTACTTTGTCCATACATGAGTGGGGGGCGGGGAGGGATAGTGGGAGAAAGACAGAGGTGGGAGGTAGAAGAGTAGATTCTGTGAATAGTCTATCACTTTTAGTTAGAGAAATCTTCCTGAAGGAGTAGATTCTCCCTAAGTGGTGAAGTTATTTTAAGATTCCTTGGCAGATTATTCCCTAATCTGAGTAATTTTCATTTTCAGAGAAGTTTCTTAATATTTGGTTGAAATTGACTTTCCCTCCACTATATCCTGTTATTCCTCATCATCTCTTTTAGCTGTGCAGGGCAGTCTTTTCTCTTTGTTGCTTTCATGTTTCTAATATTTATTAATTACTTTGGGGCCTATTCTGGTTCCCTCTTAAACTTGTGGCATATACATCCATTTCCTTTTCTCTTTCCTCCACTGGCACAAGCCATTATAGCAAGCCTCTGCCATTTAATACTTTCTGTGCTGTCTCCAAATTCTCTCTGGCTTTTTGGTCCTTTGTATGAACTGAATGATGGAGTCCGTTATTAATCTCTGCCAAATCCTGTGGAGCTAACATTGTCTTCTTACAAAAAAGCTGTCCTGGGGCCAGGACAAGACCCGAATTTGGCTTCCATGCCATGTTAAAAAAATGTTGCTACCTGTACTCACCATCTTTCAGATTCCTGGTTTTCCCCTAACCAGTTAAATCTTGATGGTGTAGACTTCCCTTTACACCTTCATTTGCACTCTTCAGATTGTGCTCCCCATGGCTCTTATTTCCACCTTTTTGAAGTCCATTATCTCTCACTCCTTATTGATGACTTTAGCTAGCCCCCTTCTCCTAAAATTAATATGATTCACAGCATCACCAATGGATTGTCAATACCCTCATTCAGATTATTAACCAGAGCTTAAATAAGCCTGGCCTAATGGGGATCCCTGTGGTATCCCATTTGAGAACTTTTGGGGTTGATGTATGTACATGACTAATCATGACCCTACATTTTTTGGGCCTCATTCATATGTGAACTAGACTGTGCTATTTCATGTTCTTGAGAGTTGGCCCTGAATGCAATGTGTCTTTGAAAAGAAAAATCTCTTACATCGGTATTTGCTCTACTCACTCATTTTTTAGTGCTACTGGGGGAAAACAAAAGGCCAACTGTCTTTTCCCATGTGATTTCCTCCTCCCAGCCCCATGCTGAATATCACCTTCCAGGAGGATGAATTTCTTTCATATCACTGATGACCAATTTGTCTTCAAAATGTCATATCCTTTCTAGTAATATTCCTTAGATCAATCAAGGAAGAAAAACTTTATATATAAGGGAAAAAATTACACATGTTTTACAGCACTTTTTCCCAATCTCCCTCCCTAGCACTCCATATCTTTGTAAGGCAAGTAAGGGGCAAGAATTCTAAACTATAGAGGCTCTATCTAGGGGTATTTGTGCTGGTAAATGTTAAACAACATGCTTGGGTTTAGGGGCAAAATAGGATGGAATGTATCCACAATAAACTTTTAAATTTAAAATTATTATTAATTATTAATAGCATTATTGATGTTTTTCCATCACTTTAAGTCTAGACAAACAACAAAACAGTAAATCAAGTCATGATTTGTAACGTTTGCCAATTTCTAAGATATGAATACTCACACTGAAAATTTAACAATCAGCTCAGGTAACAATCAGCTCATTCAACTGGGTGAGATAGATCCAGCATACTCCTAGATCTTTCTTATCCAATTGGAAGTGTTACCTATTTTTTAGGGACTCCTTTATCTGATTTTGATCCATGGGCATATTTGTACTATTTTCTGACATTTTCCAATCTTCAGTTTTTATTGAACTCACTTTTTTTTATCTTTATTTTCCTTTCGAATGTTTTCAGAATTGCTCAGACTAGGGGTAAGTAGCCCTTTAATGCTCAAGAGGAAAGGAGAAGGCTGGCCAGCAGCTGAAAACAAAAAATGCATTCTTCTTGTCAATAGACAGTAAACTCCTTGAGGGCAGGCATTGTTTTCATTTTTTTTTGTTTTCCCATCCCCAATGGTACAGTGCCTGGCACATAGTAGACACTTAATAATATCTTGCTGAATTGATTTGAATTGAATTTCCCTTCTTGCCTAGTGTTGGAATTTTAGACTTTGATTCTTACATTCTTCTGGTTTCAATTGCTTGGTCCCCTGCCCATCATACCTACTATCTCTCCAACACTTAGATTTCACTGGACCTGGACTCCATCAGCCAAAAATCCCCATGTCAATTGGAACTGGCCTCTTCTCCTAAGATTGTACTTTTCCTCAACCATTCCAAATATCCAGTCTAGTTATTTCAACCAATCTTCCAATAGTATAGTTTGGAATCTCTTCCACTTTGTGGTCACCCTTCTCTGGATTAGCCCCAACTTGTTAATGTTTTTCCTAAAATGCATTGTTCAAAACTGAGTATAATATCGCAGATGATTCTGTGGCGAGCTGGCCAGAGCAGTAGCAGGCCTAGCACCTCTTTCTCTCTATTAATGTACCCTAATATCACATTAGCTTCTGTGGCTACAATCCCACATTACTCACTCATATTGAATTTATAATCCACTAAAACCCTCAGATATTTTTCACATAAATTGCTTTCCAGTTATTTTCTCCCTATCTTACATGTGTATATTTTTTTTACTCAGTTGCAGGATTTTGCATTTATCCCTATTAAATTTCATCAAATCAGCCTCAACCCATTGTTCTAGCCTTTTGAGTTGGTTATTTTTTATTCTAATTGTTATCCAGTGTACTCACTATTACTTCTTCCTATGCTCCCATCAACCACAAATTTCATGACCATGAGTAGCAAATCTGATTCTTTGGTTAAAAACATAAAACAGCATTCCAGCACAGTTGTTGATTCATTGCCTAAGGAAAGTTGTTTAACTTATTGGTATCTGTGCCTCCAATCTTTTTTTTTTTAAGGGATGATATGAACCATTTCCCTAACAAGCTGAAGAATTCATGCATTCAACATGGTTTGAGATCCATCAATGAATGAAAGGTAAAGATATGAGATGTGTGTATAGCTTCATAAACTGTTTTCTTTCTGATTTTTTCCCTCTCCCTTATATATGCTAATAAGAGATCTGATTCTTTCTTATTCCTCTTGCTAGCATTAACTTGTACTGATATTCTTTGTGCCTCCATCTTTTCCAATGGTCCAACTTCTAGAACCTTCTTTAATACTACTTCTGGTGCATCTTTCTCCAAGTCACTGAACCTCCCTATGACTGTTTTCCCATTTGTCCATGAGGATAGTAATAGCTCTCCCTTCTCTCTGTCATTGGGAAATGGGAAGAAGAAAACAAAAGCTTGACATGATTACATCTCCTCAGGACAATGTGCTTGCAATGTTCACCCCTTTAAACAAAATGAAAATGTAGGTAAGTACAGCAGTGATCATGACAGGGAGCAAAAGGGAGGAATTCTGGTGAAGATGGGAAAAGAGGATTCTAGAGGCCTGAGAAACTGAATCCTCAAGTGGCCCAGGGAACTTTGAGGGACTTGAAAAAAGAGCTAGAAGTGGACATCCAAATATCCACTACGAGTCTGAAACTCATCTCTCCTGTTCACATAAAAAGTAGGTGATGAGCAGAAGATTAAAACAAGTCTGTAGGAAAGCCAAAGAAGATTTTTTATATCTCACCATGAATAAAAGGAAGCTATTTTTTACAAGAAGAATGACGTTGTAGGAAGACCATTGGACTAGGAATCTAGATTCTAGAGCTGATCCTTTCACAAACTGTCCTCAGTGTGTGACAAATGACTTTAGGCATCAGATTTTTCCCCTATAAAAGAACTCTTCCAGTTCTTATGTTTTATAGTTTTATGTAGACCCTAAAATTCTATACTCTGATATTTAAAATATTTTTAAAGTAATTTTAAAATATTTTAAAATTTCAAAACAATAAAATTAAAATAATTTTAAAATATTTCTCCAGTCCATTTAGAAGACAACTTATCTGATTTAAATGCTATCATTCTAAATCCAAGAAAAAGTACCAAGTTTCTGGAGTTCTCCAGTGAAGAGGATTTAAGTATGAGTGTGTGTGTGTGTGTGTGTGTGTGTGTGTGTGTGTGTGTGTGTGTGTGTAGCCCAAGTGGAATTTTAAATGTTAGAAATACAGCTTCTAAATAAGTCCTATGAAATCTGTCTCCTACATCTCATCAATACTATTTCTCTTATTATCAAGGCTCCTGATTGTAACATTTAAAGTCACCAAAAGCACAATAGCAATTAATTTACTAACCCAATTACAACTGATCATTGAGCCAGGAGAACAAATGTCCCATCCCACACAGTTTTTCTTTTCTTTCTTCTTCCTCTCCCCTCTTAACATTTGTTGATACAGGTTTAATGATAGTAACCTAAGCAGTTGAGTATTTAGCCTTAAAAACCACTGAAGCCATTCAGAGTTATTATGTAAATACCCAAATCTACTTTATTATGCAATTTTCATAGGAGGAGGCTCAGCAGTGCTTATATCAGTGGTGTGTCTGGAGATGGTATCATTAGAAGAGGCTCAGTTGTGTAATGTGTACAGCCCTTAGATAACAATTTGTGTCTTGGAGGTAGGCATGAGGCAATTTAGAATAAATGCTAGGGTTCTGTTGATACTACAACTCAGGTAAGTCACAACTACCTTTAAAGAAATTAGGTTTCTCATTTATGAATGTCTTAAGCATAGAAGATATGGGTTCTCTGTAGGACCCTACATCTCCAACTAGGATCTCTAACTTACAAGGCCTCACATCTAAGTAGGCAAAGAGATATTTAGTTATCTTGGTGTTAGATCTCTTATGCTTATCTTGGGAAAAGCTCAAAGAACTTTCTTTTTCTCCTGGCAACTTGATTTGTAAAAGATTAGGGGGAAAGAAAAGAGAGCAGTGGGATAGAAAATTGTCCCAAGCAATAGAAGTCATTTTTATGTAGTTCGTTCAGGGTATCCATTATGGACAAAGGCATCTATACAGGGGAGGTGAAAGAAACAGAGGCCAGCTAAGTTATTTCACCCTTCTCCCAACAGTGACTAGGAAATGGTTTCCTTCATCATATTCTCCATTATTTCCAGGGACTTCACACTTCTCCCTTGTGAAGGCAAATCCAGTCTAACAGACATCAGTACTAGATTTTTCCTGACATTCAGCAGCCTCATGACCCTGTCTCTGCAGTTGTTTTCTCTCAGGATCTGTGCCCTTGAAACACTGAAGAATCCAAGTTCAAAGCAAGACTAGCAATTAATGCCTCAAAGTTCTTCTCTATTGGAAAGAAGTGGTAATCTTGGTTGTGCCAAAAACAGGAAAATGTCTCCTATTCACTCATTAGCTATTAGCAAATGAGAACAATATTGAATACGAAAATGACCCCCTGTAATGGTTAAGAATACATGGTAGCATCACAGAGGAGAGGTGTTTGGCATAGTAGACAGAGCAGCAGATTTGAATCAGGAAGACCAGGGTTCTAACCCAGTGTGAAATGCTTTTTACCATGTGACCTTGGGCATTTGCCCTCTCCTAGCCTCAGTTTCCTGATCAGTAAAATGAGAAAAATAAAAGCAGCTACCTCCCAGGATTGTTGTAAAGATAAAATGAGCTAATATATGAAAAATGCTTTGCAAGCCCCATATAAATGTATACTATTATAAGTGACAGTCACTAAGACTGTCATGCATAGAAATGCATATAGACATTTCGACAATAGACAAGAACACTTGTCACAGAAACTCAGTGCTGGAAGGGAACTCAGAGGGCATCTAGCCCAATCCTCCTTCCTCTCCTCACAACGACTGACAGGTATTTGAGAGGCTTCTTACCCTGAAGAAGTTTCTGTGAGGTAATTAGTTATGAAAGGTTCAAGCTGCCTAGGAGAAAATAAAAAAGAGACTTTTGGCAAGCATCTCTTAAGATACCAAACTAAACTAAAGGAAATAAATTGGAAGGGGCCACTCGAAAACTGAGATTCAATCCCTCTGGTAGAAAGAAGAGAGGCTTAGGGATGAGATAGGTGCCCTTGCAGGTCGGTTAGTTGGTACTAATTTTTTTTTTCATTTTTATGTAAAATATTTATTTATCTATGTGAATATTATTATGTGAGATATTGTGAAAATGTAAAATATTCATATGTTAATATAGTATATATTTATGTAAATTGTTTATTATCAATTGAATTTTGATCTGTTGTTGGTTGTAGAGAAAGCATGGCATGATGGATGGGGCACTAGACTTGGGAATACATGGAGTCAAATCCTATCCTATACAACTAGTAGTTGCATAGCCCTGCACAAATCACAACTCTCAGCCTCAGTTTCCCAATCTATAAAATGAGAGGAGTCACCTTAATAGCCCAGTCAGGTCCCTTTCAGCACTATGTAATCCTACTAAACATATGACTGCATTGAAGTAGGGAAGTCCCTCCAACAATATCAATCAGCACCCTGACTGCCGC
Source organism: Phascolarctos cinereus (assembly GCF_003287225.1). NCBI lineage: Eukaryota > Metazoa > Chordata > Mammalia > Diprotodontia > Phascolarctidae > Phascolarctos > Phascolarctos cinereus. The sequence continues at coordinate 342,611,555 of NW_027556098.1, read as the reverse complement.
TTACTTGTACTAGATGACCTCTGAAGAGAGTTAATTGGCTGCAGCACTGAATGGTTCAGTGAATTGCCCAGGGTCTAGCACCTAACCTGCTACAGTCTCTTTATGGATAAAAGAAAGAGAAACTGGGGGATTATTGCTAAGACTAGAGATGTAGGGATGGGGAATTAGGACACAAAGCCAATTTTCATTGACCAAGTTGAGTGCGGCTAGCCTTTGGGGCGAGCATCCCTTCCCAGCCTAGAGTGAGTAAACTGGTCCAATGTCAAAGGGCGCTCTCTGTGACTGAGAAACCAATCAGAGCCATATATTGCTGGCTGCATTGCAGAACACACAGGTGTGCCTGATTTAGCCTTCAGTGACTTAGCCTCCTAGCTGGGTATCCAGGCAAGTTGAAGTTCCCCAGCAGCAGGCTGCCGCAGCAAGGCCTCCTCTGCTCAGCCTGATCCCACTGAGTCTTAATCAGCCCAGCTGCAAGCACTAAGCAACATCTAGTCCTCATTTTCCTCTTTAAAAGAAGGGCAATTATCATAGACTGCAAACTAATAACAGGTCCAGAGGTACATGGCCTGAAAGCAATTAGGGCAAATCTAAAAGAGATTAGGCATTAGGCACCAACCAGCTTTAATAAACGATGGGAAATGTGCCCCAGAGCACTGGTGAAGGCCTCCCTCAGATTAACGAGCTCACAGACCCGCTATCAGCCTCAGCATCGCCTGGCTGCTGCTAGGTCTGGGTCTGACTGACCGGCATCTGCTTTCAAGCGTGTTAGCAGCATATTTTTTGCATACAGCGAAAGTCTAATCACAAATGGATCTTATTCTCCTCTTACTCATTACACTGGGCCCCCAGAGACCATCGCCTGCTAATACTGTGTCAGCATTTAATAAAGCAATGTATGTACTTGACAGGAACAAAATTGTGTTTTATAAATTCTATTATCCAGACTGGTTTTCTCCCAACCAGTCTGAATTAGTGAAGTTTTATTCTTTGTTTTGACCTAGATATGGGGAAAAGTAAGAAATATATTTGGTGGGGAGAGGGGGAGGAGATACTGTGTTTTACAGGAGGTAGATTGCTAGAAGATGGTTCAGAGATCACCTTGACCCATGTTTTCTATTGCCATAGGAGTGGAAATGTGGAGATTCTACTTTTAAAGTGCTAAAGCCCTATATTGGGTAGTCAGTGGTATCATCTCACTGCACAATCTTATCTAAAGCTTCTGCTTTCCATCTCTGCCTTCCCATGATCTGCTGTACAACCTATAGTGAGTCACATAACATCTCTGTGCCGCCATGTACTATTTGCCAAGTGGAAACCACAATGTTGAAATAGTGATGCAGAGGTCATCTGAGAACTAATTTATCTAGATAAAACAAGGGAAGTCAGAAAATGACAGCTGCCAAAACACTTGGGCCTGAGAACCAGAAGAAGCTGTCTGCCCTGGTTTCACTGGTGTCTGTAGCCGTCAGCACAGAGAGGAGGAAAGGGGAAAGACGCGAGAAACAAATGTGTAAATTGATTTGATAAGGTAAGTGAATGAGCCTAGGAAAGAAAAGAGAACTCATCAAAAATGGAGGCATTTTGGAAGAGAAAAAGAAATCCGTTTTGACAAACAATTTGCCCATGAAGAGAGGCAGGGTAATGTATTCAGTGGAGAACTGGCCTCAGAACCCATTTTCTGGACGTGCCTTCTTTGTTCACAGTTGTCTCTCCCATTCGACTGAGCCCCTTGAAAGCAGTGATTGGCTATTGCCTTTCTCTGTAACTCCAGCACTTGGCATGTGCTAATCTATGTTGTTTGACTGATTGACTCAGAAGGGAGACCCATATCCTGGCTATGTGACTCTGGGTAAGTCATTTAGCTTCTGAGTGCACTCTAAAACTTCAAATTATTTATTAAAAAAACTACAAAAATCTCTCTAAAACTACAATTTACAGAACATTTGCCAATAGGGATTCAGAGAGAGAGAGAGAGTTTCTTCACAGTGGAGTTTCCTGTGCCAATGTTATAGACAGAGGGAGGGAAGAAGGGATAGCTGAGGTATTGTGCCAGGTGTTGAGCATGTGTGAGAAGTAGAGGTGGGAGTGAGGATACAACATGGACGCAAATAAATACAATGTAAGATATGGTCCAATAGGAGAAAAGAAGCCCTCTAGGTAGCTTTGAGGAGGAAGACGGCACTTTCACCTCTGAGGAATCATGGAAGTCTTCATGAAGGAAATGACATTTGAGCTAAATAGAAACATTTCCTCAGGAAGGGATGAGGGAGGAGTGTTTCCCAGGCATTAGGGACATCCATTGGGGATACATGGAAGCAGGATATGGCAGGAGGAGATCTGGAAACAGAATGGACCTGTTGTGCTTCTGATTCACAAGAATGCAGGGGAAAAATGCATTGGGTTGCTTGGGACATGATGTACACAAGGGTCAGTCTGCCAGGGAATGTTACATCCCACCTGTCTCAAGAGAAAAAAGCCTTCCTATCCTTAATATCTGGGTCAAGCATGCTTTCCCATGTGACCTTTTGGAGGTCAATCAAACTTAGGATTCAGATAACAGTATCACCTGCAGTGATGTTTTGAAAGATAGTTGCAATAAGCCTTCTTAAAATGCTCCTGGATGACTTTCTAAAAAAATCCAATCAGGCCTGACGCCAGTGCCTGGCATCATCCCCAAAGAGCTGCCCAGGGCTGCTGTCTGGGCCATCTGTATTTAGGAACTCTTCTCTCCCAGACTGGCTGCCTTTTCGTGGTCCTGTCCAGCTGTCGTCCTCTGTGCTGACCTGAGTTTCAGGCCCTCTTATCTCCCTGAGGAATTTTGCCTCCTTATATCTCACAAGCAGATGTCTAAACAGGAGAAACAAGCATGCTTTCCAAGTCTTACAATGTGACCCTTTACACACACAGGAATGGGCTTTCAGAGTATTAGTTGGAAGTGGGTGTGATCAACCCGATAAGGCTCTTCAGTCTTTCATCAGGTTCCAGGAAGAAGCCAGAAGTGTTCCTTGGGTGATGGTCTTGCACAAACTTTCTGCCACTGGCATGCTTATTTGGCATCTTCCGAATGCCATTCGTAGGGTACATTCCCAGGACCTGCATATGTTCCTCCCCAGATTCTAAGTAAAGATTTCTTCATGAGACAGCTTCCCTTTCAACGTACTACCTTTACCTCATGACCCCAAACTTCAACTCTGATCTGCTCTGTTATAGTGGTCATATCAAATATTTGCTGATATCAGGAAAACAGATAAGAATAGCAATTTATATGTTATATAAATTTATAATGTGTTAACATTTTCAAAGGTCTTTCCATTCAATTAGAAGGGATGGGTATGAAATGGAACACTTCCCCTGGAGCTGGGCATGTAACCTTTGGCTCCCTGGGGAGGGACCATGTGCACTGGTTTCCGGTTAAAAGACTGCCCATTAGTATGTGGTCAGAGCACATCAGGTGGCACATTGGATAGAGTGATGGGCCTGGAGGCAGGAAGACTTGAGTTCAAATCCAGCCTCAGACACTTACTTTGTGTGACAAGTCACTTCACCCTGTTTGCCTCAGTTTCCTCACCTATAAAATGAGCTGGAGAAGCAAATGGCAAATCCCTCCAGTGTCTTTGCCAAGAAAACCCCAAATGGGATCACAAGATGAGTGATCAGCCATAATAGAGCACACACATCCCTTGCCCTGGAGCAAAACTGCACCTGCCCAGCTTCAGAAGTCCTCCAATTCAAACCCTCTCCCCTACATTGACAAACATTTATTAAATGCCTACTGTGCAAGGCAGTATGCTGGAACTGGGAATATAGAGATAGAACTGAGGTGGCCTCTGCCCTCCAGAGGCTTTTGTTATTCTGGGGAGTATGTCTGCACTCATGTAAATGCGAAATATATAGAATGTGATTTCAAAAGCAAAAGAGCAATGATAACTTTGCTACATACACTGTCTCGGCCTGTATGATAAATCAGGTATTATTATTCCCGTTTTACAACTGAGGAAAATGATGCTTAGAGAGATTGAATGACTTCTCAAGACAAGACTAGAACCCAGGTCTTCAGTCTACAAACCCAGAGCTCCTGAATTCAAATCTGACCTCAGACACTAACCAGATTGTGTGACCCTGGGCAAGTCACTTAACCTCTATCTGCCTCAGTTTCCTCAACTGGAAAATGGGGGTCATAATAGCACCTACCTCCCATGGTTGCTACGAAGATGAAATTAGATATTTGTAAAGCTCTTGACACATTTCCTGATACATAGTAGGTACTTAATACATCCTTATTCCCTTCTCTTCCACTCCCTCTTCTTTGATCTACACCAGGCTACCACCATGCTGCCACAGAGCTAGGCTGCCAGCTCTTTACTGACTAGGGCTAACAGCTTTTTCATTTACAGAAGGGAGACAAAAAAATATGTTGGTAACAGTTAGCTACCACCAGGCTAGCTAGGGATTCCTAAAGATGTAGAGGTTCCCAGGGAACGTAAGACAATCATTTCTGAGGGCAGAAGGCTGAAAATTAGCATATATGCAAAATGATGCTTTGAACCAGGGAAATTAAGCCTTTAGCTCCTAAGTGGGTGCATAGTTACGCAACTAGGAATCCTCACTTTACGGTTGAGATGATGTCTATGGCTAGACCAATGGGTTATACAACTATTGAAAGTGCATAGCAGGCCCCTGATGTTAAGCCTTTTGGTAATTAAAGAGGCCAAACAGGAAAATGAAGGATTATAGCTCTCCTTTTCTTTTCATTATTTTTTCCTCAGTACATAAGCTCACACGCATGTACACACACACACACACACACACACACACACACACACACACACACACTTTGGGAATCAAAGTATCTGGATTTGAATTCTAAATGTATTGCTCGTGTAACTCTGGAGAAGTTGATGAACCACTCTCAGAAAAGGCTTTTCATCGATAAAAGTAAAGGGATTCGGAAGCTAGGTATAGTGGGGAAGAGCTGGAGTCATAGCCAGAGGATCTAGTTTCAAGCCTAGCTCTGCCACTTAACCTTTGGACCTCAGGCAGGCCATTTCTCCTCAGTTTCCTCATCTGCAAAACGAGGGCATTGGACTGAATGGCCTCTGATATCACTTTTGGCTCTAAATCTATGAATCTAAATTATCTCCAGGTACCTTCTAGCTAAAAATCCTACACTGTTATGACTCTATAAATTCCTTTTTTCTTTTTATTGTCCTAGCACCTAGGAGTCTGGAGGCAAAAAAGAGTTTCTCTTTAATAGGCAGTATCCCCTCCCCCAAATAACAACAACAACAGTAATAAGTAGCATTTATAGAGTTAGGCGTTACTCCAAGGAGTCATTCATCCAGGGCCCCATCTTGACAATAATGGGTAACTCTGATACTAGTACTAAGGGCCCTCCGTGTTAGTATGTGTGTTTCAAAGCCTTTGGCAAATTCTTGAACCCCATTTTGAAAACAGCTTCTGAAAATTGCGCAAATAAAACTTGGCACAGGCTTCGCTGGCCATGCAGTTCTCTGATTTGAAACTTAGAAACAAAATGTACTCGTCCTACTTCCGAGATCATGTTTGAAGAGTTGGCTCTGTATCTTTAGGAACTGTTTCATCACTGATGTCATCCCGCCATTGAATTGCAGATCTCTCCCAGGCGATTTGGGGTCCAGCAGCAGTTCAGCAGCAGGAGTGAGAGAAGCTACTCCAGAGGAAAGTTGTGGACAGAGATGGACATAATCCAGCCTTGAGCTTGGTCAGGGTGTCTGAAACAGAGGCCAATATTTACAACTGGGCCATAAGGGGACTGGTGAAGTTGGCATGTACATGAGGAGGGTGGAGATCAAATGGATAAAAGCACAGGGACACTATTGAGGCAGGGTCTTGGTCCTGAGCCAAAAATCCCAATTTTTGATTTTTGGTTTTGGGGTTTTTTTAAGAACATAAGGAAATATGTTTATTTTCTTTCATGGCAGCCTGCGGGAAAACTATGAAAATAACAGAGGAAGAGGGAAACATAAAAATGAAAAAAATTCCATCTGGCTATATTCTCTTGCCTCTAAGGTCATTCTGCCGAATGTCTCACACGCTCAGTGACCATTTCTCCCAAGACAAACTGGATTGGAGCCAAGCTGAACTTGGGTACATTTCTCAGCCTCAAATAGGCACCCTTCATAGAAAGTATCAGGACCGCCTCTAGGGTCCTCAGAGGATTTCTCAGAAACAGTCATTCTAATAACAAAGAAGGATCTTTCTCCCTGTGTCCTCACTTAACACAAAATCCTTTCTAAAAACTACATAGGATTTTGTGGCTGATCCAATACATCCCTCTGAATTACTTAGGGCAAATATGTACACATGGCCACTCTTTCTGGGCAATTGAAACCACCACCCAAGCCCAAAGAGCATTCTGCATATAGGCATGTTGCAGTCCTCAGGCTCACACAGATAGCCTGCCTTCAGTTGGGGTTACTGTCCATGTGTCTAAGTATAATCACCACCTTCTGCCAGAAATATTCTAATAAGACACTTAATCGGTCTCCCTGCCTCAAGTTTCCCATCTCTCCAATCCATCTTCCTCCAGCTGCTGAAGCAATTTTTATAAAGCTTTCCTTACAATGACCCTAGAGGTAGTGAGAAAGTATTATTTTCCCCATTTTATAGATAAGAAAAAAAAGTTAAATGATGACTTGCCTATGGGTTACATAGCTCATAAACTACAATAAGGATAGCAGGATATGGAAAATTACATAAATGAAAATCACAGAAATGTATACACAAACAATCTGTGGATATACACATATGAAAGCACTTTTGATGGATTTGATGGAATGACTGGAGCATGTGAAGTCAAATGGGGTCCAGTTTCAAAGGGGGGAAGGACATAGTTTGGATCAGACTAGGGATCAGAATCTTTTCAGGTAAGGGGAAATGCAATGTGTGATGGGCTCAGCGACAGAGACAAGGAGGATGCATGACAGCAAGGTCCAAGTGGTCGCAACCCTTGCAGAATCCATAGATGATTAACTAGTTTAAACTCCCAACCACATTCCTTTCAGGCAAGGCCATAGTCTTCCTCTTTGACTTCTTGAGAGATTTTTCTCACCCTAGGTTTGCCAATCAAATGCATTTGGTTTGGTTTTGCTTCCACTCTCCCACCAAAGTCAAATGGAATGCTTTTCATGCAGGTAACTGAGGAAAAAGGAGGTTAAAAATTCCAATTTCAACTCCTTCTGGACTTAATATTCCATGGAAAATGTAGTCTTAAGAGCATTTGTTATGAAAGAGGAAAGTAGATTGGAGGTGGAGGAAGATGGAGAGAACAAGATAGTAAGGAGCTGGCAGGTAAAATAGAGAATAATGAAAGCTAGAATTCCTTGGCCATCCCTAGCCAGTAGATTACAAAGTAGTGGATTGGGATTTGCATGGCCATTGAAGCTAGTCTAGTTCTAAACCTAAAGAAAAGAATGTTGAGCACAGCCTAGTTCTTAGCCCTATGGTATTAATCCTGATTGATTTGGGGTGAGGATTACTCATATGTCATCTCCAGTACAAATGCCCACAGATGGTCTGTAAATTACTCACAAGGGGTTCTGATTATTTTTTAATGGACCCAACATAAGGATGAAAATATTTTCATCTAGCTGTGTTCTCTTGCCTCTTGGGTCATTCTGCCTCTCGTGTCTCTCTGCCTAATGTCTCTGTCACTCAGTGACCAATTTTCCCAAGATAAATTCAGTCAGTCAGTTTGTTTAAGATTTTGGTCAAGAATCTTCCATCCTATCCCTCTCCTATTCAAGGAATAGCCTAGATCTCTATTGGCTAACCTATTGACACTAATATATTGGCTGGAGTGTGGGGTGGGAAAGGAAAGGGGACCCTAGAAGAAATTTTAGCTCCCCAGAACTATCAGAACAAGGAAAGATTGAGGACTGATACAGATTTCCCAGAGGCACTGCAATGGAAACTAATCCCTTGGCTTCTGTGGAACTGGGTCAGGCTCAAAAACGGGGCAAATTGAGGGGTGATGGGGGAAGGAGTACATTCCATTCACTTTACCTTATTTTCTGGGTCTTAGAATATGAGATTTATCAATCCCTGCATTCTCCATCAAAGTATCATAGTAAATCAAAAATCAAACCAAAAATTACTGCCGGGTCCCCAAGCCAAAATGAAACATACTCCCTCCTAATCTAACTTCCTAAATTTGGGTAGGCTGGATAAGGTTTGAGAAGAATACTATCCAAACCACAGAACCTTTTGGAGACCCACCCATCTGTCATTTGGAAGAACTCACAGTTCTTAGCTGTGTGGTTCATCTCATCCTTAAATAAAACATTTCGTCACCACCTCTGTATCCCAGAACAAAATATAATGACCTGTGTTGTAAGATTTTCATCAGGAGCAAGGGAACCATAGAAACAGTATAGCATGCCATCTGCAAAGCAGACTAGGATCCCTGAATTTAGGCTTCAGACTCAGCTTCAGAATCATGCCCCACCAGAACAGGATGGCTGGAGTTAAGGGACAGGCCAGTATGTCTCAGGTAGGGCTAGCTTAGGCTAAGGTAAGGCTAGAGCAGAGTTAAAAGCAGAAAGGAGGTCAGACACTCACAGGTGCCACACTTCCAATATCCAGCTCCCCTGCACCAGGAAGTGCTTGCCTGACCACAAAATAAATAAATATACATCTTTTTTAGAAATGGAACTTTTCCAGTGTTACAAAAGGTTTCATTATAGGTCATTTAAAATAGATTTTTCATTTCATGTCATTTAACTGACTCAAAAAGCATTGGCCATAAATTCCATTTAACACGATGGTCCCTGTGGAGGGGCAAGGGAAGACCAGCTGGGCAACTGCCAATTAGGTGTTTCATAGAAGGATGCAGAAGTATCATAAAAGTGATGGAAAAGTGCATTATGGAATTAGCTATGTCATTCTTGCCAAGGCGTTACACATCATAGCATGATACCCAACACATTTAAAAGGTGGAAATCATTCTAAATGTGCATTTAAGCTGTGTGCAAAGGCAAGCTGTCTCGATTTAGTTTTTAACACCTTTGTCAGCCACTTTCAGATCTTCAGCGGTGAAGAGAAATAATTAATAGGATAGATGTCTGATAAAATGGATTTATGTGCTCTGCTGAAACATTTTTTGCAATGTGTGATGTCTTATAGTTGTGCATTAGAAAGCTGGGTTGTCAGATTTATGAAGTACGATCCTGATTTATTCCATCTATAAAAACCTCAGGCTCCAATTTTTCCCCTTGTTTCTTAAGCAGAGGATTTCAAAATGCCAGGAGCAGGCTGGTAGAAGTAGAAGGATCAAGCTGAAATGCAACCTGCAGAACTCTTCTTGTAACACAAACTCTGACTGAAAAAATAGTAGTCTGGGAGTCAAAAAGACTAGATCCATGTTGGCCTGGCCAAATGGTCTTTGCTACAGGGAAATGGCCTTTACTGTAGCTGAAAGGTTCTATTTCTTCATTTCTCCAACACTGACCTGATTGCTTCTTACTACTAGTATAGCTTATCTGAATTTTGAGGGCCCTTAGCCCAACTCTACCCCTTACCAATGAGTCTCAGGTCACAGGGCAGGGTTCCATTTTCCCCTCAGGGATCTAGGAGTACCCCTGGGGAATCAGGGCTGATTCTCTAACGCCATAAGCTCAAGATTCCACCAGTGTGCTTTCCCTCCCCCCCACCCAAGATTACCAGTTGAGAATCATTTTAGTCAGTCAGCCTTCAGAAGCTTTGAGAAAGAAGTATTTACTAAGGCAGTATAGTAAGAACAGTTAGTACAAAACAGTCCCCCCTCCAAAGGTCTGTGTTACAGTGTCCCAGAAATGCATGCACAGTCCAGGAGAAAGCAGACTCAAACTAGAGAGTGCATGTGGCAAAGGAGCAAAGATGTGCTGGGAAACGTATAATGATCAACTCTTGGGGCAGCTAGGTGATGAAGTAGATAGAGCACTGGGCATGGAGTCAGGAAGACCTGAGTTCAAATCCAGCCTCAGACACTTATTAGCTGTGTGACCCCAAGCAAGTCATTTAATTCTGTTTGCCTCAGTTCACTCATTTGTAAGATGAGCTGGAAAAGCAAATGGCAAACCACCTCAGCATCTCTGCCAAGAAAACCCCAAAGGGTGTCACAGAGTCAAACACAACTGAACAACTTGCAGGGGGAGAAATGTATGAATGATACGGTTTTAAGTTTAATCTGTGTTATTAACATTTTTTCCATAACTTTCTTAAGTTTAGACAAACAATCAAACAAGAAATCTAGCCCTGATTTGTGCATTTGCTAATTTCTCAGAGGCAAATGCTCACACCAAAATTTTAACAATTTGTTCTCATAAACCACTAGGATCTGGCTCCAGCATGCCCTTGCAAAACAGTAAGTCACAGGTCCTGGCTGCTGGAAAGCCTTTTTCTCCCGTTTTGGGGGGTACTCAGGAAGTTTCCCTTCAGCATGATATAGTTACTGTTCTAGATTTCTGGTAGAGCTATGAATCTACTTCCAGTCTGGCCTTATCTCTTAATACAGACACAATTGTCAACTTATCAGAAAATACCCTGAGGACACCAATGGGAAGTCCAAAATCCCCCAGACCCCTCAGAGCCTGCAAGGTCCTCTTTCAGCCAAAGGAAGAGGGAAAAGGAGACTTGGTCAAGGCTGAAATAAAGGCCTCTCTTTTCTCACTTCCTCCTACAGAGTTTTACTGGAAATCCACACTTACTTCAAACTCTGTGAGTCTGTTTCTAAACTAGTCTGATAATTTATAGATCATCCATGAGCCTTGACCAAGCTTTCTCAGCCTATCACTAAGCCTTCTTCCTGAAACATCATTCTATTACAAATATTTTTAGTACTTGGTCTAAAGTCTGTGATTGAGATTGATTGAGCAACTTGTCACTTGCTTTAAGAAGGGTGGGGTGACTTGATAAAATAAAACAATCGACTCCAACCTCATATAAGATTCTATTTTTCTCTTTCAGGGCCTGAGGGGGAGATGCTACTTTTCCTGGGACTAGGAGAAAACCCCTACTCCCATACAATCCTCTATTTGGAAGGAGTAGAAGCTGCTAAAACAGTCAAAGGAGTCTGAGAGTCTTTATGCCAAGAAGGCCCCACCCACAGAAGATCCTATGACGGTAATAGATGTTTTTGGACTGACTATAATAGGAAGAATCCTAGATTTGATGTCAGAAGACCTGGATATAAAGTGGTTCAGATCCCAGATGTGCCACTGACTATTTGGTCATTTTACTCATAGGATGAGAGGTTGGACTAAATCATTGGTACTCCACCTTGTTCAAGAAGAGGACCCCTTATTAACATCAAGACATTTCAAGGAGACCAACACAATAGTAATTGCACTATTGATAGCCATTTGATTAAGAAAATACACAATGACAAAAGGCTACAATGAATTCAGGAAAGCTTTAACATGGCTTTGTATTTTGTTATTTATAACAGCTTCTACATGAATTCTAAAAATAGTAATAAATATATCTGTGAGAATAGTTATTGATTTAGACATAGATAATTTGTCAGGTACAATCTCCTCTTGTAGCCAGATAGTTCAGGGCATTGATCAGTCTCTTCTGTTCCACCCTCCTTCAAGCCTCTTCATATAGGATGTATTGTTGAGACCCATAGCTTCCTTTCTTTCTAGTTTACCCCTACCTTTTATCCTAGTATAAGGCTCAACTATTTCTCTCAACCCTCTTGATCAATGGAAAAGCAGTTTCTTTTTTCTAGTTCCAAGACCTTACCTTTGGTTTCAGATAAATAAGCATTTGTCATATGCCTCCTATGTGTCGGTACTATACTAGATGCTGGGGCTACAAAGACAAAAATGAAAATAGTCCCTGCCCTAAGGGAGGTTACATTCTACTAGAGGAGTTTCAGGTCACATAATCACAGAATCACAGGTTTAGAGCTAAATACATATAGCTATAGCTATAGATAGATATATCTATATCCAAATCTATCTATCTATCTATCTATCTATCTATCTATCTATCTATCTATCTATCTATCTATCTATCTGTGTGTATGTATAAAACAACTTAGAGGCCATCTAGTATAATCCAATCATTTTACAGAAGAGAAAATTGAAGCCCAGAGAAGTTAAGCAAATTGCCCAAGGTCATACAGGGAATAAGGGAAAGAGACAGCTGTTGGAACCTGGATCCTTTTACACCAAAGCCATGCTCATTGTTCTACCTGAAATCATCAGAAACCTGACTTGGTGTCATCTCCTAGATTCATGTCAACAGAACTTCCCTCCATGAATTTCTCACATTTTATGGGACTCTGATACTCGAGTAGTCATACAAATATACAAATAATAAATGCATGTATATATGTATGTCTCTATGTATATATGTGCATGCTTCAAAGCCCTCTTGACGAAATTACCCTGTGTAGCCATTAAGTTGTGGGGTTTTTTTGTAATCAATCTCATAAGTTTAAGATGAGGGAGGCATAGGGGGCAGCTAGGTGGTACAGTGGATAGAGCTCTGGTTTTGGAGTCAGGAAGACCTAGTTCAAATTTGGCCTCAGACACTTACTAGCTGTGTGACTCTGCGCAAGTCACTTAACCCCAATTGCCTAAAAAAAAATAATAAATTTTAAAAAAAGATGAGGGAGGCATAGCTAGACAATAGTTCCTATGAGGAAAATAATTGAGCAATATAGTAAAATGCATGCTCAACATAAGACATGGCAGACACACACACACACAAAAAGTTTATACAATCTAAAACTGCATTAAAAGAGGTATAGTATCCAGAATAACTGGAGGAGGGGGGAGAGGAGTGGAGAATACTCTGTTGCACTCTGCCTGCTCAAACAACATCTGGTTTATTATGCTCAATTCTAGGTACCACACTTTAGGAAGGGCACTGACAAACTGAAGCATATCCAGGAGACAGCAACCAGGATAGGACTGAAGAAAAACACCATCCAAGGACTGGTTGAAAGAACTGGGGATGTTTAGCCAAAAGACATTAAACTAGCTCTCGCTGAGGACAGAACTAGGAGTAGTGCACAGAGGCACTTGGCAAAAATAAAACACTTTCCAGCAGTTAGGGCTGTCCAAGATACTAGGCTGCTGCAGAAGGTAGTGAGCTGCCTACTGCTGGAATCCTTCACAATGGCTAGAAGGCCACTGATCAAGTGTACATTATGGAGGATTACGGGTCAGGTCGGCCCATGGGCCCTGAGGTCCCCAGTCAGCTCAGCATCCTATGAGCTTTCATCTGGTCCTTCCTCTTCTGTCAAATTCTTTGTTTTAGGGCAACAAGGCAGTGAAGTGGTGCTAGGCCTGGAGTCAGGAAGCTGTTGTTGTTAAGTTGTTTCAGCTGCGTGCGTTCTTTGTGACCCCATTTTGGGGTTTTCTTGGCAAAGATACTAGAATGGCTTCTCATTTCCTTCTCTAGCTCATTTTACAGATAAGGAATTGAGGCAAACAGGGTTAAGTGACTTGCCCAGGGTCATACAGGTAGTAAGTATCTGAGGTCAGATTTGAACTCAAGATGTGTTTTCTTGATTCCAAGCTCAGTACTCTATGCACTGTGCCACTTAGATGCCCATGGAGCCAGAAAGACCTGAGTTCAAATCTAGCCTCAGACACTCACTGGCTATGTGATCTTGGACAAGTCATTCAACCGTCTACCTCAGTTTCCTCAAATGTAAAATGGAGATTATAATAGCATATCGTCCTACTCCCCCCCCGCCAGTTGTTGTTAGGAGCAAATGAGATAATATTTGTAATATACTTAGCACAGTGTCTGGCACCCAGCGGTCTTAACAAACGCTTATTCGCTCCCCACTCTCTCCAGTTCCCTCTCCTTTCCCTTCCACTCCTCTAAAAAAAAATCCCTGCAAGTTTTTTCAGGTCTCTGGGCCCTTCTCTGCATTTCCTTAACCCCCAGTCTCAGAATAAACCTGTCAGTTAATCATCATTTTAAAAATCTTCAATCAACCTTAACATGCAACCTTTACATTATCTTTTCTTATAGTAGTAGCATTATCAAAGCTTCACATTTCTATGTATTATATTCTCCCTTTTCCCTACGGAGTTACACCTTGATATGCACACATCTGGGGGGGGTGGAGAGATGGTGAGGGAATCTGTTTTCTTTTGTTTTCCTGAAGTTGGGATCCATTTTACACATTCCTAGAAAGGTGAGAAAAAACTCACGTGAAAATGATAACAACTCTGCTATTACACTCACTTAGAAGCTGGAATCACATTGGGTTTTTTTTCCCCTGATGTTTAGAAGTTGGGAATATTGCTTTTATCTGCACCTGTCGTCTTTGTACAAAGCTGACCGCCTGCCACAGTAGCTCTGATTTTCTTTTGGTTTGATGCCTTGGAGAGATTCAGAGGACAGTGGAAAGGCTCGTTGTAATTCAATAATGAGCATCTATGCTGCTTTCTTTTTCCCCTTGACCCAGAATGCAAGGTCATTCTGTTCTGTGAAAGTCATTTTCTGGTTATATTCTTACACTTTAATTCATTAGTTTCAAAATTAGGAGACAAGGAAGAATAAAACATCTGAAGTTCCAGTCATATTCAAGTTCTGAACAATGGGGAACAGAAAGAAAAAGGCATCTCAGTCAACCAGCCAACTTTGATGCAGAAGCACATTTCTATGCTCTGTATGTATAGTCACGCTAAAAATAATTATTTAGAGGCACCTTCTTCTGGAAAGATCTCTCACTGCCAACAAACTTTCCTAAAATGTCACTTTCATCATGGCACCATCTTCTTAGAAATCATCAACTGCTCCTCATTATTTTCCAAATGAAATTCAGACCCCTTGGCCTGACATTCAAAACCCTCCACATCTCTGTCTCCATTTACATTTCCAACCCACTTTCTCACTAGTCTCCTACACAAGCACACCCTTTGAGCCAAATTCACCGACTCCTTGCACCCTCCACATTTGCTCTGCTCATTTCTGCTCACACATTTTCCCCATCCTAGAATGTTCACCTACCTCTTCTTTACCTGGTTACTTATTATCTGCCTTTCCATGAAGCCTTCCTTAAATACTCTTCTCCCCCAGCGCTCTATGGCTCCCTTTGCTGACCTTATTTATCTCTATACACAGGACTGTGTTACCAGGTTGTGAGAGAGAATCCATTGTTTTATATTTCAGTGTGAACATGACTAATGTGGAAATATGTTTAATATGATTGCACATGTATTACATATCAGATGGCTTGCCATTTTCAGGAGGGGGGAAGGAGAGAGACAGAAAAATTTGGAACTCAAAGTCTTATAAAAAATGAATGTTGAAAACTATTTTTACATGTAAGTGGAAAAAATCAAAGGCTATTTATTTTTTTTAAAAAAATCTGTGTGAGCATTTATACCTCAGAAATCTACAATAGCCACAAATCTTGTTTTGTTGATTTCCAGACTTAAGAAAGTATTAATAATATAGGTTAAATTTCAAAGTGTATGTGTATACACTTTTCCCCCCAGAGACCCCAGTTGTTAACATCTACTTTTTCCAATATGCCCCTGTGTATACCTCTTAATTGCTCCTTTATTGCATGCTGCCATATGCTGCCATGTTGAATTGTTGTTAAATGTGGTCACTAGATTGATATATGACACCAAAAATGGTGTTTCTGGATCACAGCAAGGCAATTGCAAAGACTTTTATGGGATTCGAATGTAGAAGACAGAGAAATATAGTTGGCATGACAGTAAAATTAAATGGGATTAAGGACGGAGGGAACTCTTCCCTTTGGCCCTATCCTGTTAAATATTATATCAGTGACTTTGATGGATATGACATGCTTTTAAATTTTGTGATGACAACGCTGAGTGCTAATATACTAGAGCATGGAACTGAGACTCAAAATTATCTTGATGGTTCCAGAACAGTGGTCCAAAATCAACAACAATTCACATTTGTATAGAGTGGTAAGGTTTGCTAAGTACTTTCCTCACAACAACCCTATGAAGTAAAAGACTGTAGTACAAGCTTTATTAGCCCCATTTGGCAGATGAAGAGACTGAGGCTCTGAGAGGTTGTGATTTGTCCATGGCTACTAAGTGTCTGAAATAGTATTTGAAGTCAGGACACTTGTCTCTAAGTCCATCATTCAAAAAATTTATACCCTAATGAAAAGAAATATTCGTAAAAGAAACTATGAGACAAGGTAGAATGACATTTAGAGAGATTCGATCAACGTATTCTGAAAACAAGATGAAATGTAAAATGTCTCAGAACTGAAACACAAAAAATCAATTACATAAGTAAAGGATGTAGGTAAGCTGGTTTTGCAACAGTGTACGTGGTGGGGAAAGCCTTTAAGTGATCCTCAAGTGATTTGTTAAGTATGAATCAACAGTGTTACATGGCTGCTTAAAAGGTTTTATGTAATCTAAGTCCACATCAATAAAAGGGTAGTATTAAGTGAAGTACTAGTGTCCCTCTATGAGGAGTTCTTAACCTTTTTGCGTGTCTCGGGCGCAGTGGTGTGTTGGTAAATATTTAACAATCAGCTCCCAAAAAAACACTTGACACAATTTAAGTTTCATCTGAATTATTAACATTGTCTATCACTCAACTTGTAGCATTTGCAGAAAATGCTCACATGGAAAATTTAACAATCGGCTCTCATGATCCAATAGGAGGCTGTAACAGCACATTCCTGCATAGACCCTTTGGGCAGTCTGGTGAAGCCTGTAGAAAGCATGCTCAGAATAATGGTTTAAAATGCATAAAATGCTTAGGATTGCAAAGGAAATTATATCAAAATACAATTATCAATGTTTTCTTCAAGTTCACAGACTCCATGTTAAGAACCTCTGGGTCTATACTCTGTATTGTTCAAACCACATTACAAGTGCTATGTAGCACCGTTTGAGTGGTATTGACAAACTGGAGATGAGAACAAACAGTTGAGAGTCTGGAAACATTGTCATATATGGAATGGTTGAGGGAATTGGAGAGGTTTCACTGGAAGACAATTTAGCAGGAACACACTGTCTTCGAATATTGAAGCACAATTTAAAAAAAATTAGCATTTCTATGACACTTTAAGGTTGAATAGGCACTTTACAAATATGTCATTCTATTATTATTTATTTTGTGATATTTATTATCACAGCAATCCCAGGTGGTAGGTACTATTATTATGCCCATTTTACAGATGAGGACACTGAGGCAGACAGAAGTTAAGTGACTTGCCCAGAGTTAAGTGATTGAGATCACATTCGAATTCAGGTCTTCCTGATTCCAAGCGAGGCACTCTATTCATTGTGCTGCCTAGCTGCCTCAGAATGATATTACTCTGTAGAATTCATCTCAGAATAAAATACACATGCAAAGGAATCACAGATTTAGAGCTAGAAATTACTTTAGCAATCATCTATTTCAAATGGTGCCAGTTCAAATAGAAACAAGGGCCACAAATCTATGCATAAGGTTCTCTGAGGGCTGCATATTGACATAGTTTTTAAATGTAAGCTTTTCTGTATTTTATTGTATTTTTACTTATTTTATTAATATATTAATATTAATATATAAGTATATCAATATCATAACATAATATTATATATAAATATATTATAATTATATTTCCTATAAATATAATATTATAATTAATAATTATATTAATATTACATATGTATTAATGCTTATATGCAAGTATTTCCTAATTACATTTTAATCTGACTTGGACCACACAGAAGTGCCATATGCCACATGCTGCCTGCTGCCCTACGTTGGATACCTCAACTTAGTCCTACCCTCTCATTCAATAGATGAAGAAACTGAGGCCCAGGGTAGTAAAAATCATTTGCCCAAAGTGACACAGTAGATGAGTGATAGAGGAAAAACTAAAAATCAGTTATTATTCTTCCTACTACATATGAGAAAGTTGTTTTTCAGTCATGACCCCGTTTGGGGTTCTTGGCAAAGATACAAAAGTGGTTTGCCATTTCCTTCTTCAGCTCAATTTACAGATGAGAAAACTTGAGGCAAACAAGGTTAAATGACTCGCCAAGGGACACACAGCTGGTAAGTGTCTGATGTCAGATTTGAACTCAAGTCTTCCTGACTCCAAGGGCCATTGCTCTATCCAGTGAGCCACCTAACTGCCCTGTGTGAGAAAGTAAGGATATTTGAAGGACAAGGAAGTCATGGTAACTGTATTCAAATATTTAAAGATCTATCCTATGAAAGAGGGACTAAACTTATTGGTTTCATCTTGTTCCAGAACTGGTAGAATTAGGATTGATTCAATTCAATCAAAAAATCATTAAGCATCTATTTATTTGGAAGGCACTGTGTAAGGTGAGGAGGAGGAGGAGGAGGAAAGAGGGAGAGGGAGAGACAGAGACAGGGACAGAGACAGAGAGAGAGAGAGATACTATGTAGACTGTCCTCATGAAGGGAGGGAAAACAGAGTTGGGGAGGGGTGAAGAGGGAGAAGAGGGAGTGGAGATAACATTTATACAAATAACTGAGTATAATATGTACATGAAGAGGATCAGACAGTGTGCTAAGAGAAATTTGGTGAGATAAATCATTTTTAGTTGGGGCACAAGGAAGAAGTAACTACTAAATTAGGAAATGTAGCAAAGGAGGAATTTCAATAGCTCAAGATGGGAAAGGAGCCCCTCTCAGGCATGGAGCAGGAGATGGGGGAGATGGGGAGGGAGAAAAGGGATAAGAAAAAGCACAGAGACTAGAACGCACAGAGTGCTACAGGCTGGCTGGAATGTGAAGTATATGAAGAGAGGTTGTGTAGGCAACAGGAAGCCACTGGAAGTTTGCAGGAATAGAGATCCTTTGGGTAGATCAGGAAGCTTCCTGAAATAGCAATGACGGATTCATTGGAGAGGGGGAAAACGAGGTAGGACAACCTGTTAAAAAAAAAAAGATCAATGAGATAAAAAGAGATAAAGCTTTGTTGCGATGCAAATGGAAAAGATGAGTGAAGTTCAAATAATATTTTGGAGGGAGAATTGATAGGTCTTGGCAGCTCATTAAATGTGTAGAGGTAAAAATAGGAATGATAACAACGATGACAACAATAATAGTCATAGAATTGGGGGGTTACCAGTCTAGTGAAAGTTACAGAGAGATCTATTTTAGCACAAAATAAGAGAGAAGTTTCTAATATTTGGAGCTGTCCACACTGGAGCTGGAGAAGGAAATGGCAAACCACTATAATAGATTTTCTCCTTCCAGAAGTGAATTCCCTAAGCTTAGATATATTCAGGCAGAAACTAGATGGCCATCAGTCAAGTACGTCACAGAAGAGATTCATCCTAGAGAAGTGACAGCTCCTATTTACCGGTCAGAGCACACTGGGAGGACTGGGTTCAGTTCTGGGTGCTCCATTTTAAGAAGAATATTGGTAAGCTGCTGAGGGTCCAGGGGAGAGGAACCAGGTTGGCAAAGGGCCTTATGATTATACTGTATAAGAAACAGTTGACAGAATGAAGCATGCTTAGCCATTAGAAGACTTTGAATGGACTCCATTGCTGTCTGAGTGTCCGAAGGGCTCTTGTGTGAAAGAGAGATTAGACATGTTCTGCTTGGTGCCAGACAGCAGTACTATAAAAATGAGTGCCTAAAATCAAAGAGACAAATTTAGGCTTGAATGTGAGAGGAAACATTTCTAACATTTAGAGATATCCCAAAGTATAACAGGCCATCACAGGAGGAAGTAGGTTTCTTCAAGCCCCGGCCAAATGACAAGCTTATCAGATGTATTATTGAAGAGATTCTTAATTGGATATCAGTTGGATTAGATGGCCCCTGATGTCTCTTCCAGCTCTATGATTCTGAAGTGCTGCATTAGAAGTGGGGTTGAATTACATTTTTTTCTAAGGTCTTTTCCATCTCTAAAGACATTATGATTATGTGATTCTATCTTTGTACTCCCTACAGTCCTTGGCAGAACAACATATCCAAAGTTAGTGTTCAATAATGTTTATCAAATGAAGGGAGGAAAGGAAGAATGGATAAATGGGTAGATGAATGGATGAATATGCATTCATAAATATGAAATCATTACTATCTAGAGTGCAAATGGAAGATCATTGTCTTACACATTACTGACAGATTACTATTCCTTGCACACAGTTTGATAATTTTATTACTATACTCAAAATTCTTCAGCAGGTCTCAATTGTACATGAAACAAAGTTCAGATTTTGGCCCGCCTTCAAGGTCCTGCATGACCTGGTGCCTCCTTATCTTTCCATGCTTAAACACATACGCATATAGCCCTCCCTAATAGACAGCTGCCAAACTAAGCTACTTACCAGTTCTTGTATGATCTACACTTTATGACCCAAGGTAGTAACTTCAGTGCCTCTACTCACACTTTTCTTATGCCTGGAACAATCTCTCCATCTCCTTCAACTCAATTCACCTGCTACCTCGTGCCTGTCCATGAAATCTTTCCCAGTTTTAAGAGTTGGACATCCTCTTTCCTGCTTGGCCCTCAAATAGAAAGTTTTATCTACATGTTCTTATCATATTCCACTACAATGTACTTTTCTATTCTGCTCTATCCATATCATATTTACTATGAAAAAATTTACCCTACCACTCCTTTCATTCTAGAGCTTCCCTTAGCATCTAGGGTCTCCTTGCCTTTCAACATATAATTATACGTGCAGTCTTTTCAACCTAGAATCCCTCATAAAGCCTGCCCCTTTTATCTATCAGTGAGTTCCTCCTCTAGCCTTCATTTTGTAGAGGGGCCCAGGATGCAGTGATCTTTGAACCCAAGAACACAAAATCTAACACTCCTTCCATTATTTCTCCCTCTATTTGCCAGGAAGTGGTAGGTCCAGTTGCCAAGACTTAGGGGTGTTTTTTTTAATGTTAAGCTTCAATCCAGCCTTTACACTCTCCTCTTTCACCTGGTATCATCTGCATAACTGAGATTATTGATATTTCTCCTGGCAACCAATCAGTTATTCCATCTTCAATTCTAAGTTTTGCTTCTTGGCCCATATACAGGTTCCTCAGGAGATGAATAAGGTGATCTGCTACTCCCATCTCTTTGAGAATTTGCCACATTTTGTTGTGATCCACACAGTTAAAGGCTTTAGTGTAGTCAATTAAGCAGAAGTAGATTTTTTTTTCCTGAACTCCCTTACTTTCTCAATAATCCAGCAAATATTGGCAATTTGGTCTCCAGTTCCTCTTCCTCTTTAAAAACCAAGCCTGCTTGGGGCATCTAGGTGGCACAGGGGATAGAGCACCAGTGCTGAATTCAGAAGGACCTGAGTTCAAATCCAGCCTCAGACACATAACACTTACTAGCTGTGTGACCCTTGACAAGTCACTTAACCCCATTGCCTAGCCAAAAAAAAAAAAAAAACAAGCCTGCTCTTCTGATAATTCTTGGTTCACATATCGCTGAAGCCTGGCTTGCAGAATCATAAACATAACCTTGCTGGCCAGTGAAATGAGAACAATTGTTTGGTAATTTGAACATTCCTTGGGATTGTCTTTCTTTAGGATTAGGATGCAAACTGATCTTTTCCAATCCAGTGTCCAAAGTTGCTGGCATATGGAATGAAGCATTTTAACAGCTTCATCTTTTAGGATTTTAAATAGCTCAGCTGGAATTCCATTACCACCATTAGCCTTACTGTTAGCAATGTTTCCTAAGGCCCACTTGACTTAGTTCTCTAAGATATCTGGCTCTAGATCAGGAGCACACCATCATGGTTATTGATAATGTTAAGATATTTCTTGTATAGTTCTTTATAGTTCTTGTATGCTTGCCACCTCTTCTTATTCTCTTCTGCTTCTGTTAAGTCTCTACCATTTTTTGTCTTTTATCATGCCCGTTTTTGCATGAAATATTTCTTTGATATCTCTAATTTTCTTGAAGAGATCTCTTTGTCTTTTCCAGTCTATTGTTTTCTTCTATTTCTTTGCATTGCTCATTTAAGAAAACCTTCTTATTTCTCTTTGCTAGTCTCTGGAATTCTGCATTCAGTTGGGAATTTCTTTTCCTTTCTCCTTTACCTTTTGGTTTCCTTCTTTCCTCATGTATTTGTAAAGCTTCAACAGACAGTCATTTTGCTTTCTTGCTCTTCTTTTTCTTTGGAATGTTGGTTTGGGGTTTTTGTGGGGGGTTTTGGGTTTTGGTTTTTTTTTTTTTGCTGCCTCCTGTACAGTATTGCAAACCTCTGTCCCTAGGTCTTCAGGCAGATCTAATCTACCAGATCTAATCCCTTAAATTTATTCATCATTTTGGAGGGGGCACAGGATAGGCACAATAATAATAATAATAACAATAGCTAACATTGATATATCACCTACTATTTGCCAGGCACTGTGCTAAGTGTCTTACAATTATTATCTCTCTTAATCCTCATAACAACCTTGAGAGATTTATTAACCCCATTTTACAGATGAGGAGACTGGGGCAAACAGAGGTTGCGTGATTTGTCAAGGATAATTAAGCAAAGCTGGATTTGAACTCAGGTCTTCCTGACTCCAGTTCTTGCATTCTGTCTGTGAGGAGTGAGATAGGGAACCAATTGCAGAGGAATAAAAATTTAAAAATTATCTTGCTTCAGTGAGGACCCTGTGATCAGAAAAGGAGGTACCCGGTCATGTTGAAAGAATGAGGGAAAATAGACGGAAAACCCAAAAGCTAAAGTGGTACCCATGGGATGATTAAAAAATATATAAATAAGCCTAGAGGAAGGCCTCCAGCATATCAGGTAGATCGTTATGGAGGATATATAAGAAGACATGGTCAAGAATTATACAGGCTAAGGAGCAGATGGGCTGCACCAGTGAAGGAAGCACTCACACTAATGAGATCATGGATCCTTAGAAATACTGAACTATAGATAAAGTTAACTCAATAATCCTAAATGGTCAACAATGAGCTTCAGTCATACCGACATACTGATCCCCTCTAATACTTGGGATGACAGTGATGATGATGGTGATTAAGTACTTTAAGTTTTGCAAAGTGCTTTACAAATATTATCACATTTAATTCCTCACAACATTCCTGGAAGGTAGGTGCTGTTGTCATCCCCATTTTACAGATGAAAAAAATTGAGGCAAACAAAGGTTAAGTGATCTGCTCAGGGTTACACAGCTAGTAATTTTCTGATTCTGGATTTGAACTTGGAAGCCTGTCTTAGAAAGTTAAATTATGCCTGGCCCAGAAGTCACCAAAAACAATTGGAATAATGATAACACAACTATGTTGTTGAGCAGTCATGTCTGATTCTTCATGACCCCATGTGGGGTTTTCTTGGCAAAGACACTGAAATGGTTTACCATTTCCTTTTCTAGCTCTTGTTATAGGTGAGGAAACTGAGGCAAACAGGGTGAAGTGACTTGCCTAGGGTCACACACCTAGGAAGTGTCTGAGACCAGATTTGAACTCAAGAAGATGAGCCTCCCTGACTCCAAGCCTGGCACTCTAACCACTGCTGCTCATAGTTTCAGTACTTAACACCAGATAGTGAATAGTAGCATGAAGTCCCTACCAAAGGAGGCCCTCTCTACTCTGCTCTAGTCATATCATATCTCCAATATTGTGTTCAGTTTTGGGCACCACATTTCGGGAAAGATATTTTCAAGCCAGATTGCATCCAGATGAAAGTAACCAGTATGTGAGATCATGCCATATGAAGATCACTTGAGGACCTGAGAGTCTATTGGGTTTTGCTTTTTCCTAAAAAACATAACACTTAGGGGGAACGTTACAGTTGTCTTCAAGTATTTGAAGGACTTTCATGTGAAAATGTCAAAGTTGAAGCAATGAACAAAGGTTTAAGGAGGCCAATTTTGACCCAGTATAAGGTTTCTAATAAGTAGAGTTGTCCAAAAGTAGAATCAAGTGTTTCAGGCTATAATAACATATCCTTTTCCACTGAAGATGGTCAAGCAAAGGATGGAGGTCTATTTGTCAAGGATTTAGAGAAGAAGCTGAAACTTGAGGTGTAGAGTAGAATAAATTACCTCTGTGGTTCCTTCCAATGTTAAAAGCCTGTGGTTTTATTAAAAAGAAATCCTTTTTAAACACCAGTCACTTAGCTCCCCTGCATTTATCATAATGCTCTGGACATGCGCACTTATCAAATATTTGTTGAATTTAATTGAATTGAATCTCCTCAGATTGACATCCAGACCATGTTGGATTCTCCGCATTTATATTACCTTTTCTCTCTAACCACATTAGTCATTCTAAGGAAGCCAATCTCTCCTGCTCCAGTTTAAAGCCCTTTGTATGTGAAAGAGAAGGGAAGGTCAAGGGTTCTCTGAAAGAATGGCCAGAGGATGATTCACTAACGAGGATTAGAATCTAGCAAGAAGTAGAAGAGGCCATAAGGATCACCCAGCTCAGCTTCCTCATTTGACAGATAAGGAAACGGTGATTCATAGAAGTTAGAGTGACTCACCTAAGGTCACACAGTGACTTAGTTTCAGAACCAGAAACCTACATCCTGGTCATGCAACAGTTTCATTATCTGGGACTCCTCCTCTCTGGGACTCAGTTTTCCCCTCAGCACGATGGGGATCTCACACATTATAAGCAATAACTAAAGCAAACTGAAGGGAAGCTCTCAGGTGGGTAAATAGATAAGAGCCCTGACTGCCTCTGTATGCACTAGGCTTGCCTGGAAATTCAGCCCTTCTGCTCTGTGAAGATAACATGGGGGTAGGGAGGTAAATCAGGGCACCGGGGGGCCTTGTTTGCATTGCAGCTGGAAATCAAAAGACTGAAATAATACAGTAGAAGCAAGATAGATGTGAACTTCCTCTCATCCCTGTACTGCAGTTTTCTCTTCAAAGTCTCATTTAGAGCATTTCAAAACCTTTGAAGCCTTTTTGGTCCAACAGAAGCATCTCTGAGCGAGTCCCTGAAACTCATTTGCTAAAAAGCATCCTACATTAGCATACATCTGGCATTAGAAGAAGGAAGTGTTGAGTCTGCAAGCTTCTGTGACTGGTGCCAGTCATGTTTGGTTTCTTAGAACGTTTTGGGAAACCACTGCAAAAACATGAAGTGTGACAATCTTTACTCCTTCTACTTTGCAACTATAAAGAACTTTCATTTATAAGTTGATAAATAATGTAAATGGATATTATACTATGCAAGAAGCAGAGGATACCGAGAAAGGTAACTCTGTGTGCCATTAATCTTTTATCTAGGAAAAGAACTGACATCCCTTCTGTGATGGTTGGCCCAGGAGATGAAAGGGACAGGGACGTGGCCTTCCCAGACCCAAATGTAGACAAGACAGAACAAGTAGCATCACAGATGGAAATGGATGAGATGATTCCTTCCCTTCTCACAACAAAAACAATGCTTGGCTCTCTTCTCTTAAAACCTGGACTTCCTTAATGTGTAGGGAGTCTGAATCGAATACCCCAAGAAGGAAGGAAAACTAAGTGGAAAATGTAAAAATTTGTTCGTAAGACTCTGAGACCACCTCCTCACAGATCTTATAATCAGGCCAGCCAAAATGCAACACCCTCAGTTCCCTTTTCCTTTAATGTTCAGCTTTGGTAATAAATCATTTCACTAAAACAGCATTTGGAATCACTTACTACTTTTGACATCTTCCCTTTACAGTGTGTTTAGCCTGATGACACAAATGTATAGTTGATTTTTTTTAATTGCAACAAAGCTTATATGGGTGTGGATTGGTTGGTATTTACTCAAAATCACTCCCAATTTGCTTAAAGTAAGTGGTAAGATTTATGTCCAATTAATTGATTTTAATCATAGGCCCTAGACTAAGTGGAAAAAGTCTTTGAAAGACATTTGAAATTATGCCATACAGGAAGTCTTTTCCAATTGGCTACAGGATTTCATCACATTCCCTGGGTCTTGTATAAAAGCATCAAATTAGCTGGAATCCGAGAAATTACCCAAATTAGCAAACGCCTAAAGAACTGAGATCTCGTTCCCCTCCACCCCCTTTGACTTAGGGAAGCCCTCTTGAGCTTCAAAGTGTCAAGAAGAGGTTGGATTTCTCATCTTCTCATTGGTGATCTTGAAGTGTCATCAGCTGAAGGCACTATCTGCATTAAAACCCAAGCACAGACTAGACACAGGTTCACCATGCTTAAGGGGAAATGCTTTGAGCATTTCAAGAATGGAAGAAAAGGACTCCAAGCAGCAGGAAGAGGTATAAGGAGAGTAAATAACAAAAAATATCAAAGATATCCAAAGTTTCAAATTAGGAGACAAAGAAAATTGTGATATGACTAATCAGGCTGGAAGGACAACAGCCAATCATGGGCTTGATCCCACTGCCTTCTCAATGGATGGGGGAGGAGCTAGAAATAGGAAGAAAATTTGGAACTCAATTTTTTTAAATGAACATTAAATAAGTGTATGTGTAGATATATATGTGTATGTGTGTGTATACATATATGTGTGTATATATATGTGTGTGTGTGTATATATGTATATATATGTATATATGTATATATATGTATGTATGTATATATACATATATGTATATATGTATGTATGTATGTATATATGTATGTATGTATGTATATATGTATGTATGTATATATACATATATATGTATATATATGTATGTATGTATGTATGTATATCAGCCAATCATGGGCTTGATCCCGCTTCTGGTCAGCAAGGAAGCCTTGACCTGCTTCATTTCTAACCCAGGCTGCTACACCCCCATCCTTAGGCAGCTTGGTAGCCCCCTGTTCCCAAGGGTTCACCATAATGGTGCTAGATTTAGGGTGGACACCAGAGAGACTTTAGCTAGCTCAGAACTCCTAAGCTTAAGCAATCTACCAGCCTCAGCCTTTCCAGAAGCAAGTATAGACTTGTGACACCAGATCAATTTGCTCCTATTTTTGAAAAGGTTAAGGAGACAGATTATTATTATTCAAACTATCAACCAGTGATTTTTACTTGAATTCCTGGTAAAATTCTAGAAATTGTTTTTGAACCCTTAGGAAGGGAAGCAATGACCACTAGAAACCAGCATCACCAAAAAACGGTTCTTACTAGACTTACATACCAGCTTTTTTGCTTTTTTTGACTGTAGTAGACACAGCATACTTGGATTTCAGCTAGGTATTTCAATGAGTATCTCATGATATCCTTGTGAGCAAAATGTACAAATGTGGGCTGAATGACAACACAACTCGATAGTTTTGAAACTGATTGAATGACCAGACACAAACAATTGGGATTGATGGATTGATGTCAACCAAGTGAAAGGTCCCTACTAGACCCCAGAGCTCTGTGCTTAACTCTATTCTGTTTGACATTTATATAAATCATTAGAATCTAGATGAAGGCATATCTATGCCATATCTACCATGTTTATAAAGTTTACACATGACAAAAAAACTAGAAGGGACAGTTAACACATCGGATGGCAGATGGCAGGACTCAATTGCATTTCAACAGACTAGAATAATGGCTCAAATCTAATTATGTGAAGTCTAATAGGAATAAATGTAAAGTTCTATACTTGGGATAAAACATCAACTTGAGAAGAATGGGGGCTTTTAACAGATTGTAGATTTGATGTGTCAACAATGTGACATAGAAACAAACTGAATTTATGGAAGCATTGTTTCCATAGCAAGGTAAGTTATAGTACCTACTGTCCTCTGCCCTGATTACACATCAAAAGTATTATTTTCAGTTCTGACTATTACGCCTTACATACTGAGAAGCCATATTGCAACCAGAGGAGTATGACTGAGATGGGGAAGGGATAGAAAACTATTCCATAAGAAGATGATTTCAAGGAATTGGAGCTATTTGGCCCTGAAGGAGAGAAGACTTATTGGGGATAGATAAGTCCTCAAATAGTTGAATGGCTGCCAAGTAGAAGAAGAATTCAACACATTTTACTCGGCCCCAAACAGCACAACTAGGAGTAATACATGAACACTTCAGAGAGTCAGATTCAGCATAATATAAAGGAAACCATTCTAAAATATGGACAGCTTTCCAACAGTGGGATGGATACCTTGGAAAGTAGCAACATATTGATCAGTAGTGGCCTTCAAATGAAGATTGGATAAATCACAATAATAAAATTAATATAGTACTTTAAATTTTGCAAATATGTATGCATGTATGTATAAGATCTCATTTGGCTTTCATAACAACCCTGGGAGGTAGGTGCCATTATCCCTATTTTACAGATGTAGAAACTGTGGCTTGACCCAGGGTACATAACTACTTAAGTGTCTGGGACTAATTCAAACCCAAGACTTCCCAACTCAAAGTGCTCTATTCACTGATCTTCCTAGCTGCCTGTAGAAACATTTGATAAAGTCCTGTGAAATCACTCCCATTTTTCACAACTTTTTAATGATTCTAAGTGAATTCTATATTCAGAATTTCAAAGTTAGAGAATTGCTAAATTAGTCAACTAATTAATGGAACAGGGAATGGACTTCCTGATTTGAAAATTTTTTCATCCTTAGTATATATAAGATATATAATAGATAATTATATATAATATAATAGTAATATAATATATAAGATAATTTTCATCCTTAGTATATATAACAACATATAATACAGAAGAACACTTGTATAGTAATACATGCTGTCAGACATTGTAAATAATCAGACCAAAGGAAAACGGGAGCAAAGTTCTAAGTACTTTAAGTGTGAATTCAAGTGAATTCCTTTGATCCAAAAAGAAGTGAGTTGTATCCCATATTGGAGTCTTAAGAAAATGCTATACAAGAGAAGTAACTGGAGGAAGGGTGAAGATACTGACCCAGTCATTCTTAATTAAAATTTTTCAAATCAATATTTTTGGTGATTTTCCCCTCTCATCATACATCTTATTATTAACATTTTATAAATAAATTTGAAATGGATTCACTTTATTTAACTTCATGTTACAGTCAACTTTGCTGTGGGATATTAAAAAAAATTTGATCTAGAGCTAGAAAGAGCTAGGGTTCTTTCTAACCCAATCCTTCAACTGACAATTGAGGAAACCAAGTCACTAAGAGTAGGAGGCTGACCAAAGGCCACACAGATGATGAATGGTAAAACCAGAACTCGAACCCACATCTTCTGTTACCAAGCCCAAGGTTCTTTCCACACTAAACAAACTTATTCTGGGATTAGAAGAGATGCTTTGATTTCCAGACCATCTAGATTCAGTCTAAATGAATGTAAGTTTTAGGCAGAAAGATGGCCCAAGGAGTATGTCATCTGAGTTGGACCCCTAGGACTCTCGGAAATAGCCCCCAAGCTTCAGTGAATAACACTCTTTATAAAAATAGGAGTAGCCAGTGGCTTATTCAACGCTGTTCAATGGTCCAGCCAAAGCAGAGGACAAACCCTCATATATGTCTAGTGGTTAGATTTGATTCAAAGATAATGAACCCAAAGAAATTAATTACTGATGTACCTCCTATTTTTGCACTGGGAAGATAAGACGGAAAAAGGAGAAAGAAAGTATTCTCAGTGTGTTTCTCCCAGAAACATCAGACTGACCTGATGATGACTTGGAAACCAGGGCCAAGCAGGCTCTTTGCTGTGAATAGCCATCAATGTTCTATGCCCAGCATGTTTCCCAGTTGCTGCCTGGAATAAATAAATATCGTCAAGATGTAGCCCAACTATTCCTCCAAGAAATCCTGACCCTAAGACTGGCCATGACTGAGTGTAACAGCAGGGCAAAACTGCTGCCATTGCCAAAGGGAAAATGTCTGGAGCAATTAGAAACATCTTCACTTCAGCATATGCTAGCAATCTAAACCACGCCTTAAAATCCTGAGCAGTCGCACCCCTTGCCCAACCACCGCATAGATATGGTTCAAGAATTTCCTTCTACTGCTCCATCCCAATCACACTTAAGGCCAAATGAAACAGGTGCATAAGAGCAAGCCCCCAAAGCATCATGGCTCTGCAGGAGACCCATAACCCTGATCAGAATTGCAGCAGGAAACACAATTGCATCCTTTAGCTAAGGTGGCCCCTCGTCCAGCTTTGCCCCAAGGGTCTCAGGCAGTTAGGTCTCTGTCTGAACAACTGAGTGACCTTGCAAAAGCCAAGAATGTGCTGACAAACGCCACCCCCTACTAGTACACTATTATCACATGCCTCTGCTGCATTCCCAGATGCCCTGAGTTTAGTTGGAGAAATAGAATAGGATAGTATTCACCGCTGCCTTCTTGCCTCCCCATCTCTGTTCCTCGAGTTTCTAGTTTGTCTAGAAATATGTCTGGATAAGCCAGGGTCAAAGGAACATGACTCGAAAGATTGTCCCTCCAGTCAGCAAACATTTGTTATACACTTGTTATGTTCCAAGCCCTTCAAATCGAGATTTATTTGTTGTGGCGGCTTAGTCATTTTTAAGTCATGTCTGACTCTCTGTGACCCCTTTTGGGATTTCCTTAGCAGAGATACTGGAGTGGTTTGCCATTTCCTTCTCCAGCTCATTTTACAGATGAAGAAACTGAGGCTAACAGGGTTAAGTGACTTGACCAGGGTCACACAGCTGTCTGAGACCCAATTTGACCTCAGGAAGATAAGTTTGACTCCAGTGCTCTATCAACTGTGTCATCTAGCCCACCTAAATCAAGATACACCATCACCAAAACAATTCACCCTATTTCTTTATAGGAACCAAACGCATGGTATTTGTACATTTTAAGAGTAATAAATTTTTGGTTTGGACAATTTAAAATACAATTTCGACATGTCACGGAAAGAAAATTTTGCTAATGCATCTAAGACAGTTAGGTGGCACAGTGGATGGAGCACTAGGCCTGGAGTCAGGAAGACCTGAGTCCAAATCCAGCCTCAGACGCTTACTAGCTATGCAACCTTGGGCAAGTCATTTAATCTGTTTGCCTCTGTTTCCTCATCTGTAGAATGGGGATAATAATAGCACCTACCTCCCAAGGTTACTGGGAGAATCAAATGAGGTGATAATTGTAAAGTGCTTAGCACAGTGCCTAGCGCAAAGTAGATGTTATAAAAATATTAGCTATTTTTATTACTATTATTATTAATGTTGAATTGCTAACTGCCTGCTTCACATATCCATTTGGTAGCCTCACAGGCATCCAAAATAATATTCATGTTCTACCCCAAAAAAACCTACCTTTCTTCCTAACTGACCTATTTCTGTGGAGGGTGCACTATCCCTCCAGGTACCCAGGTTCACAATCCTGAAGCCATCTTCAGTTCTTGACTTTTCTCCCTACCCCCACATTCTCCGTATACAATCAGTTACCAAGTCTTATAGACTGTATATTCCCTCATCTTTCACATCCATTCCCTTCTCTCCACCCACTTGGAGGCTGCCTTAGCTTAGACCCTCATCACCTCTTGCTCAGATGACTGCAGAAGCCTCCTACCTGGTCTCCCTTCCTCCAAGATTGCCCTTCCACAGTCCACCAAGTTCCCAAACTGATGTACCTCACACCCACATCTGCTCAAAGTCTTCAGTGGATGTTTAGTGCTTCTAGGATAACAAACCAGCTCCCTTATTTCACTTGTAAAGCCCTTCACATTCTGCCTCCAATCTATCTTTTCAGGCTGATTATCTGCCAGTTCCTCTCAGACACTCTATTTCAGTCAGACTGGCCTATGTGATGCCACATCTCACCTATGTCTTTGTATAAGCTCTACCTGATCCCTAGAAGGTTCTCACTCCTCACCTCGACCTCTCAGACTCCTTAGTTCCATTCAAGGTTTACATCAGGTGCTGCTTGCTACATGAGGCCTTTCCCAAGAATGTACTGTTGCCAGCTCAAGCAGTTCTAGAAAGCTGGTTGTTAAATTTCCAGCATTTACATCTTAGAAATTAGCTAATGCTACAGATAAGGGCTTGCTTTATTGTTTTGTTGATTATCTAGACTTAAGAAAGTGATGCAGAAAATAGTAGTAATGCAGATTAAACTTAAAGTAGGTCCTGCATACATGGGGGGGGGAGTCAGTTGTCAAACATTTACCTGAATACCACTACCTTTCCTGATCCCTTACCCCCAAGTGATTAGCCTTCCCCCCCAATTACTTTATGCTGATTTTTTTTAAATTTGTGGGTATACATGTTATTTCCTCCAAATACAATAGAAACTTCTTGATGTCAAAGACAGTTTTAATTTTTCTTTGTGTTTCCACCAAATGCCTAGCATTTAACCAATCAACAAGCATTTATTAATTTAATAAGCTAAAAAAAGTCATATTGAAGGTCAAATTCTTCATTTTTGCAGATGAGGAAATTATGACGAAGGTTAAGTGACTTACCCAAAGTCACGTAGAGCTTTGAAAACTTTAAAATATTATTTAAATGTCAGTTATTAATATTATCAAAATGCCAAAAGTGTTCTACAAATGTCAGAAATTACTAATGGTCACAGGTATATAAAGTCTTCCCCGATGACTCATCTCAGCGCGGCTCCTCAAAAACGGTATTAGTGGAAGTTTGGCTCTAACTCACTCCACCAATCAAAATAGTTCTGAGCCTGGGCCCAGTGATGAACTGTATGGTTGGCATTTGAGACATAACCCAGCAGAGGCAACCTGTTGATGACTAATTTTTCAGCCTCACCAGCTCTTAAAGATGATCATCTACTGTGTTATCAAGGAACTGAAATTGGAGTCAATGAAAGGAGCATTCAGAGGACAAATTGCAGATCTTTGACCTATTAAAGCATGAGCAAGTGAACAAGTGAGCAAATGAATCTGGAGCAGACATTCTTAACAGCAAACTTCAAAAAATATAGGTTCTTAACAGCAAACTTCAAAAAAAACTTATGGTAATTGTTTTCAATATAATTGTACAGTGCCTAGTAGATGGTAAGTGCTTAATAAGTGCTTACTACCTTGCCTAATTGGTTTCCTTTGTAATCCTAAGTATTTTATGAATTTAAAAAACACTTTTCTAAGACAGGATCTAAGACAGCCTCACCAGCTTGCTAAAGGGATCCATGACAGTAACCCAGTGAAGAACCCCTGGTCTAGAAACTGACCCCAGAATACTATCCTAACATGGAAAAGGGGAGCACCGTAATACAACTATCCTCCCTGATGCTTCAATTCAAAGAAAGTATTTTGATTATAGGAGCTGAAGGTTTGAGGCCCCATTTGCCTGAGATAAAAATGACAGTCTAGCCCCCTGTGACTAGGAACATAGCCAAATGTAATATGAAATTTAAAAAATCTGGGAGGATGAAATTAGCAATAGCCAGGATAAAGGTATTTTTAAAAAGCAAATAACATTTGAGGCACTGTGGAAGACCCTAATCACTGTAATTGTATGTACTAACCATGTG
The DNA here is from genome assembly GCF_003287225.1 of Phascolarctos cinereus. NCBI lineage: Eukaryota > Metazoa > Chordata > Mammalia > Diprotodontia > Phascolarctidae > Phascolarctos > Phascolarctos cinereus. The sequence goes on along the minus strand of NW_027556098.1, from coordinate 342,578,264 downwards.
AGTGTACTTGCTCACCTTAGTGCACGTGTATACTCCTGCTTGGTGGTGGCGGTGGTGGTGATCAGAACAGTTCCCAGACATATCAGTCCTCAGGATAGTTCTATGAAGCAATCAGGAGACAAATGTGCTCATGTTCACCTCACAAATATTAAAATATGAGATCCAATATGGGACCCAAAGCCACTTGCTTCAGGTCATAGAAACAGAATACAGGCGTGCAACTTCTAGACCACCATCTGCCATGGTGGGCCCTGGCTCAAGCTAGAGAAGGGGCCTGGAAGCTTTCTAAGCAATGGACCTTTTGATCTGAGCTCCAGACCACACTAAACAAATTCATAGTTTTCCTAACGATTTTCCACGGACCTGGTCACATTGGGAAGGTTTATTCACTAGAAAGGGAGGGAAGAAATCTGAAAACATATTTCTGATATGGCTGAAGACGTAGATGAAGACTGAGAAATAGAAACCAAGAAAAATAGTCAATTCACTTCATGCAAAGCATATTTGGAAAAGCAAGAACAGATGAGTTAGAATCTGGGATCATATCCAGGTAGGGAGATCTTTGCCTAGCATTCTGAATACGTTCTTCCTGTTATTAAAATAATATAGGGAACTGGGGTACCTTGTGGATTCTCTGCATGCAGTCAATTTAGCCCACGCTGTGACCATTTCAATCTCTCTTCAAGTGGTGTTGCTTTCAAAGTCTTTTCATTTCTGGGTATGTTTCTACTCCACCCTGGAAAGGGGATGGCCGGCCATTCCTTGGTTGTTTTCCTATGCAGAAAGTAACTTAATAGGACCAAGCCTTACAAGAGAAGCGATGAAATGGCCTAGGGAAGGAGCCTTGCTGAAGGGCGCTATGCCATGTTTCTCTCATCCCCATCCCATAATGCTGAGGCTTCAGAAATTTCCTGTCAGCTCAGCTTATCCTGCATTTCAGAGATAGCTTTCTCGTGCTCCACACAGAATGTCCTCAGTACTCCAGAAGTGGCAAAAGCTAAGTGAACTGGGAGTATAGATACCAAGGAGAACAACCACAGAACCTAACGATACTAAGGCTAGATCTAGTCTAAGCCCCAACTGTTTTACAGGTGAGGAAACAGCCAGGGAGGCTCAAAAAACACAGCAAAATAAAACCAACAACCATAGAGTGTCAGACTCAGAGGTAGAAATTGAATCTAGCTGAAGACATCCCAACAAGACTTTTTCCACCATACTGTTTAGACTTGCTCAGTCATGTCCGACCAGGGATTACCTCAGAGCAATGCCATATTTTATGGATCCCTCATATGAAAGATTCCTTAAGAGAAATGAAAGAACAGAGCAAGTATTTATTAAGCACATATTGTGTTCCAAGAACTGTGCTCAGACTCTCTGATTGGATGCATAATTCTCAGTGAAAGGAGTATAATTACAGTAACAGGTATATATACACTAAACCTAATTGGTAAGGGGTTTGTTTTTATCTGAATCACTGTCGCTACTTCTTTTCGCTACAAAACTTCCCAAAAGAAAAGCAACAATAGTAGTGTACAGTCACTTCCTCTACTTCCCCACTATATGAGCCTGGACCCATGATTTCATTAGTATAGAGGGTGTTCCCCATGTGAAATATGAGAATATGAAAGGAATATAAAGTGCTCTGAGATAAGATGAGGAAGAAATCACATCCAGATGGGAGGTCATGAAAGCCTTAGTGGAAAAAAAGACAGTTCAGTAAATGTTTGTTCAATTAAATTGAATTACAACAAATATTTATCAAGCTGCTACTATTTACCGGCCATTGTGCTAAGCACTAGGGATACAACGAAAGGTGAAAATACAGATCCTGTTCTGAAGGAGATTATACTTAAATCTAAGTCAAGATAACACCTTTCTGACATCATGTTCCTTCGGAAGGAAGGACAAACAATAGTATTCTACTGGAAAAGACAACATGCAAATAACTGTGGACATACAAAGGCAGATAAGAAGTATTCTCAGAAGGCAACTAGCAAAATTGAATTCTGCTGAATGGAGGGGAAGTATTCCATATGCCCCATTCAATCTCTAGATCTCTGGTTGTGTCCTCTCCCTGGCATACTAAGACTTTCTCAACAGATAGAGAATGATCTCTATCTCCTCAACTTTTTCTAAAACACTTTGGCCACATTCTGGGTCAGGCCTAACTCAGGCCAGTCTAATATTCTGGCTCAGGGTCAGAATGAAATGAAACATTTATGGACCGCAGAATGCAAGCAAAATAACTTTATTGATAATAAGATGAACTAAGGTACAATTCCTGGTTAAATTCAAATCAACCACTACTCCTTTAGCCTCTGAATTGTTGATGGCTATGGGTAATAATAAGTCAGAAAGACAACCCTATAAAGCGATGAGAATTCCACAAAAACTTCTGATATTAGCTCCCCATAGGCTGGGCCTTTTCTATCTCGGGGGGCAAGGAAGCCCAATGGCTTCCCCACTGCCATTTAAAGGACCAGCCCAGACTATCTAAAAGAGGTGCCACTCTACCACTGTGAGGATGTCTCCTTTGCTGCTATCACGTTCTCTCTTAGTTAGGTACAAGTCATATTCCTCCATCAGATTGTCAGGAACAGTTTTACTTTCATCTTATTATCTACAGCATGTAGCACGGTGCTCAGCACGAACAGGGACCTAATAATGCTCGTTGATTGGTAAGTGTACTGAAAAAAAAAATAAGTGAGTCATAAGAATGCCTCTCTTTGTATCCCCAGCCCTTAGTACGGTGCCTGGAACACAGTAGGTGCTTAATCAGTGCTTGTGGACTGAATGCCTGGCAAGTATACCTTTTGGCTTTGCCTTTCTCCAAGGGCTATTTATTGTTTGTGCCTTTCATTCTCTTTAGGAAACACTGCAAGGCACCGATAACCAGTATCAAATTGCTTGTCTTCTCAATGAGGTAGGGGGAGAGGGAGGGAGAGAATTTAAAATTCAAAATTTTTAAAACAAATTATTAAAAAATTGTTTCTTCATGTAATTGGGGGGAATAAAATACTAAATAATTTTAAGAAAAACACTGCAAGGGGGTAAAATGTCTTTCTAGGAGGCTTCTGGATCTTCAGAAACAGGTGAAGGCAGGAGAGAAAAATATGCACATGTGTGTATGTATGTGTGTATATATGTATATATGCTCTTCTGTCAGCAAGTCTGTATTTTGACACCATCCCTTTAGACTGGGGCACTGAGCATTATAATAGCATTATAATTCTGGAAGTTCAGTGGGCCTGATACAGCCCCTGCCCTCCTATTAACCAGAAAAGGGGGTGGGGAGAAGTAGCAACCCCAGCTTCAGTGAGCTTCTCCATACCTGCTGCTACCCCTGTGAGCTCTGTGCCTGGACTGCTCCTTAGTTCCGAGAAGGAAAACCTGTTTTATCTGGGACTCAGAGCTGATGAAAAAGCAGTACCAGCCCTTCAAGTAGCTACACAGGAGCAGCCAGTTGTCATGTTCTTTGAGAGGCAGGAAATAAGATGGTGCTTTATTTTTTAGTAGCCCAGGAGACTGCAATGATTGTATTAAAATTTTAATCACAAACTCCTTAAGTTTAAAAAAATTCACAAAGGACTTATTGTAGAAGAGAGTTTCGCCATTTGGAACTTTTTTTATAAATTTGTGTCAGATCACAATTTGCTGTCTGGGAAATGTAAATTAGTTATTAATGAGCCAAAATTCTAACATCAAAGCCGGTGCATCTACATGCCAGAGGAAAACAAAAAGCTCTCACAGCAGTGTAAACTGCTACATGCACTGGCCTGAATAAGGCATTCATTTTTACTCCTTGCTGCCTTATTAAAGAGATTGGTTTCCCCAAATGCCATCGTACAAAGGCAATCAGATCATTAGCATCACCTCCACCTGAGCACTACATGACTTTAGGAATTTTTGACAGAAGGCAACATATATGTTTGTGAGCTAAAGATATACTTGAAAAGTAGCAATGAAGTTCTTCTCCTCACCATCAAAATCAAACCAAAGGGTGCATTCAGGCTTGCAAGTCTGATCTGGACCCAGGCCCCTAGTTCAACTGAGAACAATGATCTGTTTTATAGCTCTTCACATTTCATTTCCTAAGTATCCCCAACTCTTTCTGCTTTCACGAAGAGTGGAAGAGATATAACACCCACATCCGGAGAGGAGGAAGAATGATGGCAGCTTGGTTTGGGGATATGTTAAGTTTGTGATGATGGTGGGACATTGAGGGAGAATTGTCAGTAAGTCGTTAGAAATATAAGCCTGGAGCCCAAGGAAGAAATCAGAACTGCATGTGGAAATTTGGGAGGCAGCTATAGAAAAGTGACAGATGAAACCATGAGTGTAGATAAACTCTTTAGAGGAATGGATACAAAGAGAGAAACAGCAAATAGAAACAGAGACTTGGGGCATACCTGCAGATAGGGAGGAACTGAAAGAAAAGGAGCTATCTAAAAGAGCAAGAAGGGAGTCAGAAAGATGGGGATACAGGAAAGTGTAGCTTGACAAAACTTCCAGGGTATTTCTACTCTAGGGCTTCTCAAATTTGGCCTTGAACTTTTCTTCTGCCAAAATTCAAAAGCTAAAAGAAAATCACCCTCTGTAGAGAATAGCCTCTTGACTGTTCATAGCTCTTTTTCTCCTCTCTATGGCCCCTTCTTCAGTAGTCAGTGATCAGAATATCCCTCTTGGCCAGGTGTTTAGGTGAACCATTTATTTACAAGTTTGAGGAAATATATAATACAAATTCTATATGTGTAGGGAAATGACAAGTATATTAGTATTGTCGTGTTCAGCTTGGATGAGCTTGACACAAAAGTGTAATTCAAGAACTTGGGGCCATAGATTCTGAGTTCAAATCCCCACCTTCCTATTCATGACCTGTGCAGCTTCAGACAAGTCACTTAACTTCTCTGGACCTCAGTTTCCTAATCTGTAAATTGAGGGAGATGGTCTAGATCAGGAGCTCTTAATCTTTTTGTTTTTGGTGAAACCTATGGGCCCTTTCTTAGAATAATGTTTTTAAATGCATAAAATATGTAATATAGCAAAGCAACCCAATTACATCAAAATACAATGATCGTTTTTTAAAGTTCATGCACTCTAGGCTAAGAACACCGGAGAACTCTAGATGGCCTGTTAGGTCCGTTCTGACTCTAAAGCTATAGTGCTATGAAAGATTTGGCTTCCAAGTTCCAACCTGCTTCATTTCTGAAATTGCCTAGCCAATCTCTTTCAGCCTCCTAAAGCCTTGAAGCAATTAAGGTCTCTTCCAGATAGTCTATAGGTATAAACTCTTGGTTCAGACTGTAGTCCTTGGCAACCTCCTTATACCCCTTGGTTGGCTGTTCCCATTCCTGGATCTTATATGAATAACCTCAAGAACTCTTCTCTTTTAGGTTCTCAGCCCAGATCAGCTCTCTGGATATGCTACCTGTGATTCAATTCATTTCCCAGTTCCTCCACATCATCTTCTTTCCCTTCTACTTTTCTTGCCACCTAAATCCAGGCACTTCCACTCTTTTTTTTTAATTTTATTTTTCCTCAATTACATATAAAAACAATTTTTAACATTTTTTAAGTTTGAGTTCCAAATTCTCTCCCTCTCTCTCCTTCTGTCACTCCTCCCTGAGACAGTAAGCAATCTGATATAGATTATATATATGCAATCTTGTAAAACATTTTCCACATTCCTCATTTTGTGGAAGAAAAATCAAACCAAAAATAAATAAAAAGAAAAAAACTGAAAATAGTATGTTTCGATCTGCATTCCATCAGTTTTTTCTCTGGAGGTGGATAGCATTTTTCATCATGAGTCCTTTGGGATTGTCTTAGATCATTGTATTGCTGAGAATACCTAAATCATCCACAGTTGTTCATCATACAGCATTGCTGTTACTATGTACAATGTTCTCCTGGCTCTGCTCACTTCACTAAGCATCAGTTCATGTGAGTTTTTCCAGGTTTTTTTTTTAAATCCACCTGCTCACCATTTCTTAAAGCACAATAGCATTCCATTACATTCACATACCACAACTTGTTCATCCATTCCCCAATTGATGGACAGCCTTTCAATTTCCAATTCTTAACCACCATAAAAAATGCTGCCATAAATATTTTTGTACAAATAAGTCCTTCCCTTACATTTTTTTTAAAAATCTCTTTGGGGTACAGACCTAGCAGCTGGATCAAATAGTATACACAGTTCTTGGGGGTTTTTTTTAGTTTTAGTTTCAGTTTTCAACACTCACTTTTATAAGACTGAGTTCCAAATTTTCCCTCTCTATTCTCTTCCTCCTCCCCAAGATGGCACTCAATGTGATATAGGCCATACATGTATAATCACATTAAACTTATTTCCACATTAGTCATGTTGTGAAAGAAGAATCAAGACAAAAGGGGAAAACCACGAGAAGGGAAAAAAAAGAGAGAAAGAGAAAATAGTATGTTTCAATCTGCATTCAGACTCCATAGTTCTTTCTCTGGACGTAGTTAGCATTTTCCATCACAAATTTTTTGGAATTGTCTTATCATTTTATTGCTGAGAAGAGCTAAGAAGAGCTAATTCTATCAAAGTTGGTCATCGCACAATGTTGCTGTTACTATTATGGTTCTGCTCACTTTATTCTGCATCAGTTTGTGTAAGTCTTTCCAGGTTTTTCTGATATCATCCTGATCATTATTTGTTATAGCACAATAGTATACAATTACAATCATATACTACAACTTGCTCAGCCTTTCCTCAATTGATGGATGTGCCTTCAATTTCCAATTCTTACCCATCACAGAAAGAGCTACTATAGGGCAGCTAGGTGGTGCAGTGGACAGAGCACTGGCCCTAGAGTCAGGAGGACCTGAGTTCAAATCTGGCCTTAGAAAATTAGCTGTGTGACTCTGAGCAAGTCACTTAACCCCAATTGCCTCACCAACAAAAAAAAAATTGTGCCCTTTGGGCACAGTTCCAAATTGTTCTCCAGAATGGTTGGATCAATTCACAACTTCAATAACAGTGCATTAGTGTCCCAATTTTCCCACATCCCCTCCAACATTTATCATTTTTCTTTTCTGTCATATTAGCCAATCTGATAGGTATGAGGTGGTAGCTCAGAGCTGTTTTAATTTGCATTTCCCTAAACAATAGTGATTTAGAGAATTTTTTCATAGAACTATAGATAGTTTTGATTTCTTTGAAAACTGTTTGTTCATATCCTTTGAGCATTTACCAACTGGGGAATGATTGTGTTTTTATAAATTTGACTCAGTTCTCTATGGATTTTAGAAATGAGGCCTTTATCAGAGATACTTGCTGTAAAATTTTTTCCCAGCTCTGTTTTCCTTCTAATCTTGGTTGCATTGGACTTGTTTGTGCAAAAACTTTTTAATTTGATATAATCAAAATTATCCATTTCATATTTCATAATGCTCTTTATCTCTTGTTTGGTCCTAGATTCTGCCCTTATCCATAAATCTGACAGGTAACCTATTCCACGCTGCCCTAATTGATTTGGGCATGTCTACTCTTGGTCCATACTCTGTGCCTTGGAGCCATTGTTGGTATTTGTCTCATCGTTCTATGCCCTGTCCTTCCACTTCCAGCTCTTCCTAATGGAATATCCAAAGCCCATATTTGCATTCACCTATAGAACTTTTTATATATAACAAAAAAGGTTATAATTATGGAGTAGATATTTGAAAGCAGTGACATCAAATAGAAATGGGGGCCGCTAACCCATACGTAAGGACTCATGGGCCACATATTGACTTAGTTTTAAAATGAGATGTTTCCTTGTATTTTTATTTATTTTACTAAGTATTTCCCAATTACATTTTAATCTGGTTCAGATATTGTGGGTACATGTTTGACACCTCTAAAGCTATTCTTACGACCCCCTCTTAAACTGATGGATCAGGTCCCCGAAGCAAGGCTAGCTATATCTCCCCTCAATTTTCTAAGAGTAGCCTTGGTGTGACTGGCAGTCATTTCTTTAATATTATTGCTCATGGTGGGGCAGTTAGGTGGTGTAGTGGAGCACTGGCCCTGGAGTCGTGGGGACCTGAGTTCAAATCCAGCCTCAGACACATAATACTTCCTAGCTGTGTGACTCTGGGCAAGTCACTTAACCCCAATTGCCTCCAATACACACACACACACACACACACACACACACACACACACACACACACACACACATATATGTGTGTGTATATATATGTGTATATATATGTATATATATATATATATATATATATTATTGGTCATGAGCCACCATAGAGTACTGTGCCTGCTGATTATCAGCTAATATCAATCAGTCAGGAAAGATAGATGATGCAGTGGATGGAGTGCCAGGCGTGAAGTCAGGAAGACTCCTCTTCCTGAGTTCAAACCTGGCTTCAGACACTTATTAGCTGTGTGACCCTGGGCAAGTCACTTAAACCTGGGGTCATAAAGAGTCCAAAATGACTAAACAACAAATAATAATAGCTAACAGGGCATGGAGTGCTTGGCTTTGAGTCAGAAAGACCTGAGTTCAAATCTGACCTCAGACACTAATTGTGTGACCCTAGAAAAGTCACTTAACCCTGTTGGCCTCAGTTTCCTCATCTATAAAGGGAAATGGCAAAACATTCTAGTTCTTTGCCAAGAAAACCTTAAATCAGGTCATGAAGAGTAGGACACAAGTGAAATGACCCAACAGCCAGGACAAAATCCATTAGTCAGGCAAACTGAATTATTGAGTAATTAAAGGTATTTACTAAGGTGGTATAGTAAGAATAGTTGCCCTTCAGAAGTCTGTGGCACTCTTTTCCACAAGTACATAAAGAATCCAGGGTGAAATGGATTCAATCTTAGCAAGCGCACGTGGCAAAGGAGTAACTCCAAGGCCTGGATGCTGGGAATCCTTTTCTCTCCTTTGCAGGGGAAGTTTCCTATCGGTGTGGTGTAGCTTCTCTTCTGGGCTCCTTAGAATTCTGGAGCTCTCTTTCCTCCACTTGCCTGTCCTCAGAACCCAATGCAGACCATGCGTTAGCTATTCTGGGAACACAGTTAGGACTAGAAAGCTGATAGGAAGTTCAAAACCCTCCAACTTTCCAAAGTTCAGAAGATCTTCTGACCAAGATGGAGAACAAGAAAACCAAAGTGGAAGCTCTCCTCTTCTTCCCCCACCTTGCCACAATCATTACTTTTCAGGGAGTTGACTGGAAGGCTTTCAGCCCAAGCTGCTTGACCCTCTAATGCTCAATCTCAAACTAGCTGGGTTTGTTCAGAGCATCCAAGAAATGACCAAGTCCACCAATCTGAGCCTAGCTAAAATACTTTTGATTGATTAATTAATTGAATCAATAGAGTTGTCTAAGATTTGATCACATCAGACCTCTAATTCAATCAAAATATGTTCTCACCCGATAAAGTTATCTGGGCTAAGTGAGATGGAGTGATTGACTTCATTTACCCTCCCCCTCCCCATACTTATAATTACAATAAACCTAATTAGGGAGAGATTTGTTTTTATCTGAATTATTGTCGTATTTCCTTTCTTCCTTTTACCAACAAAATTTCTTAAAAGAAAAGTAGCAATACTGGTCTATATTCACTTTCTCCATTTCCCCACCATAGGAGATTGGACCTGTGATTTTGCTAGTATAAGACATCACTAATGACCAGTAAACTCTCAGCCCGTGCAGATCAGCACCTGTTCTGCAACTTTGAGTCTCAGGGAGTTGCCTGGGGGACACTGAGAGGTTAAGAGCTTTGTCCTAGGTCACCTAGCTATTGTGTGTCAGAGATGGGTGCAAACCCAGATTTTCCCGACTAGTAGACCAGTCCTCCATCTTCTAGTTTAAAACTGCCTCTCCATATAATCACCATATTGCCACATAACACTTTCCATTGTGCTGTTTCCCCTGGCCACTCAACTGAAACTGACCTTTTGAACATCACCAAGGACCCACTCATCCCACCATCCAATGGCCTTTTCTCAATCTTCATGCCCCCTTATATAGAATTTGGCATTGTTTACTGTCTACTTTTTCGTATTTTCTTCTCCTTTTTTCATTAGAATGAACTATCCTGGCTCCTTCTCTGTCTACTTATATAGATCCCATTCCTCCTTTGGCCTCCTACACATAGGAGTGCCCACAGTCCTGTGTTCAGCCCTTTCTCTCTCCCATTATACTCTTTTCCTTATGAATCTCACTATTCACAGACATGCAACTGTGATCTCTATGAAGATACATGCAAATCTTTATCTCCAGCCTTGACCTCCCTCCTGAGTTCCAAATCTAAATTCCAGATGCCTCTGAAGCACTTCCATATTACCTTCCAAGCACATAAAATTCAATGTCTGAAAATTAAATCACAACTTCCTATCAAAACAGTCACTCCTCCTAAGTTCCCTATTAGTTAAATTATTAATTCACTAAACATCTATTAAACGTTTGCTACATAGAACTCAATTTAACAAGTATTAATTAAAACCCTACTACATACTAGGCACTGTACCAGATGCTAGGCTGAGCTGTAAAGTCAAAAATAAAGCATTCTGTCAAGGCCTACATAGCCTACACTTCAGAAGAGATATGTAAATATAAACTAAGATACAATCTATACATTCCTAGACAGCTTATAGTAATGGAAGATAATAAGATATTAAATTGTCACATCTATCACAAGTTAAAATATAAGTACGTGAAGGGAGTATAAAGTGCTATGACATGAGGAAGAATCAGATACAAATTGGGGCTAAAGAAAGGCTTCATAGAAGAGGGGCAGTGAATTATTCAAGTTCATTTGTTCAAATAAATAGAACTGAAATGAGTTGAGATGGATCCAGGGGCCAGGATTCAGGTAAGTAATCTGAAATCAGGTACAGAAGTGGGCCTAAATTAGTCTGAGTAAGGGAAGGGTTAAACAGACAAAAAAGAATCCAGTAAGACTTGTATATCAAAGAATAGGGTATGTCAATGTCCCGGCAAGCAATCTGGAATCAGGATGTCCAGAGGAACTGAAAAGGTAGGACATTGCAGTTTGGAGAACAGACAGAATATATCAATATTGAGGAGACCTTGAACATTCCATAATTAAGAAGAGGCAGCCATGTAGGGCATAACCCCCTCCAGGGGATACAATGAAAGACACTTTTGAATGTTATTTTTCATAAATGCCTATAATTTCCATGCCAAAAAAATGCCACTCTCCACAACACATAGGAAATTATTTTGTGGTAAATCAATTTCATATGTTACAGTGATAGTTCAAAGTCTCCATTGGGCAGTACCACACAGGGGGTACAATTTCCAAACCACATCTACCAGCAACAAATGCCTACTGCTGCCACTCATCTTGATAGTGCTATAACTTTCTACTGCCACTCAGAAATTTCTTATATGCCTCCCGCTAAAGAAGAAATCATTTCTAGGCTGTGGCCCATCTATAGAGTAACTATTGCTGCATGCTTAGCAAACCCGAACACAAGGCTACTTCAACACACACACACACACATGCACGCATACACGCATACACATGTACATAAATGTGTATGTGTGCACATACACATGTATGTATATATAGATACATGTATACATACACACACCTATAGATGCCTCAGACAGACCTCATCTACAGTCAGTTTCTTGACTTACCTGTCTTAGAGAGGTGATAAAGTGACCTCTCAGAAAACCCAGTGACAAACCCAATTTCTTGCAAGCCCATCATCCCCTAATGCCCCATGAATTCACCTTCACCTGGTCACTTTGAGACTAATCAGTAGTACATTCTAAGAGCAGAGTAAGGAGTTTCTGCACATTAGGGAAGACTACAAATATCCCATACAGGAGCAGTTGTTTTTCTTAAAAATTATCCATAAAGAGATTTTCTGTAAATTGAACGATATATTGTGCTTCTGGTTGATTTCTGTGACAAAACGGAAGATTCATTCCCACAGGGGAAAGGAAAAAAATAGGTCATTAGATATGGTAAGTCACACTGAATTTTGTAGGAACTCAGGACACAAGTTTAAAGCACTTAAATAGATTTCCCCCCCCTAGTAATAGTCAGTAGGTTGCAATGTTAAAACATTGCACTTCAATTTAAAATATTGTGCCAGGCCTTCTCCACAATCTTTGGGCTATCTGACCCTAGACTATAAAATGTTATTTCTCTTTCATGAAAATTTTTCATCCTCCAGCCCTTGAGCTCTTAGCCCCTGAGCTCTTCTTTCAATTCAATTTTTTTAAAAATATATTCAGCACCGTCTGTATATTATTGTGTCTAAGACACCATTCTCATTGCTTTCCTCTTCTTCCTCATTCTTTCCCTTGAGTTCATCGACAACCATAACTGTAATTATACAGTTAATCTCTTGAAAAAAGTTTGTCTTGTTCAATACCACCTTTATTTAACCCTCACCCCCCCCATTATATTTGGGATCTAAGAGGTAAAAGAATTCTTGTTGTCACTGGCTATTTCTGTAAAGTATAAATTTCTGCAGAATGAATTTCTTTTTAAGCAGGATGTACCTATAACAATATTTGGCCACGTGAGGAATGAATGCATAAAGAATTAATTAATTAAAAAAATTTATAAAGTGCTTACTAGGTACAAAGCAAATGCTATGGTAATGCCTTTTAGATAAATTATTTAGGCAAATATTTCACCAAGGAAAGAAAAGAGAAACAATTTGATCTTTAAGCAAATGTTCTATAGATAGAAATTCAACAAATACTGCCAGGTGCTGAATGTAGTTATTTCAAAGCAGAGACCTATTACCTCCTACAGTCTTAAAACTATGATTCTACCATAACACACTATAGGGAAAATACTTTATTATTTATTAATATTGCCTGAAACCAGCTTTATGTGGCTCGAAAATTGTGTAATGCTAAACCATAGGTCATGCTGACCTCAGAGACTCCCAGGGAATCTGGAGTACTTGTTTTGGGTCTTTTCATTAAGGTGTTGGGTTCACCCAAAAAGCTTGTGCTTAGGCTTTGTCCCAATTTTATCAAATGTTTATATCTAGCTGCTGATAGACCTATATCTCAAGCAAACTGCCTACATGTAGCTGTTCATGTACTGGTACCTTTGTCTGAACTCTATATAATGTAAACCTTGCAGAGGGAACCATACCTTTTCCTGGCTCTCTCCTTTGTCAAACTAACAATAAAATTCTATGTAAAAACCTTTTTGGGTTTTGGGGTTTCTTCTCAACGAACAACATCACTGACTCATGTTGAGATTGCCAGTCCGTTACAACCTTCAAATCTTTTTTCTAATCATGCCTCCCCTATACTGTACTTGCGAAATGTATTTCCAAACCAAGAACAGAATATTACATTTAGCCCTATTCAATTTCATCTTAATTCAATCTATCATTCTTACCTACTGAGATCTTTATGGTTCTTGACTCTGCCATGTGACATGTTAGCTAATCCCCACTCCCAGCTTCATAGCCTTTGCAGATTTAACAAGTGCGCCCAATGAGGAGGAAATGAAGGTTTGGGGAGGTGAAATAACTCCCTCAAGAATATGCAGCCATTAAGCTGCAGAGCCAAGACTCACATCGGGGTCTTCTGCACCCGGTTCCAGTGCTCCTTCCACCACCCCAATCCTCACCCTTGAGGAAAGAGACTGTCATGATGCTGAGTTCAGTTCTGCAAACCGAAGACATATTCAAATAAATATTACTACCCAGACTCTGAATTGTTGAAGAAGCCCCTACCGAGGAACTGCAAAAAAGTAGGATTAAGTAACAAGGAGGCTTTGGGAAGAAGGTAAACAGCAAGCCAAACAAATCCTGTTTACAACAGAATGCAGAATTTACTGGAAAATGCTTTTAATGGTGACCTGGCCTAGAAAGATTTGCAATGTGGCCTATTATAAAACTGTCTGACAATGCTTACAGCTGGGTGGAAGTGTTCATCCCACTATCTGGAAGCTACCGTATTTGGCTGGCTGTCTACTCAGGTCTGGTTTGAGTTTTTCTCATTTTCTTCTGGATTCTGGACAGCCCTAAATGACAGTGATTTTCACTTTGTCCTAGGCTAGGCATTTGGCTACCTCATCTCATAATGGAGAGATTTTCCTATACCTGCAATGATCTAATCCCATCTGATAAAATGCTTTCTTTCAGCTACAGTCTGGATAAGGGAAAAATGTCCAAGGGCCCCAAGTGTTAGCTGGCCATCACCTATTTTTTTTCTTTTTTGCCATTTTTTAAAGTGTCTCTCTTCTCCAGTTAGAGCACCAACTGTATGTACTTCCCAGCAATTTACAGGCTTTTACCTGCACTGGGGCACAAAAAACCAAAACTCAATGCAATACAGAAACCAGAATTGAATGTTTTTAGTACTGTCACACAAAAAAAGCATTTCAGAAACCCTCTCCCTCAGCTATTCTTTGTGAATTATAAAATAAATACATTTTATGTTTATTACGTTCTTCCTAGAACTCAATTTCCCAATCAGTAAAGTGGAATTGCATTCATTCATTTCATAAACACCTATAAGGCATTTAATAATCACACAACAAATCTTTATTAGCTGATACAGTAAATCTCCTACATCCTTCCCCTTATCCCTCCTTTGTCAATATTCCCCCTAAATCTCTTAGAAGCCCAAAAGGACCTGCATATGTAGGGATTTAAAATTTAGGGGTTAAAATGATTAAATAATACCTTTAAATAGATAATGCCTATAAAAATTATTAAGCACTTCCTATGTATCAGGCAAGGTACTGGGTGCTGGAAACACAAAGACAAAAATGAAATGGTCCTAGATGCTAAGACATTCTTCCTTATATTGTACTAAGGGGGAATTTACATTCTACTATGGGGTATTGTGATAATAACAGCTGGCATTTACATAGTGCTTTAAGTTTGCAAAGCGCTTTTAAAATGTTATCCCATATTGTCCTCACAATGCGGCGGAATATAAGTGCTGTTATTTTTCCCATTTTACAGATGAGGGAAGATAGAAGCAGGATTACCTACTTCAACACGATCATTACGGTGAAAGTTCTGTGAAAAGATGAAACACCCACCTCCCTCATAGAGCATTATTTAATTATTTTAACTGTGAACCTGAAGCCAAAGAAGCCTGGCATAATGGACAAAAAGTTGACTTCAAAGTCTGAGAGATCTGAGTTCAAGTCTAACTTCTAACACATAGTGATGGTATGACCCTGGCCAAGTCACTTGACCCTAAGGGCCCTAGACAACTCCCTAAGGCTACGAAGTTTCAGAGAAAGCATTGACCTGCATTAGTAGAGGAAGTTAATCTCATTGTCTAATGTTAGCCATTTCTGGGGGTGGAGAAGAAAAAAAAATTTACATGACAATTTTATTGCATATTTGAAAGGAATAGCAAGTTGTGCATAGTGGGATTTGCAGTTTCAAGTACAATCATCTTTTCTATTGTACTATGTTATGAAAAGCTTATTTTATTCCATAAATTAAAAATAAAGTAAGAAAAGGAAATGCGGTGTTTGCTTGTCTTAAAAATGTTACCTTTTTTTTTAGGCAATTGGGGCTAAGTGTCTTGCCCAGGGTCACACAGCTAGTAAGTGTCAAGTGTTTGGTCTGAGGCTGGATTTTAACTCAGGTCCTCCTGACTTCAGAGACAGTGCTCTAGCTACTTCAACACCTAGCTGCCCCGTAAATGTTACTATTTTTAAGAAGTCTGGTGACTCCCTTTACCAATAAAATCACAGGCACAGTCCCAATCCACTCTGAACATGAAATTTCTACATAGATAGATCTCTTCTAAAGGATGTAAGAGGAGAGATAAGAAGGGAAGAATGAAAGTTAAGTAGGACAGATTCCTTGTAGCAACTCTTTTATCTTAGGGTGGGAACTAGCAGATACTATGAACTACAGAAGGCAGTTATTATATTCACCATTTTACAGATGAGGAAACTGAGGGTCAGAGACTGTAAGATTCACCTGTCATCATGCAGCCAAGAAGAGTCTAAGCTGGGACTTGAACCAAGGCCTTGCACTTCCAGGGCCATTGCTCTTTTTATTTAATAATATAGAAGGCAGGTGTGACTATGACATTTGTTATAATCTAAGTCATAATCCCTGTCTTTCAGGCATCACATTGCACTGTCCACTATCACCTTTACAAAAACATAGGGAAGGGGGAGGGAATGGAGGCCTTGGTACTCTATTTTACCATTTGTTAGCAATTCTGGAAATGGCTTAGTGAAGGAAGAGGTGGGAAAATCATTGGCCAGCCTATCTACTACTATCATGAACTGGATTTCATTGAGTCATAGCTGCACAAAGTTGTCAGTCTCAGTCATTCACAGGTCAAGACATCACCTGTAATGTCACAGGTTCTCTTCAAAAACAAAACAGTACCATCAACATTCACAGTATTTTGAAAGCATCGATGGCTCCAGAAGTCAGTTAACCAGGATTTACTGACTGGTGATCACTTGTCTATTATGTTACAGTGAGGATTCCTTTCAGGTGTGTGTTGGACTAGAGAACCGAAGGGATCCCTCCCAACTCTCAGTTTCTCTAAGTCTCTGATTCTAGTTGGTAAACAACATGAGTGGGCCCTGTCCCCTTCCAAAGTGTTGATTATTTATGGAGTAATTTTTGGAATAGCTAAGACTGCTAGGTCAAATGGTCAGTCAGTCAAGTGGTATTTATTGACTGGGTACTTGTGTGCTCAGTATACCCTCAGGAAATCAGGAAGCTCAGATGAAACTGGGACATGTGCTCCTCCAGTCCATGTGAGATGTACTGATTGCAGAGATGTCTCTGAACATCGGTTTCCTCATCTGTAAAATGGGAATAATCACTCCTGTTAGATCTAGGAATGTTTGTCCAAAGGAAGTCCTTGGTCAATTTGCTGAAGTGATGAGTTTACAGTAACCTGAAGCCTCAATGGCTCTTTCTCAGACTTCTTAAAAACCGTAACATTTTTAAGACAAGCAAACAGGGCTTTTCTTTTTTATCAATTTTATATTTAACTTATGGAATAAAATAAACTTTTCACAACATGTACAATAAAAAAGATGATTGTACATGAAACTGCAAATCTACTATGCACAACTTGCTATTCCTTTCAAATGAACAATAAAACTATCGTGTAAATTTTTTTATTTTTTCTCCCCCCCCCCCAGAAATGACTACCATTAGACACAAATGGGTGTATGTATATGTAAAATTATTCTATACATACTTCTACTTGTCAGTTCTTTCTCTGGATACAAATAGATCTTTCTTCATATGTCCTTTATTTTTAATTTGGGTATTCATAATAGAAAAAATAACTTATTCCCTCAAAGTCATTCCTAAAACAACATTGCTATTACTGTATATGATGTTCTCCTGGTTCTGCTCCTTTTGTTTTTCATTATTTTGTGCAAGTCGTTCCATGTTTTTTCTAAAATCATTGAGCTCGTCATTTCATATAGCACAGTAGTATTCCATCACAATCATATAGCACAACCTGTTCAGCCATTCCCCAATTGACAGGCAAACCTGCAATTTCCAGTTCTTTGCCACCACAAAGGGAGCTGCTATAAATATTTTAGACCATATAGGTTCTTTTCCTTTTTCCCTAATCACCTTGCAGAAAGCAAGCAGCTCCTTCTCCTTCCGCCACTTTCTGATTTCCTGAAGGCATACTTAGCACACAAGTAACCAGTCAGTAAATGATTGACCACTTTACCCAGCAGCAATTACCTCTGCAAAGGCCAGTCCATGAGTAACCAATGCTTTGGAAGGGCATTTCATTTCATTAACAGAGCTTGTGTTTTATTGTGACTATATCTGGTTTTCAACCAGAACCACAGACATTGAGAGTTAGAAGGGGCTCTCCAGCCATCCATTCCAACCCATCCCTGAAACCAATTCACACTGTGACAAACTCAACATGTGATCATCCAGCTAAGGGATTCCTTCGCTACTGAAGAGTTTGAATGGGAGACATTGCATCCCACCACCAGTGTGTTTGGGGGGAAAGGCAGCATATATCTTTATATCATTAAGATTATAATTACTGGTTGAAAACCATATCAATTGATAAATCAATCAATATTTATTTTTTAGTGAGGCAAGAGGGGTAAAGTGACTTGCCCAGGCTCACACAGCTAGTAAGTGTCAAGTATCTGAGGCTGGATTTGAACTCAGGTCCTCCTGACTCCAGGGCAGGTGCTCTATTCACTGAGCCACCTAGCTGCCCCTCAATAAACATTTATTCAACACCTGCTTTGTGCCAGGAACTGTACTAGGTGCTGGGGATTTGAAGAGGAAAGTGAAACAGTCCTTGATCAAAAGGAAATGTTGTTCTATTGGCATTTAGTTTATCTAGGTTTACTTCTTGATAGTTCAAGAAGAAGGGAAAAGGTGGGCATAGCAACACAACTAATCTGGTAATCTCTCAATCATTGGTGGAATGATGTGCAGTGTAATGATTAATTAATGTATATTTGTCCATTGATATGACTGAAAATTCAAAATCAACCGAGGCACACCCAATCTGCCCATATGATAAAGATTTAGTCTCTGTCTGGGCCAACACCATGGGCACACAATAAAAGTGTGGGTTTGATGTTTAAAGTTCAGCCTAAATGGTCCCTCCTGCACAAGGCCTTTCCTGATCTCCCCTAGATCTAGTGCCTCCCTGTCCCCCAAATTACCCTGTATTTAAATGAGATATTTGTAAAGCACTTACCATAATGACTGGTATATAGTAGTCACTAAATAAATGTTTGTCCCCTCCTGCCACCCACTCCAAGTACAATATACATACAAAAGGTTAATTTTACAGGGGAGAGTGGCACAGGGAAGCCTTATCACATTTGATCCTCAAAACAACCCTGGGAGGGTGGTGCTATTATCATTCCCATTTTACAATAGAGAAAGCTGAGTGACTTCCTCAGGGTCATACAGCAAGTCAAGTATCTGAGGGAGAATTTGAACTCAGGTCTTTCTGACTCCAGGCCCAGAGGTCTAAATACTAAGCTACTGAAAAGCCTCTAAGGCTAGCTATTTATCAAAATCATATAATAATAAGCTGTCAAGAGACAGCTTGGTATGGTAGATAGAGAACTGGCAGAGAGTTAACCTCAGCCAGGAAAAGTGAGGTTCAAGTAGCTGAGTGACCCTCAACTGGTCAGTTAACCTCTCAAGGCCCAAACAGTTGGAGATCTGTTTTCATGGAGGACATTTCCTATGCCAGGATGAGTCACATATCTGAACCAAAAAAATTTTTAATTTATTTATATGTGTACAGGTAAAACATTAGTTCAGCAAAACATAAGGTCCTTGTGGGTAATGACTATTTTAGGAGGAGTTTTTCTTGTCTCTCCAACAACTGGCAGATATTACTAATTGGGTTTTGATTGGTTGCACACTAAAAGAAATGCAAATGAGCATAATGCAACAAGGAACACAGCATCTTTAATATCTGCTCAACATCCAGTCATAGTAAATTTTGCAATTTTCTTGAAATCAGTGAAAATCTAGTCAATCTGAGTGAAATCTACTTGCCCAAAGAATCACAAGCCAGCTACGTCTTGACAATAACATCAGGGAAAAAAGAGAGAATGAATGTTAGTAGATAATGCAGTCAGAGTTATAGCCTCACTTTTAATTTTCATCAAGGGAACAAATTTTTGGTGAGAGACAGGGAGCACACTTATTCTAGGTGAGCTCTGATTTCAATTAGGAAAAAGAAAGGAAGAAAATTAATTTTGGCCACTCTGACAAGCATCGACTCTAGACTTAGTCATATTCAAAGGGAAGAAAAGGAAGGTGTCTGTGTGAGAGAGCCACATCCTTTAAAAAAAAAAAAGGTTGAAAGAAGAGGGGAAGAATCCCTTTTTAAATGATAAAGTTGAACAAAGCACAAAGAGAGAGGTTGGGATCTACTTGAACCCTCTCAGTTCATTTCTCATCCATACCCTTTGTTTAGCTGTGAAGCTCCTCCCCACTCCCACTCCACCCCTACTCCTTACCCCTAGCCCATTCCCACCCCCACCCCCCAGCCAAGAAGGCCTTACAGGCTTGAGACTATGGAGAAAGGCAACAAATTCAGCCATTCCTGCCAACTGGCTTAGTCAGTTGTACAACTCATTGATCATTTACATTTATGCCATACTCAGAACCACTAACAGGCCCTAATGGGCCAGGGGCAAAACAATTTACCCTGAAGTTTCCTGCGTTATAAAAAGGACAAATTATCATGACCCTAATTTTTATTTTCTTGTATTTGTGTTCATCTCTTAGTTATTTGCATGTTGTTTCTTCCATCAGAACGTATGTTCCCTGTGGGCAGGGACTGCTATTTTGGCTTTATATTCCCAGGGTTTAGCACAGTGTCTGGCACATAAACAGTGCTTAATAAATCCTTGTTCCCTTGCCTTGTTGAATGTTAAGATTCTTCAGCCATCTTGTTCTAAAATAATTATCTGATACATATATGCATGTGTGTGTGGATGTATCCATATATTTGAAACATTTAGGGGAATAATCTTAGGTACTTTAAGATTAAGTCATTTCTCAACATTCTTTGCAAACATCTTGATGAAATTAGAAGTTTATAGCTAATGTATTCCCAGTTAATTGTTAGATCTACATATCAAATAACATTTAAAAGGGGTTGCTGCTTTGTCTTCAAATGCAGAATTGTCCAGTTAATGAAGGTGAAGACAGACATCCACGGTTGCATTAAAATCCCTGGAAAAGACATTCTGCCCAATTCTTCCTGCCACCTTTGGGAACATCAGCCACCCTTCTGGAACCCCTCCTAGAATTCTCCACTTTCATGAAAATGAGGCTAAAAGCTGAGTTCATGCATTACCCAAAGGAATTTAGTTTCCCAAGCAGCCATGGGGGGCACCTGGGTACTGGCGTGTGTTACAACTTCATGGGCTCCAGGGTCCCTGGGCAGCAGCCTGGGGGGCCCTGTCTCCACTACACCCATCTTCCTTCACCCCCTCACTATCTAGTCTATAGCTTATCCCTGGTGAGTTTCCAATTCAATGGCATGCACGTGCCCAGGAACAGTCCCTTATTCCTCTCTGGAAAATTTGAAAGGGGTAGGAAAGAGAAAACAGAGACTAATTTTGAATACATGGGCTAGAGAGCTGGGCTCATTAGTTTTAAGCTAGGTTTTGTTTTATGAGAAGGCACAGCCATGTGAAGCAGTAGAAAGGGCCTTGGTTAGCAGATTTGGAACTCTCTGAGCTACAATGGCCAATTGGGCCCCTCCAGCCAGCTGGCCTTTTATTGTAAAAATTAGGGGTGCTATTTCCTGTGTGTTGTATTATGAATAGGGTTTCTCTGTGATGTGGCATTTTGGAGGTTTGTGGTTTTTTTTTTCAAACCCCTAGATCAGGGGCGGGGAAGCTGGAGGCTACATGTGGCCTTCTAAGTCCTCAAGTGTGGCCCTTTGACTGAATCCAATCAACAAGATGTTTCCCAAGCATATATCAAAATCACAAAAGAATCCTTGAAAAATGTATCAAGAAGGAAAACTTTATTCAACTACTGATTGTTAAGAGCAAGCATTTGGTGTAGCTATTCTCATAGGAAAAAACAATCAAGATGGTATACCATTGTCCAGAGCAGAGGTGTCGAACATGCTGCATGGCCCCTGCACTCTTGGGTATGTTCAGACCAGACTGAAATGTAGTTCCTATTTATTTTTAATGTGTTGATTTATTAATTTTTTTTAAAAAGAAATATATAAACGTGGTTTTCTAAGTCAACGTGAACTTTTGGGGATCATTATGTATTGATTTAGTGGCCCCCATTTCCACCTAGCCTGTGCGATGGCTGCTTCTTAGATATTCCATAAAATGAGTGGATTAGTACATATATCTTGGTAGACATCATGTATGGGCAATGGGTGCAAAACTGAACAGGTGAATGGTATGTTTGGCAGCCTTTGGAAAATTGCACAATGCTGATCAGAAATCCAATCCTCTCCCTGTAAGAAAGGCAATTCTCTTTATTGATCACATTCTTCAGATGGCTACAAGTCGTAGAATATCACAGTCACTGAAGAATCAAAGTTGTGAGTCATCTAAAAGGCAAAATAGAAATCCATGGTGGGCATGAAAAGGCTTCAAAATATCATTAGTGAAAAACTGAGGAAAAGCAACAGCAAAATGGTGGATAGAACACTGGGCCTGGAGTCAAGAAGAGATACTTACTAGTCATGTGACCCTGGACAAACCAACTTAACCTCTGTTTGCCCCAGTTGCCTCAATGATAAAACAGGGGTAAAAATACAACCTAACCTCCCCAGTTTGTTGTGAGGATCAAATAAGAGAATAATTGTAAAGTGCTTAATACATAGTATTCGTTGTTCAGTTATTTCAAACTCTTCATGACCTGATTTTTGAAGGATTTTCTTAGCAAAGGTACTGGAGTGGTTTGCCATTATCCTTCTTCAGCTCATTTTATAGATGAAGAACTGAGGCAAACAGAGTTAAGTGACTTGCCCAGGGTCATATAGCTAGTAAGGGTCTGAGGCCAGGTTTGAATTCATGAAGATGAGTCTTCCTGATTTCAAGCCCAATACTTTATCCACTGAGCCACCTAGCCGCCCACTGGCATAGAGTAAGCAGTATATAAATCTTAGCTGCTAACTATCATTATAATCAGAGATGTGTGGCTGGAAAAAATAATTTCAAATACATCACTAGGAAAAGAAGGTAGTCCTATCACATGGTAAAAGTGGGGGACAATTGATGAATAGCCCACATGCTCCATTGGGATAGATACAGTGTCAAGAGACCTAGAGGAAGGCCTCTAGAATTTCTGGTGGATCCACAATGGAGAATCAATGAAATCACAAACATAGGATAGACCTATCTTGGACCAATGTCGCATCTTAAAGCAATAATGCCCCTGTGAGATTAAAGTGTCATTCTGCAGTAAATTATTTATGTGCCTTCACCCAGCTCAGGAGCATAAATATCAGAGCCTTTAAGATTTCCATATGCCTTCCCCCCACCCATGAATCCTCTCTATTCAAGGCACCAAAAACGAATTACAAGTGAACAAGTAGTCAGGAATCTGAGGCTCAGGTGTGCATTGCACCCACCCAACAAAGATCCCATACAGATCCATCAGTGTACAGGGAGAGACAGGAAGCCACAGCCCCACCTTCATCATACTAATTTCTTTGAAAAACCAATTTGCTTCCTTTCCTTTCTCCAAAAAAGCTCTTTAGGAAGTTTTGCGTTATTGCTAAATGGTTTTCTTTATATCTGGACGATCAATTCAACTGAGATTAATTGAGCATAAAGCTGACAGCATCTGCAAAGCCACTTATTAGTGAAAATGAGCCAAAGCACAGCAGAACACGCCAGCTGTCATTATGTATTTGTTGCTCAGGGGCTCGAATGCACACCTGAGCCTCAGGTTTCCCGATACTTGTTCACTTTCGAAAGCTCCTACAGAGACTTTGAATGGGAAGCTGTGCAGATGGGGGTTGGAGGGGAAGAGACACAGGGAAACCTGAAATGCTTGGATTTTGAGGCTGCAAAACCAGGCTATGACACAGATTACATTGGAATCTCATGAGGACACTGTTCCCCACCTAAAGGGTGACATGTAGTGTAATGTGGGTCTATGTTAGACTCCGTGAAAGGGGATTCTATTCGTTAAGTGCCCGAAAGATTTTATTATGAGGCTTTCTCTCAGTACTAACTCAGACCCCTGCAACAGCATTATAGAAAGCTACTATGCAAATTGCCCAATCATGATATGGACCAAATACACACACACACACACACACACACACACACACATACATACACATATATACATACATAAACATGTATATATATATATATATATATACACATTCATATATGTATATATGTGGTGTAGATTTATATGCATATACATATCCATATATAAAATATATTTATATATTTGGTCCAGACCTATAATTTAATCATATCATAAGGTCATACACATAGAGATTAAAGAGATCTTAGAGGCCACATAATCTAACATCATCATTTTACAGCTAAGGAAATTGAGGCCAAACAAAGTTAAGTGACTTGGCCAACCAACGTCACACAGGGTTTAGATGGTGTCGTGGATAGAACACTAGGCCTGGAATCAAGAAGACCGAAGTTCAAACCCAGCCTCAGACGCGTACTGGTTGTAAGACCCTGGACAAGTCACTTCACCTCTATCAGCCTCAGTTTCCTCATCTGTAAAATGGTATAATTATACCTACCTCTCAGAGTTGCCGTGAGGATCATGTGAGATAACATACGTGAAATGTTTCAAAAACTTTAAAGTACTAATAATATCTAATATACCACAAGAAATGCTAGCTAGCATTATTCACTGGATGTGGGCTTCCAACTCCAGAATCAGTATTCATTCCACCGTACCATGATTCTGTTGGTATAAGGAGCTCTGGGTAAGGAAATGCCCTCTGCCAAAGCACTTCAGCAACTGCTCTGAACTGACGATGGTTTTAGAGAATTGCTGTGAGCACTGAGAAGTTAAGTAACTTGCCAAAATTAGCAGCCAGGATGGATCGCAGGAGGGTCTTGGACCAAGGCCCCCTCGATGATGAGGATCTCTCTGTATTTACTACTGTCTCTTAATGAGAAATATGCACATGTATGTCTATGTAAAATACACATGCATTTATATTTAACATGTGCTTTACATGCATGTATGCACGTGGTCACACAATGAGATCTGTAGATACAAAAAGTCGCCAGCAGCCTCTGGAAGCCTATACAGTTTAAAGCCTAGTGCTGCCAGTGCCAGCAGACTGCAGAGTGTGTCCCGGGAAACCAATGAAGAAAGAAGTCTCTACACCTGGCCAGGTTGTACTCAGCCACACAACACCACATCAAAGGGCGGCAGACCACATTCTCTTGAGTCTCCCCTCCTCCTCCCCTTTCCTTGGCACACTGTCCCATGGATTGCTCTCCTGGCACCCATGGTGAAGGGTAGATTCCTTCTTAGTACCAGTCATCATGATGCAAATACTCAAATGCCTCTCACGGATTGTATGTTCTCTCCAGTGATGCGAATTACAACTCACTCAGGTCTACGTATTGTCTGTGACTCTTTTTCTCCCCATAGACATGGAAGATGTGCCCTTTCTGTGTCCTCCCGTAGATTCATAAAGGGGTGTCCATTCAATATTACCGACATCTTGAAGGTAGCAGTGGAGCTACCTGTTATGCTTCGAGCTGGACACATCACCAGCCCATATTATCTTCCTACCACATATTCCGTGATGATATCTTTTGTCTCTGTGGTGAATAATGTTTCTCATCTGGATATACTACTTTGAGATTTCTCTGTGTGATGTTTAAAATGTTTGAGAGACATAGTTTTGGGGTAATTAATCATTTTATTAATAATGATAGATTATTATTAACAAAAGGGGTCAGTGACACCCTCGAATGCCAAAGACCCCTCATAGAACCCACTCAATGCTATATGCCCTTGAAAGAGTGATTGTTCCTGAGGGTGGCAATCATTCTGATTGGTTAATAAGTAATGAAAGAGAATGAATATTATAATGAGAGGTGGACCTATTCTAATGAGGGGCTGAGGGCATGAGATTGATCATGTCTTTTACTTTCAAGTCCTTCCCAGCCTTGGGCAATTTAATCAAAGAATTTATCTCCACCCAAACCTGAGGAGAACACACTGGGCAGGAATTCACTTAGATAAGATGGTCTAGGTGGAGTAAATTTTTGGCAGAGGTCAGTAATGTCTTTCAGAGGCTGGGCTCCAAACAAAGGAAAGAAGACAGGGGAAAAGTCTGGATCCCCCCAATAATTGGTTATTAAATAATCATTTCTCTCATCGGACTGATTTTTCCACATGCACCTGAGTCGTTTACCTTCTCCTACTCCCTCTCCTTCCTCCCCAACCCTGAACATTTTTCAGCTTCTTTTTGTACATTGTTTTCCTCTATCAGACTGCAAATTCCTTAAGGACAGGAACTGTCTTTCTTTTTTCATATTTGTATCCCCAGAGTTTAGACAATGCCTGGCACATAAGTGCTTGTTGACCGGTTGACTGAAGGACTCTCTCTAGGCTACGCTTTTTGCCTTGTACCAACCCAGGGGCCTGCTACCCCAGGCTCGAAGTACTCTATGGGTCTGCACTTCTAAAACTGTTCATCTGAAGCCATTACTACTAATTCACCTTCAAAAGTCAATCATTTGACACAATTAGCTCAAAGCAAAGGCATTTACTTTGGTGGCTGATGTGGTAACAGGACTCTTCCTCTGAAATTTACTCTCTTAGCTGCCAGAAATGCTCATTTTAGAATGTTGGAAATGACCCTCTTCTCCTCTCCTCTCTATGGGGTAAATGACTTCAGAAATCCCTTCCACTTCTTAGACCATGAAACCTGCTTATCTGTGTAGTCAGAGGTTGACTAGGGGTCCCCCTAGACATGATTCTTCATTGGCTCCAATAGGAGAAACAAAGGATAAAATACTTCTTTACATGTCCTTTATAGTCTGCTCATAGGACACTCAGGATGTGACCCATTCAAGATCTCATATCTTTTCCAGATAGGATTATTCCAAATCTGAAAGACCCAAAACTTAGATATCTCATTGTTTCTATTACCTGGTTCAATTGACTAGTGGTCCCTGATTAACCTCCCATTACACAGGCAAGCAGATCACAGTATTTCAGAACTAGAAGACATCTCAGAAGTCGTCTACCCATATCAGAACAGAAATGTCCTCTATTGCATCCCCAACAAGCATCATTGAGTCTCCACTTGGTAAACTCTAATGATGTGTATCTCCTTCGAAATATATAGTCAGCTCCCATCCATGATGAAGCACTAACATGGGACTTTACTAACTAAAAATATCAGACCCTAAAGAAAATATTTATAAATGCTATTATAAGTGATCACCTCTTATCCTCTTCACAGAAATACATGGGTGAGTGATCTTCAGTAATCCATTTGTCTCACTCAGCATGAAAGGAAATTAAATTTAATTAGAATATCTGATATTTTTTTTTAATCTGGCTTAGTCATCATTTAATTTTTCAAAAGGCAGAAGAAACAATTAGGGTAACCATACTTGTAGATCTGATTCTACTCGATAAGGATATTATGCTTGCCAATATAGAAATGATGGGAGCCTTCTACTGAAAGTGACCACCCATTTTAGGATTAATGGTAGATAGGAAGGAAAAGTGAGACCTAGTCTGACACATCTTTGTATTTAAAGAGAGGTTTTGTTTTTTTGTTTTTGTTTTTGTTTTTTTAGGCAAGTGGGGCTAAGTGACTTGCCCACAGTCACACAGCTAGTAAGTGTCAATAAAGAGAGGTTATTTCAGAGAGTTCAAAGAAAGAACAAAGGACACCCAGGACCTAAATTCTACACAGTGGTAGTAGCCCAAACGTTTGTTTTTGTTTTTGTTTTTTTTAAAGACTCAGTCTCCTTATCTCATGAAGGCTAGAAGTATAATGGCCACCATGCTGATCTCTCTGTTTTTCCTGACCTGAGCCAAATGATTCCCTCCTTAGGCAGCCTGGTAGCCCTCCCATACCAGGGGTGGGCTGGACTTAATGTAGAAACTTGATTGGCTTTAACCCTACTTCAGCTCAGAATTCCCAAATTCAAGGCCTCCTCCAGTAGCAGAGATGGAAGACTTTAGGCAGATCTGCACAACATGGCAGTAGGTAGGGGCCAAAGTTAAAAGAGGCTAAACTTCTGGCTGCAGATAAGTTAGACTAGAGACAGACTGATGATGGGTGGTTGCTGCAGGTCACACGACAAACAGGAAAGTGCACAGCGGCAACCATATGGTTTTTCGTGGGCCGCAGGAAATCCTTTGGCAGGCCTCAAGTGGCCAGAGGGCCATATGTTATGCAGGCCTGCTTTAAACAATAAAATTGTTTTTGTTTTCTTTTTAGGCAATTGGGGTTAAGTGACTTGCCCAGGGTCACACAGCTAGTAAGTGTAAAGTGTTTGGTCTGAGGCTGGATTTGAACTCAGGTCCTTCTGACTTCAGGGCTGCTGCTCTATTCACTGTACCACCTAGCTGCCCCAATAAAATTCTTAACAACACAAACAATTCCAGAGGTGGAAAGGGGCAGAGGGGAGAGGAGAAGCCATCAAACAAAACTGCTCTGGATACATAGAGAACTGTTTATAAGATGTAAAAAAAAAGAAAGAAGCAAAAGCAAGTTATGGAAGAAGAATACAATAGAATAATATGGGCCTGTCATAGGGTCAGGAGCTCAAAATGAGTTGAGGTTGACTTAAAATGCTAAAAAGAACATTTTGTTTGTTTGTTTGTTTATTTAAGCTATAGTAGGGAAAAGAGCAGGATCTTACATGAAACAGGATTGCTGCTCCTGGTGAAAGGGATGATAGTAGTGGGTGACAGAAAAGGGCAGAACTACTTGTTTTGACTGTTATTTCACTTCTGTTTTCTCTGCCAAGAAGAGTGATCTTCAGACTGAAAGAAAAAGAAGGAGAATGGTCAAAAGGCAATTGAATCCCAAGATAATTAAGGAGATAAGAAGAGAGAACATAAACGTGTCCTTGATTAATCCATATAACCAGGTCCAGATGGACTCTATCCTGGAAATGGAAAGAAATGGCAGATGTGATTGCTCAGCCAATATCAGCAATCTTTGAAAGATCACAGATGATGGGAGAGATGACAGAGGATTGAAAAAGGGAAAATATTACAATTTTCAAAAGATAGAAAAGAGAATAAATCTAAAAAATTACATATCAGTGAGCTTTATCTTCAATTCCTGGCAAAATTCTAAAGGGATGGTTAGTCAATGTCTAGAAAAGGAAGTGTTGATCACAAATGCACCATGGCTTTATGAAGAAAGACCACGCCAAACAAACCTCATTTCCTTTTTTGATAGGTTTATTAGACTACTAGATCAGAGGAGTGCTAGGTATAAGTTGCCTAGATTTCAACAAAGCAATTAAGAAAATCTCACATGATATCCTTGTGGACAAGATTGAAGAGGTAGGAACTAAATAATAAAATATTAGGTGGATTCAGAATAGTTCCAATGGCCAGACTAAAAAAGTAGTAATGGGTCATGTCCATTTGGAGGGCAGTCTATGGAGTAGTCAGTCCCCACAGGAATTTGTCTTTGGCTCTCTCTCTCTCCTTGGCTTCACATTTTTATAAATGACTTGAATAAAGACATAGGTGGTATTCCTATTAAATCTGTAGCCAACAGGTAGCTGGTAGCTAATTTTTAAATGAAAGAGTTAGGATACAAAAAGATCTTGACAGGCTAGGATGTTGGAGCAAATAAATAAAATAAATTGTAATAAGTATAAACGCAAAATCATATACTGGGTTCAAAGAATCAACTTTATAAATAGTAATATAAGATGGGAAAGGTATGGCTAAAAAGCAATCTGTGCAATATCTGAGGGATTTCGTGGAATGCAAATTCAAAATATATTAACAATATGATACAGCAAACAAAGCAGCTAATGTGACCGTAGATTGCATATCATCGTGAATGAGGAAAATGTTAACTCATCTATATTCTTCCCTATCATAGGACATCTGGATTATTGTGTCTAATTCTACATTTCATATTTTAAGTAGGACACTGGTGTGTTAGAGATGATCCAAAGAAAGGTAGTCAGAATTGAAGACCCCCAAGATTATTTATAAGAGAACTGGTTGAAGGAATTGAGGATATTTGGCCTGTAGAAAAAAAGTCTTGCGGGTTTAGACATAATAGCTATCCTCAAGTATTTTAAAGGTTTTCATAGAGAAGAAATGTTAGACTTTTTTTCATTTATTTCAAAAGGGAATAATGCAAGCAATAAGTGTCTGAATGCAGAGATGAATTTGTGCTTAATGTAAGGGGGAAAAATACTTTCTCATAAAACTGTTCAAAAACAGAATGGACTGTTTTGGAAGGTAGTTGGCTCCCTCATCACTAGAAGTCTTCAAGTAAGGTTAGATCAGCAGTTGTTAGAGAAACTGAAAAGGTTTTGCGTAAACAAAATCAATGCAATAAACATTAGAAAGGAAACAATTAATAATGGGAAAGTATTTGCAGCAAGTTTCTCTGATAAACAGCTTATATCTAAGATATATAAAGAATTTATTCAAATATATAAAATAAGAACCATTTCCTGAGAGACCAAAGGATATGAACAGGAAGATCTCAAGAGGGCAAAGACGAGTTGTCAACAACTTGGAAAAAGGAAGGAAAAATGGTCAAAGTCACTAATTACAAGAGAAATGCAAATTAAAATAGCTCTGAGATTCTACTTCATGCCCATCATATTATAGGCAAAGATAACTCAAAAAAAGTAAATGAAAATTGTTGGAGTGACTATGGGAGGACAGATATTTTGATCAGCTATTTGTAGAGATGGCAAGCCATTTGGGACTGTACCCACAAAGTCACTAAACTGTGAACCTTTTGACTAACTATATGCTCTCAAAGAGATCAAAAAATGAGAGAAAGGATCCATATGTACAAAAATATTCCTAAAAGCAGTTTTTGTTTTAGCAAAGAACAGAAACTAAGAAGAGTGTCCCCTAGTTGGAGAATGGTCAATAAATATGGCATATGAATACAATACAATATTTTTTTCCATGTACAATGACAAAAGGGATAATGTCAAAGAAACTTTGGCAGACTTGTATGAACTAATAAAGAATGAAATGAGAAGAACCAGAAAAACAATTTCTTTAATTAAATTTAATTTAAAAATTTTAATTGAGAAAAATAAAAGACATGCCAGACAAATCTTATTTCATATTGTATAGTTATTAGATAGATCAGGGTAAATGACATAGATGCCGTATATGTGAATTTCATCGTTTGACAAAGTCTTTCATGATGTCCTTCTGGATATCATGATAGATCCATATAGAATGGTGTCAGTTAGATGACAGTATATTTAGGTAGAATCAGAACTAATTGAATGATGACTAATGGATCAATGTAACTCTGCAGATGGTAACCAGATTGATCTTGCTGTGTTCAATGTTTTTTTCAAAGACTTGAATGAAGGCATAGATAGTACCCTTATTAAATCTAAGAAAGTGAAAGGAATAGTTTACATGCTGAATGACAGAATCAGGAAACAAAAGCATGTCAATCACATGGAACAATTGAGCAAATCTAATAAAATGTATGAGATATAAATAAAGGTAAAGTTCTACATTAGAATTCATAAAAGTCAACTACTCTTATGGGAGAGGTACTCCTAGAAAGCACTTCAGGTCAAACAGACCTAGTTAATGTTCTACAAATTCAATATGAGTAGTATGTCATGTCAGCCCACAAAGTCAATGTCATGTTAGCACACCATTAATAGAAACTCTGTGTCCAGAACAAAGTGGATGAAGGTTCATATCCCACCATAATCCTTCCTGATCAGTCACATCTGCATTCATTTGTTCAGTTCTGGGTATCAAATTTTGGGAAGGATGTTGGAAAGTTAGAATGTCAGTCTGTCAACAAACATTTATTAAGTACCTATTACATGCCAGGCACTGTGTTAAGCAATTGTGTCCAGAAGACAATAACCATAGTGAGGGGACCTAAAGCCATGACACTAGGGAAGGTTAGCCTAAAGAGAGGAATATTAAGGAGGACATGATGGCTTTCTTCAAATATTTGAAGGATATAATTTGTAAGAGTAATTATATTCATATTACAGAAAAATATATATATTTGAAGTCAGAAGAGCTAAGGAACAAACTTAACATACAAATTCAACAAACATTGATTAGGCACCTGCTATGTGCAAAATACTGTACTCATCACTGGGGACACAAAGCTACTACTGAGGAGATATAATTTGTACATAGATGAATATTTACTAAGTAATTTCAGGAGGAACAGAGCAATCACAACTACAGGAGATCAGAAAGGGCCTCATGCAGGAGGAGTTACCTGAGCTTTTCTGAAGAAAGTTTGGTATTCTAAGAACCACAGGTAAAAAGAAACTGTATTCTGAATTGAGAAAACATCCTTTAAAGTCATAAAGGCAGGAGATGGAATGTCATATATGAGTATGGGGGAGGAAAGAGCTAGCAGATGCATTTACTAGACTAGAAATTACATAAAGAGGAGTAATATAAGAAAAATCTCAAAGGCCACTTCGAGCCACTTCTACTCTCCCAGCCTTCCTTACTTCATCAGCCTTGCTCTTAATTCTATGCCCCTGCGATCAAGTATCCCAGGGCAGGTAAATGGTGCAGTGGGTCAAGTGCTGGACCTGAATTCAGAAAGAATTACCTTCCTGGGTTCAAATCTGACCTCAGACATTTACTAGCTGTGTGACTCTAGACAAGTCACTTAACCCTATTGAACCTCAGTTTCCTCAACTGTAAAATGAACTGGCAAACCACTTTGCCAAGAAAACCCCAGCTGGGGTCACAAAGAGTCAGACAAGACTGAACAACAACAAACAAGTGATAGTTGAGACCAGACAATAAAAGGCTAGTCCCAGCATTCCAAGAGGCAAGCCTGGACAGCATGGAAAACAGAGACCAAAACCACCACAATCATGTCTAAACACTTGCCTTTTAAATTCTGAATCACAGACCTCTCACCAGTATAGGGAAACTCTTGGACTTCCCCTACCACTTTTTAATTTTTTTTTCTATATAAAAGCAACAATGACCAAAGGAAATTCTTTGTGGAAGACTTCCTACCATTTCCTAGCAACTTTTTTTTTTTAATCTAATGGAATCAGGCCACTTCTCCTGGCAAATGATTCTTCTGGAATTTGATGAAAGGATAATGTTGTGTTTCCTGTTGCATGTATTTTGCAAGTGGCCCTGATCAGCATAGGTTTTTATGAAGATTTTCTCAATCCCACACTTCCCAGCACTGGACACCAGGGGTAGCCTGAGTGCCTACCATCTATAGGTATGAATATGCCTTTGACTCCTGAGATCATTTCCTGTACTAGGGTGTCTAAATGGTGAGTCTGCCTCAAAAAAAGGAAAAATGAGGCTGTAGCTAAAGCTTGTGTGATTAAGTCGTTGTTATCAAAACAAATACAATAAGTGGTTAGAACTGTGTCTCCAAGGCCTCCGTAGGTCTGGCTCTCTGAAGCTGTGATACAGAATCAGGTTTACCATATGGAGAAAGGGAAGGAAATAAACACGTAAGTGTCTACTATGGGCCAGGTGCTGCACTTAACATTTTACAGATATCTCATTTGATTGTCACAATAACCCTATGTTATTATCCACTTATGGGATCCTGTATTCCTTAATTACTCTGGTCTTCAATTTCCTCCTCAGGAAAATAAGAGAGCTTAGACTAGTGACCTCTGAAGTCCCTTTCTTCCACCTCCAGATGTGATCTTATTCCTATGGTCCAATTTGGCCCAATGTGGTTCTTTGGGACTGAAAAGAATCGAAAGGGTAGGAACAGCTTCAGCGCTATTACTTTGGAGACAACCTACTGAAGTCAGTCAGTCAATACACATTTATTGATCTCCTACTGTGTGCCAGACACTGTACTAAGCAAGGTGAAAGTCAGTCCACTTTCTCAAGCTGCCATCCAGACAAGAGACACAAAGGATAAATTGCAGATAATCCCCAGAGGGATGGGCTTCACAGAGAAAAGAGCCTGGGAGAAAGAAGAGAGTTGTTCCAACAAGACTGATAGATTGGGGAACATTTGGAGCTTAATACGATGGAGAATTTGGAATTAGCTTCCTTGAGATTTCTTTCACAAGAAACAGCCTAAGAGAATTCAGAAACCTGCACCATTTCACAATAACTCACAACCCGCCACCCTTCCAAAGCTGACTTCCCCAAGCAGGCTTCAAGTCTTTAACAAGGTAAAATGCTATATGGCTTCTGTCATATATGCATGCAGTAGAGGCCGAAGGCAGAGAAGACTGGTCTGCACCCCACCCCCCACCCACTTTCCTTTCCCTTTCTGCCACGGCCTCTGGCCCAAGGACCCAAGCAGCACAGCCTGTCCAACTTGCCAGTCTAACCAGGACAAGGGCTGAACAGCAACAGCCTAGGGACAGGAACGTGGCTACTCTTCATTACTGTACTGATGTCTCTCTTAACCATTTAACATATGTCATGCTGTGCTACTATTTTTATTGTTTCTAACATTCTTTTATATGCCACTGCTGAAGTTTTTGAGCATTGTGCCCCCAACTCTATCTCCCCCATAAGCTCTGTGTTTTTATTTCATCATTTTGCAAAGTGCTTTTGGGGAACTCATATGTTGAGTTACAGCAGAACTGAGTGTAGTGATAATAAAAGGTCATATTTACATACCACTTTAATGTTTACAAAATGTTAGACTGTTGGAGGTGTGGGAGAGTATTATCATGACACCTTTACCCATTAGGAAAATGAGATTCAAAGAGCCTCAGAAGGTGGCTTCCCAAGGTCACACAGGTGCCAAGTGTCCGAGCCAGAAAGTAAATTTGGACTGGTCATCAAGGGGTACGGGCCAATTGGGAGGGAGCTCCCTAGTGGAACAGTGTCTCCAGGGGTTCTGCCCCAGATCCTATATTATTTATCATTTTTATCAATGTCTTGAATGTTGTGGTCACCAAGGAAATAGATGACCAAGCTAGGAAGGATAGTTAACACTGTGTAGATGACAATCAGAATCCAAATATATAGACTGGTATCATGGTGCAAATCTATTAAGATGAAATGTCATAGAGATAAACACATAGTCCTTCACTTGGGTTCAAAGCCCAAGCTGCACAAGTATGGTATGGAAAAAGCATGGCTAAACAATTTAGTAAGAGTAGTAAGAGAGTAATTTAGTAAGAGAGACCTTGGACCTGGGCAACTAGGTGGTACCACGGATAGAGTGCTAGGCTTGGAGTCAGGAAGACTCATATTCCTGAGTTCAAATCTAGCCTCAGACACTTACTAACTGTATGACCTTGGGCAAGTCACTCAAGCTTGTCTTCCTAACTCCAGGGCTGGCACTCTATCTACTGTGCCACCTATCTGCCCTGAGAATATTTAACCTGGAGAAAAAAGGATTTGGAGGGTAGGAGGACCCTGTGAAAGGATTCAACATGTCCTTCTTGGCCCCAAACTGAGAACAATGTCTAGAAGCTGCAGTCTGGCTTTGACTCAATGTAAGGAAAAATTTCCCAACAATTCAGACTACTCAGAGGTAGAATGCATAGCCTTATGAAGTACTGGATTTACACTCATCGGAGGTTTTTAAGGAATGGCTGGACCGTCACTCCTTAGGCAGGTTACAGAGGGGATACTTGTGCATTAACTCAATGATTCAGGACCTCCTTTGGACTCATATGCACTAAATCCAGTCCTGGGAGCCTGACCCAAGAAAGTAATTTTCTCTTGGTTCATTATGTCCTCATGCTAGAGTTTACGCCAAAGATGTCTCCAAAATAAAGCCTATTTATAACCAGTGTCTGGATTTTCCAAAATGTTGATATAAGCTCCTCATATAAGTATTCAGCTTACTAAATGCATATTGATTAGAATAGCATTTATTTCATCCTACAGAAAATGCGGATGTTGCAAAGGTCTCCCAGGAGCTCATAAACAGTTATAGAAAACACATCAAACAACAAACATTTATCAAGCACCTACGATGTGTCATCATCATCTCATCACCTCATACCTTGTTGGTCTCCTTCGAGTTTTCTTTCCACCACAATCTATCTGCCACTCAGCTGTCAAATTTGAGAGCATTCATTAAGTACTTGCTGTGACATACATTGGGAATGTATCATTGGAGCCAACGTTGTTGTAGTTTGTCCTTTGTTTTTGAAGAGGACTGTGACATCAGGAAGATGATGCCACAACTGGCAAGTGGCTTGGATTTCAGTGAGGGAAAGCTGGGCAAGGTCCCCAGACTCACTTTCTCCTCCAGAGCCATCTGGGTCTAGTGGTGAGATGGAGATCAGAATGACTGGAGGTGTTCCAGTCGTTAGAGCTGATAATCTAGGCATGAAGAAAGAGGAGGATTCTGGAGAAAGTCCAGGCATAAAAATGAGGTGAAGCATGTCTACAACTCTTCCTAAAATGAAAGTCCCAGGAAGAAAGTCAATAATGAGGAGAAGAGAGCTCCAGGAGAGAGAGAGAGACAGAGAGAGAAGGAGAGAGGGAGAGACAGAGAAAGAGAAAGGGGGAGGGAGGGAGAGAGTGAATAGAGGGACTGAAAAAGAGAATCATCAGGTTCAATATGGAAGGTGGGAAAAATCTCCTTCTTGGCTCTACCCTCAATCACACCACAGTATGTGTTGTGGTGTAAACCAGAACAAAGAGATACAGGAAGGAACACACTGGGTTTCGGGCAATGAATCTAACATTGCCTTTAACATTCCAGTTTATAGGATTCAAGGAGTATGTCTAACAAACAGACAAGAGAAGAGTGGTTTCCCTAAAGGATCACACAACCCCAGCAATGCTCCCTGTAGGAGGTGTGTGCCCAGCTGCTGTTCTTGGAGACCACAGAGGTTTCCCTCCTCTGTTTGTTACTTCTAGCTCTGCAAATTCAGTCTGAGGGCAGCATGGATAAATCAGTACTGGACACAGTTATCTGAGATATGGACATGACCTTCACAAAGTAAGGAGTGCCAAGGCTATTCTCATCACCCCTGGGAGGCAGAGAAAGTGAAAGCATCTTTCCGTTGGGTGTGCCTTTTGGTCTGTAGATTTGCTCATTAAAGGTGTGTCATCTTTATCAGTTTGCAGAGAAAAGTAGCACCTCTCCCCTTCTTTCTACTCCTCAGAAATCAATCAATAAGAATGTATTAAGCATTTAATAAATGCCAGGCACTGTGCTAATTTGGGGGTATATAAAGACAAAAATGAAAAAGTCCTTGCCTCCAAATAATATATCGGGAAAAGACAACTGCAAAAGTCACAGGATATTGGAAACTCATTTATTCGATTTATTTGAAGTTTGTCATTGTCTGTCTTCTATACCTGGAAAGCTCTCCCTCCTCCTCTCTGCCTCTTGGTTTCCCTGGCTTCCTTCACAGTCCTTCCTAAAATCCCACCCTCTACGGGAAGCCTTTCCTAATCTCTTAATTCCACTGCCTTGGTTATTTCCAATGTATACCATACATAGCCTGGTTGTACATAGTTGTTTGCATATTGTCTCCTTGTTAGAACCTGAGCTCACAAAAGCAAGGACTTTTCACCCTTCCTTGTAATCCCACTGATTAGCACAGTGTCAGGCACATTGTAGGCATTTAATAAACTCTTATCAAATGACTGACTACCTACAATATGCTTGGCCCTGACGCAGAGAAATAACAACATTCTTTGCCCTCAAGGAGCTTACGAAATTTGGAACTTTCTTGTCTGTGTGCTGAGATATTCTGGCTCTCTGAATTACCTATGATTATAGCATATGTACTCTTGGAACCAGAGGAACCCCCATTTCCCCATGAGTCCATGCATCCTGAAGGTAAAAACCAAATGGTTCTCTTTGCATCCCATTGGATCCCTTCTGGCTGTGTCATTTTTCATTCTACTCTTTTCGTGCATTTATTGCAGGGAGTTTCCACTCTTAAGGTGGGAAAATTAAAGGAACAGTTCAACTAAGAGGATTAATGTGAAATGGTACATTTTCTCTGTTAGCACTTAATATGTGTTTGTTGGGTTGGATTGTACTCCAAAGACTTAGATAGCATTGTATATGGAAGCATCAAGGTTCAGCAAAACTAACTGAGAGATTTGTGGCCTAATGAATAGTGAGTTGGTCCTCAAGTCACCAAGGCCTGATCCAAATCCTGTCTCCAGCACTTGGGAGCTGCATTAACCTCAGCAAGTCTCTTCACTTCTTGGTACCTCAGTTTTCTTATCAGTGAAATGAAGATTGTCATTGTCATAATCTACCTCACAGGGTTCTTGTGATTCTCCAATGAGATAATAGATAGAAGTTCTTTGTAAACTTTAAAGTGCTACATAAGTAAAAGAGATTCAGGGTTTCACAGGGTTTTTCTTTTACTATTCTGTTTTGTATATAGAAGTGTCCTTTTTTGTATTTAAGTTTAGAATTTTTTTAAAAATAATCTTAATTATTTTTTAAATTTTAATTTAAAAAGTTAACATTTTAAAATTAATTTTTTAAGTGCTTTATAAATGCCAGCTATTATTCTTTGTCCAACATCAAGCATTGGTTAAAGTTAGAACTTGAAACTATATTCCTCAATCTCCCAATTTAGCAACAATCATCATGGCCACAAAAAGGTTCCCTGTTGATCAGCTTCCAACAATAAAATTAGTTACCTATGTGTAACACCTCCACCCATGCTCCGGGGGAAGAGGAAGGTTGAAAGAGGGATGGGGAGGGAGAGAGACATGATTACTAATTGGTTGACAGACATCTACAATACTGTGAACCTGCATACAGGGCAGACAGAAAGTGGAGAGGCAAGCTCAAACTTAGGAATGTGGACCAGAGCCATAGACTTGTGGGGAAGCTGGGCTCTAACATATCCCTTGAATCACCATGACTGCTAACAGCAGACTCCCTGTCACATTGTTCCCTCCTTGGTTAAGCTGAGGTTTTATCCCACTTCCTAGTTAAAGAGGTCTCATTAATTCTGATTTTTCTTGTTGTTTTCCCTACTCAGTATAACTTCTTTCATTTCTTTTTTTATTTAAATTTTTTTGTTATATGTTAAGTTCTAAACTGTTTCTCTCCCCCCTTCCTTACCCTGCATTAGAGATCATCATTTGATGCAGAGATAGATAGACAGGCAGACAGACAGATAGATGGATGGATGGATAATAGATAGAAAGATAGATAGATAGATAGATAGATAGATAGATAGATAGATAGATAGATGATAGATAGATGATAGATAGATAATAGAAGGATAATAGATAGATGGATAATTAATAGATAGATAATAAATAGAAGGATAATAGAGAGAGATAGATGATGGATAATAGGTAGATAGATGAATAATAGATAGATGGATGATAGATAGAAAGATAGATAGATAGATAGATAGATAGATAGATAGATAGATAGATAGATAGATGGATGGATGTAAAACCTTACTATGCATACTTCTATTTATCAGTTCTTTCTTTGGAGGTGGATAGCATTTTCCTTCATAGGTCCTTTGTAGTTGATTTCAGTATCTATAATACTCAGAATAACTAGTCATTTAATTATTCTTCTAACAATGTTGTTGTTTTGAAGCATATAGCATTCTCTGGCTTCTGCTTACTTCACTCTTCATTATTTCATGCAAGCCTTTCCACTTTTTTTTTTCTAAAATCAACCTGTTCATCATTTCTCATAGCATCATAATCATATACCACAACTTGTTTAGTCATTTCCTAATTGATGGGCATCTCCTCAATTTCCAAAAAGAGAGCTGCTATAAATATTTTAGAACATATAGGTTCTTTTCTTTTTTCCCCTGATAACTTTGGGAAACAGACTTAATAATAATATTGCTGGGTTAAATGGTATACACAGTTTTATAACTCTTTAGGCACAATTCCAGATTGCTTTCCAAAATGGCTGGATCAGTTCACAGTTCTACCAACAGTGTATTAGTGTCCCAGTTTTTCCAGATCCCCTCCAACACTTGTCATTTTCCCCTTTTATTATTTTAGCCAATCTATAGGTGTGAGATGATATCTCAACATTATTTTAATTTGCATTTCTTTTATCAATAATGATTTAGAGCATTTTTCATTTAACAAGATATAGCTTTGATTTCTTCACTGAAAAACTGCCTGTTTATATCCTATATTTATCAATTGGAAAATGATTCATATTCTTAAAATTTTGACAAAGTTATTTTAAACTTCTTTTGTTTCTGTTAATTTACTTTGATATAGAGATGTACTAGCTATCTGTTGACTGTTCTTTGTGTAACCAGCAGTTTAGGGGAGGGAGACTTATGCTTACTCTCCCTTTGGGAAAGATCATGGAAAGAGGCTTTTACTTTGAACTCCTGTTGTTTTCTTAGACTATAGATATTTGATGTGCAGTAGAAAGATATAATTCTAACCCAATGCTCCTCTTGAAGCAAGTTCCCAGCCCCAGTCCTCTTCTGTATATCCCAAAGGCAGAAATTGAAGTCTCCTTTAGAAACATGGTGGGCTAGTTCCCAGATCAGCCATCTTTCCATGCCTTACATAGGCCATTAAACAAAAACATCTGCACATCGCTATTATTTAAACATAGTTCTTGATACTAATTAAGACCTTCACATCTATTCTATTTGCTCTTCACAACAACCATGAGGGTGTGAGGTAAGTAGAGCAAGATGAAGATGCTAGACTTCT
The DNA here is from genome assembly GCF_003287225.1 of Phascolarctos cinereus. Lineage (NCBI taxonomy): Eukaryota > Metazoa > Chordata > Mammalia > Diprotodontia > Phascolarctidae > Phascolarctos > Phascolarctos cinereus. The sequence continues at coordinate 342,538,014 of NW_027556098.1, read as the reverse complement.
GTGACATTACACTAGGTGCCATGCATGTCTTCACACAAATAGTGATCAGTAGAGTCTGATTCCAAATCTGAGGCTCTTTTAACAACAACGTGCTGGCTGTCAAGGCTCTACTCTTCGTTGCTCTCAAGTGAGCCAGGATGATGTCATTGAGCTTCTTAATAAATGCCACCTTCCAGCCGCTGCTGCTGCTATTCATCATCCATTTCCAATTGGATAAAACAGACGGAATTGACCTCAAAACACGATAAGGCACTTTTTTTTTTACACAGGCCTCACATAATTGAACTCTGGCTAAATAACTTTCTATCACTGCCCTCTCTTCTTTTAAACCCTTTTTAACCTGCTAAATCCAAACTAAAACAGACTCACACAAAGAAAACTTTTAGACCATCTATTATTCCAACCCTCCCATTTTATAGAAGAAGAAAGTGAGACCCAAAGAGACAAAGACATTGCTTGCCCACAGCCATGTGGCTGGTTAGTGGAAATTCATCCTAATTCAACTCATCAGGTTGTCTATTTAGTTAGTACATCCCTTCTTTCCTTCCTTCCTTCCTTTCTCCTTCCCTCCCTCCCTCCCTCCTTCTAATTCTTCTCCTTCTGTCCACCTAGGGAATCATACCCTCACCTGTATGCTTTGTCCAAAGAAATATAGATTTTGAAGGCCAAAACCTTGCAGGATATCTTGGGGTTTGATTTCTTTTTTTCCTCTTCCCTACCTATTTATTCTACCATTTTTGAGGAAATAAAAAACTAGGACAATTGACTCTTTTGTCCCATGTAGTTTTATTTATGATTTCTTGAAATACAGCATTAGAAGATTAGGCTTTGATAAAACCCACTGGGATCCAAATAGAGCTATTTGATCATGCCTTAAGCCCAAATCACTCTGGCTTTACTGACTGGCCAATAATAGGGCCCAGACCAAGCCTCACTTGGTCATTGTTTGGGTTTTGCTGGCTCAGAGTAAATAGCAATTGTTTCTGTTTTGGCCAGAAACCCTGAGGGTCTTCACCAGCCAGACTGATTTTGGTTTTTTGGACCAGGTTTAAAAGGCCATTTTTTGCCTCATTTCTTACCATCCTTAATCACCGAATGGGTGTTGCCTCAGACAAACTGAGACCTAGGAAGGCCTTAGCTTAAAAAAGGCCAGGCCTCCCACTGTATCCGAAGACATCTCCACTCATCTTGATCTATATCTTGCCACTGGACCCCGATGGCTCTGGAGGAGAGAGTGAGACTGGTGACTTTGCACAGCTGTGCCTCACTTAAATCCAATAGTCAGGACATCACCTTCCTGATGTCATTGATCCTCTTCAAGAACAAAGAACAAACAATAGTGACATCGGTCCATATATCTGAGATAGATGGTGCAGATGGACAAGGAGTTAGCCCCAGGAATGAAGAGTAAAAAGAAAAAACTGGATTGCATATAGGAAGCTATGCAGTCCTTTTAATACTCCCGAGCTACAAATACTAATCCCTTTCACAAAGACTGAAAGGATCATATGATCCTAGATTTGGAAGTAGAAGGGACCATAGAGGTCATGTAGTCCAACCATTTTACAAATGAGATTAAGTGACCTGCCCAAAGTCTCACAAGTAGTAAGTGGGATTTGAACCCAGGTTCTCTCATCTCAGGTCAGTGAACACTTTAAACCTAATCCCTTACAGTATGACACCGTTTCCTCTTCTAAGCATACTGACAGGATATTAAACCTCTGGAAGAAAGCCAAGAAATTCCATGAACTGTCCATATGTTTCCAAATATCTGTGAGTTTGGTGCTGTGAAGGCAAAACATCTGGATGAATGGCTGACCTTTTTTTCACTTTTCATCCAATGTATGTTGTCATCATTTCCCATTTAAATTTATCTTTCTCCTCCCACACACTCACCCCCATTGTACTGATTCATAGTAAGGTGTTCACTGAGGTAAGAAGCTAATGTTACAAAACAGGTGTGGCAGATCATTGGGAAGATTCACCCGAAAAAGTAAGTCTAAAACTTTTGGAAAACCCCTGAGAGCATCCTGTCCCAGGAAACCTTCTCTCTAACTGAGGCTTTTCCAGTAATTCACTCTATGACCCTGAGCAAGCTGCCCCATCATTTTATGCCTTAGTTTACCCATCTGGAAATTCAGAATTAAGGTTGTGTCCCATTACCTGCCTCACAAAGATTAAAATCACAGCATTTGGTACTTCTTGGGGAAAGAAGACAGATGTTCCTGTTTACAGATGATATTGTGCTCACTGTATCAAGCTCCAGCACACATTACAGGGCATCCTTAATGAGATCTATGGTTATTCAAAAGGGATCTCCCTAACAGCCCACAAAGGAAAACTAAACAGATTTTTTTTAATGTCTGTTGTAAAGATGACAACATATAATCAGATAGCTGGTTCATTGTTGTTGTTATTGTTGAGTCGTGTCTGACTCTTCGTGACCCAAGTTGGGGTTTTCTTAGCAAAGATAATGGAGTGGTTTGCCATTTCTTTCCCCAACTCATTTTATAGGTAAGGAAATGAGACAAACAGGGTTAAGTGATTTACCCAGGGTCACACAGCTAGTAAGTGTCTGAAGTCACATTTGAACTCAGGGGCAGCTAGGTGGTGCAATGGATAAAGCATTGGACTTGGAATCAGGAAGACTCATCTTCATGTGTTCAAATGTCATGAAGAGTCAGACACAACTGAAAAATGGCTGAACGGTCTCTCAATGCATCCCAAAATCAAATTAGCTTTTAAGGCAACTAAGTGGTACAGTGGATAGAGCTCCGGCCCTGAAGACCTAAGTTCAAATCTGGCCTAAGATTTACTGAACTGGAGAAGGAAATGGCAAACCACCCCAATATCTTTGCCCAGAAAATCTCAAATGGGGTCAGAAAGAGTTGAACATGACTGAAAACAATGAACACCACCACCCTTCCCTCAAAAAGCTTACATTGTAATGGAAGAAAACAACACAAAATGGAGCTGAAAGGCAAGGAGCGAGGATGGGGAGTACATGTTAAGGGACATGGTGACAAAGTCAGAAGAAAAGCAGAGAAGAGAATGAAGTATTCCATACTAAGCCACTCTGCAAAATAAAAGTCCCAGGAGGAGCTAACAATTAGAGAAAGAAGCCAGAGAGGGCAGAAGGATGTTCCAGGATGAGAAGATACCAGGCTCTGAGGGAGGTTTCAAAGTGAGAAGGCAGCTGAAACATGATGATGAAGTCCGAAAAGTCAGAAGTAAAATAAAGGATAATATATGAAGGTGGGGATAAAAGATGGTTGAGGAGGTTAAGGAGAGTGTGCATTCAAACCACCGGCAACTGACCACTCAGGCAGAAGTGAGAGATAAAATAGTCATAGTCTTCTTGGATTTCACAAAGGTATTTGATAGTCTATCCAATATCCTTTTTTAAAAAAAGATGGATAATGTTGACTCGGTTATAGCAGATTTAGATGGATCTGAAAGCGATTGAATGACCAGATTCATACACTAGGGGTTTATAGATCAATATCAACCTGGAGAAATATCCCTCGTGGAATGCTGCAGGGATCTGTCCTTGGCTCTGTTCAAGCCATTTTTATCAGTAACTTGCATAAAAGCACAAATGTCATACTTATCAAATTCACAAATGACAGGAAACAGAGAAGATTAGCTAATATACTGGATGGCAGAATTGGGACACAAAAATATCTTGGAAAGGTTGAACAGGATGAACAAATTGCAAAATGGAGGATAGAGAAAGTATGGCTAGGCAGCAAAGTTAATATGAAGGTCTTAATGGACTGCAAACTTAGGGGTGTCAGTAACATAACATGGTAATCAAGAAGATTAAACCATTGTGTCCAGGGCAAAGGGAGTTAAATAACCAAAATGTCCTCTGCTCTGGTCTGACCACAAATCTAGAGCACTGGGTTCTGAGGCCATGTTTTTAGAATGAGTTTGACAAGAGGGGCTACCTATAAACTATAATTTTAAAAAGAGAGTCTGAATATATTATTTCAAGAAATCATGAAAGAAAGCTGTCTAGACATACTAGAATAAGAAAGTGAAAATAAAAAGAATCTACCAATCTCTGTCAAAAAAACCTGAAAATGAAAACTCCCAAGAATGTCATTGCCAAAATTCAGTTTCTAGATCAAAGGAAAAATATTGCAAGCAGCCAGAAAGAAAGAATCAGAGTACTGAAGAAACACATTCAGGATCACACAAGATTTAATAATTTCCTCTCTAAAGAAGTGAAGAAGATGGAATGAGATATTCCAAAAGGCAAAGGATATGATGTAGACCTACAACCAAGAATAATAATCCTAAATATCCCAAATGAAAAGACCAGAGCTGAGTTGAAATTTTGAAATAAAAACATAAGAGGTAAGAGGAACACACAAAAAAGGAAATATAAGTAATTAATTGTAAGAAACTTTATAAGGGTGAACTGTTTATATTTTAATGGGGGAGGGTGGATGATACAATAATCCTTTTGGAACACTAATGCCATCAAGGGGGTCAAATAAAACAGAGGGCCCAGGGATGGTTTTGTTATGTCTTGATGATTAAACCAGATCAGAGTTGAAACAAAAAGCATCACAAAGAGAAAAAAAATTTCAACTTTTTTCTATTTTGTCTCAGCTAAACTAAAAAAATTAGGAGTATCAATCACAATTTTTAAAAAAGATAAGAGCAAAAATAGAATTAATTAAAAGAGATAAACAGAGAAACTGTATTTTGCTGAAAAGTACCTGAGACAATGTATCAATTTCAATACTTAACATTTATATATGCCAAATGGCATAGTCACTAAATATCTAGAGGACAGTCAAAACTGAAAAAGTAAACTCTAGACCAATGTCCCTACTAAATATTGATGCAAAAATTTTTAATAAAATGTATGCCAAAAGCTATAACAACCATTCGAAAAAATTGTGCGTTATGACCGGGTTGGATTTATACCAGGCATACAAGGCTGGTTCAATATTAGGAAAACTATGAACATATCACCCTTATAAATAGCAAAAACAACAAAAATCATCTGATGATCAATAAACGCAGAAAAAGCTTTTGATAAAATATGGCACCTATTTCTGTTTTTAAAAAATAGAAAACAAGGGGCAGCTAAGTGGCACAGTAGATAGAGCACCGACCCTGGAGTCAGGAGGACCTGAGTTCAAATCCAGCCTCAGACACATAACACTCACTAACTGTGTGACCCTGGGCAAGTCACTTAGCCCTACTGCCTAGCCAAACAAACAAATAGAAAACAGGAATAACAGAACTTTCCTTAACATAGTAAGTAGTATGTATCTAAAACTAAATCCCATTATATATAATAGGGATAAAACTAGTGATCTTTCCAAGGAGATCAGGATGAACGAAAGAATGCCCATTGTCACCACTATTGTTGTATATTTGCTACCAGCCATTTAACGGTCAAATTATTATTATTATTTTGTTTTTGTTTGCTCATTTTTCTATCCTGCTATTTGAACTTTATGTTAAAGTTGGGCTCTGGTCACCTGGGGGCAGGAAGGCACTGTGCCAAGCTTGAGGCTTTTTCATGCTGCTGTTTTCAGAGCTAGCTCTGGGAGTCTGCAAGTTTTTGGTTCTTCCAAGGTGATGTATTCCTGGCAGAGGTGTGATCATTAATCTCCTGGCTAGAACTTCTCTTTGCTTTGGTATTGTGACCAAGACTCCTGCTCCCTTGTGACCAACCACCAGTGCTCCTCTCCTCCCTGGAACTCTAATCCAGAATTGTGTATGGGTGACAGCATTGCTAGTCAGTGCCAGCTGTGTCCAGTGCCAACAATGTGTCCCCTGTAATCTCTTTCTAATCAGTTGTGTGATCCCCTTACAGTCTCTGGGCTGAGAGCTCCCGAAGCCGGTGCTGTAGCTGCTATTGCTTCCTTCCCATATGGGTGTGACTCTCTATGGACTTCCACCCCAGTACCACAGACTTCTCCTGCTGATCTCTTCAGTTTTCTTTGGCCAGAAAAATGTCTCACCCCAATCTTCTGTTGGTTCAGCTGCCCCCAAATTTTATTTGAGGGGTTATTTAAAAGTGGCATGACTGCCCCTAATCCTCTTTCATGGCTCCATCTCTAGTTATTTGTAATAGAATTTCTGTCTCTTCCTGCTGAGTTTTTATGTAACATACAGAAATGCTGACAGTTTGGGGGGATTTACATTATGTCCTATAACTCCAAGACATAAACTCATAAGAAGATAACAATGTGGAAACAGCTACCAAAAAAAGCCTCCAAGAAAAAATGATAATTGGACCCAAACCCAGCAAAATTCCTGGGAAAGTTAAAGAAAGAGATGAAAGTGGTAGAGGAAAAATTGGGAAAAGAAATGAGAGTGATACAAGAAAATTATGAAAAGAAAATTAACAGCTTAGTAAAAGAAGCACAAAAATGCTGGAAAAAAATAACACATTAAAAAAAAAAAACAACAGAATTGGCCAAATGGTAGAAGAAGCACAAAAATCCACTGAAGAGAAGAACTCCTTAAAAAGCAAAATTGGCCAAATGTAGAAAGAGGTCTATAATCTCATTGAAGAAAATAATGCTTTAAAAATTAGAATTGGGCAAGTGGAAGCTAATGAACCCATGAAACATCAAGAAACAATAAAACAAAGTCAAAAGAATAAAAAAAACAAATGAAGAAAATGTGAACCATCTCATTGGAAAAACAGCTGACCTGGAAAATAGATCCAGGAGAGAGAACTTTAAGAATTATTGGACTTTCTGAAAACCATGGTCAAAGAAAAAGCCTAGACATCATATTTCAAGAAATTATCAAGGAAAACTGCCCTGATACCTCAGATCCAGAGGGTAAAATAGAAATTGAAAGAATCCACTGATTATCTCCTAAAAGAGATTCCAAAATGAAAACACCCTGGAATATTATAGCCACCCAAGTCAAAGAGAAAAATCTTCAAGCAGCCAGAAAGAAACAAGTCAAACATTGTGAAGCCACTGTCAGGATCACACAAGATTTAGGAGCTTCCACATTAAAGAAGTAGAGGGCATGGAACATGATATTCCAGAAGGCAAAAGAGCTAGGATTACGAACAAGAATACCCTACTGAGCAAAACAGTGTAATCCTTTGGGGGGGAAATGGATATTTGATGAAGTAGAGGACTTTCAATCAATCCTGTTGGAAAAAAAAAACATAACTGAATAGAAAATATGACATTTAAACACAAGATTCAAGAGAAACATAAAAAGGTAAACATGAAAGAGTAAAACTAAAGGACTTGATAAAGTTAGACTGTTTATATTCCTATAATAAATTTTTACACTCTATCTAAGAACTTTATCATTATTAGGGCAGTTAAAATGAGTTTATACACACAGAGGGGATGGATGTGAATCAATTATGTTGGAATAATCTGCAAAAAAAATGAAAGGCTGAGAAAGAGGGGTGCATTAGGAGAAGGGGGATGGGAGAGGTAGGAGGAGGAAATTTTTCTCACATAAATGAGGCATGCAAGGAAGAGCTTTTACAATGGAGGGGAAAATTGTGAGGTATAACAGGCAATGCTTTGAATTCTACTCTCATTGGAATTGGTTCAAAGAGGGAAGAATATATATGTACACTCAGTTTTGTATAGAAATGCAACTTACCCAATATGGAAATGAGAGAAGAAAGGGGTAAAAGAAAGGAGTGGATATGATAAAAGGTAGAGCAGATTAAGGGAGGCACTGGTTAGAAGCAAAACAGACATTTCAGAAAGGACAAGATAGAGAGGGAAAGAGGAAAAGATAAAAGGAAATGAGATGGAGTGAAATACACAGTAATCATAAATGTGAATATGGATGGGATAAGCTCATCTATAAAACAGAAACAGATAGAAGAATGGGTTAGAAACCAGAATCCAACAAGATGTTTACAAGAGACACACTTAAAACAGAAGGACACATACAAAGTTAACAATAAAGGGCTGGAAAAGAATCTAATACACTTCAGCTGAAGTAAAAAAAAGGAAAAAAGCAGGGCTAGCAATCATGATCCCAAACAAAAATAGACCTAATTAAAAGAGATAATCAGGGAAACTACATTGTGCTAAAAGGTACCACAGACAATAAAGTAATATCAAAAAATTTTACAGCAAGTTTCTCTGATAGAGGCCTCATTTCTCAAATATACAAGAGTATAGAACTGAGCCAAATTTATAAAAATAAGAATCTTTCCTCTTGATAAATGGTCAAAGGATATAAATAGGAAGTTTTCAGAAGAAGAAATCAAAGCTATCTCTGCTCATACGGAAAAATACTCCAAATCATTATTGATTAGAGAAATGTAAATTATAACAACTCTAACGTACCACTTCACACCTATCAGAAATGACAAATGCTGGAAAGGGTGAGGGGGAAATGGGTGCACTAATAAACAGCTGGTGGAGTACTGAACCAATCCAACCATTCTGGAGAGCAATTTGGAACTATGTCCAAAGGGCTATTAAACTGCGTACCTTTTGACCCCAAAATACCACTACTAAGTCTATATCCCAAAGAGATCAAAGAAAAAGGACAAGGATCTATATGTACAAAAATATTCATAGCAACTCTTTTTGTGATAGCAAAGAATTGGAAATTGAGGGGATGCTTATCAGTTTGGGAAATAGCTGAACCAGTTGTGTCATACTGTTGTGATGTAGTACTATTGCTCTATAAGAAATGACTAGGGGGATGGTTATATGGTGAGACCTATACAAACTGATGCAAAGTGAAGTGTGCACAATAACAGCCGTGTTGTAATGATGATCAACTGTGAAAGACTTGGCTATTCTGATCAATACAATGATCCAAGACAGTTGCAAAGGATTCATGATGAAAAAAATGCTATCCACCTTCAGAGAGAGAACTGATGAACTTTAGTGAAAGCTGAAGTATAATTTTGTTACTTTCTTTAATTTTCTTGGTTTCTTTAAAATAATGGCTAATATGGAAATATGTTTTGCATGATTTCACATGTGTGATTGATATCATATTGCTTTTGATGTCCTATTGTGAGTGTGAGAGGGGGTGGAAAGGAAGGAGAAAATTTGGAACTCAAAATTCAAAAACAAAAGAATGTTTAAAATGAATAAATAATAAATTGCAATGTTAAAGAAAAATAAATACAGAAAATATAAAATATTTGGTACTCCACCCACCAAGACATACATAGAAACTATATGAATACAACTATAAAAAAAAACTAGAGAAATAGGCAGATCTAAGACATTGGAGACATATTAATCACTTGTAAATAGGATAAGCCAATATTTTAAAAAATGACAATTCTACCTAAATTAATACATTTATTTAATGTCATACCAAACTACCAAATGATTATTTTATAGAGTTAAAAAAAATAATAATGAAATTAAATTCATGCATATGTTCCCCCTCTGGGGGGCACTAGAATGATGGGGGGGAAGAGGGGAGAGGGTTAGTAGCCTTGGATGATGCAAATTTCCAAATTAAAAGGTTAGTAGCCTTGGATGATGCAAATTTCCAAATTAAAAGATTAAAGAAAGTAGATTTCCATGGGGGTGTTGAGTAATTTTTTTAAATAGGGATGTGGGCCAAATAAATTTGGGAACCTCTGCAGAGGTTTAGACCAGGGGTGGGGAAACTGTGGCCTCGAGGCCTTGTGTTATATTCTTGTACTACCTGTTCTTACAACCACCACAGCACTAATACATAGTGGAGCTCAAAAAAGCCCTACATATACCCTGTTCAATTAAATTGAAATCACCCAGTGTAAAGACAGAAAAGTTAAGATACGTTATCTGGGGGCAGCTAGGTGGCACAGTGGATAGAGCATGGGCCTTGGATTCAGGAGGACCTGAGTTCAAATCCAGCCTCAGACACATAACATTTACTAGCTGTGTGACCCTGGCCAAGTCACTTAACCCCATTGCCTAACCCAAAAAAAAAAAAAAGATATGTTATCTGGGATGATTGCTCAGCTTACATTTGAAGTCATTCAGGGCATCTCACTACTCTTCCAAAATCCTAATAGGGTTGTGAAAAAGTAGTATTTTTCCCCTCAAATGTTTGGAATTAAAACTCCATTGGTTGTTGTTTCTTACCCTCCCTCTTCTCCTTGGGATTTAGAAACAGATGTGTCAATATCCTGATGAAACTTTAATATGATAAGCCCCAAATATGTGGCTACTATAATACTGAGGGAAATAGATTAAACTTAAACAACAAAATATTTCCAGCTTCCAGAAAGTCAACTTTGTAGAAGTGTTAAGTGGTGGGAGGCATAGAAAATATCCTGAGTGACACCTGTAACCATTTCCCAAGAAAATGCTGAAAGACAATAATTAGTCCAAATGGCTACATGTTTTAACCACTAAATAATTCTTGGATAGACATCCTGTAAGGCTTACAGTGCTATCTAAATAAGTTATTATAAAATTAGTTCTCCAGCCAAGACTCTTTGTTTTCAGACAAGACAATAGCTCTGGAAATTCAAAAAAGCACACTTGATTGCTTAGATTCAAGGCTCCTCAAAGGCAACTTATATCCCATTGCAACAGATCTGGATCAGATAAAGATTGGATACTGATTCCTCCCCCAGGTGATGCTGTCTTTGCCTGTTCTCCTCTGCTTCAGTGATAAAGATAATAATACATTTACATGGCATCGGAACTGATTGAATGTCCAGACTTAAATTGTAGTTGTTAGTGGTTCGATGTCATTGTTACAGAGGGTCTCCAATGGAGTACCCCAAGGTCTGTTTGATCCTGTACTCTTTAACATTTTTATCTATGATTTGGAAAAAGGCATAGGATGCATGCCTTGATGAGTTTGCATATGACACCAACATGGAAGCTAAAAGTAGCCCATTGTATGACAGAGTCAGAATTCAAAAAGATCTTGACAAATTCAAAAAAGAGAATGGGGATTAATTTAATAAGATGAAATTCAGTACAGATGAATATGTCTTTACACATGGGTATTAACAAATCAACTTCACAAATACAAAATGGAGGAAATGGGTAGATGGTCATTACTTAGAAAACAAGTGGGGATTTTAATAGATTACAAAGTCAAGATGATCCAGTGATATGGTACAGCAACTGAAAAAGCTCATTTCATATTGTGCTACACTAAGAGAGGCCTAGAATCCAGAAAAGTTCCACTGTGTTCTGCCCTCATCAGATCTCTTCTGGAATATTGTGTGCAGTTCTGGACACCACAGTTTAGGAAAAACATTGAGAAGCTGAAAAATGTCCAAAGGAGGGCAAGCAGAATAGTGAAATGATCTGAGTATATGTCAGATCAGGATCAGTTAAAGGAACAGAACATGTTGAACCTGGAGGGAAAAAGAGTCAGCTGTGTTCAATACTGGAAGGGCTATCACGTGGAGGAAAGATCAGACTTATGCTGTCTGGCCCAGAGGGCAGAGCCATGAGCACTGAGTAGAAGTTGTGAAGAGGCAAGTTTGGGTTTGATGCCAACAAAAGCCTTCTAACATTTCAAGTTCTCCAAAAGGAGAAGGAGAGAGAAATAAAAATATCTTGAGAAGTGGTAGCTTACTCTTCCTTGGAGGTCTTCAAGAAGAGACAGACTAGTGACTTCTCCAATATGTTCCACTGGAGACTCATTTCATGTATGAGATGGACTAGATGACTTCCTGGAGTCCCTATGCAGAAAATAGAGTATCAAGGGCACAGAAGATAGAATGCCAGGCCTAGAATCAGGAGATCTGAGTCCAAATTTGGCCTCAGATACTTATTAGGTGTGTAATCTTGAGCATGTCACTTAATGCCTGTCTACCTCAATTTCTTCAACTGTAAAATGGTGTAAAATGGGCACCTACCTCTTAGAGTTATTCTGAGGGTGAAATGAGATAATATTTATAAAGCACTTAGCATAATGCCTGGCACATAGTGCTTAATAAGTGTTTATTTCCTTCTTTACATTTCTGAAATTACGTGATTTTAGTTATGCCTTCAGCTTAACAGTTGCGGAAATCCACCATTCATCTCTGAGTTTCCTCCTACTCAATAAACTTGGAGGGTGACATGGTCAAACCTGCATTTTAGGAAGATTAATTTAACAATTGAATGGAGAATGGACTGGAAATGAGGAGAGACATGAGAAAGGGAGACCAATTAGAAGGCTATTTCAATTGTCATGATGAAGTAATGAGAGTCTGAACTGTAGGAGCAGAGAGAAGGGGGCATATGTGAGAAAGATGGTAAAGATGGAAATAAAGTTTGACAACAGACTGAGGAGTCAAAGATGGCACCGAGATTATGAACTTGAATTACTGGAAGGATAGTGGTACCCTCAGTAGTTTGGGGGGATGTGGGAGGAGAGAAGGAGTTAAGCTTTGGACATAATGGGTTTGAAATGCCTACAGGACATTCTTTTCCAGGTATCCTTAAGACAACTTGTGATGCAGGCCTGGAGCTCAGGAGAAAGACTAATATGTAGAGATCTGGATATTTTCATATATATATATACATATATAATATGTATATATATATATATACATATACACATATACGTATATGTGTATATATACACATATATACCCACAAAAATATACACACACACACATATGGAAGACTTCATAAAGATGATCATTGAGCTTATGGGAACTGATATGATCACCAAGTGAGATAGTTTAGAGAGAAAGAGAAGACAGTGTAGGAGAGAGCCTTGGAGAAACAGCCATAGACATGAGTTGGATGAAGACCCAGCAAAGAAGACTGACATGAAGTGGTCCAACAAGTAGAAGAAGAAGAGAATACAATGTCACAGAAATCTAGAGAGGAGAGAATCTTCAGGAAGAAAAAGGGAGCAGCAGCATCAAATACTGCAAAGAAGTCAGGAAGGATGAGGATTAAGGAAAGGTCATTATATTTAGCGATCCAGACATCATTAGTAATTTGGAGAGGGCAGTTGTCAGTTGAATAATGTGGTGCCAGATTGCAGAGGTTTTAGAAGGGAATGGGAGGAAAGGAAGTAGAAGAACTGAGTATAGATGGATTTTTCAAGGATCTTAGTTGAGAAGAGGAGAAATATAGGGTGATAGTTCTTGATCCCTAAAGGAGCCCAAGGGAGAAAATGGAAGAGAAACATACAAAGGTAAAGGTTAGATGAATCAGATTCAGTATCTGGCTGAAAAAACTATGCAGTTATATGGTAGACAAGGAAGGTGTGTAGCTGCAGGAGCACAACAGATGACTGGTTTTCACCACTAATGCAGTAACAATATATATATATATATGTACACACATATACATATATACATGTATACATATATACATATATACATATATGTATGTATATGTGTATTCCCCACCAAGTGATTCAAGCATTACCCAGTTCCAAATACTAACTACAGCAGCAGAATTTGAACTAGTGGGATTAGTCTTTCTACTAGCAGTTCAATAATGGATTTAAACTGTTTGTATCATTCTTGGAAGCAAAGATGTGAGAGATTTGGAAGAGAAGATGCAGAAGAAAATGGCTTCTGCTGTTCACTACTACTTACTAAGTTGCCTAAATGGGAAAAGTAGCCAGAACAGCTTGGAACAAATCATCAGAAACACAAAGAAGTATTTGAAAATGTTCATCTTTTGTTGTTATTAAGAAGTTTGTCACCTTGAACATGGTCATAAACGATGAATTCACTGTTTCCTTTGGTCAATAGACAAGGTTTAACCTATATCAGATTGCACGTCATCTTGGGGAGGGGGGAGGAGAGGGAGGGAGAAAGAATTTGAAACTCAAAATCTTACAGAAGTGAACGTTGAAAATTAAAAATAAATAAATAAATAATTTTTTGAAATAGCCAAGTCTCCTTGGCTAAATCAAAAGTTTGCGTATAGGACCTTTGATAGGATCTGACAACCTTAGAAGGCATTTCTCCAAGTATAAACTTCATTTGGTAGAGTTTTTTTGGCTTTTTTTTTTTTTTGGTGAATGGGGGTACAAAAGCATTGGCCTTATTCCCTGAGGGAATTCTGTATAGTTGCTTGGCATATTAATCTTGGCTTTATTATAGAGATAACAATAACAACTGAATTTTATAATATTCTAAAGTTTACAAACCCTTTTTTGTTTTTAAACTATAGGCAGGCAATGCAAATATTATTCTCATTTTATAGACGGAGAAGCTCAGAGCTCTAAGTTCAATGAGTTGCTCATGATCACACAGCAACCCTCCTGACTCCAAGCCTAGCATTTAATCCATCAAACTATAATGTTCTCGTCTCTGAGATCCAGTGGCAAGCAAGAAAAATACCTGGTAGTCAATAGCAGTTGATTTGGAGGGAGGACTTAAGTTAGGCGTGGGGTTAACTGCTTTGCTAGTACTGTGTGGCAGTGAATAACAGAGTAGAAGATCCAGGAAAACCAAAGTGAGCCTAGGAGATGAATAGCAGTGTTCTAGGGCCCCAGGAACACACAGAAGTTGAGGGCTGAAGCAAAGCTAGATTTGAGAAGTACATAGAAATTAAGGGAGCAAACAGGGGTCAGATATCAGGAAAGGGCAGTGAGTCAGAAAATAATCAAGAAACAAACCAGGGGTCCAAATGAAATAACAAGTTTGGAAACAGGCAAGTGGTCAAGAACCAAGCAGATTGATTCATGTCTTACTAAAATGGCCTTAGGGGGCAGCTAGGTGGCGCAGTGGATAGAGCACCAGCCTTGAAGTCAGGAGAACCTGAGTTCAAATCCAGCCTCAGACCAAACACTTGACACTTACTAGCTGTGTGACCCTGGGCAAGTCACTTAACCCCATTGCCTAACCAAAAAAAAAAAAAAAGAATGGCCTTAAAACAACTCACCTTTTTTACCAGGTTCCTATCAATGATCTCTTTTATCAGTTAGCGTAAATGCTTCATAGACCATGTAGTCTCATAGAGACTGAGTTAACACTGAGGGGAACCTAAATATTTGGCTCATCACTGCTGTGGCATATTTTTAAAAAAAGCATCCCTTTATGTTATTCTAAGCTAAGAAGAACTGGACCTGGAACATGAAAAGTTGTTGAACAGGAGAGGCTAGACCTCTCTTATCTCCTACCAGCAATGTGATAAATCATGGTACTGAGGGATCAAAGAAGATCCTAGTCCTACTCTAGGCTAAGTATCATTACTTTGGCTGAAAAAGGAAAACACACTCCAGCTGAAATGAGCATTATAATAATAGAGCTGAAGAAAACTTAGGACCATCCACACAACTCAGTGGCTAAAGGTAATGAAAGACAGCAGATGCTCATTGAATACTGAACCCAAGCAGTAAAGAAGATTGACCCATCTAGCAAAGAGAAAAAGCCCAGTGGCTGAGTGATCTCCCAGACTAGCCCAGCAGCAGATTGACCCACCCACCTGAGATACCATTCCCTACAAGGAGCAAGCCCAGTCGAGCTGCTCCTTCATTGGAGATATTAAGCTTTGTAAGGAATCAGCCAGCTGAGAAGTGGAACAACTTGTCCATCACCAATTTCATACCTCACAGTGAACTTTGTGAGGACTCTGGTGAGTGACTGTGAAAACAGGCACACTAAAAATGCACTGTTGGTGGAACTGTGAATTGGTCCAGCCATTCTGGAAACCAGCTTGGAACTATGTCCCAAAAATTCACTAAATGCCGGTGAGAGAAAAGACATTGAGACCCTACAATGCAGAGCTATGAATTACCTTGGTCACATGTATTTTATGCACAAGTGCCTCCCTACCATAGTACTTGAATTGAAGTTCATGCCACTCTTCCCCTCACAAATTCTGTGTGTACTAGTGGAAGAGTTCACCTCTGGCTTTAGGATGAAATGCTTTGTAACTATTTTCCCTGCTATACCATTTGGGTAAAAGCCTTTGCTGAAGAACAGAGTGTAATGGCTAATTAGTAAGAGAAATAATACTGGTAAGGGCTCATGAGCTACATTTTTTAAAAAACTAGTAACTTATAGGGTTATCTCTAGAACCCTGAGAGTAGCAGAATTTCCCTCTGGGGACCCAACATGAGTTGGAGTATGAGCCCAGAAAGTGGTGCTATGCAAATAATAAATGGCAAACAGAAATAATTTTTTTAATGTACTCACCACATTGTCCAACCACTCTAGAAAGCAACTTGGAATTATGCTGAGAAAGTGACTAAAACTCCCCTCAGATATCCTGTGGTTAAGCATATATTCCAACTAGTTCTAAGGCAGAAAAAAAAGGTTCCATATGCAATATGTGTATACATTGGTATATATGTATTGGGTATATATATTTATATACATATATGTGTAAGACAAGACTGTCCGTGGTAGCAAATAGCTGGAAACAAAACAGATGCCTATCCACTGAAGAATGTCTAAACAAATTTTTGTGCACGAATGCAATAGATTATTATTGCATTATAAGAAATAATGACTATGAAGAATACATGGAGACAGAAAATTGAAAATATTGTCTAAATAACTTGCTTATTCATTGCCATACCAATCAAAGTACTAAAAGATTATTTTATAGAGGCAGACAAAATAATCCTGAAATCATCTGGGGAAAAAAAGGTCAAGAATATCAACGGAAATAATGGAAATAGTTGGAAAGAAGGTGGGGAAAGAGTTAGAGTACCAGATCTCAAACTATATTACAAATAAGTAATCATTAAAAATTATTTGGTACTGGTCAAAAAAGAGAAAGGTCAATCAATCAGCAGAATATATTTGGCACCCAATATACAGATGGAAACTGAAACAGTATCCTAGTGTTCAATAAGCAGAAAGACTGAAGCTACTTGGGTAAGGACTTGATGGTTGACAAAAACTACTGGGGTGTTTAGGCTTCTGAAAGCCAAGATGGCGGAGTGAAAAGGTAGTCGCTCTCACTCTCCCCTATCAACCTCTGAAAACCCAGAAAATATCACCCCAGAAAATAAACCCTGGAACCACCTGAACTAGAAGAAAGATAGGGAGCAGCAGTGCAGCAGCCCAGCAAACGGGTCTCCCAGTGCCTCAGCAAAAATAAGGGAGGCAGCACTACAAGCAGCCCCAGGTGGATAAGTACCCTGTGGCATTCATCTTAAAGGAGGTGAAGAAAACAAGCTAAAGGCTTCCTAAAGCCCTGGCCTCGCTGATTCCAAACCAACACCAGGTGAGCGGTCAGAGCCCTGCAGCCTCCAATTGTGAAGAAATCTGGAAGCCCAGGTGGTAGAGCAGGCAAACACCAACACCTGGACCTCCAGTGCCTCAGTGAGGGCGGGGGAACCGGTGAAACCAGCTCAGAAAACCACCAGGTGCCTCGGCACTCCACCAAAGGAATCTCCCAGTGCATTAGCAGAAAAGGGAGACAACACTGCAGGGGCCCCAGGCAGATAAACACCTGCAGCACCCATCTAAAAGGAGCTGAAGAAAGCTAAAGGAAAGGAAAAGCAGGCAACCTAGAATTGCCTGAAAGTTCCAGCCTTGCTGATTCCAGCCCAACACAGGTAAGCTGCCAGAAACCTACAGCCTCCAATTGCCAGCATAAGAGGCCCCAGCACACAAAGCCAGTGACCAAGACCTAGGCTCCCAACACAAGAAGCTTGGGTCAGTACCCTCTGTTCCCCAGCAGGAGAGCTCAATCTCTTTAAAGGCCAGGGAATAAAGAAACACCATGAGTAAAAAGAAACGTACCATAGATTCATATTATGAGAAGAGTGAAGATCAAGACAGAAATTCTGAAGAGGACAACATTGTCAACAAACCCACATCTGCAACAACAAAAGGGAATATGAACTGGTCTGAAGCCCAAAAAGCCTTCTTAGAAGAGCTCAAGAAGGATTTTAATAGTCAAATGAGAGAGGTAGAAGAGTCCTTCAAAAATACAATTGGCCAATTGGAAAAAAAATACACTGAAGAAAACAAGTCCCTAAAAAACACAATTGGCCAATTGAAGAAGGAAGGACAAAAACTAACAGAAGAGTATACTGAAGAAACAAGTCCCTAAAAAACACAATTGGACAATTGAAGAAGGAAGTACAAAAACTAACAGAAGAAAACAATCTGTTAAAAACTAGAATTGGACAAATGGAAACTAATGTCTCTATGAGAGAGCAAGAATCAGTCAAACAGAAACAAAAAAATGAAAAAATAGATGAAAATGTAAAATACCTCATCAGTAAAACAACCGACCTGGAAAATCGACTCAGGAGAGACAATTTAAAAATTATTGGACTACCTGAAAATCATGATGAAAAAAAGAGCCTGGACAGTATCTTTCAGGAAATCATAAAGGAAAACTGCCCAGAAGTCCTAGAACCAGAAGGGAAAATAACCATAGAAAGAATCCACTGATCACCACCTGAAAGAGATCCCAAATTGACAACCCCAAGGAATATAATAGCAAAATTCCAAAATTACCAGATGAAAGAGAAGGTGCTGCAAGCAGCCAGAAAGAAACAATTTAAATATCATGGAACCACAGTCAGGATTACACAGGACCTTGCAGCTTCTACATTAAAAGACCGCAGGGTGGAACATGATATTCCTAAGGCAAAGGAGCTTGGAATGCAGCCAAGGATCAATTACCCAGCAAAAATGAGCATCATTTTTCAAGGGAGGAGGTGGATATTCAACGAAATAGGAGACTTCCAAACTTTCCTGATAAAAAGACCAGAGCTCAACAAAAAATTTGATCTTCAAGTACAGGACTCAAGAAGGACTTAAAAAGGTAAATGGGACAGAAGGATACAATATGTTGTTAATAAGGGGGGCTGTTTAAACCCCTACAAGGGAATATGACTTGCAACCCTTGAGAACTGTATTGTTATTACATTGTTAAAGGAGTATACATAAAGAGGGTGGATATTAGTTGACTTTGATGTAATGATAAAAAAAAATCTAATCAAGTGGGTTAAATGGATCCAAATAAGTGGATCAATCTGATCTTAGAAAATGTACTGAGAAAGGAGGAGGCAGACAAGGGTAAATTACATTACAGGAAAAGACACAAAATCCTATTACAGCAGAGGGAAAGGGGGGGGCATTGTTTGAACCTTACTCTCATCAGATTTGGCTCAAGAAGGGCATAATATAATCAGTTAGGTATAGAAATCTAACTTGCCCTATAGGCAGTAGGAGGGAAAAGGGGAAAGAAAAGGGAGGGGGGGGAAAGAAGGGAGGGAAGAAGCAGTAAGACTAAAGGGGAAGAAAAGGGAAAGGGATAATAAAAGGGGGAAGGGACTGAAGGAGGCGGTGGTCAAAAGCAAAACACTAGTGAAGGGGGAAAGGAAAAAGGAGAAAGAAAAGCATAAATGGGGGGAAAAGGATGGAGAAAAAGACACAGATAGTAATCATAACTGTGAATGTGAATGGGATGAACTCTCCCATAAAACGGAAACGGATTGCAGAATGGATTAAAAACCATAATCCTACAATATGTTGTTTACAGGAAACACATTTGAAAAAGAGTGACACATACAGGGTAAAGGTAAAAGGCTGGAGCAGAATATATTATGCTCAGCTGAAGTAAAAAAGCAGGGGTAGCAATCCTGATCTCAGACAAAGCAAAAGCAAAAATAGATCTAATCAAAAGAGATAAGGAAGGAAACTACATCCTGCTAAAAGGCACCATAGACAATGAAGTAATATCATTACTAAACATATATGCACCAAATGGTATAGCATCCAAATTCTTACAGGAGAAGTTCAGGGAGTTACAGGAAGAAATAGACAGCAAAACTATACTAGTGGGGGCCCTGAACCTCCCCCTCTCGCACTAGATAAGTCTAACCACAAAATAAACAAGAAAGAAGTTAAGGAGGTGAATAGAACATTAGAAAAGTTAGGTATGATAGACCTCTGGAGAAAACTGAATGGGGATAGAAAGGAATATACTTTTTTCTCGCAGTACATGGCACATACACAAAAATTGACCATGTACTAGGGCATAAAAACCTCACAATCCAGTGCAGAAAGGCAGAAATATTAAATGCATCCTTTTCAGATCATGATGCAATAAAAATTATATGTAATAAAGGGCCATGGAAAGATAGACTAAAAAATAATTGGAAACTAAATAATCTAATCCTAAAAAATGATTGGGTCAAACAACAAATCATAGAAACAATCAATA
This sequence comes from Phascolarctos cinereus, assembly GCF_003287225.1. Lineage (NCBI taxonomy): Eukaryota > Metazoa > Chordata > Mammalia > Diprotodontia > Phascolarctidae > Phascolarctos > Phascolarctos cinereus. Next base: position 342,517,960 of record NW_027556098.1, on the reverse strand, counting down.
ATTTCATTCAAGAGAATGACAATAATGAGACAACATACCAAAACCTATGGGATGCAGCAAAGCAGTTCTTAGGGGAAGTTTTATATCTCTAAATGCTTAACATAAATAAAATAGAAAAAGAGGAGATTAATGAATTGGGCATACAACTAAAAAAACTAGAAAAAGAACAAATTAAAAATCCTCAACTAAACACCAAATTAGAAATATTGAAAACCAAAGGAAAAATTAATAAAATTGAAATTAAGAAAACTATTGAACTAATAAATAAAACTAAGAGCTTTATGAAAAAACCAATAAAATAGATAACCTTTGGTTAATTTAATTAAAAAAAAGAAAAAGAAAACCAAAATTACTAGTATCAAGAATGAAAAGGCGAAGCTACCACCAAGGAAGAGGAAATTAAAACAATAATTAGGAATTATTTTGCCCAACTATATGCCAACAAATTTGACAATCTTAGTGAAATGGATACATATTTACAAAAATATAAATTGCCCAGATTAACCGAAGAGGAAGTAAAATACTTAAATAACCCCATCTCAGAAAAAGAAATTGAACAAGCCATTGATGAACTCCCTAGGAAAAAATCTCCAGGGCCAGATGGATTTACATGAATTCTATCAAACATTTAAAGAACAATTAATTCCAATACTATATAGACTATTTGGGAAAATAGGTGAAGAAGGAGTCTTACCAAATTCTTTTTATGATACAAATATGGTGTTGATACCTAAACCAGGAAGAGTCAAAATAGAGAAAGAAAATTATAGACCAATTTCTCTAATGAATATAGATGCAAAAATTTTAAACAAAATACTAGCAAGTAGATTGCAGCAACTTATCACAAGAATAATACACTATGACCAGGTAGGATTTATACCAGGAATGCAGGGTTGGTTCAATATTAGGAAAACTATCAGCATCATTGAGCATATCAACACCAAAACCAACAGAAACCACATGATCATCTCAATAGATGCAGAAAAAGCTTTTGATAAAATACAACACCCATTCCTATTAAAAACACTAGAAAGCATAGGTATAAATGGAGTCTTCCTTAAAATAATAAATAGCATTATCTAAAACCTTCAGCAAGCATTATATGTAATGGGGACAGGCTAGAAGCATTTCCAATAAGATGGGGTGAAACAAGGATGTCCATTATCACCACTGTTATTCAATATTGTACTGGAAACTTAGCTTTAGCAATAAGAGAAGAAAAAGAAATTGAAGGCATTAGAATAGGCAAAGAAGAAACAAAGCTATCACTCTTTGCAGATGACATGATGATATACTTAGAGAATCCTAGAGAATCAAGTAAAAAACTACTTGAAATAATAAACAACTTTAGCAAAGTTGCAGGCTATAAAATAAACCCACATAAATCATCAGCATTTCTATATATTACCAACAAAGCCCAACAGCAAGAGATAGAAAGAGAAATCCCATTTAAACTTACTGTAGACATTATAAAATATTTAGGAGTCTACCTCCCAAACAAACCCAGGAACTCTATGAACACAATTACAAAACACTTTTCACACAAATAAAATCAGATCTAAATAATTGGAAAAACATCAGTTGCTCATGGGTAGGCCGAGCTAATATAATAAAAATGACAATCCTACCTAAGCTAATTTACTTATTCAGTGCCATACCAATCAAACTACCAAAAATTATTTTATAGAGTTAGAAAAAATAATAACAAGATTCATTTGGAAAAACAAAAGGTCCAGAATATCAAAGGAACTAATGAAAAGAAATGCAGGGGAAGGTGGCCTAGCAATTCCAGATCTTAAATTGTATTATAAAGCAGCAATCATCAAAACTGCTTGGTACTGGCTAAGAAATAGGGAGGTGGATCAGTGGAATAGGTTAAATATGCAAGACACAGTAGTCAATGACTATAGTAATCTATTATTTGATAAACCCAAAGACCCCAGCTTCTGGGATAAGAACCCACTCTTTGAAAAAAACTGCTGGGAAAACTGGAAAAGAGTATGGCAGAAACTAGGCATAGACCCAAATCTCACACCATATACCAAAATAAAGTCAAAATGGGTTCATGACTTAGATATAAAGGCTGATACCATAAGTAAACTGGGAGAACAAGGAATAGTTTACCTATCAGATCTATGGAGAACAGAAGAATTCATGACCAAACAGGAGATAGAGAACATTATGAAAAGCAAAATAATTTTGATTACATTAAATTGAAAAGTTTTTGCACAAACAAAGCCAATGCAACTAAGATTAGAAGGAAGGTAGAAAATTGGGAAAGAATTTTTACAACCAGTCTCTCTGATAAAGGCCTCATTTCTAAAATATGTAGAGAATTAAGACAAATTTATAAGAACACAAGCCATTGCCCAATGGATAAATGGTCAAAGGATATGAACAGACAGTTCTCAGATGAAGAAATTAAAGCCATCTATAGTCATATGAAAAAATGCTCTAAATCGTTATTGATTAGAGAAATGCAAATCAAAACAAATCTGAGGTACCACATCACACCTATCAGATTGACCAACATGACAAAACAGGAAAATGATAAATGTTGGAAGATGTGGGAAAATTGGAACACTAATACATTGTTGGTGGAGTTGTGAAATGATCCAACCATTTTGGAGAACAATTTGGAAATTTGGAACTATGCCCAAAGGGCTACAAAAATGTGCATACCCTTTGATCCAGCAATAGCACTTCTAGGGCTATATCCCAAAGAGATCAAACAAATGGGAAAAGGACCCACATGTACAAAAATATTCATAGCAGCTCTTTTTGTGGTGGCAAAGAATTGGAAATTGAGAGGATGCCCATCAATTGGGGAATGGCTGAGCAAGTTGTGGTATATGAATGTAATGGAATACTATTGTGCTATAAGAAATGATGAACAGGCTGACTTCAGAAAAACCTGGAAAGACTTATATGGTCTGATGCTGAGTGAAGTGAGCAGAACCAAGAGGACTTTGTACACAATAACAGCCACGTTATGCAATGACTAAGATTGTTGAACTGAAACCTTCTCAGCATTACGAGGATCTAAGACATCTCCAGAGGCCTCGGGATGGAAAATGCTGTCCACATCCAAAGAAAGAACTATGGAAGTCAAATCGCTATCACTTATTTTTACCTTCCATTGAGTTTTGTTTCATCTTTCTGATGGTTCCTCCTGTTGGTTTTAATTTTTACTTACAACTTCACTAATGTGAAAATATGTTTAATGGGTATGTAAATGTAAAGCCTATATCAAATTGTGCACTGTCTTGGGGAGGGTGAGGGGGAGGAAGGGGGAGAAAAATTTTCAACTCAAAAGCATATGGAAGTGATTGTTGATAAATCAAAATAAATTAATAAAAAAAAATTTTTAAAGCCGTTTAAAAAGAAAAAAAAAACTAGAAAGAAAGAAAAAAAATAGAAATAGACCAACATTTCATGGGCAGCTAGAGTGCCAGGGTCAGACTCACAAAGATAACTGTCAAATCTGGCCTCAGAAACTAGCTGTGTGACCCTACACAAGTCACTTAACCCTGGTTGCCTCAGTTCCTCATCTGTAAAATGCACTGGAGAAGGAAATAGCAAACCACTCCAGAATCTTTGCCAAGAAAACTCTGAATGGGTCATGAAGAGTCAGACATGACCGCACAACAACAATATTTCATATTATATATCAAGATTAGCTACAAATGGGTACATGTCTTAAACATAAAAGGTGACATCATAAACAAATGAAGCAACATGAGCCATATGAAACCATCCAAACCATAGGAAACAATGCTTCAAATCACTAATTTTTTTGCTTTATTTTTTAAAAATATTTTTACACTATTAGCTTATTAGATATACCAAATCCAAAACCAAGAAACAAGCTAAGTCTAAGAGCTCAGTGACCTAGAGAGCAGAGCATTTCAGAATTCGCACTTCAACATTCACTTGAAGATGAGCAATGCCTCATCCAAAGACAAGGAAACATACAATGATTATCCAACATAACCCTACAAGTCCATACATACACACATGCCACCTCTCACTCTTCCTGCTCTGTCTTTGCCAGGCTACAGGCTGAGGCATGGTAGAAAGCATGTCCTACATTGGAGGGGTAATTATTAAGTTCTCCAGGGAACATTCAATATTATCAGAGTACAGTGAGGTACACCAGAAAAACAGCTAATAGCAAGAGGTCAAGACATGTCTCTTGGAGTCTGGCCTAAGAAACCACCTCAGGCTTTTGGACTTTAGACACCATGATAAGCTGGCTCTGGTAGTGAGGTCAGATTCAGACCAAAGGTAATAATCCCTAGTTAGTGCACAGGTATGGCCTTATTTTCCTTTATTAGCATTTTTAATTTATTAAATGAATGAGCTTCCTCAGATAGTGAATTCCAGGGAGAGATTAGTACCTGAAACCACTCAGGCTTTGGCAGAGAAACTCACATCACAGTTTATTTTTTAAAAACAAACAAACAAAAAAAACCCTCTGTGTTAGAATGCACCACTAGAATGTTCTTACTACCTTAAAATTACAATAAACACAAGTGGAATCATGGAGGGAAAGCATGTGAAAAAAAAAAAAGACTTCCAGAAAGCACTTTCTAGTCCATAGATATTAAACTCTCCTATAGGCATAACTTCATTGAGTATTAGAGTTGGTAGACATATTAATGATCATCTAATCCAGGGGTTCTTAAACTTGTTTTTAAAATATTTTGATGACTATATTTCAATATAACTTAGGTTCCTTTGTATTCCTATATATTTTGTTGTATGTATTCAAAAACATTCTGAGACGGGGTCCTTAGGCCTCATCAGGCTGCTAAGGGAGTCCATGAACACAACAAATGTTTTAAGAATCCCTGATCTAATCTTATTTTATGGATGAAGAAAATGAGGCACTTAGAAATTAGGTTACTTTCTTGAAGTCACAAAGCTAATGAATGCCAGTCCCAAGGCTAATTGGTTGGAATTGAATATCATGTTTTTTTCATTTGCTCAGGCTTAGAAATTAAATACATACATATGTATATATTAATATATATTTCTATGTGATGCATATATTATGTATAATTTGTATCCATCATGTATCTGTCTGTGTGTCTGTATATGAACATATGTTTATCTAATGGATGAGGTCTATTGGTTCTCTCAAGCTAATAGGAGAGCCCAGCATCCCCTCATGAAAAGAATTTCTTATTAAGAGTTAAGATTTCACTTAACAAAAGAAAAGCAAGGGGAAAAAAAGAGTTAAGACTATTAACTTTTTGGAGGATTCCACTTTTATTCCAGGATGTTAGAGCTCATGCAGCTCAAGAGAATACTAAGACTTTATTTGGAAATGGTGAATTCTGTCTCTAGTGATTTCTAGCAACGTGATAATGTCTTACAAATCTATGGTGTCTTTCATTTAAAGGTTTAAAGCTTGGTATACCTGAATCATTTCTCATAATAATTAGACTGTCAGCCAAAAATACTGACAGAATGCTCCATTATTTGCAGAATTCTGTACAACAGGGAATAGAAAGAAGACATAAGAAGAGTCGCAGTTCTTGACCTAAAGGATTTTATAATCATTGAGAAATTTCTTCCCATTTCACAGATGGAACAGCATAAATTGTGAGAAATGAACTGACACTATATAAGCAGCAAACTATATATTATTCAGAAGACAAGACAAGACAAAGCAGCTGAGGGGGTGCAATGCTGATAGAGTGCTGCACCTGCAGTCAGCAAGTTGTGAAGCTGGTCAGTCATCAACAAACATTTCTGTTCATTATCAATAACCTATGTACAAGGCACTGTGCTAGGTAATATATACCTGCCCAGAGAAGTCTGGTTACACAAAGTTGTTTGCATGTTGTCTCTTCCATTAGACTGTGAGTTCCTCAAGGGCAGGGACTATCTTTTGCTTTTCTTTTTTATACCCAGAGCCTAGTGCTTAGCACAGTGCCTTATATGTAGGTTATTGATAATAAACATGAATGTTTATTGATGACTGACTGACCAACTCTTCTATGTGGATTCCTCTTTAATAATAAACAAGAAGGGCAAATTACAATGTCTTAAAAGCCACAGTATAACCGGCTACTTTCACCTTTAATGAAATATCTCTGGAACCAGACCCCAAATTCAACACATTCCATAAGCCAAATAAAGATATGCATCTCACTCTTCACACTAAATGTATCACCTCTCTGTCAGTAGATATAGAGTATATTTCATCACTGTTCCTCTGGAATCGTGGCTGGTCATTCTACTGGTCCTAGTTCTTACAGCTTTCAAAGTTTGTCTTTACAGTGTTCTCATTTTATAAATTGTTCCTGATTTGTCACTCACGTGGCTTCTCTCCCAGTTCAGACACTCCTTGCCTCTTCTCTGACCATTGCCATAGTCCGATTGGTCTCTGTGGCTTCCGATCTCCTCCTTCAATCCCTCCTACACCAGGCTCCCCAAATATTCTTTCCCAAGTATAGCTCCATCCACGTCAGAATATCTTAAGTGGTTCCCTTGGGATACTGGGATAAAATACACATTCTTCAACCTGGCATGTAAAATTCTTCACAATCTAGTTCCCACCCACTTTTCTAGACATTTCCTATTGTTCTCCTTCCGATACTCCAGGCCAGCTTGTCCCCTGTTGTCCCCCCAGAGTTGTCTGCACAATCTCCCTGCTCCATGCCCTCGCGCTAGTTTTCTCCCACGTCTGGAATGCACTCCTTTCTTACATCTACTCCTTGGAATCCGGAGCTTTAAAGCTCATTTCAGGGGCCACCTCCTACGGGAACCTTTCCTTATCCCTTACGGGGTTGTAGAGAGGATCAAAGGAGATCATATTTGTAGATCTCTTGGAACAACGCCTGGCACATCTTAGTAGATTAATCAATGCTTGTTCCCTTTCCCTTCCTTCGTGTCCTCTCCTACATCAGATTGTATCTCCTGTTTACTTAATTGTTTGCATGTTGCCTTGCTCTTAGAAAGTGAGTTCCTTGAGGGCAAGGGCTTTTGCTTTAGTCTTTGCTACTAAATACGGATTTCAAATCCAGCCTCAGACACTTCCCAGCTGTGTGACCCTGGGCAATTCACTTAACCCCGGCTGCCTCAGTTTCCTCACCTATAAAATGGGGGAAATAATAATACCTACCTCCCAGGTTTGTTGTGAGGATCAAATGAGATCATAATTGTAAAGCTCTTAGCACAGTGCCTACCATATAGCATTATATAAATGTTTGCTATTAATATTATTAATTATTGTTGTTTTTATTGTTCAGTCATTTCAGTTGTGTCTCTTTGTGCCCTCATTTGGTGTTTTCTTGGCAAAGATACTAAAGCAGTTTGCTGTTTCCTTCTCTAGCTCATTTTACAGGTGAGGAAACTGAGGTAAAACAGGTTAAGTAACTTGTCCAGGTTCATACAGCTGGTAAGTGTCTGAGGCTAGATTTGAACTCATGAAGATGAGTCTTCCTGACTCCAGGCCTGGCACTCTAGCCACTGCACTACCTAGCAGCCTAGCTATTATTATTATGGTTATTATGGTTATTATTATTATTATATGTTTGTTGAATTGAACTGAGACCAAAGTAGCTCCCTCTAGGTTAACATCTACCCATTGATCAACATTCTTTTGGTGTAGTTGTTCAAGTATAGAATCTGAATCCACCCAACGGGGGGAAGGGATTGGGGGCGGTGCTTCATTGAGACATCTGCCAAAGCACAGGGTCTGAAGAAACTAAGAAACATTGAAAAGTAGAAAAGAAAGTCTTTGGAAGGAAAATTGACATTTTCTGTCCAGAAAAAGGTGGGAAAACATTTCCTAAGCCTTAGTTGCATTTGAAAAGCCAACAAGACAATGACTTTGCCTTCTTTGAAGAGAATAAATACCCACCTTTGTCCCTAGCCACTCATCTGCATAAGATGCATTATAAGGAGTATTAAAAATAAAAGTGTCTGAACCTAGTCACACTATGGCATCAATCAGGAAGTTACTGAGGGCTATGGCTTTTAAACTAGGAGAAAAAAATATCTAAAGGAGAGGCAAGTCTCCTCCAATCCGTACAGGACAGCCCCAGAGCCTCAGCTCTGAGGGAATCAAAGGGAAGAAGTTTTTGCTGGTCTTTGCCCTAGCAGAGAGAGAGCTTTGGAGCTCTCCAGATGAAAAGAGCACAATAGCATTCCAGCTGAAGGGAGTATGTAGTACCTTTCAGCCAGCAAGAGAATAAAAGTGAAAAAAAGACTATATTTCCCCTTCAAAGAGTAAGCACCATATCAATCCTTCCAGGTGGCCTGCTGAGCACTTTCAAGCAGTCACTGACCTGTGGGAAAGTGGCCTGCCCAGCCTTGTTGTGGCAGCCAGCAGTGGCTTCTTCACCTACTGCAGCTACAATGTGAGAAGCCAACACATGGACCACATGATCTGCTCCAAGGAGCCCACCAGCAGACCGGCCTGTCTAGCCAAGACGCAGCTGCTTGGACAGAGCCAACCTAGACCACTCTGGTTTTCCAGTAGCTGTGCACATGCAGCCCCAGAGGGCAACATGCTAGGCCCAGTAACCAAGACACATTGTCCTGCGGCAGGGGAGGAACTTGTTCAGAGGCTAGGTCAATTAGGAAGTGAAATTGGTAGAGAAAATGCTTAGTGACTAAGTTTGTGCCTGTTGGGGTGCTTGGGTGCTTATGTTTGGGTGCCTGTACTTGGGCCCCAATTTCTCCCTAGCTTCAGAAACACTGTCCCTTGATAGTCATTTAAGATCAATTGAGCCCCAATAAGGGCCAAAAACCTAAATTAATCTTTTTCTCTCTGAGTGAACTAAAAACACCCCTTCCTGTGTCAGCAAATTCCAGGACCAAACAGAGCTGATCAGTATTCTTCCTTTTGTTATCACTGGGCCCAGGATGTCTGGGACCAGACACTCTCTCGAATAATGGGACTTTTCTTATCTTGAGTTTCAATTGAGAACTGACCACCTTAACCACTCCCTAATCCCACCCTGAATCCCCTAGTTAGCATATTTGACATATGTTTTATTGCATTTTATCCTATATAAACTTTACCTGTACCTCTCTAAGGTGGCAGGATCCTTTAAGAATCCTTGCCCGCTGAAAAGCATAACAATAAATCTTTGCCACCTTGAATTACAGAATGCGTGAGTCTGTGAATTCATTCCAGACAACCCGTCCTGTACTCTGGTCTTTGAGGGGTCACAACCTCTCAACCTTTCAGCCCGCAACATGCCCACTGCCATCACTTCCCCCATCCCAACCCAGGCAAACCCAATGAACTAACTGCAGGGGAGGCTAATCCTCAATGTCTAAGAGACCCACTCAATACCCCATCCCCAAACTCTACCACATTCTCAGAATCAGGGCTTCATAAGCCAACCCACACGATTGCAATAGAACTCAATTTCTACACTCCAAAAATACCCCTCTTCCCAGTGTCAAGGAGATCCAACTAATTAGCTCAGACTACAACACAGCCAGATAACTAAGGAAAAAGAGGGAACTAGAGGGACTAGATGGCAGGGGGGAGTTCCTTTTTTCTTTATAGTAAATTCTAGTTGGGTTATAATTGTCTTCAATAAATTACATAGGGGAAAGAGTTGGGAATTACAAGACTTGGGTTTGAATTCTCTTGGTTCTTTTACTACCTGACTGGTGACCTTGGCAAGTTAAATCATTTCAGCTACCCGAAGCTGGATTTTATCATAGTAAAATATTTGGGTTGGATGAGATGGTCTCCCTTATACCTCTGATAGTCTTTGGTTCTACGTCAGGGGATTTTAGCCTTTTTTGTGCATCACAGATGGACCTTTTTTGCAGAACCTCTACTTATGGAAGATGCCCAGTTCAGCTATGTCTCATTCCTCTCCAGGCATACTCCAGACTTCCTCTACCATCCTTCCCCAGATACCTTTGTCTCCCCTTACTCAGCTTTTCTCCTTTATTTCATGTGTTGTTTCCCCACATTAGAATGTAACACTAAGATTTTCTACTTGAATAGGTATTCCCAGCTCTTAGCACAAGGCCTGGCACATAGCATAAATAATCTGAAGAATAGAATAACTAGAATTATGATGGGAAGCCTCGCAAAAGAGAGAATAACTGACTGGCAAATACATGGAAGTGAAAGCAATAGAAGTGGGACTTCTGTCTGCAAATGAGATTCCTATCTCCTGCTGCACCCACCTGATCTCCAGCCTCAGGTGAGCGGGGCAGTGATCTTCCTCGGACTATGCCTTCCATCTTCTGTCCCCTGAGAGAAGGCAGCAAGGACCTGGGCCTACCTTCCATCTGAGCCAATATAACTTCCATTTCCCCTCTCTCTCTCCCCCCAACCCCTGCACCTGTCCCCAGAAGAAAGAGGAAGAAAGTTGGAGGGGAGCAGGACTTACATCTCCTGTTGTGTAGGTTCAATTTCCATCTCCCACAGCACCATCTCCTGCCTTTTCTCTGCCTTTGATGGAAAGAGGAAAAGTAAAACAGGGTGTCCCATCTTACTATGTGCCTTCCATCTCATACTGCACTCAACTCCTTCTTGATCTCCAGCCTCCTCTAGGAAGAAGAGGAGCATCTTCAACTCAATGATTAACATCCTCATACTTGGTCATATCCTACAAACTCCAGTGATTCTGAACCCCTATAGGTCATCAAACAAATCTCACCACTCCTTTCTACCCTCCCACCCCAAAGTTCTAACCAAATGCCATAAACCTCTTCCACTGTGCCCTCTGGAATGCCTGTCCCATATGTAACACACTTGTCTTCATCTTACATCTTTTCCTTTCCCACTCCTTCCATCTTCTAATAATCACTGAGACTTGTCTCCCTCCTGTGAACACAGCTCCCCTGACCCCCCTGACCCCCTGACCCCCTTTCCAGTACTTGCTGTATCTTCAATTATCCCCCTCAGCTCACTGGTTGAGGGAGGGGAGAGGGAATACTCCTGTCCATTACCACTTTCAGGTTTTCTACCTACTTCCATCACTCAGTAATCTCTCCTCCGTTAAGTTCATATCTATCATTTAATCAAAATGTTTTATCTGTTAGCTACAGATTCCAGATCACTCTTCTTCTTCCTTCCTTAATGAGTTTTAGTACCTAGGTCACAAATTTTCTCTCTTCTCCAGCTCTTATCCTCATTCTAGGGGACTTCAACATACATATTCACTCTCCCTCAAACACTCTAACCATTCAGTTCCTTAGCCTACTCACTTCTCATAACCTATTGCTCCAGCCCACCTCAGCCACACACAAAGATGGTCATACCTTCGATCTTGACATTACCCACAAATATACCTCCTCCATGTTCAAGAATTCTGAAATTCCCTTATCTGACCATAATCTATTGGCTTTTTATTGCTCTCTCCATCCTCCTTATCAAATCCATACTCTTCCATCACATAGAGACCTCCAATTCCTCAGCCCATCAGTTCTCTCACAGGCCATAACCCCTGCACTAGCTCTTTCTTCTCTTTTCCCTGTCTTGACTCGTTGGTGAACCAGTTCACTCTACACTGTCCTTCTCTATTGAATCCCTGGATCCTTTATCATATCACCAATTGTGTTTCAGCACAATTGAATAAATATAATTAATACTATAATATGATAATTAACACAATATAAAATAACAACCAATATAATATAAAGAAGCAAAGCTTCAGCCTTGAATCACTCCTACTGCCTTCATCCTGATACATGTGCTGCTGAATGAAGGTGAGAAAAATCATGCAACTGTTCTGACTCAATCCACTATAAATATACATTATACATCAATTAGGTCCTCACTACTACTGGGCAATCCTCCCACACCTTCCTTATCAATTCACTACCCCACTCTCCACTGCAACTCTTCCAAACCTTTTCATCCCTCCTCAAGCCTCCTATGGTTCCCCTCCACTACCATTGCACACTGTTAGAGAATAACCTTGCTTCATATTTTACAGAAAATATTGAAGCCATTAACCATGAACCTCTTCTTCTCACCACTTCCTCATCTCCTATCACTAAGACGCCTTCTGCCGCTTTCTCCTCCTTCTCCCATCTCACATGAGGAAGACCTGTCTGTCTGCACAAAAGATCCCATATTATGTCTTATCTCCTCCAACAGATTGCCCCCTGTCATCATCCTTCATCTCTTGCTTATCTTCAATCTCTCCCAGTCCCTACCGTTCACAAGTATGCCCATGTCTCTCCCACCCTCAAAAAACCCTTGTTTCATCCTTCAATCCCCACTAATCATCATCCTATATCTCTTCTGCCCTCTATGGCTAAACTTCTTGAGAAAGCTATTCCATAATAGGTGCCTCTACCTTCTCTCCTCTACCTCTTTTATTAACCCCCTTCAATCCAGCTTCTGACTTCATCATTTCATGCAAACTGCTCTCCACAAAGTTACCAGTGATCTCATAATTGCCAAATCCAATGGCTTTCCTCCAGCCTCATTCCTATTAACATTCCTATTAAATAACCTATTAACATTCCTATTAACCTTTGATACTGTTGGTCACTCTCTTGCCCCTTGATAATCTCTTTTCCCTAGGTTTTTTGGGACACTAGTCTCTCCAGATTCTCCACCTATCCATCTGACTGCTCCTCATCTAGATAACAACTTCTAACCACAGATGTCCCACAGGGTTCTGTCCTGGGCTCTCTTCTCTTATTCCTCTATATTACTTCACTTAGTGATTTCATCAGCAACCATAGGTTTAATTATTATCTCTATGCTGATAATTGTCAGATCTATTTATCTTGCCCTAACTTCTCTGCTGACCAACAGTGTCACATCTCTAACTGCCTTTCAAATATCTTGAACTAGATTCCAGTAGACATATTAAACTCAAGACATCCAAAACTGAACTCATTTTGCCCCCTCCCCAAGCCTTCCTTCTCTTCCTAATTTCCCTATTACTGTTGAGTAATCCTCCTAGTCCCACAGGCTTGTGACTTAGGTGTCATCCTCAACTCCCCACTATGTCTCACACCCCCATATTTTTTTTGGCAAGGCAATGGGGGTTAAGCGACTTGCCCAGGATCACACAGCTAGTAAGTATCAAATGTCTGATCTGAGACCGGATTTGAACTCAGGTCCTTCTGACTCTGGAGTCGGTGCTCTATCCACCATGCCACCTAGCTGCCCCCTACAAACCCCCATATTTTATCTGTTGCCAAAGCCTATTAATTTTACCTTTGCAATATCTGTCAAATATGCCCCCTTCTCTCTTCTGACACTACCACCACCCTGGTGCAGACCTTCATCACCTCACACTTGAGATTATTGCAGTAGCCTGATGATGGGTCTGCCTTCTTCAAATGTCTCTTTACCGCAATCCGTCCTCTATTCAGCTGCCAAAGTGATTTTTCTAACATGCAGATCCAACTGCACCACCCTCAGGAGCAAATACAAAATCATCTGTTTAGCACTTCAAAGCTTTTCAAAAGCTCCCCCTCCATCCCCACCAACACCTGCCACCTTTCCATTCCTCTTACAACTTATCCCCTGCCACATACTTATAGATCCAGTGACATTGGTCTCTTTGCTGTTTCAGGAACAAGACATTCTATGTCTCAGCTCCAGGCATTTCCTCTAATTGGCCCCCATGCCTAGAATGCTCTCCCTTCTAATTTCCACTTACTAACTTCCCTGGCTTCCTTCAGGTACCAACTAAAATCCTATCTTCTTTTATAGGCATCCTTTCCTAAACCCTCTTAGTATAGAACCTTCCATCTATTGATTCAATCAATCAATAAATATTTTAATGCCTACTATGTACGAGGCACTGTGCTAAGTACTAAGAATATAAAAGAAGGAAAAGATGGTCCCAGCCCTCAAATTACAGCTTATTTGTACATATTTCTTTGCTTTTTGTCTCCTTCATTAGGTTGTGAGCTCCTTGAGAACTGGAGCTGTCTTTTGCCTCTTTTTGTAAGACTGAACCTCACAACATCCTGCCTATAGGTGAACTAATGTTCGTTTGTTTGTTTGTTTGTTTGTTTGTTTGTTTGTTTGTTTGTTTTGTGGGACTAAATACAAAATAAGAGGGCACATAGAGGAAAAGAAGGAAGAAGAGAGAGGAGATTTGTAGTATACCCTAATCAAGTCAAAGGCTAACAATGAAGGGAAAATAACTCCTGTTGGAAAAAGAGATCCTACAGGAGAATGGGTAGGTATGCAAAAAGAAGGATTGAAAAAAGGAGAAAGGGAGGAATTTTAGTAATAGGAAGGGAGTACCATTTATGAATATTCCTTTAGATAAAAAAAAGCTATACAAAGAGATAAGGACCTTCTGTTGAGTGTTCTCTGAAGAAATTTGGGACTTGGAGATTTGGATACTACTCATCCTGCCTTAGGAGAGGGGGAATCATAGCTTCTAGGGGAAACTGATACCCAAAAGAGTAAGAGACATGGATCCAAGGAAGGGCTTTTGAGGCAAATGGAGAGAAAAATGACCAAGAAGAAGGCAAAGGACAATAATGGACTGAATAATCAAGGATGTGGGAAGATTCCTTCCTAGAGATATCCTCTCTATAACCTTCAGGAATTGGTATTTCTAACAATGAGTCACAAGAGAAAAAAGGAGCACTGGGAGTAAGATTTACAAGGCAAATACAGAAATTCTTTAGAAGAGGTAACTCAAAGTAAGTGCCTCAAATGTTTTAATTCCATGAGGAATATAGAGAATAAAGAAAGACCAAGTAAGTATAAGAATCATAAATCAAAGAATAACGGGCTAAAAAAGACAGAAAAGTAAGGTAAATAATGAAGAAAATGAGGGGGAAATATTTTTAGAAGAAAGTACAGAAATGTTTAAAAGTAATGAACAAAACTAAGAAGAGGAAGATTTTGCTATAGTATTTAACTGAGAGGGAAAAAAAGAGGAGAAGAATTAAATAACTAGGTAAAAGCAAGCAAGAAAAAAGAACTAATAAGCAAAACACTAAAACTAGGGAAAAGGGTAACAAACAGGAGATGAGGTAATGGGGCATAAGGTTGATGGGAAAAGAGCCAGTGGGAATAGAGTTGCCTCAAAATAGATTAAGCTAAAAAAACTAGAGATACAGTACTGGCTTTACAGAAGAAGAGGGGGGGAAATCCTAATTTTGGAAGGGAAACACATTAGAAACAAATTAATTGAAATATAAACTTACCTCTCATAACTGCAAATGTAAATGGATTGAATAATCCAATAAAACAAAAAAGATTGACAGATTGGAAAAGAAAACAAAACCCCACAGTCTTTTTTCTTGCAAGCAATACATTTTAAAACAAATACACACAAAGTACAAATTAGGAGCTAAAAAAATTTACTATGCATTAAACAAATCTAAAAACAGCAGAATTTGCAAACATGCTATGAGACAAAACAAAAACAAATATTCAAATATAAAAAGGGATTAAATAAGAAAACTGCATTATGCTGAAACAAATTATAGAAAGCAAAACAATGTCAATATTAAACTCAGATTCTCCAAATGACTTAGCATCTAAATTTGTAAAGGAAGCATTAATCAAACTATAAGAAGATATAGAAATACAATAGTGGCAGATTTCAATGTCCTCCTCTCAGTTTTGGATGTATAACTAAAAGGTTTTAAAAAGGGAGAAATATAGAACTGAACAAATTGCTAGACAAAAATAGACCTAAAAGATTTATGTTCTAAATGGGACTGCTAAAGAATATACATATTTCTCAGCACCACATGAAACCTGTATAGAAACTGACCATGTATTAGGGCATGGAGATATGTCAAACAAATATTAAAAAGCAGAAATAGTAAATACATCTTTTACAGCTCATAACATGACAAAAAGGGTCAGCGATTCAGGAATCACAAACAAAAGACAAATTCAAATGGAGATTTAACAAAGAAATTCTAAAATAATGAGTGGATCTAATAACAAATCACAGAAACAATAAATATGTTAAAGAAAATGACAGTGATGAAACTACATACCAAAATTTCTGGAATACAGTTAAAGCAATTCTGGGGGGTGTTGGGGGGAGTAAGTATATTCCAATAAAAATACATAAAAAATAGAAAAAGAGTGGATTAATAATCTGAATATATATGTTTTTTTAGTTAGAAAGCCAAAAAATAAGCAACTCTAAAATAAACACAAAAGGAAAGATATTAAAATTAGAGGAGAAATAAACTGGAAACCAAAACAACTGTGGAAACAATAAAACTAAAAGTTAGTTTTTTGAAAAGACTAATAAAATTAATAAACCTTTAGCCAATGATTTCTTTTAAAAAGCAGAAAATAGCAAATGAGTAAGGTGAAATCACACACACACACACACAAAAAAAAAACCCAGAAGAAGTAAAAAGAATAATCAGAACCTATTATACACAGTTACACACTAACAAAACTGAGAAAGCAAAAGATATAGAGAAATACCTTAAGAGAAGACTAAATAATGATCTATCTTAAAGAACCCAATATCAGAAATGCAAATAGAACTAACTGTAAGGAACTACCAAAGGAAAAAACTCCTGGTCAGGATGGATTCATGGGAGTACTCTATCAAACTTTTAAAGAACAATTAGTACCTATACTACATAAACCTTAAAGACCAATATTAGCATCAGCTACTATTACTCTGAAGTTAAAAGGCTAAGGCCTTAATGGTTCCAATGACGATTAACAAAATGCCAGTGCTTTGAGGAATCCCCTGCCTGCTCTCACTTCTTGCCTTGGCTGTGTACCTGATCATTGTATTGACTTTCCTGATGCTTGGACGGAGGAACAGAGAGGAGGGCTCCTTTGGTATCCAGAGTTTTATACCAATGGTTCCTGGATTTTTTTTTTAATTTTTGCCACCATAGATCCATTCATTTTCTTCTCCTTGCGTGCTGCCCTCTTGAGCTCTTGCCTTGGTTACACAACCCCCAAGAGGGCGTAGCTGCTAGGAAATGCCACCACTGCTGCCAGCACTTGTGCCTCTATAGCATTCTGACCATCAGCCTAGCAGCTGCAATGAGCTTGTCTTTAAGGATGTGACCCTGATGACTTTGAAGCCCAGTAACCCCACCCTTCTTCCAGCTGTGCAGCAGCTGGAAGCCATGCCCAGGAGAGCAGCATTTTCCTGGGTACGTGGAAATAGATTCAATTGGCTCAGAAAATATGGAGAGGACAGGGAGAGGGCCCCCTCCCTTTCCATCCATTCATTTGGTCATTCAGCTCATCAACAAATAGATGTTTATAAGGTACTGTATTATGTATCAGAAACTTTTAAAAGGCAGCCATCTCATCATCTCCCACCTGACTGTACTTCTCTGGATTTCATCATTCCCTTGGGCCAAACATCACAACTGCCATGATTTTTGATTTCTTTTTATGTGTCTTCTTGTCTTTTGGATTGTGAATTCTTTGAGGGCAGGCATTGTCTTTTGCCTTTCTTTGTATCCCCAGTGCTTAGAAGGGTAACAGACACCTAGTGCCTACTTAGTAATTGTTAACTGCCTGACTGAAGGGGAAAAATCCATGCAGTGCTTGATTACATTTTGTTGTTTTTGTTCAATCATTTTAGTCATGCCTCACTCCTTGTGACCCCATTTGGGGTTTTCTTGGCAAAGATACTGAAGTGGTTTGCAATTTCCTTTTCCAGCTCATTTTATAGATGAAGAACTGAGGCAAACAGAGTTAAGTGACTTGCCCAGCGTCACACAGCTAGTAAATGTTTGAGGTCAAATTTGAACTCAGGTCTTCCTGACTCCATGCCTGGCACTCTATCCGCTACACCATCTAGATTCCCTGCTTACACTTACATGAATCTAAAATGCTCTGCTACCTTCCAAAGGTCTGACCATGGGCTCTTAAAAGGAAGAGTAAAGGAATCATGGACTTAGATCTCAAACAGATCTTAGAGATCATCTAATTCAGTTCTCTCATTTTAAAAGATAAGGAAACTGAGATTCAGAGATGTTAAATGACTTGCCCAAGGTCACATAGCTAACCCAAAGAAAGGCTAGCAACTCATGTTCTAGCCATACAATACGAATCTAATCTGGCACTCCTAGTCTATCACTATTTCATGCTTTTGTAAGACATTAATAAAGAAATTTAACAGTCTATTGCGCTTCCCTGCCATTTATTTTATACAGCTAAAAATTTCCTGGAAGAATAACACAAAAGTCAATACCTTATATAGCTAGGGAAAAAAATTAAATTCCATCCATTCAATCATATAATTGATTTATACAGTCCACAGTTTTCTTAATAGTTTTACATAACAGCATCATTGAAAGTATTTGTAAGCCCAAATAAATACTACTTCAAAGCATCCACATGTGCATTTAAAAAAATTAGTCTGTTTTTAATCTATTCAGGTTGGAAAAATATTGAATGTTTTCTAGTAGTTTTAGGCTGTATGTTTGTGATGCCAAAAGGCTAGATGAAAATGGAAAACTTCCAGGTTTTCTGGATATTTTCAATTATTGAACATTTGATGGCAATGTGCCGGGTATACAAGTGCAAAGGATAAAATAATCATTCCTCTCAGTGAGCTTACATTCTGATGGGAGAGATAAGTCCATAAAATATATAAAGCATAACTATAATATTAATAAATACAAATATTTACAAGGTAGGTTTTAGAAAGAAAGGTAGCTTGGGGAGGAAGGCTCTAGCAACTAGGGGGCCCCCAAGAAGGGTAGAAACAGACCATGTACCATTCCCTCTTCTTATATTGCTCTCTCCCTTCTGCACACCTCTGCTGTGCTGCTCCCTCTGCCCAAAATAGACTTCCCTACCCCCAGCTACATCTGTTCATGCTCTCCTCTTTAATAACAATAACTAGCATGTATAAGCACTTTAACATTTACTTTGCAAAGTAAATGTTTGACACTTGTCAAATAGCATTCCAGTCCTCATAACAACCTTTTGAGGTAGGTACTATTATTATCATCATCCCTATTTTACACATGAAGAAACTGAGGCTGATACAGGTTAAATGACTTGTTCAGAGTCACACAGCTAGTATCTCAGGGAAGATTTGAACTCAGGTCTTCCTTACTCCATGTCCTGAAATCTATACAACAATTTCCTTGATGCTTTCCTCATCTCCTACCCCCAGACAAAAATGATCTCTTGAATTTCTCATACATTTTTTCCTGGAACTTTCCTTTGCCTGTTGGAACTAGAAAGGACCCCAGAGTTAAGAAATCCCTACCCTTTCCACCCTCCTGACCATACACGCTCTTTTTTAGATGTGAAACTGAGACCTAGAGGGGTCAAATGACTTAATAAAAGGAAGTAACTAATTAGGTGGCAAAGCCTAGATCCGAGCATAGGTCCCACGTTATGGTTATCTGTGGGCATGTGGTTCCTTCCTCCCCTCCCCCATTGCTATATGAAAGCAGGATTGATATCTGCAGTGCCAAATGCATTACTTTGCACAGAACAGGTGCATAATAGATTTGATCAAATTGAACTGTACCATCAAAACCATTACATTAGAAATACACTTTTTAGACATGCCATTGGATGCCACAAAAAAGTCATAAATAGGCTTTTTCATGCCCCTGAATTAGAGAACATGAAAAGGAATTAAAAAAAAAATACATAATGTTATTCTGGTTAGTCACGCACAGTAAGTAAGTCGGAGTCAGCATTTGCTCATTGTGAAATGCTAAGTTTGAACCTTGAGCCCTGATTACACGCTGAACCTTGGCTTCTCATCTTTATAACTGATCTCTCTCTGGATTAACTTCGGTCATCTATTTCTCTTTGTCAGGTCTAGTCACTGTATTTGTCATAACAGAAGTTTCTCCCCAAACTTAGAAGGACACTTTGACTTCTTTTTTTTTTGTTGTTTGAAAGAAATCTTAAATTTAATGTGTATGTGTAATGAGGAGGGGAATGAATCTGGTTCCATTCATTCTCTTATTCATTCATGACTTTAATAACTCGCATGGGCCATGATAAGTTCCTTTTCTAATCTCTTTTTCTTGAAACTAAAACTAAGGCATTCGAAATGCAGTTGTGAATTTAATGGAGCAAGAAAGTACCTTGGTTTACGTAATAGATATCTTTGCAAAACTTCATCTTTTAAACACAGCAAAGGACTTGAAAAGATCTTGCAGTATATTTTTTGGTAAAGGTGCTAGAGTTTTGTCAAACAAGTTTTCACTATCTAAATGTATGGTTTATAAGTTGGGATTTTATTCTATGAGGTTCTTTACGTGGGGTATAAGTCTTTTGTTCTTGTTCAGTTATTTTTCAATCATGTCTGACTCTTCATGATCCCATGTTGGGGTTTTCTTGGCAAAGATACTATGGTAGTTGGCCATTTGCTTCTCCAGCTCATTTTACGGATAAAGAAACTGAGGCAAACAGGGTTACATGACTTGCCTAGGTCATACAGCTAGTAAGTGTCTAAGGCCAGATTTGAACTTATGGAGATGAGTCTTCCTGACTCCAGGCCCAGCACTCTATCCACTGTGACATCTAGCCAACAAGTTAATAACTCTGAACATTACAGTTTAGATCTTCCCCAATTTTCTTAGTCCCAAATAGTGCTTTTGTGTTTTTACAAAATCCATGGCAGATCTAATTGTCCATTAGCACTTCTTCAATTAGTTGCCTAGCTAGTGTAGTTTGTGAGGTAATTTTGAGGGAAGGGGGCTGTATGAATACAGGGGAAATTTCTGAACTAGAGGATCATCAGAACTAATGAATTTGGAAGAAAACCATAGGGGTCCAAAGAAGAGTGAGGACTGCTGCTTTTTTTTTCTCTTTATCCCCACAACCTAGCACAAGGTCTGACATGTAGTAGATGCCTAATAAATACTTGTTCAATGAATGAAAGGGATATTGCCCAAAGCTGGGGGCTTACTGTCCTTCTTCTGCACATTATGGGCCAGGGGCTTCCTGAGCATGAATTTAGGGCCTCCTAAAAAACGAAAAAGAGAAAATGAGAGTGCACTCTGATTATCTCAATCCAGCCACATTCCAGAACCAGTTCCAAAGCTCTGTCTCTAGAAGGGAATCCATAAGTGGTTTGTTTTTCTTTTTCTTTCTGTGATTGACTGACTGGAAGATTGGCCAAAATATCACATGCTTTTGTCAGATTCTTTTTTACTGTATTTGGAGGTAAATAGATAAAAAATCTTCAAATGTAAAACAAAATGGTGAGTGGGGCAAAAAGAACATTCCCTAACCACTCGTCATTTTTAAATGGTGGTGATGATGATGATGATGATGATAATGATGGCACAAAGTGCCTTCCTTCAAACAATTGTGACATAGGTTTTATCCAGTGGAAGAAATAGAAGTCAGGGTAACCATCACTTAATAGCACTGGATGACGGAAATACAGGATTTTTTAGAAACCTAGAGTGGAGAAAGCAGATTAGCTGCCCTCCAAGGGGCTATTTTGCTATTTAATGAGAATCATGAAAGGACTCATGAAGAAGGTGGTACTTGATCTGAGCTTTGAAAGAAACTAGAGAATCTAAGAGGTACAGATGAGGAGGGAACATATCTGAGGCATAAGGGACAACCTTCACATAAGTACAGAGACGGGAGATGAAACACTTGGTATGAGGAAGAACTAGTAGCCCAGTTTGAAATGGAGTATTAGACAATACAATAAACCTGAAAATATGGACGGGAGTCAGATTGTAAAGGGTTTTAAATTCTAAACGGAGGAGTTTATATTTTACCCTAATGGTAAGAGTGAAGATTCTTGACCAAGGAAATGGCATGGTCAGATTTGTGCTTTAGGATTATCATTTTGGTAGCTGTCTGGAAGGTAGATTGGAGACAAAGAATCCCATTAGAAAATTATTGTACAAGTCCAGAGGAGAGGTGATAAGGGCCTAAATTAGGGTGGTTGTCCTTGTGAGTAGAAAGAAATGGAAAGATGTGAGAAATATCATAAATGCAGAATTGAGAAGACTTGGTAACTGATTAGATGTGAAGGATGAGGAAGACAGAAGAGTTAAGGATGATTCTAAGATTGTGAACACGGGTAAATAGACAGATGGTGGTTCACTCAACAGAAATAGAAAAGTTAGGAAGAAGAATAGAATTTTGAGAGAAAAGTAATAAGTTCTGTTTTGAACATGTTGAGTTTGAGACACATACAGGACATCCACTTTGAAATGTCCCATGGGTAGGAAAGCTTAAAGGACAAACCAGAACTGGACCTCTAGATACTTTTGGTGTTGTTCAGTCATTCAGTTGTATCTTCATGACTCCATATTTATAGTACTTCAGGCTCTTCTGTCCTCCAGTATATCTCTAAATCTGTCCAAGTTCATGTTTGCTGTTTCCATAATATTATCTAGCCATCTCATCCTGTGATGTCCCCTTTTCCTTTGCCTTCAGTCTTTCTCAACATCATAGAAATCATCTAAAGATAGTAATTGAACCTCTGAGGGCTGATGAGATCACTAAAAGAGAAATAGAGAAAGAAGAGGGCCCAGGGCACAGCCATGGGGGTACACCCAGAAATAAGGGATTAAAAAAGAAATGGACTATCCCGTAGGAGAACCAAAAGAGAGTGGTATGAAAAGAGAAGAAAGGACATCCCAGAACAGAGGATAATCATCAGTGCTACAAAGAAGACAAAAAGAATTAGAAGAAAAAAGGCATTAGATCATTGGTAACTTGGAAGAGGGTAATTTCAGTTGAGTGAAGAGATCATAGACCAGATTGTAAGGGGGTGAGAAATGAGTGAGAGGAAAAGGGGATCCTGAGAGTTTGCTTATGAAAGGGAATGGACTCAGTCGGACACACTGTAACTTGACTCTAGCATAGTGATGTCATTTTGGTCTTCTTCAAGAACGAAGGGCAACAACTAACCATGAAAAGGAAGAACAATCTAGGATTGTCCTAGGAGTAGGGTCCCTTTATCTGCCAGCAACGGAAGACTCAGAGCCTGAGAGTTCAAATAAATAACTGTTTTGTAGGCAGAAGTCCAAGTGAACATAGCATCTCTTGGTCTTTTCCAATCAAGGTGCTCTAGGTAGCCCCCAACTAAAAGCAGCCACACTGGTTCTAAGAAGCATCCAAACACAAACTGGAGGGTTGTGCTTACATACATCTTGCCACAAAGGGCCAATACCTAGACTTCAGGTCAATTTGTTCGGGACAGAGTTACCTCAAGCTGCTCTGAGCCTGCTTCACAGCATCCTTGCCTACAACAGGATGATACTCTGAGGGGATGGCAGAATTACGAGAAGGTAGTTTTGAAGAATGGAAGAGAGCAAGACATGTTTGTAAGCAGCATGAAAGGAGTCAGTAGATAGGAAGACATTGGGTATTGGGGAGATGGGATCAAGGCAAAAGTAGAGGGTTTGGCCTTGGCAAAGAGAAAGTCCCCTTCTTTATCAAAGATTGGGACAAAGAAATAGAGAATGGAAAATGATGTCAAGTGATTATGAAATGTAGATAAATGGAAAAGATGGAGCTCACAGTAAATGGCCTCTATTTTCTCAATAAAGTACAAAGTAGAGTTCTTGGTAATAATAACTGCTAACATTACGTAGTGTTTACTATGTGCTAGACACTATGCTAAGCACTTTCCAAAAACACCTCATTTGATCCTCACAAAAACCCTGAGGAAACTGAGGCAAAATGGCTTGCTGAAGAACACAGTCAGAAAGTATCTGGGACCAAATTTGAACTTCCTTTTCCTAACTCCAGGCCCAGCACTGTATTCACTGCACCACCTGTTGCCCCTGGAGGTAGGGAAAGGTTGGGGAGAGGTTAGTATGAAAGACTAAAGCAGAGAAGAAAAGGCTCAGAGCAGCTGATATAAGGAGCATCATAGTCACTTAGGAGGGATAAAAAGATGCCATGAGAGTCCAGCTAAGATTAGGTAACAAGTTTGAATGTATAGCTTACTCTAGTACCACTCAGTACCAAGTAGCAGAAGGAGAGGGCGAGAGATCTGAGAGTGCAGAGAAGTGTAAATTGAATTGGTTAATGGGAGGATCAAGATTGGGAGTAAAGGAAAATGAAGACAGAGCACAGCCATAGGAGGGAACTGGAAGTCACAATGAGAGCAAAGAATGGGTTTAGGAGGAATAAGGCACAAGAAGGAATGGAATGGTGAGAAATTAGAGTGGAACCTTTGTGGGTGATGGTGAAGACAAGGATGTCATGATCCCTCTGTGTGGCTGAAGGTAAAGGTCAAGGGAATTGAGAAGCCTGTTTAGCTGAGGGGTCAGGCTATTTGAGGAGACCTTGGCATGTACACTGCAGCCCCCAGTATAAAGGCATGGACTGGGTAAAGAGAAAGACTGTAACCCAGGTGTTGAATTCCTAGAGAAAGGAGTGAGAATTGGAATTAGAGAGGATGAAATCAGTAACTGACTAACACTAGAATATGGATGTGGTGAATCTCACATGAGAAGGTTCTGAGTGATTGTGGCAGAGAGAGGGTCTAGAAGTGACAGTGGGGAGCAAAGTATATGAATGGCCTTCCTCCTGGTCATGCCCATAAGAGAGGGAACACTCAATACTAAAGAGGACGGCTGGGGATGCAATGTCTTCTGGAAGAATCTTGATTTCTTTGAGTGTGTGAAGATGGAAAAAACATGAGAAGATCTGAGGAGAAGGGAAATTTTTATTGGCAATTGTTGGCATAATGGATAAAGGGCCACCCTTGTAGTCAGGAAGATCTGAGTTCAAACACAGCCTCAAATATTAGCTGCGTGACTTTGGGAAAATTATTTAACCTCTCCCAGCCTCAGTTTCTCAGGGGGGAGATCAAAAGATTGTTGTGAGGGTCAAATGAGGTAATATTGGAAAATGTTTTACAAACTAAAATATTATAAATATAATATATAATATATATATACAATATTATATATGTATAAAATATAATAAATAAAATTATTATAAAATATTATATAAATTCTAGCTGTTATTGATGATGATGTGGTGAGGTTCTGGAGAACACAATGGAAAGAGTAAGCAGAACTGAATTGGAACTTGAGAGAGGAAGGGCTGAGCTGTCTGAGAGTAAAATAATTGCATGTAGTAGCAGGAGAGGAGATGGTTTTCACTTGCCAAGTTGGAGATTTTACATCACTTTGATTAAAGTAAGAAATGGGAATCTGCTAGCAGTAGGATGGGTATGTATTACCTGATGACTAGGGCTCTTAGCTTCAAGAGTTTGGTGAATAGAAGAAGATAGAATCAGTTTTATTTTAGGCATGAGGAAAGAAGGAAGATTGTGCTTACTATGGGTGACCCTTCCTGTGGGTGAAGTCCTGCTGATAAGAGGTTGATCTTTAGTCTTTGGTTCTGACCTAGGTCCTTGACATAAAGGCCTGGTGTAGGCTCTGGTCCTGGATGTGGAGGTGGGGGAGGGTTGGTACTTGGGCCTCTGGTCCTAGAGGGTAGGGGCATGGATGTCAAGCTGAGGTTCAGGTCCTGGATTGGATCCTATGGATAAGAGTAAGGTACGTAAGACGTCTTTTGCTGCATTCAAAGACCCAACCTTTAGGTTGTTGTCAGCGGCAAAGTCTTTGCCCCTGGTTCTGGCATGTGGTCTTCATAGAAAAGGTGTTTTTGAGTTGGACTTTGAAGTAACAGAAAGATTTAAATGGGCAGAGGGGAGTGCACTTTAATCAAGGGAGGGTTTACCTGTGGAAATACGTGAGTGATGGTAGGACAAAACTGGGAAATAGCTAGTAGTCCAGTTTGGCTGGAAAGTAGAATTCATCTAAGTCAAGCTCAAGAGGTGGGTTGTAGTCAGACTGCAATGTCTTAGATGCCAGGCTGAGGAATTTGATTTTTATCCTTGAAGCAACAGAGATCCACTAAAGGCTTTGGAGCACGCAATTTAAGCCTCATATCTAAGGGTCTAACTTTAGAAAGAAAAAAATGATGGTGCCCAAGTATTGTCTTTAAAAATATTTCACACAGCTAAGTCCCCATTTTCCCCTATCAATGAAGCCAGAGCCAAAACTCCTTAGCATTCCCCTTGCCCCCTGTCTTACACAGCTGACACTGGAGATTGATTCAAGTTTTAAGCTTGTAAAAAGCCTTTGAGGGAAATCCTTAATGAGGATCTGATCCTTTTAAACTCTAGTCTAATTACTTTTACAGTAACATTTCTATTTTGGATACAGCCCATGGATAAAGTTTCTTTTATACAGTCTGTGCAAAGCTTGTCTCCTCCACCCCCACCCCCCACCCCAAACTCCAGACAAAAAGAAAACCAAGCATGGGGCCTGAACCAACAAAATCCAATGAAAAAGCAAATGAATCTCTCCCATGTGAACAGTTGGCTTGATTTCAAAGGCTCCCGACCAGGAGCTAAAAACTTGAATCACAAGTTGACAAGAATTTGGAAGGAGTTCCATCTTCTCCCTGACCTCTGGGCATCAGCCCTCTCTGCTCACAGTGGTCATGGACCATTTAGAAGCATAGGCATTTTAGCCTGCCTTTCCAAGCATCAGAAAGAAGGCCCAAGAAAAATTAGAAAAAGCTTTTGAGACTGTTTCAGTGCACACGTACTCATGTCCCCCCACCCATCTCTCATGCCAAGCAGCCCTGCGCATGGAGGTAGCCTGCCAAATTCTATTCATGCTAATTGGATTTAGAGACAGAACTCCATGGAGGTACTTTACAAATTGACCCCTCACCATAATGTACAGAGACTACTTAACTGGAAAGAATGGTCTGCGGGGAGTAGTTCAGCCACTGATTCCCGCTGCCTCATTAGGCACAATGGGGCTCATTCATTTTGCCCTTCCTGCACAGGGTGTGTTTGTGATCACTCACCCAGTCACTGTTGGGGGTCTGCATAGTAAGGAGAGGCTTTCCCAAAATGCTCCAAGCACTCTATCCACTAACTTTCCCTAGGTTTTACACATGCCCAGAATCTCCCCACTTCATCCTATTCCATTATAAAGGTCTGGAGGACCATAAGTGACAAGTGTCAGTCAATGCATCAATTGTCCATCCTGATCTAGTTCCTTTATGAAAGGAAAAGCAAACAGCACCCCTAAAAATGAGTGGTTTCCTAAATTACTGATCAGTGCGCCCACTGCAGGAACCCAATTAGTTTCAGTAACAGTTTGCATTTTGGGTGTGTGTTGGCATGCTAGGGTGAGAGTAGTGAGGAGAACAGCAAGGAAATAGAGAAGAGAGCTAATGAAGCTCCCATTTTCTTCTCAGCACCCATTCCTCCCTGTCCCCTCAAGCAGAAATGGTAGCACATCCAACCCAGCCCTCTTCCATAACTTGAATTATATCACAGCCTGCAGGTTGTAAAAGGATCTTCATTATCATTTGAGAAACCAGGGTACATTGCAGGGTTTGGCTTGAGAGTCCACTGAAACAATGACACCAGCAGCCCAGATGCCTGGTCAGATTTTCACAAGTATTTTAATGGGGTGTTGAAATCCTCACTAGAGTTCTAATCAGATGCCTCATGGTCTCTCACATCCACACTGCCACTGAGAAAGCTTTGAGGATAGGCAGTGTGACACTGTATATCCATCCTCTGAGGACCGGTCCCAATAAATTTGCAGTGGTTCATCATCAAAGGATTGGTTGCCAGGTGGAGATCATATTTCTGTCCTTAGCAGTCATAAGAACAATGGACCGAAGTACAGAGGAATGGCAATCTCTATTTACGGAGGGAATCCTTATACAGGCATACCTCATTTTATTGGGCTTGGCTTTATTGCACTTCACAGATGTTGTGTTTTTTACAAATTGAAGGTATATGGCAACCCTGCATTGAGCAAGTCTATTGGTGCCATTTTTCCCGCAGCTTGTGCTCACGTTGCGTCTCTGCGTCACATTTTGGTAATTCTTGTCATACTTCAAACTTTTTCATTATTATGATTATGATTATGATTATATCTATTATGATGATCTGTGATCAGTGATCTATGACGTTACTATTGTAATTGTTTTGGGGCACCACAAACTGCACCCTTATAACACAGCAAACTTGATCGATAAATGTGGGTTTTCTGACTGCTCCATCAACTGGCTGTTCCATTCTCTTTCCCTCTCCTGAGCCTCCTATTCCCTGAGACACAATAATATTGAAATTAGGCCAATTAATAACCCTACAATAGCCTCTAAGTGTTCAAGTGAGAGGAAGAGTCAGTCAATGTGGCAAACTTCATTGTTGTCTTATTTTAAGAAATTGCCACAGCCACCCCAACCTTCAGCAACCATCACCCTGGAGGTGAGACCCTCCACCTCGGAGGATAGTCTGACAATCTCAGATAGCTGCTACCAGGACAAAGAATGTAGCTATTAATGGTGTGTGTGTGTGTGTGTGTGTGTGTGTGTGTGTGTGTGTGTGTGTACTGCAAAAAGATTATGACTTGCTGAAGGTACAGATGATGGTTAGCATTTTTTAACAATAAAGTACAGTCATCACTTAACATTCACTGGGGTTAGGAGTGCAGGATTCCCAGGAAGGCGAAAAACTGCTGATAAATCTAGGCTCCACCTCTAACCTTTATTTCTTATAATTCTGGGAATATTTATTGAACACACAAAACAAGTAAAACAACACAATGCACTTATAAAAAAAAAAGTTGCAGTTTCTACACAAGAAAGAGTAGTATTTTGCACACGATGCAGAGTCTGCAGCCAGTGAAGCTACAGCAACTGCTTCATGGATTTCCTCTCCTACAAAAGCACAAGATGCAAAGGTCACTACTGGAGAAAATCATGACTGAGTCCGGACAAAAAGAACATGTTCCCCAAGACAGTCCATAGCCTGTAGTTCTTTACCACACTGAAACTTTTAACAAAATTTGACTGTTTAAAATAAATTATGTATGCTTATGGTAGTAAATGATAAAAATAGATGAAAAATATGTACTATTTATGACTTACTAATTTTTTTTTGCTGTTTTCCTTACATACATGCAAATATCAAAAAATTCTCATTTAATTATTGATGGTCAACCTCGAACAACCAAAACCACAAATGTGAAACCCATGAATGTTGAGGGAGGACTATATCTTTAAATTAACATAAGCACATTTTTTAGATATAATACTATTGCACATTTAATAGGCTATGGCATAGTGTAAACATAACTTTTACATGCACTGGGCAACCAAAAAATTTGTGTCTCACTTTATTACGGTGGTCTAAAACCGAACCTGCAACATCTCCAAGGTGTTCCCGTACCAAAGACTCTTCTTGTCATATCTTGGACCCCTTTGGCAGGCTGGTGAAGCCTATGGTCCCCTTCTCAGAACCATGTTTTTAGGTGCATAAAATTAAATACATGAGATTACAAAGGAAACAAATTATATTGAAATACAGTTATGAAAATATTTAAAACAATAAATTCATGAACTGTGGGTTAAGAACCCCAGTATAAATTCATTGACAAAGTCATGTTTCGAGGTGCTGAAATCAAAATGGATAGCTTACAAATGGACAAAAGGTGGTTTTCAGCCAAAGACTATGCCAGATCACAAAGGTAAAGTGTAGCTATCAAAAGCAGCACTGCATAGAGATAGACAGACATCCTTGGAATAAGGAATGCCTTGACTCAGATCCTATCTCTGACTTCTACTGGCTCTAGAACCCTGGGAAAATCACTTAACCTCTTAGTGCCCAGGCAACTCTGAATATAAGTTACAGATCTCTTGTCCATATGCATTGGTAGAGTAAATATCTTCACTAAGTGTCCCCTGTACCAATGAAATCACAGGGATGGTTCTCCCCACCACCTCCATCCCATACCTACCCCCCGGCACACACACACGCACAACATTAATAGCTACATTCTTTGTCCTGGTAGCAGCCATCTGAGATAGTCAGACTATCCTCATTTCCAGCCAATTGTATTTAAGGGCATATGGTGAGCACCCTCCCCAGCATAAAGCAGAGAAGTATACAGCTTACCTCTTAGGTATAGCTAAGATCAGATGAGTGTTGAGAATGAATCCCTGAAGTAGTCACATGTATTTGTATTCACACCATTTGAAGTTATAATTATGTAAAATTTGCATCGCAGCTTGTAATCATGCACCCACTTGCAGATTTCATTATTCCCAATAAGAAGGACAGAGCTGTATGAGCAATAGGACATATGTATTTTTTGTGAAGAAGAGTTTGGGGTATTATCTAAATTAGAGAGACATGCACAGATAATGGTGGAAGGTGAGATGCTGGGTGACCTGAGAGGAACAAATCATTGAAAACAAAGGGTTGTTGTGTTTTGTTTTGCTTTGCTTTGTGTTGTGTTGTGTTGTGTTTTAGCCTGGAATTACAAGTGGCCTGGACACTCTCTAATCCATTCCTCTCAATTGACAGTGGAGGAAATTGAAGTCTAGAGAGGTTAGATGACTTGTCCAAGGTCACCTAGGTAGTAAGCATTAGAGGTAGAACCTGAACCCAGGTCCTCATGCTCAAAGGCTAGTGTTCCGTCCACTGTACCACATTTCCTCTCTCATTTATTTAAGCTTTGGCATTGGCTATTTTCTATGCCTGCCAATCACACCCACCTCACCTCCTGTTGGAATCCTTTAAGTAACACCTTCTACATCAAGTCTTTCCTGATTCCCCAGCAACTAGTACCTTTTCCCTTCCAAAATAATTTCTTTTGCATTTATTTTGTATACAAGGTGTCCCAAAAGTCTTAGTGCAGGTTTAAGTTTTAATGTTTGCATATTGCACATATCATCTCCTCCAATAGAAAGTAAGCTTCTTGAGGGCAGGGACCATTTCATTTTTATCTTTGTATCCCCAGCACCTTGCACGGTATCTAGTACTTGTTGATTGATCCACTGACTGAGTGATCTCTTTACAGATAATTTGTCATTATTCCCTTAAATTCTACTTCTATATTCTAATTACCTTCTCTAAATTTAATAAGCTCATTCTCTGTCTCTCAAGGTAATGCCCTTCTGAAGGTCAATGGGGTACTCAAGTCTTCGGCCCAGTCCACTTCCACTTATGACTAGCATTTTTCAGTTTTTAAGGTGCCCTAGCTTTGACATTAGCCTGAAGGTCTGCAAGTCATTGCCACGTACTTGGAGAAAACATACATGATAATTGTTTTGCCTCTCTTGTAAGCTCTACTTTTCCCAATTAATCCATTTTGGTTCTGTTCAATTTAGTTCAGCACATATTTATTAAATGTTTCTATGTACATAGCATTGTTCTAAGCTCCAGGGAAACAAAAAAGAATGACAAAATCCTTTTGCATAAGGAGGTTACGATGTAAGGGATGGTGGATAGGACATGGAAACAAGTAATTGTGAAATTGGATGGAGGGTGAGAGGGGCACAGGAGAGATCCAGATAAAGCACCCTAGGAAAATGTGAAGTGGGAAAGATCACTTTCAGATAGGGAGGTAGAGTGAACCCAGTAAGACTTCATAGAGGAGGTGACACCTAAGAGAGACCTTGAAGAGAAAGGAGAATTTTAACAGATGAAGATGGTGAGGGAATATGTTCCAGGCATGGGGGATGATATAAATAAATGCACAGAGGCTGGAGGTTGAAAGACAAGATCAAAGAACTAAAAAGTACCATTTGGCTAGACCAGAGAATTCACAGAGAACAATAAAATAAGCCTGGATAGATTGTGGAGAGCCTTCCTTCAATGCCAAGCTAGAGAGGTCTGAAGGTTTTCTGAGTAGAGAAGTAACATGATTAGGCTTGTGCTTTGGGAAGACTTTCAGTAGCCATGTAAAGGACAGATCATATCTCCCCTTGTAATATGTTCAATTTGTAGTACAAGATGATTCTTGGGTTCTTTGCCACTTCATATCTGTAGAACATTCATATTATCCAAACTGTCATCAGCATCAAAAAGCATTTATTAAGATGGATGTGGGGAAACTGCAGGAAGACCATTAAGAACGTGAAAAATGTAAAAGATATGGAAAGTAGGAGCTGAGGAGAAATTTAAAGAGCTGGAAAAGTGAAGGTAGAAATTACACTGTCTTCAAGAATACAGAAGTTATTATTTTTAAAAAAGGATGATTATCAGTTTTCTATTAGTATGAGAAGAAATAAGCTTAAATTACGCTAAGAGATTTAGGTGATCACCATCAGGAAAACCATGATAAAGGTGATTAAACTCTGCGTGGAAGAGGTCATTAAGGGAGACTGAACAATATTCATGCCTGGAGATTGAACCAGCTCTGCTCATCTGAAATAACAGACACCCCCAGTGAGTCTTCCGGATTACTTTAGCGCAGTAATTCCTGAAATTGTAGGTGCTGGGTTCAAATACCTCTTGTGGTCTCTTTAAATTTGAAGGTCTTATAGACTATGATGGAGGTTCTCAAAGTATAGTCCAGGGACCCTTGCTGGGCTGGGGTCCCTTTCAAGGGCTCTCAAGGTCAAAAAGATTTTCATAGTAATGCTAAGACATTTTAATTTCTAATACAGTAAATAGCTATATATATAAAACTACATATACAAGAGCTCTTTAAGGGTGGGGGGCTCAATAATTTTTAGCAGTATTAAAGGGGGTTCTGAGGCCAAAAAGCTTGAGAGCTGTTGGACTATGAAATGTTTCAATTAGGCCCGCAGAACCAAGAGGCTCCTTTTTTTTTTCCTTTAGGCCAAATGAAGTATTTCAATAAAAGGCATTTGTTCATAACCCCAAATGGAATTCTGCTGTTTGTTTTCTACCACTATTCACTTTAGTAGTTGTTAGCTCTTCTGGAGCTGCATATTAATAGAATAGCAACCAAAACAAAGCTTTTAAAAATACAGTTGGAGACATTTGTTCCAAGTACAACTCATAGCAAATAAAATTACTGTCTGTAATACTGTAATCATAGGATTTAAGGGGATTTCTTCAACTTAAATACACTTTAGATCCAGCTTATGAAAGTAGCATAGAGTTTAAATTTGGAGAAAACTAAAAGTAATAACTGGCATGTATATGCCATTTTAAAGCTCTCAAAGTATTTTACCTACATTATGTCATTTGAGCTTTGAAAAGACCCTATAAGCCAAGTACTACTGGGGTTATTCTCCCAATTTACAAATGAGGGAACTAAGGCTGGAAAGATCAAGTTACTATCTCATGGCCACACAGCTGTAAATATTGCAAAGAGGATTTGAACCGCATCTTCCTGATTCCAGGCTCAGAATTCTAGCCACTATATCACACTGCCCTCAGTCCAACAACCTACATGTTCAAGGGGCTGTGCTGGGGTGCTAGGCACACAAGTCCAAAATTAAAATGGTCTCTGCCCTCAGAGAGTTCTTCCTCACATAGGACCCTTCATCTCTCAACTCCATGCCTTTGCAATGGCCATCCTCTATGCTTGGAAAATACTCCCTCCATGAGGTTGCCTCTGAGTCCTTTGCTTCTTTCAAGATTTAGCTCCTTGATATAAAGTCTTTCCTGATTTCCCCAGATGGTAGCATCCTCCTCCCCCAAATCTTTTTACCTTGTGTTTATTTTTTGTGTATAGTCCATATAGACTTTCTGGGTCTCCCAATTCCTACTCTTATTGATGAGTGAGGTTCACTAAAGCAATGCTGGCTACATCACCTCTCAGGATTCTAAGGGTTACCCTGAGGGGGCTGGAGGATGAGTTTCTACTATGATAGTTCCTGAACCCCCATTGATGTACATCTTGCCATGATTACTAGTTGAATATTAATTAGTTGGCCAACCAGACTTAATTAGCTTTTAGAAAGGAGCATTGACTAAGGTGGAACGTTAAGAGCGCTCAGCACAAAACAGCTCCCCAAAAGTCTATGACATTTTTTCCTTCAAATACATACAGAGTGTAGAAGAAAGTGGGCTCAAGCTTAGGAGGCAAAGGGGTAACTTACAGCTTCTTCCAGGAAATTCCATTTCCCCTGCCGGAATCCTCCAAATATTCCCCTTAGGTCTATGTATATGTAATATCTAATATATCTCATATCTAGTATATGGTATCACTTTTCTGGCAGGCTCTTTGTAGAGCTATGAAGCTGAGTTCAGTCTATCCTCAGCTCCCGATACCGACACTGCCATCATCTGATTCTGGGCCTCTGCTAAAATTCTGATGGAAATATGGCAAATCCTCAACCAGCTTGTACTTGTTTCCCAATGCACACACTGCCTGGGATATACCATCAGGACAACCAATTAAAGACCTAATTTTTCTGGCCCTCCAAAATTCACAAGTTGCTTCTTCAGCTGCGGGGGAGGGAAGAGTCTGAGAATGAAATTGAGGTCCAGGGCTATATGTCTCTACTGAAATGCATAGGAAGTCCTATGGATTCCTTTGGAATGGTTGGGAACCCAGGCTCATTGTTGTGGAAGGAGCCCTGAGCCCCAAATCCTCTACTAACTTGCTATGTAACCTTGGGCAAGTCATTTATTTTCTCTTGGCCTCAGTTTTCTTATCTAAAAAATGAGGGGATTAGGCTAGATCAGGGTTGGGGAAGCTGTGGCCTCAAGACCACATGTGTCCTCTTGGTCCGCAAGGGTGGCCCTTTGACTAAATCCAAACCTCACAGAACAAATCCCTTAACAAAATTCTGTAAAACTTGGACTCAGTCAAAATGATATACCCAAGGACCTCGAAGGCCAGATGTGGCCTCGAGGCCACAGGTTCCCCACCCCTGAGTCAGAGGATCTCCAAGGTCCACTCCAACTCTCAAATCCTAGAAGACAGGTAACATGCCAGCTAAGGTTGAGGGTATGCCAAAAGTGGATAGTGCAAAAGTGAATAGATAAAGGACATAGAAGCAGAAGATAGTATACTACCTTCCCCAAAACTCACAGAATATTGTGGAATTATTATCTTACTGTGATCTAAATATTATAAAACAGCATTTGTTGACTTTTCATTTTCCCTGCTAGAGTCCTCAAAATATTCCCCTTGGGTATATGGTGTCACTTTTCTGGTAGGCTCTTAGTAGAGCTATGAAGCTGAATTCAGTCTATCTATCCTCAGCTCCTGGATACAGACACTGCCATCGTCAGACCACTGCTAGGATTCTGATGGGAATGGGGCACAAATCCTCAGAGCTTACTAGCTGTGTGACCCTGAGTAAGTCACTTCATCTCTTTTTACCTCAACTTTCTCATCTACAAAATAGGGATAATAATAGCACTTACTTCCCATGGCTTCAAGGATCAAACGAGATAATATTCATAAAGCACTTTGAAAACCTTGAAGCACTACATAAATACTAGATGTTACTATTATTAAGAAATGCAGGATTATGGTTTACTGAGTAAACATGACTGAATATCATAGATTTAGAGACAGAAGCGACTGCAAGTGTCATTTAGTTTAACCCCCTCCATTTACAGATGAGAAAACTGAAGCTTAGGGACAAGACCTGGCTTTCGCAGGGTTACACAGAAGGCAAGCAGAAGCAGCGCACTTTCTACTAGTACGCTGCCTGGGGTAAACTTTCAATGAAAATGGGAGGAAGAAGGGAACGATTTTTCCCCCCAGTGGGGGTGTGGGAAGTTTAAAGGGAAAGAAATGCTTTTTAATTAAAAAATAAATATATTAAATTGGAAAGTGATGATAAGGATTCTGAAAAAAAAAAGAGGAAATGAGTCATTGGGGGTATTTGGAGGCATATTGTCATAAAGTATAGGAATTCTGAATCCACTACTGATACATGCAAAACATCTGGGCAGCTTTTCCTCACCCCTTTATTGACCAGAAGAATACTACAACGATGAATAATCACTGTGGTACTTAAGAAGGTCCTTTGAGAAACAGGTATTGACTTAATGAATAAGAATAGGCAGACTCTGACAGGAAGATCCAGCCAGGAGGGAAACTAGCATACCCAGAGAGAGGAGGTAAAGAACTCAAGCTGGGGAGTACACCCCCATCACAAAGGCCAGAGCTGGAAACAGAAGGATTCAGAAAACTGAAAGGGGTAATTAAAACTTTGTGAGATGGAATTATAAGAACAACTCACATGTATTTAATGCTTTTCTATCTACAAAGCTTTTTATTTACAAAAGCCCTTTTAAAGAAGTAGCCTGTCATCCCCATTTTAAAGAAGGGGCAAATGAGACTTAAAGAGGTTGAGATTTTCCCATGCCCTTAGATCCAGGCAACGGTAGAATGCTGGATGTAGAGTCAGGAAGATCTGAGTTCAAGTACCATCTCTGACATTCACTAGCTGTGTGACCCTAGGGTGCCCATAAGGCAATTCTCTAAAATGATAAGGTGCTTAGTTTCCAACTGCATCATAGGTCCAGCGTCCAGTCCTATCCTACCATATATCTAGTTTATATATAGCAATATATGTACATGTCATCCCTCCTTCCTCTCTTACCTCCTCTCCAATGAGACCATAAGGTCCTCTAGGGCAGTACGTTTTCAATTTTTGTTTTTGTATTCCCAGTAGGTGCCTAATAAATGCTTGATTTACCCCATTAAATACAACATCTACCTTTATGAGGATCAAAAGTGATAATATATTTAAATTACTGTATAAACTTCAGCCCTGTTAGTAAATGGCTATGTCCCGAAACTAAGACTTCTGACTCCAAATCCAGGGCACTTCCTAAAAGACCACGGGGGCCAAATTGAGTCAGCCAAAGAGAAGTAGTTGCAGAGACAGATCATTAAACTGCCCTTAGAGATAACCAGAAGTAGAGAAAGGTGTGCACTCAGAGAGCCTGACAGGTTGTAGCAGCCAGGTCAAAACCATTCAGGCATTAAGTATACGGGTTTTGAAGGGGAGTGAAAGGAATGGAGAGTAAGATATGCTGACAGCCTCTATTTAGGAAAGGAAACAGGTCTAAAGTGCAGTTATTAACCTGCTTTCACTCACAGGCATTTTTAAGAGGCTAAGGGGACTGCTTGCTAGCTCTGGCCCAGCTGTAGAGATAAACAACGGTACAGCTGTATTATAGACAGCCTGTGTGGCAACTGGAGCATATGCCAGGTATTAAGGCTAATGAATAAGCAATAGCCTGCTGCAGCGATCGCATTTGTATTTATCAGTTCCTGGGCTCTCTTCGTGCTTGTACGCCAATGTGTGTGACAGAGATATACCCTCATGATGTAACCCAAAGTGATTCCTGTTTTCGTAGAGCTCATTAGGAGGAGGGTAACAAAACAGGAGCCTGGCAGGGAGGTGGGAGAGGGAGGCTGGGAGGATTCAGCAGTGCCCAAAGCCT
The DNA here is from genome assembly GCF_003287225.1 of Phascolarctos cinereus. Classification (NCBI taxonomy): domain Eukaryota; kingdom Metazoa; phylum Chordata; class Mammalia; order Diprotodontia; family Phascolarctidae; genus Phascolarctos; species Phascolarctos cinereus. The sequence continues at coordinate 342,480,893 of NW_027556098.1, read as the reverse complement.
GCTGTTCCACACCATGATTGATGAATTGTTGCTGAAGGGCGTTGCCATTTTAGAACGTCCTGTTCTTGACTGTTCTGAAGAAGAAGGTATTAGCAGCCTGGTGAGGTGGCTCTGTTTAACCTTTCTGTGCCCAGAAGTCCCTGAGGCTCTTTCTAATCCTATAGCATACACAGATGTGATGCAGCACACAGAGCCTGTGGTATCTGATGCCAAAGCCCCATTCAGAAAGGAAGCAAGGGGGCACTTAATATCTAGCCCTGCTGCAACTAGAGTCAATAATGTGACTCTTATCAGAATTGGGCAGCCATAAAGTTAGTGGCCAGACTTTTCTGAGGTGAAGGCCTTCGCGCTGTCATAGATTTGGAGCTGGAAGGGAAGTAAGCCCATCTTGTCCCACCTCCTCATCTGGTAGGTGAAGAAACAGCACAAAGGTGGCCAGTGGCAGAGACAGCATTTGAATTCAGATCTCCGACTCTGAATCTACAGATCTATCCACTGTACCACACTCCTCCCTTTTCTAGTTAATTCTGGACCCACCAGCCTCCCACTATGGTCAGTTTAGGGACGATAATACACATATAGTTATAGGGCTCTATGTGGGGGAGCCAGCCTCAACAGTAATGATATGGTTTGTCTCAAATTACTTTATTAGTTTTATTTTAATGTGAATGAACATGTGAGAAAGGTTTAAAAAAGAAAAGCAATTTAGTAAGTCAACACACAAAAAAAGTTGCTCTTTAAAAAAAAAAGAGGCAGGCACTTGGACTGGTGTGAGACATTCAAAATACCTGTCTGTCTTTTTAATATCTTGTCTCCTAACCATGCTAGATTCTAAAATGCCTAAGAATTAGAAATGGAAGAAAGAAGGGAATAGACAGGGCAAAATGTGTCTGCAATGTGAAAATAACGTAGGTTGAGAGTTGATGAAGTGGAGGGAGAGACACAGGAAGCTTGCACCAGATGGCAGGAGGTGAGGAGGCAAGGGCCTTTGACCCGAGTGTGGCCAAACTGGCTGAAAGGACAAAGGAGGCCAGTGTCAGTGAAGCAAAGGAAGGGGACCAGTAGGGGGATGGTGGGGGGAGGGAGGTTCAGAGGTAGGTCTGAGGCAAGTCAGGCCAGGGCTTGGAAAACAAAGGAGCAGTTTTGAAATGGATTATTACCAGGGAGCCACTGGGGTTGGTGGTGACTTGGGGGAGGACAGGAGGAGTTATTGTATTTTTTTGTATGTGGGATAAGTAGGTGGTTGTCCTGAAAACTTCCACTTTTCATTCAGGAATGGACAAAGAGGCAGAGGCCTCAAGGCTCAGCTGCTTGTATATATATATATGCTTAAGTTAGAGTGGAAGACAAAAATCATCCCAGAACTAATCAAATCTAAACTTCCCTATATCTTCTTCAACCCTGGGTCGGTACTGCCCCTCTCCCCCTTCCCATTCTCCCCCTCCACCCTATCCTTCCTGGAATCTATAGAGTGGGTTTTGCTTACAAAAATAGGTATAGCACTGGGGGAGGAAAAATAGATGATAGTGGCTAATTAACATTTAAGGATTGGAACTGGAAAATATTGTGCAGAAGCTGAAAAGGGAAAGGGGATGGAATTGTGGGCAGGGAGGTAACCCGGCAAGAGATTTAGAAATAATTGACCCTTGGTCTCCCAGAAGAGGATCAGGCAGAGAGAGAAGGATGCAGAAATAAAATTGTTGAAATGTAGTAAAAGCAGACTGCTAAGGAGAAAACTGACTATCAGAAACCTTTTGTGATTTAGGAAGAGATGGCAGAGGCTCTTATTGTCAGACTGTTTTTTTCTTCAAATTCAGATTTGAGAGAACTTTGGGGGAATGAATAGGATAAGGGCTGAATAAAGAGGGCAAGGTTAAAAAAATACAGTCTGGAGAGAACTGGTCTTGAAGAAGTCTCAGACTCTGTTTCCAGAGGGGATAGAGTGGGCAAAAGACTTTGTTTCATGATCCTGTCCATCTGACAATAGTCATTCCCTATTGTTACTGATACCATTCCTTCCAACGTAATTGCATTCCACTTCCTAACCCAGCTAAATGAATTTTGTTTTCTTGTCTTATAGGCTCCTGTTTTTTTTTCCTTTAGTTTTTGTGATTCTCCCTAGCCCGCTAGCTACCTTTGTCCAGACTTTGCATGCCTGGGAGCTGCATCCTTCCAGTCTGGAAGTCTTTTGGAAATACTGGACTCCTAGGGTTCTTTTGTAATGAAGCTAACCTAGCTTTTCTTTGCTTGGGGCAGGATTTCCAGCCTAGCCCTTCTGGAGCATTTGAGGAGTGAATGGGGAGGTTACTACAGTGATTGGTGATTCTCTTCTAAGCCTGACCATCTATAGAGGAATTACTTTCTCCAAGCAAAAACTTTAAGACAGTTAAAGAAAGACAATCCTATTGACACAGCTGGCAGGATTGCTTAGCACCATGGCAAAGGGCTGGGGCTTGAAAGACTGTGTAAGTAGCAGTTTTCCCCATGAGTAATGACTCTCCATTTTTCGTTGCTGTTTTCCAGCTCTCCTGGAACCACTTCAGAGGCTCAATTACCTTGTCTAACCACTGAAGAACCAGGGGACCAAGACACTGTGACCCATTCCCTCCTCCAAAGGGCCCAGGCATGGACCCAGGCATGCTGTCCAACTAGGTTCAGTGCTGGGAAGCCTGGCTTCTAGAGAAATGGAGGGTGGCTAGGCAGCTTTTTCTCATGTTCTAAGCCCTTCATCCTGGATGTCCCATGCCTTGATGGGACCTTTACACTTTAAGTAAACTATCTATCTAAAGCACAAATCTCCCAACAAAGTTGGAGGGAGTGAAAAAGTACTCAGCGTAAAATGTCAATCAGATAGGGGATGGGTATTTGTTCCTTTCCACAAAAGCAATGCTAAGGGACAAAGAAAACTCAGTGCTTATTAACAGGATGACTTAAAATGGGATCTGAGAACTTAACTTGCAACAACTATTACAAAATCTTATGGGAGATGGATACTTAAATTCTTCAGGACTTAAAGCGATTTGTGGGCTTACTGATCAGGCATTCCACAATTCACCTTGGTTTTGCACTGTCCAAACAGCTCCTGGTCCAATTTTCTACCACTGGTCATTTTTTCAATAAAGAAATTCCTCATACTGCCAGTCACCTGCACTTGATTGACTTGATGGGCCTCTGTGTCTCTTAAACTCCCACGGTCATCTCCAAGGCTGGACATGTTCACCTGAAGACAGAGGTCCAGTCTTCTCAGGAAACACAAAGTGGCGCAGTGCCTGGCATGCAGTAAATGCTTAATAAATGCTTGTTAACCAATCCCCCTCAAAAGCCAAAGAGGGAAGGTGGGGGCAGGTACAAGCTCATGTGGTTGAGTCTGTGATACACATGGAAGCAGCTGTCACATGGCTAGGGCATCCAATCCTTCACCCTCTCACTTGGAGTTTCAGAGTTATGCCACCTGGAGAATCAAAAAAACACTGAGTCAGGAGCTACCTGTTCTTCTAACCGATGTAGCCCCTATTCCCGTGCTATGGTCACAGGGCAGGACAAGGGCCAAAGAACCGTGTCACCTGAAAATACCAAGTCTGGTCATTGCTAGGTCACTATCATATATATAAAATACATATGTGTGTATTATATCCAAGAGGCACAGAGGGAGGTCATCATCTGTGAAGCATCCAAATGCTAAATCATCTATGTGACCAGTTGGAAATAGGCAGGGAATATTGGCAGATGCCCTATCCCACCCCCATTACACTTACATTTACTTTGCATACTTGTATATTCTAACTGGGTGCATATTCTTTGCTTCCTCAATAGTATGTAAACTCCTTAAGAGCAAGGTACTATTTCATTTTTCTCTTTGTACCTCTAAACATAAGCACAATTCCTGGAACATACTATGTGATTAATAAATGCTTGACGATTAATTGGTATTATCTCCCCTATTTGATTGTTAGTTCCGTGAAGGCAGGGACTATGTCTCTTATTCATCTATATGTCCTCCACAACACTTAGCCTTTATCATAGTGCTCAGAACAAAATATTTGCCATATACACCCTGTATATTATTTCCCATAATCCTTAGACCAACCCTGTGAAAGTGTTTACTACAGGTATCATAAGCCCCATTTTATACATGAGGGAACCAAGCCTGGCAGGTTAAGTGATTTGCTCACAGTTACACAGCTAATAAGTGTCAGAGCTGGGATTTGAACCCAGGTGTCTCCTGACTTAATGTTCCTCATTCCGGCCCGCATTCCATTACACTTAACTAACTCTCAAAGGATGTGCTATTCTTTAAGGTTCCATTTCCCACCTTGTGTTCCAGTATACTAAGGTTTGTCAAGATCTGTCAACACTGAGCAGACATTCATTTATTCAACAAACATCCGTGAAGTGCTTTCAACATGCAAAACACCGGGAAGTTCAAAGATCAAATAAGGCATTGTTCCTGTCTTCATGGAGATTACAATCTAGTTAGGGAAAGTGAGATCTCACTGTGGGACCCATAGTTTAAGAAGTGCTGAAGGGGTCCTGAGTGGAAAAAGTTTAAGAAGCTGCTAAACCTTAACGGGTGAGCAGGATTTTCATAGCCATAAAGTAGAGTGAAAGAGGGATTGGAGAAGATATTCCAAGCATGGGGAACCACATGAACAAAGGGAAAAAAGTGAGAAAGTACAGAACATCTATGGGAAATGGAAAATAATGCAATTTGGCTGGTGATCAGAAAATGCAAACACCATGTATAGGAGAAGACAATTCTGGAATGATAGACTGTGGAGGCCTTGAATGCCAGAGGAAGGACTTTGAACTTTAAACAATAGGGAGCCATTGCAAGGTTTTAAGCAGAGGAATAATGTGGCTGGATCTGTAAATGGGGAATATTCTACTATAAGGTATTAACTGCTTCTCTTTTTCAAATTTTTTTTGTCATATTTTCTTTCACCAGTAGTTTTCTACATTGGACAAGTATTGACACAAACTCTAAGCAACTTTACCACATCTCCACTTGAATAAATTGTTCTATTTTTTTAAAAAGGTGATTAAATAGCCTATGACCACTCCTTTTATTATAACGTTTGGGGACCCATGTTTCATTTTGACCACCACCATTTTGTATTTGTATTTTTCAATACTAAGTGTATCTAAATTAATTCATTTCCCTCTATTAGATTTCATAGATCTCTGGGACATTTGTGATCACCTACTCTAGCCTCCTTATCGTACAAATAAGAAAACTGAGGCCCAGAGGAATGAAATGATTCATGGGAGTAATAAGTGACAAGAGTCAAGACTAAAACCGCTCTTACGTTATTACTTCTCCTCACCTGACTTCTTGACATCATTTGGAGAGTTTCCAGTTTCACCTCTCCTAGTGCTTTCCTTTTCTCTAAGCTCTTGATTGAGAGGACCTGCATGTTAATCCCTCTCTGTTAGTCTCCATGGCTTTTCCCCCATTTCCTCCACAGAGCTCCTCCCTTTGGCAACTAGCATCAGCTGTGGCATTTTCACCCACAGCCGCTATCGTCATTACTGTTCCTTTTAAGGCAAAGTGGATTGCTAATGATTTTATTCATCCTTGTTCACTCTCCTCTCCTTCTGTTCCTTCTTTCAATGATTAAAAAAAAATTCTCCTTTCATTCGCTTTTATTTTTTTACCTCCTGCAATTAATGTAAGTCCCTCTCACTATCCTTTTCCAATTCAACAGCTTCCAGGTCATAAAAGTGTTCGGCCACAGAAATCCATTAAATATCTGCTGAGGTGTGCAAGGGTTTTGGTCTACATTGGTAGAGGCATGACCCACAATAAGACTGTGAATCTTCCTGCAGGTATTCAACATAAATTTTTTAAAAATTTTATAACTATATTTCGATGTAATTGCTTTCCATTGTAGTCCTATGTATTTTATTTCACTTAAAAATATTATTTTAAAAAGGGGTAAAGTCTATCAGACTGCCAAAGGATCCCCCCACATACACACACACACACATACACACCCCCATATTCTAAGGCACTGAAGTATGCTCAACAGGTAGGCTTTGTTTCAAAGCTGCAGAACATGGAATCCAGGAGACTAGGGTCAGGAGTCTGGCCAAGAGGCAGAAGGTTGCAGCAACGTGGCATTCAGCTGCTGACAAACTGCCTTTGGAGTATGCTCTTAACTAGCCTTCAACATAGCAGCAGGATAAGAATCTGCCCCCAGGCATCATGTCACATTTGAGCCATTTCATCAAAGTCTGGGAACTTGGAGTTTACTGTCCTTAAAGGCCCTGGGCAAAGTCTGACTCAGTTGCCCTGTTGCCTCTTTCTTTTTCTACCTATTATTATTTATCCACTTGATTTCACTGTTTTGCTGGAGTAAAAATATGATTCTCTTCTCTTCGGGTTAGGCTGTGTTATGTTGTGCTATGTATTTCTACCCAGTTCCTTGTGCCCATTTTCCATAGATGAAGCACAGTAGCAAACTTAATTGTTACTTGGTCCAATTGTTACTTGGTTACAGTAGACTCAGGCATCTTCAATTCTCAAGGAAAGAATACATCAAATGCTTTCCTTGTCCTTTTTGCTGTCCAAGCCTGAGGCAGTCAATCAGTGTTTATTGAAAAGCTGCTATCGGTAGAACTCTGCTCTGGGTAGCGGTTTATATTTATTCAATTGATTGATAAATATTTGAGTGCCTAGTATGCATAACACCTTGTACTAGGTAGTACGAAGGATACAAATGTAGCATTTGAGGTTCTCATGGACATGTGGGTCCTCAGAAACATAGCCCTGGACTTGAGGTCAGCATCGATTCAAAACTCTGTCAAGAGCTCCCCCTGATATATTCCCTTTGTCTAGGTTAACCAAAGGATACATTATGGTAAAGCAAATGACATTATAACAAAAAAGTGTAACTAATCCTAGGTGACACCCATCTGACCTGATGAGAGGTACCCTAAAACTCAAGGGAGGCTAGAATTAAGGAAGCCCTCCTTGACCAAGACACACAGACCCATTAGGAAGTTAAAGTTGAGGTAAAGTTAGTTTATTATTGCCAAGTAAACCAAAAGTTCAGCAGTGCTCAAGAATTTCCATTAAGGTCCTTGTACTCCTATGACTGGCTAAGTCAGTCAATAAGCAGTTAGGTACTTACTATATGCCTGGCACTATGCCAAGTTCTGGAGATACAAAGGAAGACAAATCCCTTCCAACAAGGAATTTACATTTAAATGGGGGAGATAACAAGTAAAGAAATAGGAGGCATAGAGAATATGTGGAAGGTAATCTTAGAAGAGTAGACTTGAGAAGCTGGGAAGACTAAGAACAGTATCCTATAGAAAGTGAGACCTGTGCTGAGTCTTTAAAAAAAAAAAAAAGCAAGGGATTCTAAAAGAAGGAGATAAGGAGGAAGAGCATTTCTGAGCACAGCCAGAACAGAGGCATAAACAGAATAGACAGGAGTGTTGTGGATTGAGGAACAGTAACAGGCTAGCACTGTTTGTGTTAGAGTATACAAAGAACAAAGTTTAAAAGGGCTGGGAAGGTAGAAGGGGACCAGGTTATGAAGATCTTTAAATGCTCAACAGGTCCCAGAGGTATTTGATGCTAGAAGTAACTAGAAACCCCGGGAGCTCAGGGAGCAGAGGAGTGAAATGGTCAGTCATTTTTAATCTTTACAAAAATCGTTTTGGCAGCTAAGTGGAGAATGCATTGTAGTAGGAAGAAACTTGAGGCACAAGGCTTTTGTCATAGCTCAAGTGACACCTGATGGTAGTTTGACTAGGTTTGTGGATATGAGAGTTGAGAGAAAGGGACATACAAGAGATGTTGTGAAGATAGGAACCACAAGGTTTAGTAACAGATTGTATACATGGGGTGAAGGAGAGTGAGGAGTCAAGTGTGACACCAAGGTTGTGAGCCTAGGTGACTGGGAGAGTGCTGTTATCCTTGCTAGAAATAGGAAAGTTGGGAATAGAAGAGAGTTGATGGGGGAATGGTAAGATCTGTTTTACACATATTGAGGTTGAGAAGCCTGCAGGACATCTAGTTCAGAATGGCTGTTGGTGACACGCAGGAGTCCTATCTTGCCAGTCCTCCCAAAGAAGGTAAAGAAGTTTGCAGTTGGCCTTTAAGTAGATACTGAGCCAGGTATCCAAATTCCATCATGTGAGCCCTTCCTCCCACAGAAGGTCACAGAAATCCATATTTACTCTGGGGTCTCATTTCTCCCTCAGCCTGAGTTTATACATGTAGACTTTGGGGGTGATGCTGAAGAGAGCACAGGGGCAAGGTGGTATTGATTTATATAAACCAATTATTATAAACTCTGTGTATGTATGTATGTGTGTGTGTTATGTAATAATAGCTTTATCACTGTTGTATACATGGACCAGCCAGGCCATACTTGGTGTCATCAATGATGAGACATTTGGTGAAGACAGCCTGATCTCCATGGCAGATGCGTAACTGGCTCTCTATTTTGCCTGAACTGGAAATCCAGTTCAGCTTTGCTCGTTAACAGAATGTCGCCTCACCCAGGAATTCTTATGGGAAGGAAGCCCAGGAATGGGCTTTTGCTGAGCTGAGTTCCCAGAACCCACGCTTCTGGTTCAAGGTGGAAGAAAGACCAGAGGGTAACCAAGAACTGTACATGGCATATCTTCAGTTCCTTGTCACCCCTTTCAGCCATTCCAGGCAGCTTATCTTCTCTCTTGAGGTTCTCTTTGGTCTATTCACTTTACTCAGTCTCCAAAGACTATAGGGTTGCAGTCCCTAGTTAAACACTGTTGTCTTAGGTTACCTCACTCTTCAGAGACCTCTTACCCAACATAGCTGGATGGTGCAATGGCTAGAATATTGGAACTAGAGTAGGAAACCCTGAGTTCAAATATGACCTCTGACACTTACTGGCTGTGTGACCTTAAGCAAGTCACTTAAGCTATGTTTGCCTATTTCCTCAACTTAAAATGGTGATAATAATAGTGCTTAACTCACCAGGTTATTGTGAGGATCACATAAGATCATATCTGTGAACTGCTAAGTACAGTTCTTAGTACTCCTAGGCACTATATAAATGCTTGATGCTGCTCCAACTACTGCTATCAGTGGATTGCTGCCTCCATCCTCAGTTTGGGTTCAATTCTAACCCTGCTCACTTTTAAATTATAGATGGTAGATAATCAGATTTCCTTTCAGTATCAGACAGGGACTCCTTCTTTGGTCCCCTAATTCTCCCATAACAGGTTGTATGGCTGGGAAGGTACATTTAAGCTAGATTGTGTGGAAAGTTGTCACATGGAGGGTCAAAGGATTTGGCCTTTATTGTCTGGGCACTGGGGAGAGCCTTTAAGAGATCTGGGACAAGCAGGGAATATTAATCGGGCAGCCACGTGCATGATGGAATGGACAGGGAGAGATGGAAGACACAGAAACAAGTCCAGAAGGCTGCTTCAGTATTCAAGGTGTGAGGTGATGAAGGCCTGAACCAAGGTGGTGCTCATAGAAAAAAAGAGGTAGATAGGAAGAAAGAATTTGCAAGAGGTTTTTTTGTTTGTTTGTTTGTTTTTGTTAAATGGTCTGAGTTCCTTAAGCATTCCAGATCCAGGGACTTATAAAAGGGGTAGGGAACAAATTTGTTCTGTGAAGTTTGGATTCAGTCAAAGGGACACACTTGAGGACCTAGAGGGCCATATGTGGCCTCAAGACCCAGGTTCCCCATCCCTGACTTATAACAAAGACTTGGGAACAGAAAGTAGCAGATTAACAGGCTTAAATGAATACAGTATAAATTGTGTATGCAAATTGGCACAAGATGGTAATGACTGCCCAGCCTTATACTTAGTTAAACGAGAATACGGCAGTGTTTTTTCACCCCTGAAATGATGCCATCTTTGGCAACCCTTCCATTCCTAAGTTAGCTGTAAGTAGCCCTTATCCTCAGTCTCTGTAATGGCATTACTCAACAGCTGGTAGTTATCATTTCTTCCTCTCCAGATCTGACTTCCAAAATAAATCATAAATTTGCCTCTTCTGAAGCTTGTGTCATACTCTTTGATCCCTAACATTTGAATCCCTATTAAAATGTCTCTTGGAGTCATCTCTAGTGACATTACGGTAAGGGTTCCCACAGAATAATCCCACTTGATCTTGCCTTTGAATTTTATTTGGATGATGAATTGTCGTTTGAATGTCTCTGTGATCCCTCTTCTGGCCCCCAGAGACTCTGTGTTGGTCTCTCTCCCTGCTTCCCTGCCGTCCCTCCCACTTTCCTTCAGGGATAGGGGAAAATCAAAGAGACTGCCCTACAAGGGAGAGCACTGTCTACCTTCCTCATTCCCCCTCTGCCTCATACTTCTCATCCCCCATGTCCTTGCACCACTTCCTTTACTACCTGGTCCTTGTACATGTTCCTGCTCCAATAGTAACTCCCATTTCCAGACCAAAATGCTTCCCTCAGAGCTGTCCAGGCCCGCAGCTGAATGAAGAAGGAATGTGAATATCCTCTCCTACCTCCACCACATAAGGCTGATGCTCCAGGATGAGCCCATGCTTTAGAGCAGGGGATTTTAACCCTTTTGGTTTTTTAATGTCATTGGCCTGAAATCTATGCATACCATGAAATGCACAGGATTGCAAATGATACCAACTATATTAAAATCAAGCTACCAAACTATTAATTTAAAAAGTTCAAAGATTGCCTCCCCCCCCACCCCAGGTTAGATAAACTGTCACTCTCTGACACTATGCCCAACCCCTGCCCCACACCTTGTTTTCCTGACCTTGCTCTACATGGCCTGCCCCTGGGTTCATGCCTTTTTCCTCTTGGACTCCATTTACCATTTTCAGGTTAACCCTCTGGATGTGGGCCTTTGTGAACTCTTGGTTTTGACCTCATCCCAGCTTTCTATTTACCTGCTGGGATGTGTGTTTGGACTATGCTTCTTCCCCACTTCCCTGTTTCCTGAGCTGTTACTTGCTCCCAAAATGTGACATGCATTCTACACCCCACCCCCAAAAAAGCTTCTCCTTCCTCCCCTTTCCCCCAGATGGGAGAGGGGACAAGAAACTGATAACTATAGCCTTATGTTACAGATAATGTGAATGCTATCATGTATGTCCATTTTACAGATGAAGAATTCAAGGTCGGGAGATCTTAAGCGAATTGGCCAGGATCACCCAGCTGGGAAGTGTCAGAGCCAGGTCTCTGACTCAGTGTTCTTCCCACCCCACCTCTGCCTCTCTTCTGAGGCTCCATTGCCACTCTGAAAGTGCAGCTGACATTCAGTAAACTTGAGCGGATCTCCAGAAGAAAACAGCTCCCGGCACTTCACCAACTGGGCCTCCTGGTCAGCATGCCAAGCACCACTCAGCTCCTCCCTCTCCAGGCCATTCTCCAATTCCTCTGTTACTTAACTCCTTTCCACGTTCTCCCTTCCCCCATCTCCTCCAGCCATTTCCTGCAGTGATCAGAGCTTATTCATCTTCTCCACTTCATGGTTGTGCCCTTGGCTGTGGGTCATCAGGGGCATGGGACAGCACAAAGTGCTGATGATGACATCGGAGGACCTGGGTTCAAATCCCACCTCTGAAGCAAGTCACTGAAAAGAAGTGGGCCTCATTTTCCTCACATGTAAAATAAGATGATTGGACTAGATGGTTTCTGGAGTCCCTTACAGCTCTAGATTGAGGATAATATGACATTTAGGAGGCAGAGGCATTCATTTTATATGCATTTTACATTTTACAAAGACAATGTGAAAAAAGAAAACTGCTGAACTTGGGTGCCACAGGGCTTGAGTTGGCCATTTACCACCTCTGCGAGCTCAGGAAAATAATTTCACCTCTCTGGGACTCTTTTCTTCATCTACAAAATGGCCTTCCAGGTCCTCCTAGAAAAGAGATTGAGATGTCAGGGCTGGAGCTAGGCAGGGATGCGCTGGAGCCAGCTTGGTCGAGCTTGGAAGCAGATGGTTAAACTTTTAGTATGAGTATTTACACCTTGGAAACTGGCTTGATTTGTTATTTTGTGGGTCGTCTAGACTTAAAAAAGTGATCAAGAAAATGCTAATGATTCAGATTAAATTTAAAAGTGGAGTATACAATTATTAGGTGGGGAGGAGGGTTAAGTTGTTACACCTTTACCCACATACCCCTGGAACTAGGATTCAATCCCAGCCCAGCCTCTTTTTATCTACATACAAAATCAACCCTTCCCCTGTCGTGCAGAAGCAAAATCAGAAAGTGCAAAAACGCTAAGAGTAAAGCCCCAGCTCCGGCTGCTTGCCTGCAAGCTGCAATTCTGTGGTGCCCTTGACAGCTCTGAATGCCCATCTTCCAAGAGCAGAATGCCTTAGTAACTCATTGCTGCCCCTTTCAGCACCTTTCACCTGCCCCCCACCCTATTCCCTTAAACCATGGATTTTGAATGCAAAAGCTTACAGTGATATGGAAAGAACATACAGGCTGCCCATCCTTTGTAACTGAGCTTGGGTTTTCCTCCAGCATGGGAGAGCTCTGCTATTCTTCATGGAGGAAGCTTATTTTATTAATTATATTTTAATTAATTTAATATTTAATTTAAAATTACAGTTTTTGTTTTTGTTTTTCACTACAAGGTTCCTGACAGAGTCTCACCTGCCTCCCCATCTGGGGAGAGGGGAGATTCAGGTGAGTTCTTCTCCATGTGACCTTTTACAATTAACTACATTTCCTTGTATCCAGCCTGTCCCATCCCTGGCACACAAGGCAGCAAGTCATCTCCTCCCCTTGCTGGAATGAGATCCCAGCTCGCTTTGAGTAACAGATGCATTTCACTGACCTGCTCTAAGGCTTACCGAGTGTCCAGGCTCCTGAAGACATTTAATTGAGGTTAGGTCGTGTGGCCCAGGTCACCCAGCAAGCTGGCAATAAATCCAGGATTAGAGCTCCCTGCCCAACCTTGTTTCCAGCCTGTGGCCGAGCGCCCTGAGCCAGACTGCCCCTCCCCATTTTTAAATATAAGAACGCTGACTTCATGAACACACATGACAGCTCTTTTTCAGTTTCTCTTGGCAGCTTCCTCCAGTAAGCTTTAGGGACAAATTTGGAAATTTTGCCAGGTTCTCCCCACTCCACCCTTTCCGGGGCTATTTGGGACAAAAAATGTTCAGTAAATCCCCAAAGAGTCACAAAAGTATAACCTTTGGTTTGCCCAAAAATAAGCAGAAAATCACAAGGGCCACAAAAGACCTCAAGTGGTTTTCTATTAACAGCTGGCATTCATAAAGTGCCTTAAAGTTTGCAAAGCGCTGTATCTATGTTATCTCATTCGATCCTCACAGCAACCCTGTGAGCCAAGTGCTATTATTATCCCCACCAGGTTCAGTGTCTGAGGCACAATTTGAACTCAGCTCTTCCTGACACCAAGCCATAGGTTCTATCCAACATACCATCTAGCTGTCATTTCCTGGTCTAAAAAAGCTTCCACGGTGGGCAAACTGTGGTAGGCATGGTTGGTATGGTGACCTTTGGAGCTAGCATGCTTACTTGCAGTTTTGCAGAAGTGAGAAATCTGTTTTCCCACAGACAGAAAATAGTTGTAGGATGGGGCACCCAGGCAGGCTCAGCAGTCCCTTGTTTGTAAGGCTTTTATGGCTTGGGGGGGTAGAGATGGAGGGGGGAGATTTTGTGCACTCTACACATCTGAAAGGTCCTTGGAATAAATACCCAGACCCTGTAAACAACACAGAAAATAGTCCCAGCAATGACAATGCTAGAAAACCAGTAAGCAGAACAGCTGCAACATTGAGATCAAGTTGGCTTTGGGACTGTGTTGGTAAACCATGGAACTTAATAGGCTATGGCTACCATTACTGTTGGAAAAGTGGGATTCAAGCTATTGGGCTAGTTAGTAGATAGGACCCCATGGTGTGGGCTGGCTAGAATTTTTCTGCATAAAAAGTAAAGTTTTGAACCATACTTGCATAGTACTACATGGTTACATTCAGATTCTCGAAACCTGTCTGGGTCCATCATCTACTCAAATTCTTAGCTACAAGCTTCCATTTCTATTCTACCTTCTCCTGTCCAAAACCAATTCAATACATGGCATAAGTAGAAATTTTCTCATCATTTTCTTGCTGTCTCTTCTGTCTTAAATCTTCTCAGGAATCTTAACTAAGCTCAATCCAACCTGAGTTGAACCGCCCAGATGACCCAATCCCTGAATCCTGTCACTTTTATAATGGCACATCTAAGACTTCTGAGCAATCTGAAGCATTTTTAATAGTGTCCTTTAATGGCTCTGCCACCCTTTCTTTCATTTGCCTTTAAATTGTTGGTCCTACTTTTTTAATTGGGGACATTACTTTTGCTAAAGCTCATTCAAAGGATACCTTCTAGTTTTTTGATTAAAGTGGCCTAGAAAATTATATGTAGATACCAGAATGGATCTCATAGATCATCTGGCCCAACACCTTTTAATAAAAATAAGGTAATTGGGGCCCAAGGAGATCACAAGATTTGTTTATGGCCACACAGGAACTGTGCAGCAAAGTTAAAGTTTGGTTGCAGTCCTCCTCATTTCAAAGCCAGAGGGTTTTTTGTTTTGTTTTGTTTCTTCCAGGGTCATGTTGCTTCCATCAATTGATGTCATACTTCCATGTTACCCCTCATCTTGATTTTGTCCTCAGCAACTTCAGTCCTTGAGTGAATCCCTAGCCTGCTAATGGGGCAATTATACAGGACAGAGAAGGGAATTTTTGTTACCACGTAGTTGAATCCTCTACCCAACCCCAATTTGAACCTTCTTCCTGAATAACTCTATGAAATCTGGAGATGGTAAAAAACTTAGTGCTTTCAAGATGGCAACAATTTTTTCCAAGAATACTTTGCTCCCTAACAGCTGCTGTTCAATTTGATTTTTTCTGATTTGTGAGCCTTAGTAGACCAAGCTAAAAGTAATTTGTCCCTCCACTCATTTATTACAGCACTTTATCTAGGACTCTTCATTACCCTTGTCATATTCTATTTTGTATTATACTCATGGGTATGTCCCCCACTAGACTGTAAGCTATGTGAGGGTAGGAACTACATAATTTTTCACATTCTTTCATATATACCTATCCATCTTGTATGTAGTAGACACTTAATAAATGTTTCTTGAGTTTTGGGGACACTCTTTGAGAAAAACTGATGGGAAAACTGGAAAACAGTATGACAGAAACTGGATATAGACCAGCCTCTTACACCTTATACCAAGATAAGGCCAAAATAGGTAGATGATTTAGACATAAAGGATGATACCATAAACAAATTAGGAGAGCAAAGAATAGTTTACCTGTCAGATTTATGGAGAAGGGAAAAACCTATGACCAAATGAGATAGAGAGCATTATAGGATGTAAAATGGACAATTTTGATTAAATTAAATTTAAAAGTTTTTGTACAAACAAAACCAATGTACCCAAGATTAGAAAGAAAACATTTTTACAGCAAGTGTTTCTGATAAAGGCCCCATTTCTCAAATATATAGAGAACTGAGTCAAATTTATAAGAATACAAGTCATTCCACAACTGATAAATGGTCAAAGAACATGAACAAGCAGTTTTCAATCAGAGTTATTTAAAATCAAATGAAAAAATGTTCTGAATCACTATTGATTAAAGAAATGCAAATTAAAATAACTCCAGGGTGCCCCTTTATGCCTGTCAGATTGGTTATTATGACAGAAAAGAAAAATGACAAATATTAGAGGGAATGTGGAAAAATTGAGATAATAATGCATCATTGGTAGAGTTGTGAACTGATACAACCATTCTGGAGAGCAGTTTGGAACTATGCCCAAAGGGCTATGAAACTGCGCATCCCCTTTGATCCAGCAATATCACTACTAGGTCTCTATCCTGAAGAAATACCCCCCCAAAAAGAGAGAGAGAGAGAGAGAGAGAGAGAGAGAGAGAGAGAGAGAGAGAGAGAGAGAGAAGGACCTATATGCACAAAAATATTTATAGCAGCTCTTTTTGTAGTGGTAAAGAATTGGAAATTGAGAGGATGTCTATCTACTGGGGAATAGTTGAACAAATTGTGGTATATGATTGTAATGTAATTGTATATTTGTAGTTGTATAATTTTAACGTATTGCCCTATAAGAAATGAAGAGCTGGATGATTTCAGAAAAACCTGGAAAAACTTACATGAACTGATGCAAAGTGAAACAAGCAGAATCAGGAGAACATTGTACAGAGTAACAACAACATTGTATGATGAAAACTGCGAATGACTTAGCTATTCTTAGCAACACAATTATTCAAGAAAATTCCAAAGGACTCATGATGAAAAAATGCTATCCACCTCCAGAGAGAGAACTGATGAAGTCTGAATGCAGATTGAAGCATACTGTTTTCACTTCATTTTTTTCCTGGGTGTTGTGTTTCTTTTTTTAATGTGTCTTCTCTCACAACATGATTAATATGGAAATATGTTTTGCATGCTTGCACATGTATAACCTATATCAAATTGCTTGGCATCTCAGGGAAGAGGGGAGGAAGGGAAGGAGGGAGAGAATTTGGAACTCAAAATTTTTAAAAATGAAAGTTTAAAATTGTTTTTTACATGTAATTGAGGAAAAAAATAAAATATTACTATATCCAAAAGAAAAATGTTTCCTGAATTGAATTGAGGTGATTTCACGGGAAGGAGTTACCAGTAATAACTATGAAATCTTTTTTCCTCAGATATTTTTGAGAATAGCCCCTTGAACATTCATGTATCTGAGATAATTTAGATGCAATTCTCTTTGGATGTCAGGGAATGGATAAGATGACCACGTTGGATGTGAATAGTGGTAGGTTGATGGTAGTTCTAGATTCTTGAAAGTTGAAAGGTCTCTATGTTTACTATCTTCAAAATGATGAAAAAATAATAACTTCACAAGATAAAAAATTACTATAAAACATATGTTATTTGGTCATATTATTACATTGACTGGGGGCAGCTAGATAGTACAGTGAATAGAGTGCCAGGCCTGGAATCAGGAAGACTCATCTTTGTGAGTTCAAATCTCACCTCAGACACTTACTAGCTGTGTGACCCTGGATAAGTCACTTAACCCTGTTTGCCTCAGTTTCCTCATCTGTAAAATGAGCTGGAGAAGGAAATGGCAAGCCACTCCAGTATCTCTGCCAAAAAAACCCACAAAAAAAAAAACCAGGGTCACAAAGAGTCAGACACGGCTGAAAATGACTAAAAAAACAACCACATTGACCTGGATGACATAACTCTGTGAGATATTTCAATACCATTGGTAAAGGTCCATTTCATTAAGAAATATCCCACCATATTTTGTATACAATGCATTCACTTATAGCCAGCTATTCAGTTCAATTTAGGAAGTATCTGTTAAGTATCTACCAAGGACTCAGGTAGTAAGAGTAGGTGGAGATTTGGGGATTTGGAAAAAAGGTATAAATGAAATGTACCCAGGAGAGGCAGAGATAGCTCAGGGAACAAGAATTTGAAAGCCCTAGCAGCACATCTACTTAAACATCCAAAACCATTTTGTGTAATTAAGGCCCAGGTTACAGTAAGACAATTGACTGAAAGCCACCAATGAATCTCACCTTAATAGATGGCAACTGTGCTAATCACCCTTTGGATGGCAAATATTGCTAGGTGATAAAAGCGCTAATGGACTAGTGGCTAATCTGGTGCTAAAATGCTGCTTCAGGAAAAATGAATTCCCAGAAGGGAAAAGGCTGGTGATGTGAATGACAGGAACAGCTGGAGCCACCTGAGGTTTCAATGATAGGGAACAGGTTATTGAGGTTCAGAAAGAATGAAGCCTGATATTATGGGGGGGGGCAGGGATCTGCTGTGAAATTTGCTTCAGAGGCTCCAGTCCATGAAGACTGTAGGATGGGAATTGTTCTGTTTATCTCAGAGGCTGTCAGCTCTATAACTACAGTTCTGTTTCTCTTTTAGAGGTCTGGCCCAGGGGTGGGGAACCTGCAGCCTCAAGGCCACATGTGGTCTTCTAAGTCCTCAAGCTCGGCCCTTCCACTGAATCCAAACTTTGCAGAAGAAATCCCCTCAATAAAAGGATTTGTTCTGTGAAACTTGGACTCAGTCAAAAGGCTGCACCCAAGGACCTAAAGGTCCCAGGTTCCCCACCCTTACTTAATGTAACCATTGCCTAGACAGTAGAGGTACAGTATCAGGCTCTGTGAATATGCAGCATATTCACTCTGTGAATGTGAAACAGTGATTGAATGAAGCATTTATCCAGAACCAACTATACATGGGACACTGAGCTAGGCATTGGGGATTCAAAGACAACAGTGAGAGAGCCCTTGGCCCCTCTAAAAGCTTACATTCTAATGGGAAATCAACACCTGTGGGAGAGTTAGGGTCCTGGAAGGGAATTTTGGTCTTAGAAGTCACAGGGATTATGAATACAGCCAAGGGGTGGCCAGGCCATTGCCATCATTTTTCAGTAGCAGTGGTAGAACTGAGTTGATTGTTGTTCTCTGAGCAAAGTGTGGAAGCTGGAAGGGATGGGGCATGAGGGCAGGCTGATGGCAAGTCCATGGCAAGATGCTCCAGTGGGCCCTGGTTTCCTACTGAATGGTTAGATATCCTGGGGCCAACTAGATAATGGTGGGTTAGGTGAGTTTTCATTCACTTACCCACCAGTTAGGACAGTCATCCTCAAGAGGGAGGCCCAGAGATAAGTGGTGTTAACAGGATTTTACTGAGCCAGTCTCTAGCCTGAGAATGACTGAACAGCAGGCCAGAGACTGAAGGGCCAGTAATCAGGTAGCCCTTTAATTAATTAGTTTCCTTATGAGGAACAGATTTGCAAATCAGGAATTCTGATCAGGAGAATTCCCGATTTGCAAATCTGTTCCTCAAAATGAAGCTAATTAATTCCTTTCTCAGTAGATAAAAGCAAGAGTAGACCCTACCCTCAAGAAGCTTACATTCTACTGGTGCTTCTTTTTACCTTTGTCTATACAAACAGACCATCTCACAGACAGAATCTGACAGAATCAACAGGTTCTTTGTTGTCATGCAAACACAATTTCTGCTTCTTTCCCATTTTGTCCCCCAAGATCTCAGAGTTTTTCTGATATCTATCTATATGTCTCTGTATACCCCTCACAGAATGTATGCCCTGACATACAAGTGGTTGCAGTGAGCCGCAGACACATGCCTAGAATTCCTCAGTCAACTGTGAAATGGGCAAAGAAAGCCCCAAGGAAGAAAAGCAGACACTGGGCACTTTTGAACTCATCCTGTGTATTAAAAAAGAATTAAGTCTTAAAAGCTATAGGAAAAATAACAGCCAGAGTTTCTAGCTGACTCAAGCGAGGACTTTACCGGAAAGAGGGTACGCTTGGTATGCTTATAGGCTTTGCTTGTCCCCAAAATACTCCCAGACAATAATTCTTTTTCAGGAAGACCTTACAAAGGACTGGATTTATACCTGCTGCCTCACTAATGCCCTACAAAGATAACATAACAGCAGATAGAGAAATTTGAACTGGCTAATTGTATAATACCCACTCAGTGGTCACTCACCCAATTCATACCATCACTGGCAGAGTGGGTTCCCAGAAGGTGGCTATACCCACTACCAGGGTGCTAAGGGTAACCCTAAAGGTGGATTTCCTTCTAAACTCTAGTTCACGAGCTTTTACTGACATGCTTCTCCTTAATCAACCAGTAGACTCCATTCTTTAGCAAAGGCACGTATTCAAATGGCATGGCAAGGACAATAGTTTTAAAGCATTTTCCCAGCACCAGAAGCATGTCCTGCCACAAACACACCCATAGTCCACTGGGGGGAAAAATAAGCACAAACTTAAAACAGTAGTGAGGCACCTGTCTAAGGACCACATGGGGCCAAAGAAACTCACAGCCCTGGAAGCTCAAGGTGTCCTTGAGGAGTTCCAAAGTTCACCGTGAATTGCTCTACTTTTCAGCAGGACTGCTTTGCGGGGCACAGAGTCTATGCCGAATGGGCAGTTCAGTCAGTTTCTTGGCCTCCTGAAACTCAATCTTCTGACCTGTTGATTCTTACAAGGTCTCGTATTGTTCTTCATCAAAAAAGCAGGAAAGAACAGAGAGAGAAAACAATGGTGCCATGTTCCCAAGATGTGTGTCTGCCTGGTAATTGGCAGGGAGGAGGGGGAGAGGGGTGTATAATAATAACAACTAACATAGATAAAGTACCTACTATGTGTCAGGCATTGTGCTAAGCCCTTTACAAATATTATCTCATCTGATCCTCACAACAACCCTGAGAGGTAGGTGCTATTTTATCCCCATTTTACCAATGAGGAAACTGAAGCAAACAGGGGTTAAATGACTTGCCCAGGGTTGCATAGCTAGTAACTATCTAAGGCTAAATTTGAACTCAGGTCTTCCTGACTCCAAATCCAGCACTCTATTCATTGTACACCTAGATGCCTGGGAAAGAGTAGGCAATTGGTACCATCTCTCTCATTATCCAGAGAGTCGCAGTGGTTTTCACATCAGTCGCCCAAGAGGTCAACATGACAGATGAATGCCTTTCATATGCACACTCAATTCTGGCTCAGTAGACAACCAAAAGGCCTTTTCTTTATCCCAGGGTAAGTGGATAAAAAATAGCCAGAAAATATCGGCACGCTCTCAGAAATGGAGAAATGGACTCCTCTACTGCACAACTTCACAAACTTCCAGAGGGAGGCTCACCACATGCACATGCCCATAAGATTGGGTCCTCACTGACCAGTCCCCTGTCATGCCACAAAGCACAAGGGAAATAGCCCTTCATCTGACAATC
The DNA here is from genome assembly GCF_003287225.1 of Phascolarctos cinereus. Classification (NCBI taxonomy): domain Eukaryota; kingdom Metazoa; phylum Chordata; class Mammalia; order Diprotodontia; family Phascolarctidae; genus Phascolarctos; species Phascolarctos cinereus. Next base: position 342,460,107 of record NW_027556098.1, on the reverse strand, counting down.
TAAGTCAGCAGAACAGCATTTATTGCAAAGGGTGAAGATGATACATGGAATAAAATGAGGCATAGTATCATAATGTCTTTCATAGTTCTGGTAACTGAGGACTCAGGCAAGATTGGCCCCACTAAGCCATGGACCCATTAAGACTCAGACTGGATGTACTGTAGATACCTTAAACTCAAAATGTCCCAAATTGAAATTATGGTCTTTGCCCTAAGCCCTTCCCCCCCTCATACCTTTTCTGTTACTGTGGAGGGTACCACCATTCCCTTGGTCCCCAGGTATCATCCTCAACTCCTCATTCTTTCTCACCCCAGGATCCAATCAATGATCAGATCTTGTCAAAATTACATTTGTGATATCTCTCAAATTCGTTCCTTTCTCTCCTCTGATACTGCTACCATTCTAATGCAAGCCTTCATCACCTCACACTTAGACAATTGCAATAACTTGTTACTGGGTCTGCCTGCCTCAAGTCTGTCCCTACTCTAATTCATTCCCCATTCAGCTCTCAGTAATCTTCCTCATGCATAGATCTGACCATGTCACCCCCCTACTCAAAAAACTCCTACTCAGTAAAAAATTCTTGGTATTCAAAGCTATTCATAACGTGCCTCCCTTGTCTTTCCAGTCTTGTTACAACTTACAGCCACCCCACACTTCCCAATGACTCTTAGATCCAGTGACGCTGGCCTCCTTGCTGTTCCTTGAACAAGACACCTCAAACAAGGCATTTTCACTAGCTGTCAGCCATGCCTAGAATTCTCTCCTTCCTCTCCACCCCCGGGCTGCCTTCAAATCCCAATTAAAATACCACCTTGTACATAATGCCAGTACCTTGCAATTGACTCTGTATAGAGTGCTATTGCACATTGCAAGTTGTCTTCCCACTGTACCGTGAGCTCCTTAAGAACACAGATTGTCTTTTGCCTTTCTTTGCATCCCCTGCACTTAACATAGTGTCTGGTATCTAGCAGGTCTGTAATAAATGTTTATTGACTGAGTGACTGAGTCCCAACTCTACCACCTAGGCAAGTTACTTCCCCTGAGTGTCAGTCTTCCCATCAGTAAAATAGGTACATTTGCACTGTCAGGCCCACAGGAGTTGCTATAAGTGTGTTTTGTACACTTATATAGATTAGATAGATAGATAGATAGATTATCTAGAAAAGTATACCCTAGTTACATTATTATACAGAAATCACTTACTTACCTAGCAATTTAACCTAGTTAAAATACCTCTGAGAATCCAGAAATAAGAGAAAAAGGCTACCCAAGTAAATGTATGATATTTATAAATTAGATTCAAGCAAAAGCAGCTAGAATGCTCATCAGGCTCTCTACTCCTCCATGCACTGTCTAGGCCTAGGCTCTGTGGAGTCCATTACCAGGAGGGTCATTCAAGCCGGGCCATGTAAGGATTGGTAAATAAAGGTCAAAAGTACAGGTCTGACTCAAATGTTGGGTGTAGTTAGCATAGGCAGGGATCATAACAAAGGTGGCAGATCAAAAAGCGAGAGATAAGTTCCCTGCCTTGGGCAGGACCCAGGACAGAAAAGGCCCAGAGTACACCACCAGCTTTCTCTGGTGAAAATGGGCAGAATGTCCAGGTCAAAGGGCAGCATCACAGATGAATTCAAGATAAGTAGGTTGCACCTTGGGCAAATGTGTCATGGCTAATTCTGCCCCAAAGTTACTGTACTCTCGGTCTGGAAATGCTAGGGATGTTATCTGAGACTGACTCAATGAGAAGTGTTCTCCCAGGATGAGGGCATCAGGGCAAAGTGGGGGTGAGGGGATTGCTGTCTCCACCCTTAGGCCTTTATTCATCACTTGTCTTCCTTCATGTGCTTTTATAGATTTGCCTTCTTTTAGCCTAGGTTTATTAGTAAATGCTACTTTTAAACCTGCAAGCATTTCTCCATCTACAGTTAAAGATAAAAAAGGGGTTAATATATCTCTAATGACCAGGGATTGATGGTGACAAAAAAAATTAAAACAAGAGATTGGCCTTCAGGTACCCAAGAGTGAAAATGTATGGAACTGCCTCTAAACACAGTAAATCTGTGAGGGCCTCATTCCTTCTTGTCCTCTGTATTCTATCACACAAAGATCAACACAATTTTGTTCATGTATTCCCCTCACCCAACCTCAAGGTAGTTCTAACTGCTACTATCTAGTCACATATTCCTCAGGTCAAAGCAATTTATTTAATGTCTCTGTGTCTTTTTTTTTTTAAGCCTTTCCTGTCAAATAGGTATCAGAGAGCTACACTCTCACCCTAGAAACTCCCTCAGAACCTGAAACATCTATCCACCATGCCAGCTTTCCTCTCCCATTGGGGAATTTCTCCTGGGGCTATCATTTTGGAGAACTCAGGGTTGCCGACCTTCACTCTCCTTCTGTCTGTGCTTCTGACTTTTTCAACACCATGTGTCATGTTCTTTCACCATTTTTTAGCTTTCGTATTGTCTTCTTTAGAATGTAAGCTCCTTGAGGTCTTGAGAGTAAGGACAGACTTTCTTTCTCTCTCTCTCTCTCTCTTCTCTCTCTCTCTCTCTCTCTCTCTCTCTCTCTTCTCTCTCTCGCTTGTATTTGTATCCCCAGGCCTCAGAACAGTGCCAGGCACATAGTAAGTCTTTCATAAATTCTTCTTGCCATGTCTTATCTAACCCATATCTCTCAGAGTTGTTGTGAAAAAACAAGAAAGATAATGTCTGCAAATACTTTGAAAACTTAAGTAATGTACAAAATAAACCCAAGGAACCTAATGTAATATGATGTCATCTCAACTAATCTGTAAAAATTCCCCAATTATGGTTTTACTGTTTGCTTTGCTAAATGTTTGCCTGCTATCCATATGTAATAAGCATTTAGTAGGAATGGAATTAAAATGGCAGAGACTAATCTGTTACCCTCCCGATCTGGGATGGGACTCTTTCCCAATCACCAAAAAATTATGCTCTCCCCTAAAAGAGAACTGTATCCTTAGGCTGAAAATATCTCTTGTGTAATAGAGAGATATAATTCTAATCCAATAACCCCTTTGAAGAGTGAAGGTATGATATAACCCAGTCCCGGCTACGTACCTACTCTCCACAAAGTTGGACCGTCAGTCTCCCAGAGACATGGAATGGGGCACTCCAGATCTCTATGAATTCCTGTTAGTTGTAGGCCTCCTGAGATGTTATTACTCACTACCTATGTTACACAGATAAATGCTACGTAGGAAATATCAGAATACACTCCCCAATTGCCTTAGAATTTAGAACGAAAATTAATAAGGTAATGAGTGAAGTAGAGAGCAGAAGGGTGTGAGTATGCACCACCTCTTCCATCAGAAACCACCTAGATGACACAAAGGGTCTTCATCTTAAACCTTTTTTCACAAGCATGTTGTATCCCCATAGGAGAATGTAGGCTTTTTAAAGGAAAGCCTACATCCCCAGTGCCTCACACAAAGTTAGCACTTAATACACACATACATACATACACACACATATATATGTGTGTGTGTGTGTGTATATATATATATATATGTATATATATATATATATATATATATATATATATATATATATATATATATATATATATATATATTTACAATTTAAATGAATTGACAGCTAAGAGGGGATAAAAAGCTAACTAACCACAAAGTTGAAAATACATTGACTAGAACTAAGGCATGTTGGCTCAGGTGGTCTCACTCTAAAAGAGCTGTAACACATTGCAGAGGAAGCGGTGTTGGCAGGAAGTGAGTGGCAGCTTCAGAATTGGCCCTGGAGTGTAATAGCAAGAAAGTGACAGACTGGGTGATGTGAAGCCTGATGCACATGAAAGACAGAGCCACACCCTGCACAGCTGGAAGACCGAGAAGGCCTCCACACAGTGATGGCAGAAACGACAACCCAAAAACCAAAGGGCCAAGGCATGGAATCAAAGAACAACCAAACAGGCCCAGGTCAGGACGAGGCAGGACAAAGCCAGCTCTGGCTTCTCACTGGTCTTGGGAGGCCATCGTCTGAAATGGGTAGGCCCACAAGACCTACACAGGATTAATTTTCTTATTACTTTTTGCTGGAATGCAAGGTTCCATTCGATCCTTCTGCCTTGGCACCATCCAAATAATTCTTTGCTTAGTTCCAGAGTTGAAAGCCAGTCTGAATCCATTGCAATCATGAGTTATTTTCTCTTTAAGGGGAACTCAAACTCAGGGTAGCCCTTTGTCTCAAGCTCGGAATAGAAAGCCAGCTGGACAGAGGGACGTGGCTCAGTGGCCTGACTCCTCCAAATCCCTTCTTTTGACAATGGAAAACACAGAGATCCACAGCACAAAAATTCTTTCCTCACCCCCCCCCACCCACACACACACGTACACATACCCCTCTGCCTCTGCTAGGTTAAAATCTCTGGAATTAGACAACAGAAACACTAGTAAGAGAGGCTTTTATAAAAAGATGCACAGCAAGGTTGCTTTCTGCTCTGTGCTTCAAAAAACCACCAGCCATTCAGAAGACCTGGGTTCAAGCCCCATCTCTGCCACCTCTGGGAAAGTCCTTCTTCCTTCTCTGAACATCTGAGAAGAGCCAAAATAGGTTATCATGAAGCTCTAAAATTCTTCCATTATCTGAGAAAAGCAAATGATAGCTGGTGCTTTGTATAAATGCCCAAACAACTTCCCAGAAGTCATCTCTGTGGCATAAAGCAAGAGTCTTGGCTTTCTGTGCCCTTCTCCTGCATCAAAATGCAGCACATAATTGCTTCTTTCTATGTAGGTCACAATTTGAGGAGTTTTATCTTTGGGAGTTGAGGGTGAAGAGGAGGGGAAGCTACCTCCCTTCCTCTGTAAGGTGTGGGAATCGCTTCAGTGTGAGGGGAGACAAAGCCAGAAGCTGGTTCATACAGGTCACATGATTGTGTCATTTTCTTGCCCACCAGACAATCAGGGCCACCACCTTTCCTCCAGCATTAGTACCTTTGTCTCCCAAAACACACACACACACACACACACACACACACACACACACACTCACACTCACACTCACACTCCAATAACACCACCACCAACAAAAAATTAGTGTGATTTTCCAGTTAGAAGCCAATAAACAACCCGAGGATTAAAAATTTCCTCCCAAAAGATGCCCAGCAAGGCAGAGGAGAGTGGTGGACAAACAGACAGTAGTGCTGACCTCAAAAATCAGCCAGATCTTGATTTTAAGTCCAGCCCCTGACACACACTAACCAAGTGACCTGGATCAAGTCATTCACTTCTCAGGGCCCCCAGTAACTCTTTAACACCTCAAGTTGCAGAACAGTCATTCAAATGCAATGACAAAAGAAATTCTCTTTCTGAGAGTTTCCCACACCAATGAAGTAACAGGTAAAATAGGGGAAAAAATAGATTTCCAAGTTTCACTGACCCCAACTCCTACCCTGATGCAGGTCTGGTGCTCCTGAAGACTCAGATAATCACTTCTTTCTAACCATGAGTCATATGTTTGCTGAAGGACTGAACTAAGAAAGATGTGTGGACTGTGTCACTTCGAAAAGGATGAGGGTGAGGGTAGGAGTAGGCTGGGGGGTGGAGAAGCCAGGGAGAAAACCCCAGGCTGGAACATTATGTTCATGTCTGATTCTCGAGCCCAAATGTTGAAAGCCAAGGCTGACTAAAGTCCTGAACTTTGAACTTTCCTGAACTGGCATGATGTTTTCTAAGTTGTCATAGCTTCCACCAATGTGCCAGACTGTGGCAATCTGTGTAGATTTTTCAAGAGAGAAGGCAAAATAAAGCTGAGAAGCAAGTCGGGGGTCTTCCAGCATATGAGAGGTTATTGTCTAGGAGAGGAAGGGTGGGGAACCTTTGGCCTTGAGACCACATTTGTTCTGTAAAATTTGAAATCAATCAAAAGGCCGCACTTAAGGATCTTGAAGGCCACATGTGGCTTCAAGGCCACAGATTCCTCACCCCTGGTCTAGGAGAGTGAGTGCCGGCCTGTTGTCCAGTACAGGGGCATATTTCTGCTTCCTCCACCAACCCCTTTGGTTAAGCGTTCTCTCCCCCAGTGAGTCCTCACCTTCCCTAATCTAGTCTGCCTTTTTCATTTTCCATTCCACAATTAAACGCAAAGCACCCTGGTCACTGTCACGTAACTGACAGATAAAACATTTATTGAACACTTACTATGTATCCAGCTCTGTGTTAAGTTCTGGGATACAAATACAAGTAAGCAAGGCAGTCTTTAAGCTCAAAGAACTACAATTCTCAAGGTGTGAGACAATGAGTGGTGGGGAGCTGGGGAGGAGGGGGAGAGAAAGCAGTATTGACTTCATGTAACAAAGGCCAGGAAATGTCTTAGAGGCTTGGTTCAGGACAAAATGAGTCAAAATCTCATCCATCAAAGCCCAGTTTCCCAGAGGACAGAGTCCAAAGGTTTAGAGAGAAGAGATGGGGGTGATGGCTAAGAAGTATTTTCCTTTGAGTTTAGGAACGTCAAGTTGACTAGTTTAGGAATTCGGAGTATCTCATTCAGTGTCCCTCAAGACCCAAAACAAAGTGTCTGGAAGAGCCTCTTTCCTACAGACAGTATTTGGATTCCTGGCATCAGCAATGGTTTCCCTCCCCCTGGTCACTCATTAAGATTCCATCCAAGGGGAGCACAAGTGTGAATGACTGCTCCTCCCCTACCCTCTGCTCCTATCCAGCAATAGAAAGGCAACTTCAGACACAGTGGGTTAGAATGCTGGAGTTGGAGTCAGAAGACATTTGAATTCAAATCCTGCCTCAAACACTTACTAGTTGAATGACCCTGGGCAAATGACTTAATTTCTCTCAGCCTCTTTTTCCTCAGGTGTAAAATGGGAATAATAATAACAGCTTCCCCCACAGGGTTATTATGATAGTCAAATAAAATAACATATCTAAAGTGCTTTGCAAACCTTGAAGTACTATACAAATGCTAGGTTTTATTATTACTGCAAGCTGCTCCCTGGTGGGAAAAAAAAAAAGCTTTTAACACAAATGTTCTCCCAGGGGTGCTGCATGTTTTCAAATCTTGGAACACCGCAAATTCAGAGGAATTAAGTTGTACATGATCCAAGAAGCATTGGAAAGACTCAGAGTAGGCACAGCGAGGCTGCAACATTTTTCCAGTGATGACATGAAATGTCATAAGGGATACCACTGAAGAAATAAATGTATGACCAGGTGTGTGGCAAGACTAAAAGATCAATATGTGGGGTGGGGCTGGGGGGCAGGGTACTACCACATGCCTGTGATGCCGGCCACCAGGGAGGTGGAATTGGTGGGCCTCTGACACCCAGGAGTCCCCAGCTGCAGTGGGCTATGCACACCAAGCGCCTGTACTGTTTGGCACCAATGTTATCTTCTCCCCCGGCAGAGGCCACCAGGTTACCAAAGGATGGGGGACCAGCTCAGGTCAGAAACAGAGCAGGTAGAAGCAGCCATGCTGATTAGCAGAGGGATCCAGCTCTGAGTAGCTCCTATGCTTTCAGCCAAGGACAGATGGTGATACCCTGTCTTTTAAAAAAAAATTTTTTTAAAGAGGAAAAGATCATAAGGTAGAGGCAAAAGGGAGCTCATGGAGTCCAACTCATTTTACAGTTGATCAGCTTGGGGTCCATAGAGAATAAATTACTTGCCCAAGGTCATAAGGAGTGGTGGGGCCATGATTTGAGGCCAAGTTCTCTGACTTCAAATCCAGGCTTCTTTTCACTGGGCAGCAAGGCCCCTACAGAACAGCTACGATGGAAGGGTGCTCCATTGCATGGTGTCAAACTCAAATAGAAATGGAACTACACCTAAAGATCCTTGCTTCTGCATATTGACTTAGAAAATCACATATTAACATTATCCATGTTGTATCATACTTTTATGCAGCTAGGTGGCACAGTGGATAGCATACCTGGCCTACAGTAAGGAAGACCTGAGTTCAAATTCAGCCTCAGATACTTACTAGCTTTTTTTTTTTACATCAGACATCAGATAAGTCAGAATACATTATGTCCTTGCCTATTAAAAAGAAAAAGCTGCTAGGTAGCACAGTGAATAGAGTGCTGGGCCTAAAGTTAGGAAGGTTCATCTTCCTGAGTTCAAATTTGGTCTCAGATACTTACTACCCATGTGAACCTGGGCAAGTCACTTAACCCTTTTGGCCTGTTCTTCATCTGTAAAATGATCTGGAGAAGGAAATGGCCAACCACTCAGTATCTTTGCCAAGAAAATCCCAAACAGAGTCACAAAGAGTCAGACGCAATTGAACAACAAATTGTATTTTTATTTACTTTGTTAAATATTTCTGTTATATTTTAATCTGATTCTGGCAGTGCACTGGAGTGTTGTGGGTTGCAGTGCAACAAGTGGGTGTGTGTTTGACACTTCTGCTGGTTCCAACAAAATATAAAAAGACAAAGAAGAAGGCTTCCAATGTAGTCAGTGGATTCTTGGGGGCAGAGACATGAAAGAACATGGCTAAGAATGACAAAAGATGAGAAGGCCTGAGTGAGTCAAGATCTTCATTCATGGAAGGAACAGACTAATTAATAAAATCACAAATCCACTTAATTATTAATGTGTGGAAGCATAAAAAAAGGATAATAGAACCAACATCTTTACTTTTGTACTTTTCCTATTTTTTGGAGTTGGCGGATAATTTAAACAAGTCAAGCTAAAGTTACTGAAATTACAGGCAAAGGGTCCTCATCCTGACATGTTTCAAATTTAGTGTTGTTCAGTTAGTTTCAGTTATGTCCACACCTTCACGAGCTCATTCGGGGTTTTCTTGGCAAAGATATTCGAGTGGTTTGCCATTTCCTTCTCCAGCTCATTTTACAGATGAGGAAACTGAGGCACACAGGGGTAAGTGACTTGCCAGAGTCACACAGATTGTAAATGTCTGAGGACTGCTTTAAACTCACAAAGATGAGTCTTCCTCATTCTGTCATCCACTGCACCACCTACTTGAATTTTACCTTTCTATAACCAGTTGATGATCTAAGCTGAAATGACTGCCTCACATAGAGAGAAGTAAGCAGAACTAGAACAATATTTTAAAAATTATTATCTCACTTAATCCTCACAACAACTTAGTGAGATAGGTACAATTACTATTCCCGTTTATATAGTTGAGAAAACTGAGGCAAACAGAGGTTAAGTGACTTGCTCAGGATTACAAAGCTAGTAAGGGTCTGAGTCCAGATTTGAACTCAGCTCTTCCTTATTCCAGGCCCAGTGCTGTATCCACTGTGCCACGAGCTGAGATAGCTTACAACTTTAAAGAATTATGTAAATGTCAACATTGTTAATTATGACTACCATGCATCTATTGATCCAGTGCCCATTATGTTATTTATCATTTCAATTCTTCTGAGGTCATCTGTGCAATGACTGACAGGCCTGACATTAGAACATTACCATTCTAAGAATGTAAAAGATTTGTGCTTTTAGAGCAATGAGCAGCTGAAGATCATTGAAAGCAATGTACAAGTTCCCAAACTGGCTCCAGCACAATCATTTCTTCCTCTTCTGTTCTCAGTCCAGTTCTTGTCCATTAGTAGCCCTTGTCCAAGATAGGACATTAATCAACTAATTCAATGTACTTCTCCTTTTCAGGTCCATATCATAATATGAGCATTTTCATCCACTTTGTTTTTCCAATATGGATAGTTAGACTGATTTCTTTTACTATGCAGTTCACAGATGGGGCTTTGCAGTGCCCTGGACTCAGTGCAGTCAGTATGTTATCAATAATTTGTTAGCAAAAACGCAAAAACAACATATCACAAAGGCTATACACCAGTTTGGATGTAAAGCAAGAATGAAGGACTGTCTTAACATTAGGAAAACTATAAGCTTAATCATATTTATAATAAAATAAAAATCACAGATATTAATAGATGCAGAAAAGTATTTGACAAAATAATGTCCATTTCTATTTTTTAAAACATTAGAAAACATAGGAATACATGAACCTTTACTCAAAATGATAAATACCATCTATATAAAACCAAAAATTATCATTACATGTAAGGGAAAGAAACAAGAATCTTTCCCAAAAAATCAGGAGTGAATGTAAAATGTCCATTGTTACTAATTCCATTTAACATAGTACTAGAAATACTTGCTATAACAATGAGACAAGAAAAGAAATTGAGGGCATAACCATATATAAAGAAATAAAATGATCACTTTTTACAGATGATATGTAAAATGGTATATTTAAGAAACCTTTAAGAGTTCACTAAAATTAATTAAAACAATTAATAACTTCAGCAAACTTGTAAGATATAAAATAAATACACATAAATCATCAGCATTTCCATATGATACCAATGAAAACCAGTAGGAAGAGCAAAATATAAATCACTGCAGAATGCATAAAGTACTTGAGAGTCCACCTCCCAAGAGACAAACAAGAACTCCATAAATGCAACTACAAATAGCTGCTTACAGAAATAAAAATACACCTAAACAATTGGAAAAATATTAATTGCTCATGGATAGGAAAAGCCAATGTAACAAAAATGCAATTACTGCCTAAATGAATTTACTTATCAAACGCCATGCCAGTCAAACTACAAAAGGATTGCTTTATAGAATTAGAAAAAATAATAATAATGAAATTCACATGGGAGAAAAAAGGTCAAAAGAGAAATAATGAAAAGAAATAGGAGAAAAGTAAGCCCAGGTCTCAAACTATACTATAAAGCAGTAATTATAAAAACAATATGGTACTAATTAAAAATAAAGAGATTAACCAGTGTAACAGATTAGGTCCACAACACAGAGAAGCAAATCTATCTAGTACCCAAGTTTTCAATAAATATGAAGATGCTAGCTACTGATTTAAGGACTCACCATTTGACAAAAAGTGCTTGGAATATTGGACATCAGTGTGGAAGATGTCCACTTCATAAAAATAAGTTCTAAATGGGTTAATGACCTAGACAAGAAAGGTTACATCATAAACAAATTAGAGAAACATGGGGAAAATTATCTATTAGATCTGTGGCTAGGAGAAAAGTTCATTATTAAGCAAAAGACTTTACAAAAATAAATCCAATAAAGCAAAGATTTAAAAGGTAATAATTAGCTGAGGAAAAATTTTCATAATAAGTTTCTCTGATAAAGGTCTCTTTCTGGCCTCAGACACTTAGTAGCCATGTGACCCTGGGCAAGTCATTTAATCCCTGTTTGTTTTGGTTTCCCATCTGTAAAATGAGGATAATAATCACACCTACCTCTGTCACAAAGGCTGTTATGAAGATCAAAGGAGATAATAATTGTAAAGCACTTAGCACAGTGCCTGGCATATAGAAAGACTACACAAATGTCAGCTACTATTATTATTTTCATCATTATTTCCAAAACATAAGAAATAAGAATATTAATAAGAGTAATTTCCCAATTGATAAATGATCTTAAGACATGAATCTGTAGTTCTTAGGGAAAGAAATCTACACTATCTATGGTCACATAAAAAAATGTTCCAAATGTAATTCTAATTAGATTAAATGTCTCTAATCTTAATTAAAGCAATGAAAATTAAAGCAAGTCTGCCCACTTATAGAAGTGTCATAAATTAATTTTAACAAGAGGGTAAACTGAGGCAGATCTCTAAGCAAGATAACATTTATTAACAGGGGCATGTTATCTGTCACTAAATGGGTCAGCGGCTTGCCTCCATTACTGCCAAAGACCCTGAACAAAAAAAACAATCAGTTTTCCTTTTATAAGGGTTTGGGGAGTACAGAACAAAGAACAGAGCAGGGTAGATGACAATATGAGGTTATGGGCAACATGGTTGGTTACAGAGCTGAAGCACAATGAACAATATGACTGGTTGGAAGTCTGGTAATGGGAGTTAGTGGTGACCCCTTTCTTCTCTCATGAGACTAAGAAGTGCTCATTGTCAGTGTGTAGGCACAAGATAACTGGCCCAGGCATTTGTACAGCAAAGCAGACATCCTTGAAGGGTAGCTCGGTGGTATAAAGATATTAGGCCCACACTCTTTCTGTTCACATGCTTTCTCCAAGGTCAGTTAAATCCCTTGAGGCAGAAGAGTTGGATTTCTAAAATCAGCCCATTAGAGGCAAGAACCATGACCTAGGCAGTTACAGCACAAAAGCGTTTACAGGACAAAATCAATTACTTGTAAATAGGATCAATAAGACAATGAGACAGGATTGGATGTCAAAAAAGTGAAAACAATAAACGTTGGAGTAGACATGGGAAATAGACACATTGATGAGCTGTTGATGGACTTGTGAAAAGGTACAACCGTTCTGAAAAGCAATTACACAAAATCTTATTAAATAGTGTAAGCTCTTTGACCTAACTGTACCATTGGTAGGCTTAAATTGAAAAGATACCAAAGAAAGAAGAAAAGGTCCTTTATACAAATATTTATAGCATCTCTTTTTGTGATAGTAAAAAAAAAAAGTTGAAACTAAGAGGTTTTCTACCTATTGAAGAATGGCCAAATAAGCTATGGCATATGAATGTGATGGAGTCTTGGGCTGTAAGCACTACCACCTTTTCATTTCTTACAGCAATACTATGCTATAAGAAATCAGGAAATGGATGATATCAAAAAGATAAGGAATGACTTACATGAACCGATGCAGGGTAGACTAAGTAGAACCATAAGAAGGATTTATACTATAACATTATAACCATACTTTAACATAATATTATAAAAGTGAATGATTTTAAGAGTTTTCATAAATTGATGAAAAATAAAATGAGCAGAACCAGGAGAACAATTCAGGCAACAACATTGCACAAACCAACAACTTTGAGAGTTGTAAGAACTATGATCAATACAACGACCATGTGATTCCAGTGGACCAATGATGAAATATGCTATCCATGAGAGAGCGGGGAAGGAGTTAGGGTACAGAAGGAGACATTTTTGTGTAATGACAATTAGGAAATTTGTTTTGCCTTGCGTATTCGTTGAAAGGAATTTGCTTTGCTTTTCTTTTTTTTTTTTTCCAATCCAGTAAGAGTGGGAGGGAGTAAAAATAGATTTCTGGTTTGTTTTTTTTTTGTTTTTTAAGTAGAGAGATAAAAGTAGATGTTACAAATGTGGAATGTGACATGTACTTCAGATGAAGCCATGGCATTGTTACTTTTATTTAACTGTTTTCACATTGTTGAAACCGCACAGAATGAGGGCAATCTGTAAATGTTCATAATATAAAACCAAAACACATCAATAAAGCTTTAAAAAAAAAGTGTTATCAACTAAGGATAAAAGCATTTTGAGAGCCTCATCATCAAGAGGGAATTCTTCTAGCTGGATTTAAGAAAGGCCTTCTTTGATGACACTGGTGATCTCCTTGGGTAAACATATTTTTTCCTCCTCATTTTGCTTCTTGATATCAATGCATAGCAGATAACTAATTTTTATCTTCATAATCTCATTTGTCACTCTTGTATGATTTCAATATAGAAATGAGAGGCATCTTGTTTTAAGCAAGATTTTAAGGCTGCTTTTTTTTCTAACTCTATCAAGAAACAATAGATACAATAAGGGTTCACATTTTTCATATTTATTAGATACAAGCCAGTTGTGAAAGTTTAGTCTTTAAAAACTTTCCTATGATTTCTTGAAAATTGCTTTATGTTTTCATCAAACCCTACACACACATACACACACACATATGTATGTGTGTGTATGTATACACACACACACACACACAGAGTTGGGTAATATTGATATATTGTTCTTTATAAAAATAAGATTGCATACATCTAGGTTAACACCAGATGTCTTCTCAGTTGCCTCCCCTACTCCCCACTTTTTTTAAAGCATCAGCTATACTCTCTATTCTTTTGGAATCACCTCCTTGACGTACTTTGAAAATGAATATTTAAGTGCTCTGAAATTTGCGTTGCCTTCAGCATGAATTTCTTCTGTATTTATTTGGTAAGGTGCATTGTCTTCCTGATTTCATCTTCTTAATTTTCATTAGCATTTCTTCACATAATGTATCAGGTACTGAGGTAATAGGACACAAATGTGATAATTATACTATCACTACTGATAAAAACATGTCACTTTGAAAGATCTGTTCTATTTCATGCCTTTTTGCTGTCTTCCTCCTGGTTCCATCTACATATCTGGCAAAGCTATATCTTATTCAAAGCTCCCTTTTGTTTTGGTTTGATTTTCTCCCTAGTTGAATTTCTTCATTTTGTGAGACAATGCTTCTTCTTAAACATCTTCATTCTCTTCCATAATGTATTGTGAATTAGTTTCCGTTTATACCTGTATCACCCTTGGTTGCTTTGTCTCTCTGCTTGGCGAGGAAATTGTGTCACTAAATAATATTTATTTTAAAGCCTACTGGTTTCAAAATACTATACCAGGCGCTGAGGAACATATAAAGGTAGTAAGACATATCTGACCTCAATCTAGCAGAGGAAATGGTCTCTCTACTTAATTCAGTACCTTAAGGATACATTATTTCAATTTCATTGTTACAGGTACTTTATAGAGAGAAATTGAAACCTTGATATTTCTCAACACAGCTTATACATAGTAGGTGATTAATGCTCAGTGAATTGAATTAGCAGAAAATTAAAACTGATGACCAATCCACTGGTATGCATCTCTCCTCACTTAGGTTGGTTTTCAAGTAACAGACATATAGTTCATCACTAGGCACATACTCAGAGTCCTCCTAGTTCTATACAATGAGTCAAGGTTGGTGTTCTGTTGTCATAAGTGTTTGAGAACCTATAACTACCATGCTTTCATGACGAAGCATCAGAAGAAAATATGTATGCAAATAATTATAATATAAATTTGAATATTAGTCCATAGGAAAGAGCTAGTGTGGGCTGGCCTTGGAAAATGAAGAACTGGGATCAGGTCCTACCTCTGACACATGATAGTTGTATGACTTTGGACAAGTGCAACCTGCTCAATGCTCAGTGCTCAGGCATAGCCTAAGGCTACAAGTTATAGGCAAGTAGTTAATCTGCAACAATGGGAAGAAGTATCTGCAATGAGAGTACCCCATGCCAATGAAATCATAGGTCTAGACAAAAAAAAAGTTCTTGTGTATGTGTGTAGTGGGGGTTAAGAGGGAGGGGTAAACTGGATTCAGAATTGAACAAGAAGAGGAGAATAGATGGAATTGCTTTTGCAAAACTGCATAGCTCCCTGGAAATGAAATAGTTATCCCTTCCACATTGCGACATTCCCATGACGATTTCGATATATTGCAGGTCAGCATAACAAAATTAAATGGGCATTTTGGGAGAGTTTTATGAAAGCAGTAGATGATATGTGAAGGCCAGCAGACAACACAGAAAAGATTTAGAAACTCAGACATTCATAAAATATACATATAACATTGCATAATATTACAATTTTTTATCTTTTAATACAATAATAATTCAGACTTCTTCTTTGGTATGAAGGGAGGACCAAAAAGTTTTGCGCAGATTTTCCAGATCACAGGGGCACCACACTCCTAGACTCCCCTCCCCCATTCTCCCCATGTGGAAGGGATAATAGCATTATTAAATACATAAGCATCTAATTTCTTAAAGCTAAACAAATTTCCAAAAACTTGACAGTAATGCATAATTTGAGAAGAATAACTTTCCTCTTTCAAAGACAGGCAAATCTAATACAAATAAACAGGAAAAAAAACAGAGAAGTGAAGATTGCTAGAAAAAAAATGGATTGAAAATAAATGATAACTTTTGAATGGGGCTGTTAAAGAATATGCATATTTCTAAACCTCATCTGAATTTTTTAAAATTCATGTGTTAGCACATAAAGAAATTATATAAGGCAGTTAGGGGGCATCATGGTTAGAACACTGATCCTGGAGTCAGGAAAACCTTTAGTTTAAATCAGGTCTCAGATACTTAATAGCTATGTGACCCTGGGCAAGTCACATAACCTCTCTCCATTTTAGTTTATTCGTCAGAAAAAAAAATGATAATAATAGTACCTACTTCCCATGCTTGTTGTAAAGATCAAATGAGATTATATTTGTAAAGCTAAAAAAGAATTTATAAAGCTCTTTGAGAACCTTAAAGTGTCATATAAATACTAGCTATCATTATATACAAATGTAAAAAAGCAAATGCATTAAATACAAGCTTTATAAATCATAATGTATTAAAAATAATAATAAATTTTTAAAACTAAGCAAAAGCTCAAACTTCATGGGGAAAAAATAGCACCCTGAATAAAGATTAAGTAAAATAAATCATAGAAACAATAAATATGCTGAAGAGAATGACAACAATAAGGAAAGAAATGAAAATTTATGGAAACAAAGGAAAAATAACATTTGAAAACGATACTATGTGAGAAATTAAATATATGAGCATGCAATTTAAAAAGGGATAAACTAATCAACAACCAAGAAAAACAAATCTTGAGAATTAGAGGAGAAATTGATTAAATTTATCATTAATTTATCTTAAACTCTGTATGTATATCTTAGAAGTTACAATGATTTGAAAATACAATTGGTATCCACTTTAAATCCTGTGCACTTAACACGCTATTTTTACTCTCAGTTCATTTGCAATAACATTAATATCAATAACAATCCTACCCCTAACAACAATTCATTGAAATATTTTGTTTTACTGGGAAGATGATGCAATATATACTTTACCAATCCTCTTTGGTAATATAGTTTAGTACTTGAATTTTAATGCAGAGCACCACTACTGCACAGATCAAAAAAAATATGGCATATCACAGCAAACTATCATTTGTGGGGGGGTTTTTTAATTAATCTCTCTTCCACTATCCCTTCCATTGAGAAAATCTTTTAAAATGGAAAGACAAAGCTCTTAATACATGAGAATTATATGAAGTGACTTCTTCCTGAGAACTGTACAGAAAGTCTGTCAGAATCTCACTGACAATAGGAAAGGGAGCTCCTCCAGTAAAAAAGAATGGATATGATGTATAAAACTGTAAAAATACCAAAATTTAATAAATAAGAAATAGACATTTTAACTAAATTCCAGAAAGAAAAAAAAATTGAACAACTCATAAATAAATTAGCTAAGGAAAGAAAATTTGTCTCAAAAAGATTTATAAGTGAATTCTGTCTAATCATATTATCATGGTCCTTAAAAGTCATCTTGTCTAACCCTCTCATTTTTCATAAGATGAAATTGAAGACCAGAGAGGTAGAATTGCTTGCATGAGGATATGTAGGTAATAAGTAGAAGTGGCAGAATTCAAATTCAGGCTTTTGACACTAGATTTAGAATTCTTACAACTATTCCACACTGATGTTTATGATTAAAGAGGAATGATCCCTCTATTACAAAAAAAAAGAGTTTTTTAAATGGAGAATTATGGTAGTGTACCCAATTTTTATGAGATAAATATGGATCTGATATCCTTAAACAAGGAGGAATAAAGCAGAGAAAGAGAACTATTGACCAATTTCTAAAAGTAATATTGACATAAAATTTCAAAATAAAATTTTGGTAAAGAGAATACAGTAATACACCTAAAAATATTCATTATGACTAAGTTGGGAGGATGTAAGAATGGCTCAATATTAACAAAATAATGAAGATAATCATATAATAACAAAATCCACCAAAAACCACACAAATATATAAATAAGGTGGCAAAAGTCTTGACAACATATAACATTCTTATATGATAAAAACCCTAAAAAGCATAGGCATGAAAAGGTCCTTTTGAGTACACCCAAAGCAATATATCTATAATAAAGAGTTGGCATTATTTGCAACCAAGAAACTCTAGACATACTCCCAGTAAATATAGGGATAAAGTTAGCCAAAGCAAAAAAAAAAAATTAAGAGAAATTAAAGAACAGCAAAGAAGAGAAAAACTATCCCTTTTCATAGACAGTGTTTCGTTTAGAAAAACCTTAAGAAAAATGAAGAACCATGAAAATTATTAGTAGCTTCAGAAGGTAGTAGTATACAGAATAAATCATTAGTATTTCTTTACAGTACTAACAAAAAACAGGAAGAGAGACTAGAAATAGAAATTCTAATAAAAATAACTACTAATTTGTATAATTTCATATGTATAACTGACATCATATTACTTGCCTTCTCATGGGTAAGACAGTGGTAGTAAAGAGGTTGAAACTCAAAATTTTTAAAAAAATAAATGGTTAAAAATTTTTAAAATACCTACTAGATGTATAAAATATATGAGTTAATTCACTGACATACATTAATTGAACTTCATAACACTAATTACAGAAATAACAGAAGACAAATAATTAGAGATTCATTGTTCATGAGCAGCCCACATCAGTATGATGTAAATTACCACCTAAATTAATTGATAGCTAAATAAAACTATCAAAAGAATATTTTATATCTGTTGACAAAATGACAAAATCTTTTGGAGGAACAAAAAGTCTAGAATCTAAATGGAAATACTTTTTTTTAAAAGAAGGAATAAAAGATACATAGCATTAACATATCTAAAACTATATTACACACATTAATTATCAAACTTTTTGTTATTGTTTTAAAATAGAAAAATAGATCTGTCAAGGTAAGTAGACACACAAGACCTAGAAGCAAATGACACAATTTCCACTAAACCCAACAATACAAAATGTTGAGGGAGTTAAGGGTGAAGGATTTATATTCAATAACAACTGCTAAGGAAAGTAGAAAGTGACCACTTATTCTAGAGAGGCAGAACCAGCAAAAGAACAAGGTGAAACAATTTTCCAGCCAGACAATTCAGAAGGTCATCCACAAAGGTCTGTCTCACTGGGGTGAGAGTGAAACACAGTGCAGCACAGACCAGACTCTGGCAAGCCAGTAATATTAAATGCATCCTTTTCAGATCATAACGCAATAAAAATTACATTCAATAAAGGGCCACAGAAACATAGATTAAAAGTTAATTGGAAACCAAATAATCTAATCCTAAAGAATAAGTGGTCAAAGAACAAATTATAGAAAAAATAAGTAATTTCATTAAAAAGAATGACAGCAATGCGACAACATACCAAAATTTATAAAATACATCCAAAGTAGTTCTTAGGGGGAAATGTATATCTCTAAATGCTTACCTCAATAAAATAAAGAGCAGATCAATGAATTGGGTACACAACTGAAAAAACTAGAAAAATTCAAAATCCCCAATTAAACACCGAATTGGACATCTTGAAAATTAAAGGCAAGATTAACAAAACTGAAAGTAAGAAGACCATTAAACTAATAAATAAAACTAGGAACTGGTTTTATGAAAAAAATAGTTAAATTATTGGTTAATTTGATTTTTAAGAAAGAAAGAAGACCAAATTACCAGCATCAAAAATAAAAAGGGTGAATTCACCACCAATGAAGAGGAAATTAAAACAATTGTTAGGAGCTATTTTGCCCAATTATATGCCAATTAATCTAATAATCAAAGTAAAATAGATGGATTTTTACAAAAATATAAATTACCCAAATTAGCAGAAGAGAAAATAGAACACTTAAATAACCCTATCTCAGAAAAAGAAATTGAACAAGCTATCAATGAGCTCCCTAAGAAAAAAATCACCAGGACCAGATGAATTCACAAGTGAATTCTACCAAACATCTAATGAGCAGCTAATTCCAATAGTATATAAACTATTTTGAAAAACAGGAAAAGAAAGAGTCCTACCAGATTCTTTTTATAGCACAAATATGGTACTGATACATAAACCAGGGAGAGCAAAAACAGAAAGAAAACTTTAGACCGATTTCCCTAATGAATACTGATGCAAAAACTTTAAATGAAATACTAGACAAGGAGATTACAGCAATATATCACAAAGAACATACACCATGACCAGGTGAGATTTATACCAGCAATGTAGGGCTGCTTCAATATTAGGAAAATTGTTAGCATAACTGATCATGTCGATAACAAACAGAAAAAAAACCCAAAAAACAAAAAAAACCCATGTGATTACATCAACAGATGTAGGAAAAGCTTTTGATAAAACACAATACTCATTTCTATTAAAAAAGCCAGAAATCATAAGAATATATGAAGCTTTCCTTAAAATAAGTAGTATCTATCTAAAACCATCAGCAAGCATTATTTCTAATGGGGATAAGCTAGAACTCTCCCAATAAAATCAGGGGGTGAAGATAGGATGTCTATTATCACCACTATTGTTGAATATTGTACTAAAAATGCTAGCTATAGCAATAAGAAGAGAAAATAAAATTGAAGGAATTAGAATAGGCAAAGAGGAAACAAAAGTATCACTCTGCAAATGATATGATACTATACTTAGAGAATACTAGAGAATCAAAGCTATTTGAAATAATTAACAACATCAGCAAAGATGTAGGATATTTTTTAAAATGCATAAATCATCAGCATTCCTATATATTACCAACAAAGTTCAACAGCAGGAGATAGAAAGAGAAATTCCATTTAAAATAACTGTAGACAAAATAAAATATTGAGCATCTACCTGCCATGACAAACCCAAGAACTATATGAATATAATTACAAAATGTTTTTCATATAATTACAGTCAGATCTAAACACTTGAAAAAATATTAATAGCTCATGGATAGGCCAAGCCAATAAAATAAAAACAATAGTTCTACCTAAGTCAATTTATCTATTCATTGCCATACCAATCAAACTACCAAGCATTATTTTATAGAGTTAGAAAAAATAGTAACAAGATTCATCAGGAAGAGCAAAAAGTCAAGGAAATCGAGGAAATCAATTAAAAAAAAGATGAAAGAAGGCAGTTTAGCAGTACCAAATCTCAAACAGTATAACAAAGCAGTAACCACCAAAACAATCTGGTACTAGCTAAGAAACAGAGTGGTGGATCAGTGGAATATTTGAGGTACACAATACATAGAAGCAAATGACCATAGCAATCTAGTGTTTGAGAAGATTCAAAGACACAAGCTTTGAGGACAAGAATATTTGACAAAAATTGCTGGGAAAACTGGAAAGCAGTTTGCCAGAAACTAGGTACAGACCAACATCTCACATTAAGCTAAGGTCAAAATGTGTATATGATTTAGACATAAAGAGTAATGCCATAAGCAAATTAGGGAGCATGGAATATTTTACCTGTCAGATCTAGGCATAAAAGAAGAATTTATGGCCAAACATGAGATAGAGAGGATGTAAAATGGATAATTTTGACTACATTAAATTTAATTTTTTTTTGCACAAATAAAACCAATGAACCCAAGATTAAAAAGAAAGTAGAAAACTGGGAGAGGGGAGAATTTTACAGCAAATATCTCTGATAAAGGCCTCATTTCTCACATATGTAGAGAACTGAGTCAAATTTATAAGAATACAAGTCACTCCACAATTGATAAATGATCAACGGATATATGAACAGGTAGTTTTCAGTTAAAGCTATCTATATTTTTATGAAAAAATGCTCTAAATCACTAATGATTAAAGAAATGCAAATTAAAACAACTCTGAAGTACCACCTTACACCTATCAAATTGGCTTGTACAACAGAAAAGGAAAATGACAAATGTTGGAGGGAATGTAGACAAATTGGGGCACTAATGCACTATTGGTAGAGTTGGAAACGGATCCAACCATTCTGAAGAACAATTTGAAACTATGTCCAAAGGGTTATAAACCTATGCATACCCTTTGACTCAGCAATGCCACTACAATATCTGTATACCAGAGTTCAAAGAAAAGAAAAAAGGACTAATTTGTACAAAATATTTACAGCAGCTCTGTTTATGGTGGCAAAGAATTGGAAACTGAGGGGATGCCTGTAATCAGGGAATGGCTAAACAAGTTGTGATATGTGATTATGGTGGAACATTATTGTGGTATGAGAAATGATGAGCAGGATGCTTTCAGAAAAATCTGGAAAGTTTATATGAACTGATGCAAAGTGAAGTGAACAGAACCAGGGGAACCTCGTGCACAGTAACAGCAATATTGTACAATGATCAACTGAGTGATTTAGATATTCCCAATAATACAGTGATCTAAGACAATTCCAAAGGACACATGATGAAAAATGCTGTCTACCTCCAGAGAAAGAACTGTTGGAGACTGACTAAAGATCAAAGCATACCTTTTTTTAACTTTATTGTTTTTGGGGTTCCTTTTTTTGGGGGGGTCCTGTATTTTCTTTTGCAACATGGCTAATATTGAAATTTGTTCTTCATGATTACACATGTATAATCTTTATCTAATTGTTTACCTTCTTGGGGAGGGATAAAGGAAGGGACAGAAGGAAAGAATTCGAAGCTCAAAATTTTTAAAAATGAAAGTTTAAAATTACTTTTACATGTAGTTTGAAAAAAATAAAATATAAAATTTTTCATGTAAAAAAGCCACATTATTTCTTTTTAAATATAGGAGAATGAAAGGAATTAACCTTTCAGAACTATGGTTAATGGGAGAATTCAACTGAGTCCAATTCAAAAAGCATTTATTAAGTATCTATTATATTTAAGATAATTGTCCTAGGCACTGAGGAAGCAAAGATGAGAAGAATAAGTTTCTACTCTCAAAGATCCCATTCAAGGCGAACCTTGATAGAATGCTAAGAAATAGAAGAGGAGTGCATGCCAAGTATGTGGGACAATATTACTTTGAAGTCAGACTGAAGGGTTTTAATTGCTAAGGTGAAGACTGTATTTTGTCCCACATCAACTGAAAGCCACAAAATTCTTGGGCAGTAGAGTGACCTTGTTAGAGCTGTGCTTGAGGAAGATTATTTTGGAAATTGTGGGGAGAATGATTGAGTCATTTCCCAATAGATAAGTAAGCAGTGATAGGAGCAATTTTTACAAATGAAATGCAAACTATTGACAGCCTATGAAAAAAGCCTCTAAATCACTAATAAATAAAATGCAAATTAAAGCAGCTCTGTGGATTTATTTCCTGGCCACTAAATTGTCAAAGATGATACAAGACAAAAAGAATAAATACTAGGTGGTTCTGTGGGAAGACAGGCAAGCAAACGCAATTTTGTTAGAACTTTGAATTGGTTCAGCCACTCTGGAAAATGCTTTGGAATAATGTAAAAAAACTTACTAAATTGTTCAAGTCCTTTGATCCTGTAATCCCACTCCTGGAGTGAGGGAAAGTTCTCAATTACACACACACACAAAAATTAATGGAAGTATTTTTTATGGAAGGAAAAAAAATAGGAACAAATTGAGTGTCCATTGATTGGGGAATGGCAGAACAGAGAGTAGCATGTGACTATAATGCTATACTGTTGTGCCATAAAAAAAATAACAAATATGAAAAATTTATGGGAAGACTTATATACACACACAAAGGAAAGAAAACAAACCATAAAAAAACAATGTCCATATTGATTACAATATAAATGTTACAAAAACCACTAAAACATCTGGATTCAGATTAGATTCACTGACCAATCTAAGTTCAAAAGACCAAAACTTCCTTCTTTCCTTTCCATAGAAAGGTGAGGTATGGACAGCTAGTGGATATTACACAAACTAGATCAATACTCAGTCATTGGATTGGTTGGTTTTGATAGATATTTTACTTTGTTAAAAAGAAGAAATTTTTTTCCTCATTTCCCAATATAGGTCTTCTTCATCTCCCTCCCCAAAAGTTATTCCATATAATAAAGATTGAAAAAGGAGAATAAAAAAATTGTTCAGTAAAACAAATCAACACATCTACCAAAACTGGCAGTAATAATCTATTATGGGTGGACAGCTAAGGGGGAGGGAGGGTGGCAATAAAAGCCAGAAAGTAAGTAGACAGGGGTAGTATGAGTGTCCATGTGTTGGGTGACCGTGGTAGCAATGATGACAATATCAGGCTTGACAAGGACTACCCTAATTATTTTCAGCGACTCTTTTAAAACTAAATCTGTCCAAAAGATGCTTTCCTTTGATTGACTATGGTAACTACCATAGTGATGCATATACCATTGCCCCCTTGCCTCAACACTGGTTATAGGCCCCCATCTTTTTTGGCAAGGCAATTGAGGTTAAGTGACTTGCTTAGGGTCACACAGCTAGAAAGTGTCAAGCATCTGAGGTCAAGATTTGAACACAGGTCCTCCTGACTCCAGGGCCAGCACTCTATCCACGGAGCCACCTAGCTGCCCAGGGGTACTAGCTGTGTACCCCCGAGAGGTCACTTAACCACTGTTTTCCTCAGTTTCCCCAAATGTAAAATGGGGATAATAGCAATACTTGCTTCATAGGGTTTTTGTGAAGACCAAATGATATATTTGGAAACTGCTTATTAGCATATTGCCTGGCCCACAGTACACATTTAATAAATGTTTGTTCTCTTCCCTGTTACCTAGGAAGAAATAGCACTGGCTGTGTCCTGAACATCTATAAGGAACCTTCCTACATCCTAAAATAGCGAGATATAAATGATTCAGAAGCTGGTTGCAAGGTCCTGCCTTGACTGCAAGACACTAAGTAGAATCTTACAATTCTTTGACCTAATCAGTCTCTCTGTTCCTACCCAAACCATCATTCAGTAAGCTGATCATTGATAATCTGATTTTTCAAAATCTACATTGGGGTTGTGTTTTCCTTAAGAAGCCCCAACCTGGTTTTATCAATGTGGTTTAGTCTAGTTAGTTGGAATTCCTGACAGCTAGGCATTCCTCACTGAATTGTAACCTCTTTTCAGCTTCATCGACAACTGTCTGTAATCCTGGTGGATGCTAGAGAGGACAGGTAGGATAGGAAAAAAGTACAGATTGAACAGATTGTATAATACCTTCTTAGCCCTGGGTATGAAGTGCCATATCTTTGCTCCTTCATCTCACACATTTCCTGAAAAATCTTCTCAAAAGCCATGCTCCTTCTAATCTCTTCCTTCTCTAATCTCTTGATAAATATCAAGAATCAGAATATTCAAGCAGGTATGAGCCATGTCGAGTCTCTCCTGAGAAGGAGGCCTGATAGTGGCTCTGAAGTTCACATCACACCTCTGATGCTAACTGTGTGACCTCGGACCAATCACTTAACCTCCTTGGGTTTCCTCCCCTGACAAATAAGGGGGTTGGACCAGATAATCTTCGTGGTCCCTTCTAACTCTATATCCACCATCCTCTTATAACTCCTGTCTTTCAAATGCAAAGTCCTAGTAAGCAGGTTTTTAAACTAAGACATCACAGTGGGTTTTTTTGTTTTATTTTTTTAAACATCATGTTATCAGAAATCCACATGTGTGGGGGCTGAAGAAATGCTTTCCAATCATAATAATTAATTGATCCATGCCTGCTAGCGTGACACCTGACAGTAGTCAGTTACACAATGGTTACACTGGGCCCAGTCCCAGGCTCTACTGACCTACTAGTTCACGTACTACCTAATCAGGTGAAAATGTTCCTTTGCTAAAATCTCAGGTAGTGTGCGAGAGGTCAGGGCAAAGTGAACCTTCGGGGTCAAGAGGGTTATATTTGGCCCACAGGCCCTGTGTTAGACACTACAAAGTTAAACCCTCTTATCTAAATGACCTCATCTCTCAGTAGATCTCAGTTCCTAAGCTCTCCTCTAACCCTCATAGACCTCCAGCCTCCAAGTCACTGACTGTTCTGGGAGCATTACTTAGAACACTGTCTTCCCACCACAATCTATTTTGGGAAATATAGTACGATAACGCTCCTTTAAAGCAAATAGTTGTACTATGGAATTTATAACATGATTCTGGGAGGATAAAGAAGAGCGAGAGCAAACAAAATACAACAGTCCTCCATCCAAACTGACAGTTGAGCTTAATTTGGTTGATTTCACATGACAGAATCAGAATAGGAGAATCTTATGGTTGAAAGGGACTCTTGAATTTCCTTCCCTAGACAGGAATTCCCTCTACAATATTCCCTACAAATGTAGGGTTTGCTCAAAGAAATCTAGACATAGAGAACTCACTACCTTCAAAAGTTCCTTGAGAACAGAGACTGTGACACTTTAAGATCTATCCCCATCACTTAGCACAGAGCCTGGCACATAGTAAGCACTTACCAAATACTTTGACATTTCATTCATTCATTTATTCTTTTTTTTTCCTGGGTTTTTTTTGGCTAGGCAATGGGGTTAAGTGACTTGCCCAGGGTCGGAGGTCATATTTGAACTTAGGCCCTCCTGAATCCAGGGCCGGTGCTCTATCTACTCATTCATTCATTCATTCTTAAAGTGGCCCACCTCACTTTTTTTTTATTAATTTATTTTTAGTTTTCAACAATAACTTCTATATGCTTTTGAGTTTTAAATTTTTCTCTCCCCCTTTCCCAACCTCCCTCCCCAAGAGAGTGCACAGTCTGATATAGGCTCTACATATACATTCCTAATAAATATATTTTCACATTAGTCATGTTGTACAGAAGAATTAGAACCAATAGGGAGAACCATAAGAAAGAGGAAACAAAACAAAACACACAGAAAAAAGAGCAAACAGTATGCTTCAATCTGCATTCAAACTCCATAGTTCTTTCTCTGGATGTGGATAGCATTTTCCATCACGAGACTTTTGGACATGTTTGCATTTCTAAGAAGAGCTAAGTCTATAGAAGTTAGTTATCACACAACGTAGCTGTTACTGTGTACAACGTTCTACTGGTTCCGCTCATTTCACTCAGCATCAGACCATACAAGTCTTTCCAGGTTTTTCTGAAGTCCGCCTGCTCGTCATTTCTTATAGCACAATAGTGGTCCACCTCACTTTTGAGCAGCTTTATTTGTTAGGAAATTTATCCTTACCAGCCCAAATCTGCTTCTCTGAAACTATTGCTCCTACTTGTGACTTTTGGGGTTAAGAAGAACCAATCTATGGGCAGCTAGGAGGTGCAGTGGATACAGCACCGGCCCTGAAGTCAGGGGGACCTGAGTTCAAATCTGGCCTCAGACCAAACACTTGACACTTACTAGCTGTGTGACCCTGGGCAAGTCACTTAACCCCAATTGCCTAAAAAAAAAAAAACAACCTAACCCATATTCTATAAAACAATCCTTCAAATTCTTAAAGATAGCTATCCCGCAGTCCTCTATTTCCCCTATGCCAGTCTTCTCTTCAAAAGGTCAAACAGCTCCCATTCCTTCAGTTAATCTTCGTATGTCATGTTCTCCAATCCTTTTACCACAATGGTCCTTGTGATTAACCTCCTAAACTATGATGACCAGAACTGATGCCCCCAGTACTCCAGGTGTGATCTTACCAGGGCATTGCTGCTTTTGTTCTGGAAGATACGCTGTTGTTCATTCTTTATGTTCAAAGAAGACCAATGACATTACAATATTATTGTTCAGTTGTATCTGACTCGTCATGACCCCGTTTGGGGTTTCTTGGAAAAGATACTGGAGTGGTTTACCATTTCCTTCTCCAGCGTTTTACAGATGAGGAAACTGAGACAAACAGGGTTAAGTGACTTGCTCAGGGTCACACAGCTAGTAAGCATCTGAGGCCAAATTTGAACTCAGTTCTTCCTGTACCACCTAATGATGACTTGACTTGCTCCTGAGTTGGCTTTAAGTGAGGCAAAGTGACACAAAGTGGTCAGTCTCACTCTTTCTTCCAGAGTCATCAACGTTCAGTGGGAAGACAAAAGTCAGGACGACTGAAGAGGTCCCACCAGGCAGTAGATGATCTTGGTGTCTTTAATGTCTGACCAAGCTCTAAGCACTCTACAGCACCTGCTTCAACCATCTTCATGGCCAGTGGAACAAATCGTCCACCAATTCCACCAGGAAAAGTCTTCCTACGCTTGGGATAGGCATCTCCAAAACTCACCAGCAAGTTTGAAGCCAATCAGCTACCCTCAGCCTTGGTTTACCAGGGTGTGGTTGCTGCACACAGTACAGCTACTTGGAGCCACAGGTGAGAGTCGGTGATGTATGGACACCAAAGGTGGGCGAGTGGCCCTAAAAAGAGCTCAGCAGGCCCTAAAACCAAAGGTCCTAGTACTCCTTGAACACACCAAACTTCCCAAGGAAAAGTAGCTTACGTTGGTTCTTAATGCAGCCAAAAATAAAGTCATTCAATAATTATTTATTAAGCACCTACTATGTGCCATGAACTGTGCTATGAACTTCAAAAATATTATCTCATAACAGCCCTATGAGGTAAGTATATACAACATACATACAGAACTGACAGAAGGTAGTATCAGAAGAGAAAGCACTCTCCTTTCTCACTTTGACCTCATGCTCCAGCTTCCTTCAAAATGCACCTCAGGGACACACCTAATTCCCCCAGATGAAACCTTTCTTGCTCCTTCTCACATCTTCCCTCCTACCAAAAGAAGGGGAAAATATGTCATTTGCCTAGGTGTTCTACTCTAAAACAATGGGAAAATACTCAAGGCCTGATGAAGGAAATGCAGGCCGGGTAGCACTGAGTTAAAACCATCCAATTCATTTCATTACATTCAAGCTTCCATACTTCATCTTCTGGATTTTAAAAGCCAAATGAGAGAAATCCATATTTCCTCTCAGTGATGCTTTTGTAAAGAATGTTTATATAGATATTGAAGTTGGTATTTTAGTCTATTGAAAAAATTTTCCGTGGAAACCAGATGATGGAGGAAAATAAAACCTCAATCATAGGTCCTCCATTAAAACCTGCTTCTATTCATGTCTTACGCATGCACAGCCCCCATATACATGGAGGGACTGGTACTCCCACTGAGTCACCTACTTATATTTTATTAGCTGGCAAGACATTCAAGGATCCTGGTCCTTTGGCCAAGAGAACCTGGCAGAGTGCACAGAGGCTGCAGTATGACTGTAAATCCAGCAGCTGAATGAGAAGAGAAGACCTTGAGTGCTTGCTCTTTGCCCGACAGTGTCACAATCTGAACAAGGAATATTTAAAAAAAAAAGCTATGGAAGAACTCATAGCCCAATTTCATAGCCATTTGAATTATTAGAAAAGTTTGGACAGACCAGAAGTTCTTGACCTGGAGTCTGTGAACTTATTTTTTTTCCTATTTTTTATTTTTGTATTTCTATTTGAAAATGATAGGTTTCCTTTGTATATTTAAAATTTAATTAAAAAGGGGGTAGCTACGTGGCTCAGTGGATAGAGCACCAGCCCTGGATTCAGGAGGACCTGAGTTCAAATCTGGCCTCAGATACATAACACTTATTAGCTGTGTGACCCTGGGCAAGTCGCTTAACCCCATTGCCTAGTCAAAAAAAAAATTAATTAAAAAACACGATTCTGAGACAGGATCTATAAGTTTCATTAGACTGACTGCCAAAGGGGTCCATGACCTGCACAAAAGGCTACGGATCCCTGTGTTAGGCCAATTAAGTTCAATTCAACAAACCTTTATTAAGCACCTACTTTAAGCCAAGGATTGTGCTCTGACCAGGGGACACAAAGAAAAACAAAACATACGTTGACCTCAGAGAGCTTAAATTCCCTGGGAGGATCCAAACGGACACAGATATGTAAAACAAACAAGTAAAAAGAAATTTCAAGGAAGAAATATAATCTCTGCCCTGAGAGGCTTACAGTTGGGGGCAGGGAAGAAGAAGAGGGATAAAGCCCATACAAAAATAGCCATGATACAAGGCAAAATGTTTACAATTTTATGGAGATAGCTAGCAAAATGATATGAGAAATTCAAGGAAGAGAATACTTTGGGGTGGGGGTAGAGGATAAGGAAAGACCTGATATGGGGCAGGTGGGGAAGGGCCCTGAGCTATCCTTTTCTCAGAATTATTCTGTTTCTATCTAATCCCCTCTGAAAATGCTGGGGGGAATATGCCTATAACGTGCCCTTAATCTGACATTTAGTGTTATTGTTGTTTGTCCTTTTTTCTTTAAGAGGACTATGAAATCAGGAAGGTGATTTCATGACTTGCAAGTGAATTTGATTTAAGTGAAGGAGGGCTGTGCAAAGTCACCACCCTCACTTTCTCCTCCCAAGCCATCTGGGTCCGGTGGCCAGATGTAGATCAAGACGACTGGAGATGGCTCAATTTAGTGTTAAGTTCTGTATAAAGAAATGTTTCAGGGCAAAAAAGTTAGACCCCCATAATAGAAAGTTCTTGCAACAAGTCCAAATGTATTTGTCTGGATTGCAGCTAGTACGCATGAAGAATAAAGAAACCACCATTTTTTATTCTTTAGATCTTTCTAAACTCAACCAAACTTCCTCCTCTAACCTTGCAACATCACATATTTAGAGCTGGAAGGGATCCAGGAGTCATCTAGCCCAACCCTTTCATTTCACAAATGAAAATATTGAGGTCCTGAATTATTCAAGACTTACCCAAAGTCAAACAGTAAGCAGGAGACATGGGATTTGAACTCAAGGTTTCTAACTCTAAATCCAATACTCACTCCACTGCACCAAAGAAAACTCTCCTGTGTGTGAGTGTGTGTGTGTGTGTGTGTGTGTGTGTGTGTGTGTGTGTTTTAAGTGTTCTGAGGGGAAACTCCTCCCTTACCTCCCACTCTTCTATGCAACCAAGTATTTTAGAGCAGTGCTTTCTTCATTGAAAATGGCTGCAATTCTGTGGGGAAAGATAATAAATGCTATTTGAAAAAAAATGTTCCTTCATATTTGCAGGTCACCTTTCCCCCCATCTCACTTGATAAACACTTCATCCACATAATTAAGTCAAGGCGTCACCCAGTTCGCATTCCAAAAAGAACCCATCCCAAGCTAGAATTGAGATTTTGGGGTTTGGGTTTTTTATCATTGTTTTTCTTTTTTTTTCTTTTCTTTTCTTTTTTCTTTTCTTTTCTTTTCTTTTCTTTTTTTTGAGTTTTAAGCAGTCTTCAGGTACATTATAGAATTCCATTTCTGTTTCTTTTCCTTTCTATTTTCTATCTTCAGTTGAAGAAGCAAGTAGAAGCATTCACAGGATTGAAAAGAGTGCTCTTGCAAGTTTCTGAAGAGGCCCAGAGGGCTGGGAGTGGTTTCTTCCCTAGGCATGGAACGACTTCAGCAGATTAGCCTAACCAACTCACTCCTCAAAAGCTATGGTGTTTTGTCCAACAGCAGTCAGATAATGAAGTGCATAAAGTGCTGGATCTGGAGTCAGGAAGACCTTAGTTCAAATCCAGGCTCAGATACTCAATAGTTGTATGATCCTGGGCAAGTCACTTAACAACTGTTTGCCTCAGTTTCCTCATCTGTAAAAAATGTGGAAAATAATAGCACTTCCCTTTCTGAGATATAAGGATCAAACGCGATCATATTGGTAAAGCACTTTGTAAACCTGAAGTACCAGACAAATGATAGCTACTTTAATTTGATGTTGGTAAATTGGTAAATCCTTGGTTCAGAGAGAGAATGCATGGTTCATTTTGCTTCCTTAAAGTCTCTTGGGGAAGAATATGGAACAATCAAGTAGAAGTGAACAAGAAACAGCCACTTTATTTTTCTTGGAACAGACCTAAGCTCATAACGAAGGGAAAAGGTGCCTGGCAAGAAAGTGCTTCGATTCCTGCCAATACCCCCACCCCCCGAGCTTCCTATACGAGAAAATGACTGGAAAAAAATCCACATTTTGCCTAATCCAACCAACAAGGAGAATCTTCCAATCTTTCCTAGATCAGAATGAGGAAATACCAAAACTGACAAAAGAAAACTTCAAGTGAAACTTCCACCTCAGCAGCTCCTGCAAATAGGTCAAATAAATGTGAAAAGGAACTTTTCTTAGAGTCACCTACTGCAACATTACTTCCCTGTTCAAGTCAGGAAAGATCCAAGATTTACCTCTGCCCAGCGTCTTTTCCATTGACCTTCGTAATGGGAAAACTGCCACTGTGATTTTGTCCACCTAGACATATTGTACAGTATCTATCCTTGGAGGGTCCATTTAAAAAGTTGTGAGAGCAAAATGCTGGCATGGCTGAGGAAAGAAAAACAGAGGAAATCTCCTGAGGTTTTCTCTTCCCCCATCTTCTTTTTTGCTTTCATGCTCCTCCCTTCTGATTTAATTTGATGTCCTCCTGTGCCAGCTCAACTAATAAAGAGTAGTTAATGACTCATTTAAAATATATATATATATATGCATATATATTTATACTTATATGCGTGTTCTTTCATCTTGAATGCTGATTACCAAGTAATGAGAAATATGACCCTGTTCAAATAAAATGTTATCAGGGTTTGGAAAGATTTGCAAACATACAATATAAAGAGGAAATAGATTGCTTTCCCGAAGACATCAAGTTCTTTTTTTGAAACAATAGATGGAATCTAAGCTCAACTACTTGCAGATAATTCTGGCAGTAGCAGATGGCCATGGACCATTTTATCTCTTACTCTCATTCCTTGCATATTATTGGGCTGGCTGAACCGGAAGTTCTCCCTCTCCCCCCCCCCCAGTAACCTCATCTACTTGGACATTGTTTCTGCATGAGTCCATGGCCTGGGGCACTCTGGACAGGAACCCTCTCCACCCACCCTGACATTGCTTAAGTCAAGGGTTTATTACCAGGCTGTCTGAAAATCTTCTGTCTTTCCCACCCACCTGGAGAAGAAACTGATTTTCTAGGGGCTCCCTTTCTCAGGAGAGGCTCAGGGCTGATTTGCCTTCTGATGAACTTGAATTGGCCACACTGACAAGTACCACAAAGTTAACAGTGCCTGATCTCAGGGTAGTGGCAGGCATTTTATGTGACACCAATGAACACTGATGCTGGCACAGAGTCCTAACAAATTGAAAAGGTTATCCACAGACTCTGGAGACTTTTAATGCCTGGAGAGAGACACTTTCCACTTATGTGATACTGCAGCAGGCAGCAGGCTGTAACAGATGTAGGCACAGAAAGAGATGTCACTCTTCTCCTTTCTACCTCTTCTCCTTGTAAAGATAATCTATTAGTTGCTAGGTCTGTGGGTTTTCTTACCTTTTCAAGTTTGTTACTATACAACCAATCCTGCCATGTTTTGCTGATTGGCTAAGATCCTTTTCCATTTAGAACAAGGAAGTGTAAGAAGTAATACCCTTAAAGGAGCCTAGGAAGCCACATTGCTTCATGCACCATAGGGCATTAGAGCTGGAAGGTATGTAAGAAGTCAATTAGCCCAATTTTCTATGTGAAACATGGATTCCCCCTACAGGACGTTGTCTCCTCTGATAGCTAAACCAGGAAGCCTGTGCCCATAAGACACCTCAGACCCAATGTACAGTAAATTGAGCAAAAAAAAAAAAATCCTTTCCCCTTCCCCCAATCCAAACCTGCTCTTCTGCCTGACTGCTGTTTCTTTTTGTGGCCTCACCGCTCAATCTCCCATGTTCAGAACCTTGGGATTTATTTTGATTCTTCCCTCTTCTTCACTTCTCACATTCAATTGGTTACCAAGTATTATAGATGCCACCTCCACAATTTCTTTCACCTTTGTCCCTTCCCTTCAGTTCCCACTGATGCCTCCCTAGTATGAGCTGTCCTTACTTCCTACCTCCATCTTTTGCCTCCTTCAAATCATCCTTCCAACTATTGCCTTATGCAAGCCAGGTCATCCGTCAGCTCAAAAATCTTTGGTAGTTTCCTATTAACCACTAAGTAAAATTCATTCTTTTGGAAAGACAGTATGGTACCGAACTGCAGAAAGCTTTCAATTTGAGTCTGCATTGATTCACATTACTCCCCTGCTTGTATAATCCCCATACATCAGCCAAATTGAACTGTTCTCCATTTCCTAAATACAATCCATATTTTCCCACCTCCTTATCTTTGTCTGTATTGTCCCATGTGACTGAAATGTCCCCCCCTCAACCATATTTACTTAGTGGAATGCTAGCTAGCTTTTAAAATACAACTCAAAAGCTACATTATCCCTTGATCCTCACTGTGGGGAACAGCTTTTCTTGAGGGCCTTCATATTGTACTTTCTTTGTACCTTTCTGATGCACTTATTATTTGTTATTGTGTATAATACTTATCTTTGGGTATATGACTTTAGTTTACTAAACTGTAAGGTCCATGAGGGCAGGGACTGTGTACTAAATATTTCGTATCTCCTAAACCCTAGCACTATGCTCTCTACAAAGTAAGTAATTATTGGATTTGTTAAATTCATATCTCCAGTAAGGAAGGGCTGGCTTCCAGCTGTGAGTGCTGTACTCTGCTTACCTGGTTTCCAAGTCAGAATTCTCAAGCTCTGAATTTGTATCACAGAATAGACACACTACAAGAGTGAAAAAGGATTGGTCACAGCAACCAGGCTTCACTGAATATGTCTACAAAGACACTACAAAAGCCTATCAGCTTCCAGAATTTTCTAGGAGGACAGGACGTCTTGTAAAATGTCAAATCCAGATCTTATTTTCACTAGAATGTCACATGTGAGCCCACTCTAACATTAAAGGGCAGGATAAGATCAACAACCACAAGACATGAGAACAAAGACCAGAGAAGAAAGACCAAGAATGTGGCCTAGCTGTGAACTACAGGGAAACCACAGCTGCAAAACAAAACATTCTGCTGCGGCTCAGGAGAGGCCGCACTTTTCATTGTGGGGTACTGGGACAGGGAGCCTGGACACTTGGGACCCCAAGTCCTGATTCTGGAATGTTCTAGCTGGGCAAGTCACTTAAGCTTGAACTTCCATTCTTCTCTTCGTTAAGTAGAAAGAATGATATTTGCACATCTTACTTCAGAGGATGGTTCTAAAGCTCAAACAAAATAACAAATGTAAAGCGCTTTACAACCTTGAAGTGCTACAGAAATGTAAGGCAATAAATAACAACAACAACGTCTATATAGAAGTTTAGGCTTTACAAAAATCTTTACATGTGCTGTTTGATTCCTGCAACCTTGGGAGGCAGGTGCTATTATTATCCTTATTTTACATATGAGGAAACTGAGGCTGAGAGAGGTTAAATGACTGGCCCAGGATCACATGTAGCTAATGTTTGAGGTAAAATTTGAACTCAGGACTTCCTGATTCCAATTGCAGCATTCTACCTCTTGTGCTACGTGGCTGCTGACATTATTATCAACACTGTCATCATTATTATTCTCAAATAAAGGTAGAAGCAGACTATGGTACAGATCCGGAGAGACAAAGACAGGACTGTGTAAATAGGGGCTATTACACCAAATTAGAGCACAGTCTCAATGCATCTCCCATTTGGCCTCCTCTGCCACACCTCCAGATAGATAGAGACCATCATTTTTATCATACAAAGGAAATTATATTTATCTTAACACATACATGTAGAAAATGTGTACAAATAACCACCAAAAACTCCATCCAGCTTTAGAGATCAGTAAATGACCCAATTTCTTCAGACAAGGTAAGTAATCTCAAAAGTATTTTTGCATAATTCATCATTATCAAAGAGTATTTATTCAAAGACTACAACTCGTGCCTTGTGTCTTTCTGTCTTCTTAAAGTTAGCATATCGAAAACCAAATTCATGAACTCTTCCCCCAGACTAGCTCCACTTTCAGACTTCTGTCAATGGAACAATCATTCCCCCAGTCACTGAAGATCAAACCATTGGAGTCAGCCTCATTCCTGCCTATATTTCTGCACTAAACTGTAATGGAATAAGTTCTGTTTATTCTTCTGTAAAAATGCAAGGTCTTTGAATACAGGGCCTTTTGCTTTTGGCTTTTTATCCCTAGCACATAATAGGTGCTTAATAAATGTTTGTTGAAGACAAGACCTCACTTAGAACTTAGCATGTGCTACCTGATGGGCAGCTAGGTGGCACAGTGGATAAAGTACCAGGCCTGAAGTCAAGAAGACCTCACTTCAAATCCAGCCTCAGCTACTTACTAGAAATGATCTAGAAAAGGAAATGGCAAACCACTCTAGTATCTTTGCCAAGAAAACCCCAAATGAGGTTGCAGAATTAGATACAACTGAATAACAACAACACTTGGTATTGTTGCCCTTTTTTTTAATGTATATATGATCCATCCATCTTCCCAGCTGGATTGTAAGCTCCTCTAAGAAGCAGGAAGGTAACAACTATTTATTAAGAACCTACTACATGTCAGACACTGAGCTAAGTGCTTCACAAATTTCATTTGGTCCCATAAGACAAGGCCCATTTCTTGTTCACCTTATATGACCACTTGATAACCTTCTCTATGTCAAGCTATCTGCTCTCCAACCATTTTGCAAGCCTAGCTCTCAGAATAATAGTATTTAGGTCAACACTATCATTCCTGGGAAACAATTGCCCTACGACTCTAATAACCATTTGCTCTGACTTTTCTGTCCCAAACACTCCTCCCTAGCTACCATTATCCTCTACATCTTGTCTTCTCCTGTTACAATGTAAACTCTGTGAGATCAGGGACTACCTTGTTCTTTTGTATCTCCAGTGCTAATCATAGTGTCTAGAACAGAGTAAGTACTTAATAAACACTTTTTCATCCATTATGCCTCTATAGTTTCGGCACCAACACACTGTGCTTCACAAAATGTTTGCTAATGGTAATTATGATAGAATGAGTACATTTTTCAAATAGTCATACAATGTGCACATTAGAACAGGTGATTTTTCTTTGTGGTGGAGAGTAAAAGATGTGATACTTGAGTTGACTGCCCATATAAGATGGGGGCAGGAGAAAATGATCCCCATGCTTCCCAGCAGGACAAGAAAGGATTCAAGAAGATGGATGGTATAACAGGAGTTTAGTGAGCTTTGTAGATGACACAGTCATATGAATAGTACAAAAAGATAAAGGTACAAATAAACAACATTTCCTAGTAACAAATAGTATTACCCCTGTATTATGGAAAGACAGATTTGAAGAAATTAAGCCCAGTTGAACTCCTTTCAATAAACACACTCACTACAAGGCACAGTTCGATTCCACAAACATTTATTAAGTATATAGATTTCCTATGGTTAGCACTGTGCTAAGCACTAAGGAATACAGAGACGAAAATGGATCAGGCTTCTGCCTTCAACGAACTTAGATTCTAGGAGGGAGGAGGGGTAATAATATGCACATAGATGGGTATATGTGAAGTAATGCAAAATAATTTCAAGAAATAGAGAACACTAACAAAAGGGGATTGGAAAAGGCTCCCTGTGGGAGGTGGCGTCTGAGCAGAACACCTTTCTGAGAAAGATCCAGGGATTTCAAGGAGCAGAAAGGAGGAGGGAATGGATTTGATACGTGGGGAACAGCTTATGGAAAAGTAAGAAAGCATCTTAAATTCCACTTTCCCTTATTTCTAACTTCTCTGTTACTGTTACGGGTACTACCATCCTCCAGGTCACTCACACCTGCAACCTAAGTATCTTTGCTCACTCTCCCTCATCCCTCGCATCATCTGTTGTTAAGTCTTGTTGATGCTGCCTTCATAGCATCTCCCACAAATCCTTTCTTCTTGCCACTGGTACTATAACCACCCTGGTGCAGTTCCTCATCATTCTATGCCTAGACTGCTGACAACAGCATTTTTACTGGCTGACCCTTAGCCTGGAATACTCTCCCTCCTCAGCTCTGCCTCCAGGCTTTTCTGGATTCTTTCAAGTTCCAGCTAAAATCCCAACTCCAGTAAGAAATGATGAACAGACTGATTTCAGAAAAACCTGGAAAGACTTGTATGGTCTGATGCTGAGTGAAGTGAGCAGAACCAAGAAAACACGCAGCCACTTTGTGTGGTGACTAATACTGATAAACTTAACCCTTCCCAGCAATACAAGTATCTAAGACATCTCCAAAGGCCTCATGATGGAAAATGTGATCCACATCCAAAGAAAGAACTATGGAATTTGAATGCAGATCCAGGCATACTATTTTTTTTCTTCTGTTGAGTTTTGTTTCCTCTTTCTGGTGGTTCCTCCTATTGGTTCTAATTCCTCCTTACAACATCACTAATATGAAAATATGTTTAATAAGAATGTGTATGTATAGCCTATATCAGATTGTGGGCCATCTTGAGGAGGGTGGTGGGGAGGAAGGGGGAGAAAAATTTTAAACTCAAAAGCATACAGAAGTGATTGCTGATGAATCAAAATAAATTAATAAAAAAAAAGAAAAGAACCCAACTCCAACAAGAAGCCTTTCTTGATACGCCTTAATTCTAGTGCTTACCCTCTCATATTATCTCTAATTTATCATTTATCCAATTTATCTCATTTGTACATAGTTGTTTGCATGTTGCCTCCCCCACCAGACTGTGACAGGTCCTTGACATCAGGGGTTGTCTTGTGCCTTTGTTTGTATTCTTGATGCATGGAACAGTTACCTCCCATACATATGTTTAATAAATCCTTGTTGAAGGGGCAGCTAGGTGGCATAGTAGATAGAGTACTGGGCCTAGAGTCACGAGGACCTGAGTTAAAATCTGGTCTCAAACCAGACACCACTTGACACTTACTAGCTGTGTGACCCTGGGCAAGTCACTTTTAACCCCAATTGCCTCACCAAAAAACAAACAAACAAAAAATAAAATTTTTTTAAAAATCATTGTGGACTGATTGACTGGAGGCAGAAGATGTAATATCAGGAATAGGGAACAGATAGTTAGCCAGTTTATCTGAAGTAGAGAATGTCTCAAGATGAATAAAACATAGTCTCTGCCTTCAAGGAGTTCACAATCTATGACATTTACACAAATAACTTCAATACAAAACAAAAGTAAAATGGAAATCGCACTGACTCTGAAGCCAGAGAAGCTAGGTTCAAATCCCATCTCTGACTTTTATTACTTTTGTGACCTTGGCCCAATCACTATAACCTCTCTGGGGCTGTTTCCTCACTCATCTGTAAAATGGAGAGGTTAGGCAAAAATAATCACGAGGGTCCTTTGTAGCTCTAGCTCTATGATCACCTAAAGTTCTCCATTTGTGATCCCATGAAACATTAAGTCTGCAAGAGATGTACACAGGCACCTGTGTGAGGTTCAAGGAAGTGATTGTTTTCAACCCTGAAGACCCTGGAAAGTTTCAGGGAAAAGGTTGCATTTGATCTGAAGGATGAATGGGATGTCAGCCAGCAGATATGAGAGAAGAATATGCCAAGCACAAGGTATAAGCAAAGGCATGGAGGTAGGAAAGTAAGGCCTATATGAAAAAGACAACTTAGTAGTGCAGTTTGTACAGAGTTTTAAAGTACAGAGGGAGAAAGGGAGTTGCACAACATATACCTAACTGATTCAGGATCACAGATTAAGGCCAAGGGAAACACTGTCCCTGTCTCCATAATTCCCCCAGGTCAAATCCCTGGTTACTCTGCATTCCTTTGCAGCCACAGCCACTGCTAAGCATCTTGATGGGGGACCACATGGAGCAACATGGTTTGAAAGAGGGTGGAGAAGAAATAACAGAAATGATCATTGCTCTCAGCGGGCAGTAGATGTATAACTATTTATGAGAGGAAGCCCTTTTTCCTATCATAACTACAGCTGTAAATTCTATGGGATTGCTTTTTTCCCAATGCAGCATTCAGTAGATAGACTTGGCACACTTCTAAGAAGCAAGAAGAAAATGGTGTCACAAAGGCCTTGACTCACCCCATCCCCCCACGCCCCATGCCAGCTGCCCTGTACACATCATTTCCTCTTCTTCTGAAGTAAAAGGTCAGCCTGTGATGCTTCTGCCAATTTTTTAAAACCAAAAAAAAAAGTGTCCTTCAGCGAGAGGGGGTGGAGATAATTTTTTTAATGAAAGAAATATCAGAAAAAGAACACATGGGGAAAGACACCCTGAAGTTGGCTTCAGGATTCTAGACCATGTGTGCTTTTTTGCAATTTTTTAAAAATTAAAGCAAAATGAGAGAAGCTATTTTGTGCCAATGTAGTGTGGCTCTTTAGAAAATGACATTCCTCCCAGAGGAAACTCTTATGCTGTAAGTTTATATGATGATGGTGGTGGTGGTGGTGGTGATGATAATAGCTCACATTGATATGATGTTTAAGTCAGGCAATTCAACAAACATTTTTTCAAGACTTACTTATGTAAGACCATGTTAGTCACTGGGGATACAAAGGCAAAAGTGAAATAGTTTCCACCATTAATGAACTTACAGTCTACTGGGAGACCCAACAGACATACAGTTAAGTAAAGAAAAACAAATTTAAGGAGGGAGAAAGCAATAACAATTGAAAGGATCAGGAAAGTGGCTACAAAGCCTCAGGAACGTGGTAATGCTCTGCATTATGACATGCTGCAACACAGCTCAGCTAAATGACTAAGGAAAGGGTGCACTACGGCAAGACGTGTGTGTGTGTGTGTGTGTGTGTGTGTGTGTGTGTGTGTGTTGTATAGTCCTTATTAGAGTGTTCTACTCAACCTAGGGGAAAGAGACCAGTTCCCAGCCCAGAAAAGGCATCACACAAAGAGTTGGCTCCTGAATGTAGCCTTGAAGGAAGTCGAGGTAGGAGGAAGTCGAGGTTCCAAGAAACAGAGATGAGGAGGTGCTGTACTCCAGACACACCGGGGGGGGCAGGGGGGGCTAGCGTAGATGTATGCACTAAGACTGAGACAGAACTGAATTCTGGGAATAACTAGGAAGCCCAGTTGGATGGAAAAGAACGTGTGAAGAGCAGACATATTACCAATAAAGTCCAGCAGCAAGAAATAGAAAGAGAAATTCTATTTCAAATAACTGCAGACAATATAAAATGCTTGGGAATCTACCTGCCAGGAACTATATGAATACAATTAGAAAACACTTTTCATGCAAATGAAGTCAGATCTAAACAACTGGAGAAATATTAATTGCTCATGGGTAGACCAAGCCAATATATAAAAATGATAATTCTACCTTATTAATTTACTTACTCAGTGACATACCAATGAAATTACCAAAAAAAATTTTACAAGGCTAGAAAAAGTATTAACAAAATTCATCTGGAAGAACAAAAGATCAATAATATCAAGGGAATCAATGAAAAAAATGTGAAGGAAAAGGGCTTAGCAGTACCAGATCTCTAACTACATTACAAAGCAGCAATCATCAAAACAATCTGGTACTGGCTAAGAAATAGCGGTATATCAGTGGAATAGATTAGGCACACAATTTATTCATTAATTTTTTTCAGTCCTATATAACTCTTTGTGACCCCTCCTTGGGGTTTTCTTGGCAAAGAAAAGGTTTGCCATTTCCTTCTCCAGCTCATTTTACAGATGAGGAAACTAAGGCAAATACGGTTAAGTGACTGGCCCAGGGT
The DNA here is from genome assembly GCF_003287225.1 of Phascolarctos cinereus. NCBI lineage: Eukaryota > Metazoa > Chordata > Mammalia > Diprotodontia > Phascolarctidae > Phascolarctos > Phascolarctos cinereus. The sequence goes on along the minus strand of NW_027556098.1, from coordinate 342,419,027 downwards.
CCCACAGCTAGTAAGTGTCTGAGGCTGGATTTGAACTGGGGAAGATAAGTCTTCCTGACTTCAGGCCTGACCTTCTAACCACTGAGCAGCCTAGTTACCTTGGGTAAAGAATACACAGTGGCAAATAACCATAGTAATCTAGTGCTTGACAAACCCAAAGATCCAATATTGGGGCACAAGAAATCCTACTTCACAGAAATTGATGGGAAAACTGGAAAGCAGTTTGACAGAAACTAGGTATAGAACAACATCTTACATAATATATAGAGACAAGGTCAAAATGGGCATGTGATTTAGATAAGAAGGATGATATCATAAGCAAATTAGGGGAGCATGGAATATTTTACCTGTCAGCTTTATAGATAAGGGAAGAAAACAGGAGACAGAGAAGGATAGTTTTTAATTATATCAAATTTAAAAGGTTTTATACAAAAAAGAAACAATGTAGCCATGATTAGAAGAAAAACAGGAAACCGGGGGGAAATTTTGCAGCAAATTTCTCTGCTAAAGGCCTCATTTCTCAAATATATAGACAACTGAGTCAACTTTGCAAGAATACAAGTCATTCCTCAATTGATAAATGATCAAAAGATATGAACAGGCAGTTTTCAAACAAAGCAATCAAAGATATCTATGGTCATATGAAATACTCTAAAATTACATATTATTATTAAAAATGCTTACTATTAATTAAAGAAATGCAAAACAGCTCTGAGGTATCACCTTATACCTATTAGATTGGCTGTTATGACAGCACCTCTCAATGGCTAGGATGTATTCTCTCCTCATTTCTGCCTCTCAGAATCTTTGGTTTCCTTCAAGACACAGCTCAGATGCCACCTCCTCCTTCACCATCCTTCTAAGTGGTTAGTTTTCTCTCTTCTCAAACTACTTCATGCATATTTATCTGTGTATATGCTGCATCTCCTCAGCAGAACACAGGCTTTTGGAGGACAGTAACCCTCTCATTTTTGCCTTCATATCCCTAGTGCCTGCCTAGTCCAGTGCTTTGCCTAGGACACATGACCTGCCCATGGTTACACAGCCAGTATTGCAGATGTGGGATCTGAATCCAGGTCTTTCTGCTATACACCTCTAACCACCACACAAGCAACCCCTACTGTGCCTTACATATAGTAGATGATTAATAAGTGTTGGTTGAATTGAATTTATTTGAATGCCAAGTAATATGGTATAGAGAAGTACAATGGGAATTCATAGAGAAAGGAGATCTATGAGGTCCAAGGATACTGAGAAACTAACACAACCATCAATCTGTTCTAGCTTAGCCAACCCAGCAAGCTTGCCTTATAACCTGCTCCGTGCATGGGAGCCAGGAGCAAGCTCAGCTGGGATAATTTCAACAGGCTAGACTGAATGTGACTTATTAAGCTTCATCATGGCATCCCCAGTACCGGCACATACTGCATGTGGATCCCTGAGTAGCATAAGCCATGAATCCAGACCTACACAAACCCCAGTAAACCCCAGCACCAGACACCACAATAACGACCCAGGGACACGAAACCCAAGCTGACAGACCCAGGAGGAGACATGGAGCAGCAGAAAGGACATCAGATCCCGAGTCAGAGCACCTAGGTTCAAATCCCGCTTCTGTCACTTACAATCTGTGTGACCTTGGACAAATCATTTTACCTCCTTGAGCTTCAATGTCTTCATCTGTAAAGTGAGGGAACTGGGTTAGAGCAGATGTTCCATGACCTGGTTTGTTTGTTTTTTTATATTTTGATAATAATATTTCGATAGATTGATTTCCTTTGTAATTTTACACACACACACACACACACACACACACACACACACACACACACACACACACACACATATATATGTTATTGTACATAGAAAAGACCTTTTCTGAGAAATGGGTCCTTAGGCAAACTGCTAAAGGGGTCCATGACACCAAAAAGATTGAGAATCTCTGAACTAAACGATCTCCAACATATTTTCTTGTTCCAACCTACACTCCTATGATCTATGAGCTTGGGGAATGTGACAATGGGGAGGAAAGCCACCACCATTCTGTACCACATATAATAACACACTTGCCACCCACCCTCTGCAGCTCTTTTCCCCTGCCCATAAAATGATCTCCTACCCACAAGAAAAGTACTTTCTGATGATCCCAACTCTATCTCCTCCATACCCAAAATAGTAACTCATTTGTCATCCTACACCCCAGGAACTTAAAGCCAAGATAGTAAACAGTTCTTCTCATCAATTGCTTCTGCCTCTGTAAGAGCTGCCAAAGGAACTTTTGAGCAGTATTCATACTTACTCCCCACCACCTGGCCCTCACAATACTCCAATTTTCTGAGAGTGCAGAGGAGTCAGGGATGTGAGACCAGGTAGGCAAAGGGATCAAAATGCAGGAAGAGAAGCCAAAGCAGCAAAGATCCTGCAGAGAGTGCAGGTCTAGCCACAGACACATAGGACTCAAGATCTGGGACATTAGAAAGAGCAATGTTTAAACGAAGGCAAGTTCAGATCCTGAGCCCAATTTTATACTCTGTTCTGGAGGTGGGAAGGCTACATCACCATAATAAAAATAGGTCAGAAGATTCCATGTGAACTCTGCCCCTGAACAGGACAGGGGCAGAAGTGTTAGGATCAGGGGATGGTTTTCCCAAGGTGGGCCTTGAAGGATGGGTCAAATTTGGATAATTAATAAATCGAAGACACAGCATCCTTGACTGAGATTATCTCATCACTGACAGGTACTCAGAGAACAGGGTTTCCTTGGTTTGATATTCAACATCAACTTGTTTTACATGGCTCTGCTCTTGTTTGAATGATGGTGTCCCATTGGGAAATTTGTGTGTGCAAACTTATGGAACGTCAAGCTACTGAGATACTTCAGATCAAAACCTGGCTGCTCTACTCTTTCTCTTTTCTGAAGGTAACATTGTATCTAGTTTCATTCTTGTTTTTCACCTCTTAAAATTTAATTCCATTTTTTTAAATGGCAGAGCAGAATTCTTTACAGGGTGAATGAGGACTGGCCAATGAGGACTAGTCCGTGAAGCTTGAGCAGTAGGCTGTTCCTGCAGAAAACCAAGTGGCGGCTTGGTGAGCTGGTTTCAGGACATGCTTGATGGTCATCAAGGAGGGGCCTTGCCTGGATTCGTAGTATATGAAAGTATCCTTTGACTCTTTCTTAAACCTCCAGGTAGAGAGAGAGGTAGCAGGTGCTGCCACCAGCAGCTAATTAGCACAGTGGATAAAGCACTGGGTCTGGAATTGGGAAAGACTGATTTCAAATCCAGCCTCAGACACTTAGCAGCTGAGTGACCCTGAGCAAGTCACTTAACCTTGATCTGCCTCAGTTTCTTCAACTGTAAAATGAGGGTAATAATAGCACCTCCCTCCCAGCGTTGTTGCGAGGATCAAACATTATATTTGTAAAATGCTTAGAACAGTGCCGGTCACATAGTAGGTACTTGACAAATGCTTATCCTTTTCTTCCCTTCTACTGCTTGCCTCTGTTTCCTCATCTAGGAAACCATAGGGCTATGAACACATGGTGCTATTGTTCCATATGTCTTTTTCATGTTTCTTCTTTCTTGATATTAGGCAAATAAGTATTGGAGACAGAATCAACCAGGCCACAACCTTGGGAGCTTCAAAAGTCAGAAGAACCATCAGAGGCCCAGAGACTAGATCCATAGAAAAGTCTGACAATATTCACAGCAGCCAATTTGGAGAAGGAGTCAGCACTGAGTAGCTACCCTGCTTGACCCAGCACAGGAGTGAATTGACCTAGCCACCAAGATACTGAGTTATGCAAGCATTGGCAATTAACTATGCATTGGCTGTGAAGTCCCCCAAAAGTGAACCTGGGGAGGGGGATGTTTAGAAGCAATTACTTTCAATCTGAGTTCCCTCTCAGAGACAGAAGCAATAGAAAAGTGCAGAGTTTTGTATTTCAGGATCTACTACATCTTCTCCATCAATATCCCTATACACAAACTAATTCACATTCATTGAATATCAGTGATATGGAGGAGGTGGGAGACTGGGGGAATACATCAGATGGTGTCTCATGAGAAAAGACACTCCCAATCCTTCCAGGTACCTTAGAACCCTGGGGGAGCAATACTCTTGCTCTGGGGACCCAACCTGCTAATCTGAGTCTAGGTTGGGAGAGTGGACCCACAACTTGTATGTACTATGTGTTTGTTGGGTCTCATCTGAGTTGCATTTCTGGGAACCCAGTGGAGAGATTCTCCACCTAGGACTGACTCTCCTTATTAGATTCTCTAGTTTGGGGAATCAATTAAAGAAAAATTGTGAATTTTTTTCTCTTTTGGTTTATGATGTAATTATACACTGAATTTCCTCAGTGATTACTTTTACAAATCATGCCAATTCCTTTTGCATAGTCAGATGTTTAAGTCCTGAAATCTATTATATTACTATACTCAGTATAAAAACTACAGCTAACATAAGAAGTATGGGTTTTACATCCCTAAATACTGGTACCTAACTCATAAATGCTCAATAATTTTCTTTTTCCTTTGAACAGATCTAGACTTCTTGTCTTATTGTAAAAATCTCAGGAAGCCAGAGGGAGTTTATAAGCTTAAATCTGATCTGTGAGTGTGGGTTTAGAGCATAAATGGAGGCTCTTATAGGAAGAAGAAGAGGACGAATGCCACAATTCTCCCTGGACTCAGCACCAGTTCATTGTACTTGGTACCTGAATGAGCTACAAAAGTACTAAGTTAAATCAGTTTGGTTCCTCGCCAAAGGGTAAGGGTCACTTCCAGCTGACTCCAGGTCTTAAATCCCTTTGGGAAGAACTGCACAGGGTCTAGGAAGGTCTGTAGGAACCAGGTTTCCTCCCAAAAGAAAAAGCTGGATTTTCTTTGCCTTTTTCTTTTCTTTATTACCTTTGGGTTAGGGAATGACATATTGAGCACTAAGGCAAGCATTTATTAAGTACTAATAAAGTAATAATGTCTAATAAATATCATAAAATGATCCTTGCTGAATTTGAAAAACTCTGCATTTGGAATGATTGTGATTTCCTGTATAAGCAGGACTAGATGAGATCTTTACCACACCAGCTGTTTAGACACTCTTTCCTAAATGGCTAGGTTGATCGGTTGGCTGATTGTTGTCCTTTGTTCTTGAAGAAAACCAGTATCACATCACTATGTTGGAGTCAAGGCTGATCAGACCTGAATGGCACTAGGAAAACAAGTGAAAGGACACTTGTCTGCCCTGTACCTCTGAGAATTGTCCTGGACTGGGAATATGGATAATGTGATCAAAAAGTACCCTGGCCAATTTGCCACAGTTAGCATATTTTTAATGATATTTGGGGTGGGGAGGGTAAGAGTTTAGGAGGACTGTTGAGGTTATATTTATTCATACAAAATCAAGAACCAAGTCAATTAATCCCTGGGAAATTCTAGCCCAAGAACAAATAAATTTTTACATGAAATATCCAGAAAAAATTGAGGCTCATATCTTTTTTCTTCAATTATAAGGATAATCGCCTCAGTACTCCATTATGTCTATATAAACACAGCTTCATAGTCAGCTAAAGATGTTTGGGGATAATAATGAAAGAATGATGACTTTTACTCATGAAGTCACTCACTTGATATCTCACTGCTTCCCTTATCTGGACAAGTTACTTTTCCCACTTACCACTTTTATCACTAATGAGCTCAGTTAAGTTAACCAGTAGCCAACAGAAAACTGTGATCACCAATTACAGAGATAAAAGGGACCTTATAAATCATGTACACACTTCTTTTATAAGTTAGAAAACTGACTCCCAGAGAGGTGAAAGAACTCACCTAATATCACATAGCAAGTAAGAGGCAAACTTGAACCCCGTTCCTCTAACTCCAAATCTTCCTGCTGCACCACACCAACCAAGTACATTTTTCAACATGGTACCAGTACCATGAGTGCCTGGCATCCAGGCAGGCAGAGAACCTGCCATTGTTCAGTTGGCCTTACACATCTGTCTTCCAGCTCAGATCCTTCTGATGTAATTCTAAAATTAGCTGTCAAAAAAAAATACTATTCCCTTTTCAGATTTGTTTGTTTTCCTGACTCATAGGTCAAGGGGACATCCTCTGTTTCTGCCTCCTGTCTCCCCCTAGCATACTTGAAGAAAAAAATTCACACGCACATGAGCACATACACTTGTGTGTGTATGTGTGTGTGTACATGTATTATGCCTCCTTTTCCTTATCAGTAGCCATGTTTCCTCATTTGTTACTGAGACCCCTCATGTGACCAAGGGGAAAACCGAAAACAGACGCTGTGGTTTGGGCGGAGCAAAAAGCAGTTTCAGAAGATGGTCACTAAGTCCCCAACACCCAGAAAATCTTTTTCCAAAATATGGTTGAGCGGCTGCTGAGCTATAGTTTCACATCTCATTCTTGATGACTCAAAAAGCTTTTCACAGCATCTTCCAACAAAACCTCAGTTAGCTGCTCCCACCTAATTTATAAGTTTTTTGAGGGCAGGGGACACATGCTCTACTTCTTTCATATCCCCTAGAAGGGCCTAGCACCTTGTAGATACTCAATACATATTGTCTGACTTATTATCACAACAATTCTGTAAGGAAGCCATTACATATAACCATTTTATAGAGAACACAAAGACAGGTGAGGCTATTGTTTTTTTAATCTGAGTAGCAAAATAGTAAACCACAAAGCTGAAAGATCTGACCTTAGTATCCATTAAAAGTGTGATGGAGTTCTTCATAATATCTTTCATTGTACTGTGTCTCTTCAGTTTCACTCCAGCCTTTTCAACCTGTCTAATTACCCTACATAATTTAACAAGTACTTGTCAACAATAGAACTTGGCCATTTAATGTTACTCAGTAGCTATACCATCCATGTCGTCTATTCATTTTTCCTTCCAGTACCCCATTGTACTATTCCCAGCTTTGACCTGGAGAAGCTTTACCTGAGACCACACCCATACTGGGTCTCAGGTGGTAAGGGTGGTTTCCATGTAACTCTCATCTCCTTCCACAGGGTTATACTTCTCTGAAGCCAAGAAGAGGTGAAGGAAATTATACAATCTCTTAGCTGAAGTCAATAACCAATGACCCCTAACAGGGTAGGGAAATCTTGACCTATCAAGTGCCTCTTCCTATATGTGTCTTGTCCTGAATCTTCCATTTATTCATGTTTTCCTGTCCTGACATCATCTTATATTTATTTTGTATTTGTTTTCAAGTGTGTATATTGATAGAATGCAAGTTCCATAAGGGAAGGGACTGCTGCTTTTTGATCTTTGTTTCTCCAGCACTTAGCAAATAGTATTTGATAAATGTTTATTGAATTGAATTGTCCCTGTACCTGGGTTTTCTCTATGTGACCAAGGGACTACAAGAATCCTAGATCCAATCCCAATAATCCAAAGCATAAAAAGTTGAGATCTATGGAAAGGATCATAGGGTTGAGTGCTGGAAGTGACTATAGAATTCATCTAGTACAGGGATTCTTAAAATTTTTTATGTCTCACTGGCCCCTTGGGCAGTTTGGTGAAGCTCATAGACCTCTTCTCAAAATAATGTTTTTAAATGCATAAAATAAAATTCATAGGATTACAAAGGAAACCAAATATATTGAAACAAAAATGTATTTTTTTTCTCATTCAAGTTCATTGACCTCCTGAAATCTCTCCATGGATCCCATCTGTGGACCTCAGGTTAAGAACTCCTGATCTAGTCCAAACATTTCATTTTATATATAAGGAATCTGAGACACAGAGAGTAAAACTGAGTTGCCAAGATCATATGAGTAGTAAGTAGCTGAGTTTTGAATTTGGACCCAGGTTGTCTGATTCCAAATCTAATACACTTTACCCTATACCATGTTTCTTCTCCTGTCAACTTAGTTTTTTGCTTCTCCAGTGCCATACATGTCTTTAGTTCTTTATATGATTATAGGACTGAATGGGATTAGAGGTCATCTCACCCAGTTTTATTACATTCTGCCTAGATCACCCCTTAAGACACCATTACCTATTTAGATGTTATATAAAGGATTGACTAAGTCAGATGTGTGTTAATGAACATTCAACATTTGGCAAATATGCTCATCAGGTATTATAATACGGTTCATTAGGCTGATAGGCTCTTCTTGGCAGGGCAGTGAGAGATAAGGTGGAGCAATAATTTTGAAATAAAAGGTATTTGAACTCTGCATCCAGTGATTCACTAGGCCTTAGGTGCATTCTATCAGTGTCACTGCATTTTTTTGGTCTCTTTTTACCAGGTGTGGTGATCATACCTTTAATCTCAGGCTACTAGGAAAACAGACTAGTGGATGGCTTGAGTTCAGGAATTTTGAGCTTCAGTAAGGCTAAAGCCAAAAGGGTGTCCACACTAACTTATACACCAATATGGTAAGACCCTGTGGCAGAGGGCCACCAGGCTGCCAAAGGAGGGGTGCCCCAGGTTAGAAACAAAGCAAATTAAAGTTGCCACACCGATCAGCCTTTGGGATCTGGCCCATGAGAGACCATTGCACTTCCAGACTGTGAGATAAATAAACTCAGTCTAAAAAAAAATCTCTTAAGTGTGCTATTTGGGTTGTATTGGGTTTGTTGGGGTTTTTTGTTTGTTTTTACATCAGACATCAGATGAGTCAGAACACATCACTGGGCCTAAAGTCAGGGAGACCCATCTTCCTGAGTTCAAATTTGGCCTCAGACATTTACTACCTGTGTGAACCTAGACAAGTCACTTAACTCCATTGGCCTCAGTTCTTCATCTGCAAAATGAGCTGGAGAAGGAAAGAACCAACCATTCCACTGTCTTTGCTGAGAAAACCCCAAGTGGGGGCACAAAGAGTCAGAAACAACTGAACAATAACAACACTCAAAAGAAACATTACATTTTGAAAGGAACAGACTACTTGGAGTATGAAATGGAGTTTCTAAATAGAAAAAACTGGCCTAGTTTAACCCTTTAATACACTTTGATACTTATCTGGGCTCCCTGTGATATTTTAAACAGGTCCATTTACAAAATCCAATGTGTTTCAGGGCCATTGTATCACAGAATCACAGAACTTCTGAGGTGCTAAGTACTTCAGTGGCCATCTAGTACAAATAATACCTGAAAAAGTATCCCCTTTACAACATCCCCAAAAACTGGTAATGTAGCCTTTGCTCAAAAAGTTCGTCCTGATTGACACCTGGCCGCTGGACCCAGACGACTGGAGGAGACAGTGAGACTGGTGACCTTGCACAGCCGTCCCTCACTTAAATTCAATTCACTTGCACGTCATGTTATCATCTCCCTGATGTCATGGTCCTCTTCAAGAATGAAGGACAAACCACACACATGCACACACGCACACAGAATTCCAATGAGAAGGGATTTGTTACCTCTGGATACAGCTTAATTCATTTGGGGACAGTTTTAATTGTTAAGATGCTTTTCCTCATTAAACAAAATTTGCCTTCCTCTCTTCAAATGTTCCTTGCTTCCCCTCTCTCTGAAGTCACACAGAACAAGTTTAATCCCTCTTCCAAATAACATCTTTTTCAATACTTAGAGAAAATTGTCATATTTCTCCTCTCCAGATTAAAGACCTTTTGATTCTTCAAATGATTCTTATATGGCATAATCTAGAAGCCCTTAACCATTCTGGGAGCATCCAGAAGATGCTTATCAATGTTCTTCCTAAAATGTAGTATTAGAAGGAAAATTATTTAATTTCTATAAATAAAGCTGGCTGTCCCCAAAAATCTTATTCAAATTAGTGTTCTAGACAGTTAGGAGCTTGAATGAAGTAGGTGTGTCCCATCATGGAGTTTATATGTTATAGGGAACTGATGGAGAACAGAGCCATAACTAGGCCAAGACAAATAGGGGTTTGAACCAGGTCAGGAAATTGATCACGAATTAAGAATGGCTCCAGTGAAGAAACCTTAAAGGGCCCTAGAAAGCAACTGTATGTCTCTAGGGAAGAAGGCAAAGGAATGGCCAAGGTAATCATGTTACCTGAGCATGAGAAAGGAGGCAGGACCACAGTCCTGCTGGTGGATTGACTAGCATGTTTTGAGAAAGATTGAGATTGGCAAGGTCCAGGTTCTGTCCCACCAAGCCAATTCTCTCAGTGCAAGGCATCAGGCAACTCTCCAAGAGCTGCCTCACCGCTCTCTTACTGCAAAAAGAGGAAGGACAGCCATGGTCAGTGAGTGTCTCCCTCTTTTACCCCACACTACTGCCTGTAGTAAACAATGATCACAACTGTGAATGGATGAACTCACCTATAAAATAGAAGAGGTTAGGAAAATGTATTATAAAACAAAATCCAAGAATATATTGTTCACAGGAAACACATTTGAAACATAAGGACTCACACAGGGTTAAAATAAGGAATTGGAGCAAATATATTATGCCTCAGTCAAAAACACAAAAAAAGCAGGAGTAAAATTACGATTTCAGACAATGAAACATCAAATACAGACTTTATTTAAAAAGGTGAAGAGGGAAACAACTGAAAGATAACATAGACAACGAATTAATTTCAGTACTTAACATATAAGTATCCAATGGCAAAGGTATTTAAGGGAAAAATAAATAAATTATAAGGAGAAATACATAGTAAAACTATACTAATAAGTATCTCAATTTACCCCTATTAATCTAACCAAAAAGGAATGAGGAAGAAGTTTAGGGTTCTTGAATAGAATTTTAGAAAAATTAAACATGATAGACTTCTTGCAATTATTAAATAGAAAAAGAAATACACATATGTATGTATGCATACATCTATGTGTATATCTGTGTGTACGTGTGTGTATATATATGCATATATACTTGTTTTCAGTTGTGTTTGGCACCTTTTGAAAAATTATCTTGTCTTATGGCAAAAAAAATCCCCCACAAACAAACGCATAAAACCAGAGCTATTACATACATCCTTTACTGATCAAAATGCAATGAAAATTATTTTAAACAAAAGGCCACTGAAGAAATATTAAAAATCAACTGGAGACTAAAAACTTAATCCTAAGAAACTGGTTAATCAAAAAACAAAACATAGAAACCACAGATAATTTATTAAACATAATGAAAATAATGAGACAACATTCCAATTTTTTGGATGCAGCCAAAACAGTCATTAGGGGAAATTTATATTTTTAAAACTTTTATTGAGAAAAAAAAGAAAGACTACATGAAAAAACAGGTAATGCAACTAAAAATATCAGAAATCCAACAAATTTAAAGTTCAACATCAAAACAGAAATCCTAAAAACTAAAGAAGAAATTAACAAAATTGAAAACAAAAATGACCATTGAATTAATAAATAAAACTAGGAGCTGGTTTTTTGGAAAATAAATAAAATAGAAATTTAATTTTATTAAAAGGAAGAAAGAAAAAAAACAAATTACCAGTATAAAAAATGAAAAGGAGAATTTGCAACAAATAAAGATATAAAATATATTATCAGAAATTATTTTCCACAACCATATGCCAGTAAAATCAACAACTTAAGTGAAATAAATGAATATTTACAAAAATACAATAAAACTAAGTTAACAGAAGAAGAAATAAAGAATTTAAACAACTGAATTTCAGAGGAAGAAATTGGACAAGTCATAAACAAACTTCCAAAGAAAAAACTTCAGGACCAGATGCAATCACAAATGAATTCTAGCAAACATTCAAAGCTCAATTAATTCCAATGCTACAAAAAGTGTTTGAAAAAATAGCAAGAGAAGGGATCCTACCAAATTTCTTCTATGACACAAATATGGTCCTGATACACAAACGGAAAATAAAAATAGGAAAAAAAAACTATGGACCAATATACCTAATGAACCTAGGTACAAAAATTTTAAGTAAAATCTTAGTAAACAGGCTAAAACCACTTATTCCAGAAATGATACACTGTGACCAGGTTGGATTCATGCCAGGAATATAGTATTGGTTTAATATTAGGAAAACTATAACTTAACCATATAAAAAATAAAATAAATTTTTAAAATCATATGATTATATCAATAGATGCAACAACAAAAAACCCTTTTGATAAATTATAATGCTCACTTCTGTTTAAAAACAACACTAGAAAACACAAAAATAAACGGACCTTTCCTTAAAATTATGTATATATCTAGTACCAAGAGCTACCAGTATATGTAACAGAGATAAACTAAAATTCTTTCCAATAAATTAAGGGGTAAAAGAAGAATGTTCATTATCACAACTTCTATTTGACAGAGTATTACCGGAAATGCTGGCTATAACAAGAAAACAAGAAAAAGAAGTTGAGGGAATAACCACAGGTAAAAAAGAAACAAAACTATCACATCTTGCAGATAATATGATCGTGCAGGCATACGTCAGAGATATTGGGGCCAGACCACTGCAATAAAGCTAATATCACAACAAAGCAAGTCACATTAATTTTTTGGTTTCCCACTGCATGTAAGAGTGATGTTTACATTATGATGAAATCTATTAGTATTATGTCTAAAAAAAGCAACATACATACCTAAAATATGCTTTATTGTGAAAATTGCTAACCATCATCTGAGCATTTAGCAAGTAATCTTTTAGCTGGTAGAAGTTCTTGCCTTGTTGTTGATGGCTGCTAACTGATCAGGGTGATGGCTGCTGAAGGTTGGGGTGGTTGTAGCAATTTCTTAAAATAAGACAACAATGAAGTTTCCCACATTAATTGACTTGAACACTTGGAGGTCATTGTAGGGTTATTTATTGACCTAATTTCAATACTATTGCGTCTCAGGAAATAGGAAGGCCCAAAGAGAGGGAAAGAAAGACCAGGAACAGCCAGTCGGTGGAGCAGTCAGAACACACACAACATTTGTAAATTAAGTTTGCTGTCTTACATGAGTGCGATTCATGGTGCCCCAAAACAATTACAATAGTAACATCAAAGATCATTGATTACAGATCACCATAACAGATAAAATCATAATGAAAAAGTCTGAAACAATGCAGGAATTAGCAAAATGTGACAAAATGTGAGTGTTGTGTGGACACACTGTTGGATTATGCAGGATTGCCACAAACCTTCAATTTGTAAAAAAAAAAAATACAACATCTATAAAGTAAAGCACAATAAAATGAGGTATGCCTGTGTACTTAAAGCACCCTAGAGAGTTGACTAAAAAATTAATTTAAAAATACCTTCAGTAAACTGGCAGAATATAAAATAAATCTAAACAAATTGTCATCATTTCTACTGCTGTTATTTGTTTTTCATTTTCAAAGTAGATCAAAGACATCATGGGGTGATGTCTTCACTCATGCATGAATGGTATTTAAGTGAGGCAGAGGTGCACAAAGTCATCAACCTCATTCTCTCTTCCAGAGTCATCAAAGTCCCGTGGCAAGATAGAAGTCAAGATGACTGGCAATGGCCTGGGACGCAGTGGATGACCTTGGTGTCTTCCATATCTGACCAAGCTCTAAGCATCCCACAGTGCCTACTTCAGCTCTGTTCAGGGCTGTTGGAGCAAATTGTTCTTATCTGCCCATTCTGCAAGGTGAGGTCTTGACATGCTTGGGGCAGACACCTTCCAACTCACTGATGGATTTGAGTCCTGTTGGCTACCTTTAACATGGTTTAGCTTGTCTGCCAATACAGTTTACCGGAGTGTGACTGCTGCACGTGCTACAGCTTCTTGGAGTGGCAGGTAAATATCAACGGTGGATGAGCAGCCTTGGAAAGGGCTCAACAAGCCTTCACACCAGAGGTGTAGTCTTCCTTGAATACTCCATCATTTCTATTTAATGCCAACAAAACCCAGCAGGAAGAGGTAGAAAAAGAATTGCCATTTAAAATTACCCATAGAATATATAAAACACATGCAAGAATTATATAAATACAACTGCAAAGAGCCATTTAAAGAAATACAAAAGTAGGGGCACCTAGGTGGCACATGGATAGAGCACTGGCCCCAAAGTAAGAAGGACCTGAATTCAAGTCTGACCTCAGACCAAACACTTGACACTTACTAGCTGTGTGATCCTGGGCAAGTCACTTAACGTCAATTGCCTTAAAAAAAAAAAAAAAGAAGAAAGAAAAGAAAAGAAATACAAAACTAAATAATTGAAAAATATTAATTGCTCATGGATAGGATGAGCCAATATAATAATACTGACAATATTACCTAAATTAATTTACTTAGTCAAGGCTCTATTAATCAAACTACCAAATGACCACTTTATAAAATTAGAAAAACTAATAAGGAAATCCACAGAGCAAAAAAAAAAAGGATCAAGAATTTCAAGAGAAATAATGAACTAGGTTCTAGGTACTGTTCATACACTAATTCTGGTTCTCTTCTTTCCTTTCTGTAAAATGAAGGGGCTGGAGGAGGCAGTCTCTCAGGTCCTTTCCAGCTCTACAAGTCTATGAGCCTATGAGCTTTGGGCTCCATTTGATTCTACATCAGCTCAGTCTCAATTTCAGTAAAAGATGAATAAGCCTCCTTCCTCTGTGACCTTGGTCAACTTACTTTCAGTCTCTGGGGTTTCAGTGTCCTCCTCTGTAAAAATCAAGGAATTGATTCCTAAGGTCTCTTCCAGTTCTACTATACCACTTTAAGAGTTTTGAGGGAGTTAATTTCAAGCCTTCTTTTAGCCCTTTCCCCAAAAGCAACGGTTTGCTCCACCCTATCCCCCATAAGGCTTCTTGTATTCTAAATGTGAAGAAAGAACTAATTTTAAAAAATAAATCTATTTATTTTACATACATTTATAATCTGTTCCTCCCATTGCCCCTCATTGAACAATAAATAAACTCATCATAAATGTGCATAGTCCAGAAAACTAATACCCACATTGACCATGCCCAAAATGTTCTGATTTTTAAGGGCATCACTTTTCTGACATCACTTCTCTGTCTTCTGGACTTGTGGTTTATCATTGCACTGATCAGAGTTCTTGTGTCATCTATTCATTTTCAGTCATGTCTGATTCTTTATGACCCCTTTTAGGGTTTTCTTGGCAAAGATACCAGAGTGGTTTGACATTTTTTCTCCAGTTCATTTTATAAATGAGGAAAATGAGACAAATAGGGTTGAATGACTTGCCCAAGGTCACACACCTAGTAAATGTCTGAGGCCAGATTTGAACCCTAGTTCTTCCTGACTCGAGTCCCAGTACTCTATCCACTGTGCCACAGAATTCTAGTGTCTTTCAAAGTTGTGCTTTTCTCTATAATGATGTCGTTGAATGAATTGTTCTCCTGTTTCTACAAACTTCACTCTGCATCAGTTATCAGAAGTATTCCCAGTTTCCTACAAAATTATATATTTCATCATTCTTATAGTAAAATAATATTCCATAACATTCATACAATATCATTTGTTTAGCCATTGCCCAAAAAGAAGACACCTACTAGTTTCCTACTCAAGGCTACCACAAAAAGAGCTACTATAAATGCCTTTGTATCTACAGATCCTTTTCCTCTTTTTTTTTTTTAAATCTCTTTGGGGTATAAGCCTAGTAAGGATATGCTGGGTCATGTAACAGTAACACGATACATACACAGTTTAGTAACTTTGGGGCATAGTTCCAAATTGCTTTCCAGGATGGCTGGACCATTTCACAGCTCTACCATGAGTTTGCAACTGGGCATATTTGCCAATCTGATTAGGGTGAGATGGGACTTCAAAATTGCTTTCGTTTATACGTCTCTAATTATTAGTTTGAACACTTATTCATATTGTCATTGATAGGTTGCATTTCTTCCTTTGAGAACTGCCTGTTCATTTCCTTTGCCCGTTTTTCTATTGGGAAAAGGCTCTTAGTCTTACAAATATGAATCAGTTCTTTATATATGTCGGATTGAAGAATTTTATCAGAGAAACTTGCTGCAAAGATTCTTTTTCTGCCATGTATCTGTTTTTCTTCTAATTTTAACTATGTTAGATTTGTTTGCTAATTATTCTAACTAGATGCTAAGGCCAGGTTTCTTCCTAAAGCTTGGGGATAAGGGAGTAGGTAGCCTCCTCAGTAGTAGCCTTGTGCTGTCCTGAGGCCTCTGTCTCCCTTGATGGGGTGGTTTCTGCCCTTCCCTTCCTCCCTCAGATGAGCATGCCCTTCATGTCATTTGCCCTGGGCATGTGCCCTGGTCCTTGATCCAGGGGTAAACTTCTAAGTTACAACTCTGGAATGGGGTGGAGGGGGATACATGAGGCAATTATGGAGTTGTGGATAAACTAACAAGTTTAGAGTCAGAAGGCAGAAGAACTAGATAGATTAAGTCCCTACTTTTAGTCTCACAGGCTATGTGACTTCAGACAAGATATTTAACCTTTTTTAAGCCTCAATTCTGTTATCTTTAAAATGGGGATAAAAATACTTGTCTTGTTACCTACTATGCAGAATCGTGGTTGCAAAGAAAGTGTTTTCTTCTATTTTCTTTGGCTTGATTCTCTCCTTTTCTTCTTTCTTTCTTCTTTCTGGTGTTTCCTTGCTCCCCAATACCTGATGCAGCAGATAGATGGGAGATTTTTAAAGACCTGTGATACGCCATACCTTGAATTAGGTACTGGTAACACAAGACAAAAATGAAACCATCTCTTCCCTCTAGGAACCTACTTTTGATTGTGCTTGCTGTACATAAGAATATACAAAATAAATGCAGGGTAGTAGGGGAAGCACTAGTAGCTAGGGACCATCAGTAGTATCCCGTCAGGGAGCTGGTTCAAGCCTGATGCCTTGAACTCCTTGAGGGCTGCCCAGTGTTCTCTCCTATCCCTACCTTGGCTCTCAGTTCCCTGCGAAGCATTCCTCCTTCCTGCTTCCACCATCTGCTTATTTCTCACCTAGGTGCTGTGCCTGAGATGCTAGAATCCTGTCACTTTCGCATTTGCATCTCCCACCAGCTAGATAATTAAATGTTTTGTAAGGTTTGGCATTTTTTTAATCTCTTTCAAGTTTTTTCAGAGCTCAACTAAAGGTTCCTCTACTCTTTTGTGATAAGGTGAATTTTTAAATGTAACTTTCAAGGTCTAAGCCTGATAGAGCCATACCCTTGGAAGACAATTGAGTATGCCATTTGTATAAAGACAGCAAACCCACTTTTCTCTGGTTATAACCACACAATCACACCAATGACCTTCAGAGAGAGATCTCAGGGTGAGAAACTTCTTTTCTTCTTATAGGAGTGACACACACGCGCGCGCACACACACACACAAAACATTCTGAAAACTGCTAGAGTCTAACTGCTTTGCCTGAACATAGCTTCATTTCCAAGTTTTCTATTTGGTGATGCAAAACTTTAGCATAAAAATTCTTAATGTATAAAAGAAATGAACAAATACATTTGGTCAAATTTAGTGGAGGAAAAAATAACTTGATAAGAATTAATTATTCCATTCTTGGGTTCCACATTGTCAATAGGACTCTAAGCACCCTCCCTCAATGTCTTTCTCCTTTCTCCTTCATCGTTTATACCATAAATGACATTTGTTCTGCTTACTCATCCAACTGTACCAAAAAGATCCTGGGGAGAGGTACTGGATAAGGTTAATTGTCTCATGTTTCAACACAAATTAAAGCCTTTTGACTCCTGCAACAAGATCTTTGTAATGTCCAAATATTATGCTAATGAAACAACAGAGCATGCAAAAGACTCTTCTAGTCCAAAACAACAAACAAAATACAAATCATCCATTTTCTTTCCAATTTCTCTCACATCTGCTGCAGGTGCATATTTTTACTGAGCACAGCACATAGTACATGTCCTTTCCCACCCCCTCACCATTTCTACCTTCAAATTCTGAGTAATTTGTATTTTAGTTTCACAGGAAAAGGGTTTCATCAGCCACGTCTGTGAACTCAATAGTCATTCTCTTCAACAACTGAAAATGAACTTCATTAACCAAAACTCAGCTGGGACAGCTTTCCTTCTTTCAAAGAAATTTTTCTCTCTCTTTTATAGAAAGCTTCTAGATCAACATCTGGAATGTCTAGAGGACTTTTTCCAACTCACCAAGCTATAAGCACTCTCAAAAATAATAATCTTCCAGGAGTGATTAATGCATACAACTGTTCTTGAGATATACACAAGATACCCAGTGGATCACAAATTACTGTGCCGAATGAATATAGTCATAAGGACTGATGGACACCAACTGAGCATTAACCAGGGTAGAACAACCAGGGCTTTGCCCTATGTTGCTGACATTTATAAGATACTGACAGCATTTGTTAGAAACAACTGAACTTAGCATCTGCTTAGCAAGACTAAATTTGTTCAAATAAAAAGTTACCGAAATGGGTTTCCTCTACACTGCAGCCTTCAGCCTGAATCCCAGTTCACTCATTCCCCAGAATGGTTTCTCCCTGCTCCCTGGTCTGGCGGCAGTCTCCCCAGGAGAAGCCTCTGGTTAACAGGATTGTCCACTTTGGGAAGCTAGTGTCCCAAGGTCCCAGTCTCCCTACTTCAGGGAGGTGTCTTTCCCTAAACAAAATCTTTTCCCCAAGGTCTAAAGTGACTGTCTGAAATTTCTCCCCTACTCAACTGAATTTGTCTTACAAGGCTGATTTGAGGACATCTTTCATGCTGCTTGACCTGGGAGCCAGAATTGTTATTTATGGATCAAAGCACCCAAGGGCTAACATTTTCATTAAAAACATAGAACTGGAACCTACCACTAAATGTTGCTATAAGAGGCAACGAAGTGTTTGGTAATCTTGTCTGGCCAAGAAACAGAAACTAATCTAACTTCTTTCAACATGGCTGCGGGACTGGAAACCACCCTAAGAGTTGGCTATCAGAAAGGAGAATACCATTGTTAACAGGGAAGTCATAAAACAGAGTTAGCTTGTCAGCTTTGAGAGAATGTTCATCAAAACTCAATGTGATTCCAAATATGGAGAACAGACATCAATTAGACAGTGAGCTGAGGTTAAGTGGCCATAGGATCACAGAGTTAGAAGGGCTCCTAGGTTCATCTGGGTCCAATCCCTTCACTTTACAAATGAGAAATCTAAAGTATAGGGAAGATGCAACTTGCTCAAGGTCCCACGGGGCACAAGCATAACAAGTAGGGAGAGCAGAAGAAACATTTAAGTAGGGACAGCCATAGGCCCAGCTATGGTTCATGGAGGAAGAATGGAATAATGAAAGTCAGAGGACTTGAGTTCAAATCCTTGCTCTGACATTCACTAAGAGTGTGATGATAGGATAGTGTGATTCATCTCCCTGGGCCTCAACTTCTCCTTCTGTAAAATAAGAAGAGTTGGACTGATAATTTCCAAAGTCTCATTTAGCTCTAACAAGCTATAATTCTGGGAAATTCACATTTTGGGCTTCTTGTCCCTTTTCTTATTCCCCTACCATACACATACATACATGCGCGTGCACACCCCTCCGATCTCAGTGCCCTCCTTCTCCATTCCTTGAAGTATTCTCCCCTATACACCAAATACTCATGCATTCTCCAGTTTCCTAGTGCTTCCTGACTGTCCAGGACCCACCTAAGCCTGAATTGCCTAGCAGCACAGCTAGGTTCAAGGCCTTTCCCCATAATTTCATCATAACAAGGGTCTTAGAGAAATCCAAATCCAAGACACCCAAATCTAAGCCCTCCAGCTATGACTTTATAGGGATTGCAAACACCATGGCAATTTGATAGGGGAGATACTTTGGAAGTAGGTGGGCACTGGCATCCCTCTCATTGAACTTCACTGGCAGCCACCTGATCTGTCTTCAAAAAGGACCAATTTTGGAGTTAAAGGTAACTAGCATCATCCTGGCCTTGAACAATGCAGAAAATGGGGTAGTCTAGGGAGTAATCATAGCAGCCAGATCAGCCTCAAATTCAGTTACTGACCATGAAATGGCTGTTTTTGAGCTTCAGGGCCCCTCTAAGTTGAGGAAGCAGTCTCAAATAGCAACAGGTCATTCAGATTGTGGCTACAGCTGCTGCTTATGTTGCTCATATGACAAATGTCAAGCATGCTAGATGTGGAAAGGACAGAAGATCTCATGCTGAGTTTTCTGGTCACACCCATAATCATTAGTAGCATCAGTTTCTACAACAAAGTACACAGATACGCATAGATGAAGGATTTAAGTTAAATATACATACATACTTGTATATACATATATGTGTATGTTTGTTGAAAGAGAACTACAAAGTACCTCTACTAAAATCTTCCTCATGGACATCATAATGTGGAAGTGATCTTAGGTTCTCGAGAGCTATACCCCTAGAGAATAAGCTCTTCAAGGCCCTACAAAGCTAGGAAAAAATACTAATCCTGTGCTACAAAGGATGTGTCAGCTGGCCAGGGACTGATGAATTCTTTGGCCAATGCAACACTCAAAAACTATCTCCTAAGGAAGCCAAAGAATGTCACATAGTAAACTTGAATTGGTGAAGGATGCAGCCACCCATACTGACAAAATTAAAAGATACTTCAGTACAACGGAAGGCACACTGAATTTAAATCAAAAGATTTTTTGAATCTAAGCTCTACCACTTAGAACCTATGGCACCTTAGGAAAATCACTTCATCTCTCAGTGCCACAGTTTAAGAAGAGCATTGATAAGCTAGAGAGAGTCTAGGGGAGGGCAACTAAGGGTGGTGAAGGGTCTTGACCCTATGTCATACGAAGATCACTTGGAGAAAATAGATTGGGTTTTTTTTTAATTTGGAGAAGAAAAGACTCAGGAAGGACATGCTATCTGCCTTCAAGTATTTGAGAAGCTGTTATATGGAAGAGGCTTCAAAGGCTAGAACCAGAGAAAATGGAAGTAAGCATTAAAAAAAAAAACGCAAAATTGGCCTTGATGTCAGGATTTCCTAACAATTAAAGCTGTCCAAAAATGGAATGAGCTGTCTAAAAAGGTGGTGAGTTTCCCCTATCATGGAGGTTTCCAAGCAGAGCTACTTATCAGGTGGAGATTAGTTTCCAGATACGAGTTGGACCAGTTGGTCAACAAGGTCCCTTCCAACTCTAAAATTCTGGGTTTTAGTTCCCTCATCCACAAAATGAGGAGATTTGGACTCTAAGGTCTCCTCTAGCTCCAAATCAGATTGTATTGAAGGACCTATAAAGTAACGAGGTTGAGTCCATAAGCCATATGGGGAAACTTATTTTATTGTTTAAATATACTGGGTAGGGCAGGGGTGGAAGGACTGGACATAGGTGGGTCAGAAAAGATATTTCAACTCATATCTGAGAAGGGATCTCCACCTGACAAATGGCTCTGCTTAGAAATTTGACATGAAAACATGACCTTTCAATATTTTAACTTAACTTGCAATGTACTATTCGTGGAGAGAAAGAGACTCCTGAGGATCATGTTCACCTTTCTCAGGAGCTTCAAAGGGCACTTGCATGCAGCCTGAGCATACATCTCAGAATCAGCTTCTCTGTGCTTCAGAAAAGCAGGCTTAGCAGGCATCTTTCTTCTTCCTACAGCTTGCTAAGCCTCCAAGGAGGAGGGCTCTCAGTGGAGTGGGAGGGAGTAGGGAGGGAAACAGGATCCCTTCAGAAAGAGATGAGCATGGATTGGAGTTCACTTGTAAGGGTAGCCTCTTTCTGGGACAAACGATCTGCTCATTTTTCACTTGGGACACAATGATACAGCATTCCTAATACTGCACTTCTCCTAAGGGTTTAATCTGCATCCTCAGTTGCTTGCTTTGGTGACTCATTTTTACCATTTCAGACTTATGAAACTCACATTCAAATAGAGCTCTGTTAGGTCAAATCAGTATTGAGATTCTACATCTTTATCAGTCAAAAATGATACTTCTACCCCAGCTACCTACCTGCTTCTACCTACAGCTTAACCAATGGATTTTCCATCACCTGTGACATAGCTCCCATAGAAAAGTAATTAAATTATAATGTTAACATGGGCTTTGGTATGCGCCAAAGGAGAACTTCACCAAGTATGACCAAAGATGGAACCAAAATAAAAGTGCCAAGAACACTGAAAACTGTCCAGATTTCCTAATCACAAGAGCACTATTTGAAGAACAAATATCCCATGAAAATGGCCTCCAGTGACTGTCCTCCAATTCATCCTCCAAAATTATATTCCTAAAGCAAAGGCCTGAACATGTCACTCCTAGCTCAAGAAGCTTTAGTGTCTCCCTATTACCCCTGGGATAATACGCAAACTGATCTGCCTGGCACTTAGAGCCTTTCCTGTCAGACCCCAGGTTATCTCTCTAAAGTTATTTTGCACTATTTCCAATCGCACACTCTATAGTCCAGCCAAATGGGTCTACTTAATGTTTTCCATCCATAACACCCCATCTCCCACCTCCACGCATTTACCCCGGCTACTCCCACTGTTTAAAGTGCTATCTTTTCTCACTTCTGCCTCTTGAAATCTTTAGCTTCTTTCAAGGCTTGGCCCAAGCGCCATCTCCTCTAAGAAGCCTTTCTTGATTTCTCCCACTTGTTATGACTTACTACCCCATTCCCAAAACGACTTTGTACTTGTTCCGTCTCTATTTTGTTCTTAATTAGCTGCATGAATGTTATTCTTCTGTGTGAAAATATAACCGCTTTAAGGGTAGAGACCATTTCATATTTTTCTTTGTGTCCCCAGGACTTAGTTGGTCTTTAGTTGAATTAAAATGGGATGAGAAATGAAATAAATTGAATTGGAAGATTTCCTTGATATTTTTCAGAGATATAGCAAATCAATGTTTAGTATTACTGAGGAGGCAGCATGGTATAATAGAAAGAGCTCTGTACTCAATCAGGAGAGAGTTGGGTTCAAATCCTGATTCTAACATTTATTAATGGTGTGACCAAGTCATTTTCTAGTCACAACATCTCTGAGATTCAGTTTCCTCATCTCTGAAATGCCTAGTTTCTGCCATACTATTTTCCAGTTTTCTCAGCAGTTTTTGTCAAAGAGTAAGTTCTCATCCCAGAAACTAGAATCTTTGGGTTTATCAAACAGCAGGTGACTATAGTCATTTACCATTTATAAAGAGATTTTATTGAGAAGATATAGCAAAAACAGAAGTTACAATTTTCTCTACCTCAACCTCCAAATGTCTTTGAACACATACTCCCTGAGAAGAGTGGTTTCAACCTTAAAGCAGTTACTACAAAACATTTTTCCACTAAGTTCAATTCCAATGTAGCACAGGCCATGGATGACTTGCTGTTACTTCCTCTTGACTGCCTTCTATCCACTGCTCCATGGATACTTACCAGGCACTGCTCTCTACAAAGTCAGGTGTGGACTCCAGCTCTCAGACCTCTAGTGGTTTCTTCTCTTAACCATTCAAAGTTCACAAAATTGGAGTCTAGTCTGATATTCCACTGAAGTACAGGAAAGAACTAAGAGGCCAAGAAAAGAACTGTAGTCACAGGCCACATATTGGCCCAAGTAGAGAAGGCCAGAGGCATCTCCCCACCCAAAAGTTTCTAATAAGTCTTTCTCACTCAAATGAGCCAGGCAGGAAAAAAGGGGTAAATTGTTTCTGTGGGAGGCCTTTGTCTACCTCTCGGTTTCAGTTCAATAGTCAATTAAAAAGTCCCTTTTTCACCATAAAGTATATTAGAAACTTTCAGAATACTTGTACATACTCTAAATAGGAGAGCAAGGCCTTCTGTTACATATCATCGTGTTTTTCTAGATGGAAGCTCCTCTTCCACATGGGCTGACAATGAGCAGAGTGTGCTCTGAGCATGGAGATCCCATTGGCCATGGGTATGACCCATACATAAATACACAAATGAAAGATAATTTGAGGAAAAGGCACTAATAATTGGAGGTCAAGAAAGGCTTCCCTTGGGAGATAGCCACCAAACAAGGAAGTCAGGGGTTCTAAGAGGTATACAGAAGGAAGGAGTACATTCTGGGTTTACCTATGACAAGGCACAAACATGGGAGGTGGAATGTAAAACCTACATAACTACTGGGCCAATCTGGCTAAAAAGTAAGGTGAATGAAAGCGGATGTGATGAAATGTAGGTAGAAAACAGATTGTGGAGAGTTTTAATTGCCAAATTGAGTCAATTTACAATCACTGGTGCTTTTTAAGCATGAGAGTGACATGGTTAGACCTGTGCCCTGGAAATAGGATTGAGATATTTGTGTGGAGTCAGGTTTGCAAAGGGGAGGAGCTGGAAACAAGAAGGACAATTAGGATACTGAAATAATACAAGTGAAAGTTGATAATAGTCTGAACTACAGTAGTGACTGTGAAAGTGGAGAAAGAGGGAAAAGTCAAAGACATGCTGTGAAAGTAAAATTTAGAAGAATTGGCAATGGATTGGCTATGAGGGAATGAAGGAGAAGAAAGAGTCAAGGTCACAACCAACTACAATCCTCCAAGGAATTTTTTAATTCAAACTCCTGCCCCTGAAGGGAAGAACTTGCCAAAGCACACATTCCTCACCCATAGCCAGGCTGACATTTTTCAGGGTTAACAGTGTGTTCTGTAGCCTGCTGACATGCCTAATTTGTGTTGTTGTTTTGAATATTCTTGAAAATGGTCAAATAATGAGGGGAAAACAATATGTGTCTAGGCAGAGTGGGTACTTCTCATCCTGACACAAGTCGCATTAATGCTAATGAGATCTGGATGCTCAAGCCTTGAACTTTGGGGGGAAAATGGACCCCTCTCTGCTGAAACACATTTTCTTCTCATTAAGCCCACCATTTTTATTAATATTAGCAATAATAATGAGAATTAGGCAGGCTGTCTTCCTGCAGAAACCCCTGATTGATGGAAAGAGGGGAAAGAGTTTAATGACTCAGACCAAAGCGTTAGTTCGATGGATCCATGAGGTCAAAACTATTTTTATAATAATATTAAGATATTATTTGCCTGTCAAAATACTCCTTCCTTTTCCAGCTACATATCTGTGTGAGGCTGGATTCTCTTCATATACTTCAACCAAAAACAACATTATCAGAACAAATTGAATGCAGAAACATATGGGAACCCAATTGTTTTCTATTAAGCTAGACATTAAAGATATTTGCAAAAAAAAATGTGTAAAACAATGCCATTCTTCTCACTAGATTTTTTTTTTGTTTTGGAAAAATATAGTTATTTTTTCAAAAACATTTTACTTATATTAACATATAATATACTTATTAATTTTTTGAAACTGAATTAATGGGAGAGAAGTTTGGGATTATTCCAACTTCTGAGTGTTTCCACATGGCCATGGAGGATTATTGAGAATGAGTTCATTACTTTGGTGTGAACAGAAGTTCTTATGTTAACATCTGGAAGCCTGCAAACTGATAAAAATTGTCAGGGATAATTTGGATAGGGATTTCCATTGCCCCTTATAATATCAACAGCAATATCCATTTTAATAACAGATTTATTAGTTTCCATAGATATCATGCTATACATACCATAAAGGAGGCCCTGCCTAATAAATATCTTGATATTTGACTAAATTACCCCTCCCTGATATGATAGAATTCTTAGGAAGATTCTTTGGAATTTTTTGTTGTGATTGCTTTCTGCATGCTTTAAACCAGGATGGGGGCAGGGGGGCCTTATCGCATGTCATATGAGGAGCGATGGAAGGAAGCAGGAATGTTTAGCTTGGGGAAGAGAAGACTTGGGGGAGATCTGATAGCTATCTTCGAACATCTGAAGTGCTATCATGTGGAAGAAAGGTTAAACTTGTTCTGCTTAGCCTAGAGAGAAAAGACAAGAGCTATAGTTGGAAGGTGAAAAGAAGCAAATTTAGGCTGTCAGGAAAGATTTCCTAACAATTAGAGCTGTCTACCTCAGGAGATGGAGTGAGTTCCTCTTCTCTGGAAGGCTCCAAGTAGAAACAAGATGACCATTTATTTACTGGATAAGTTGTGGGGGACTTTTTTTCATGTATGAACAGGACTAGATGACTGCTGAGGTTCTTTCCAAGGCAAAAATTCTGTGATTTCATGAAATATTTGTAAATATTTATGTTTCCACTCGTATCTTGAGGAGACTTTATCCAGAGAACTCTTCTAAAGTTATGATATATCCAACAAACATACTATCTGGAGGTGATCTCTGCCTGTCTCCTGGCTCTTCTATCCCTCAGAATCCCCTGGAAAATGCATCGCCATCACAAAGGTTTTATAATCTCTGTCTCTCACATCTCCTTCATACAACTGCATCTACGCTATGGTCAAAGAGGAATGTGAAGCGTTGCCAAGGCGGTACCTTTACCTGGCTAAAGGCTGCTGCTCATGGTCATTTTCTGCCTGGGTCAGCAAACCAGATCCTTGCTGTGAAGAGACACGTGATGACTTCACAGTATCTATCTTAAATGACCCACTTGTTACAAAGAGATAGCTGTCAGCTTCCCATAGACCTCTTGTCTTCCATTAACCTTAGCAAATATCTCAAGAAGAGGAAAAACGTTTTCTGTCTGTTTGCAGGCATTGAATGGCAAGGCAAAAATGTTGTCTGATGTCATTATCAGAAAAGAATTGAGAAATCCCAAGGGCAGAGAAATAAATCAGCTCAGGAAGAAGCTAACTCTTTGTAAGTAAACATTTTCAGAGATGGAGAGGCAGAATCACAAAGAGCCCCTCTTCAAATCGAGGCTGGTGGTACCAATCAAAGAATAATTTGCAAAGTGAACAGAAACCTACTTGCCACAAAGCAGGCTTTCTAGCCATACCCACACCCATGGATGGCGATATAATCTAAAAAAATCCAATAAGTAGTTTATTAGATTCCTCCTATCCCTGTTGTTGACATTTTCAGTAATGTCTGGTTCTTTGTGATGCCATTTGGGGTTTTCTTGGCAAAGATATTGGAGTGGCTTGCCATTTCCTTCTCCAGCTCATTTTACAGATAAGGAAACTGAGGCAAACAGGGTTAAGTAACTTGCCCAGTGTCCCACAGCTAGTAAGTGTCTGAGGCCAGTTTTTATCTCAGGGAGATGAGTCTTCCTGACTACAGGCCCTGAACTCTATCCACGGCACCACCTAACCAATCATCCTACTATCCCTAGCTCCCATCAAAGTTCTACTTAGGTGTTATGCCATAATGAGACTTTTCCTGACCTCTTCCCTCAGCTCCTGTTATTTGGTGCTCTACTTTTTTGCCACAAAAAAAACCCCAATTATTTTGTATTATTTTGAGATGTTTACTTTTTTGTAAATAGTACTTTTTCTAATTACATGTAAAGATAGTCTTCAATATTCGTTTTTATAAGATTTTGAGTTCCAAATTTTTTCTCCCTTCCAAACTTCCTCCCCAAGATGGCAAGCAATCTGATGTGTTATACATGTACAATACATATTTCCACACTACTCATGCTGTAAAAGAAGAAACAGAACAAAAGGGGAAACCATTGAAAAAAAAAAATGAATATAGGATGCTTTGATCTGCATTCAGACTCCATAATTCTTTCTCTGGATGTGGATATTTTTTTCCATCATGACTCTTTTGGAACTGTCTTGGATCATCGTATTGCTGAGAATATCTAAGTCAATCATAGTTGATCATCACACAATGCTGCTGTTACTGTGTACAATGTTCTCCTGATTCTGCTCATTTCACTCAGCATCAGTTCATGTTAAGTCTTTCCAGGTTTTTCTGAAGTCTGCCTGTTCATCGTTTCTTATAGTATAGTATAACAGTATTCTATTACATTCATGTACCACAACTTGTTCAGCCATTCCCCAACTGAGATGTATTCTAATTCCTGGCTACCACATAAAGAACTGCTATAAATATTTTCATGCATGTAGGTCCGTTTCCCTTTTTTGTAATATCTTTGAGATACAGATCTAGTAGTGGTATTGCTGGATCAAAGGGTATGCACAGTTTAATTGCCTTTTGGGCATAATTCTAAGTTGCTTTCCATAATGGTTGGATCAGTTCACAACTCCACCAACAATGCATTAGTGTTCCAATTTTCCCACATCTTCTCGGACATTATCATTTATCATTTTCTTTTCTGTCATAGTAGCCAAATTGATAGGTGTGAGATAGTACCTCAGAGTTGTTTTAATTTGCATTTCTCTAATCAATAGTGATTTAGAGCATTTTTATATGACTATAGCTTTAATTTCTTCATCTGAAAACTGCCCATTCATATCCTTTGACCATTTATCAATTGGGGAATGACTTGTATCCTTATAAATTTGACTTATGCTTGTAAATTTAAAAAAACTCATCCTTATAAATTTGACTTACTACATATTTGAGAAATGAGGCCTTTATCAGAAACACTAGCTGTAAAAATTATTTCCCAGCTTTCTGCTTTCCTTCTAATCTTGGTTGTATTAGTTGTGTTTGTGCAAAAGCTTTTTAATTTGATGTGATCAAAATTATCCATTTTGCATTTCATAAAGTTCTCCTACCTCTTGTTTGGTCATAAATTCCTCCCTTCTCCATAAATCTGACAGGTAAACTATTCCTTGCAGTCCTAATTTGCTTATAGTATCACCCCTTATATCTAAATCATGTACCCATTTTGACCTTATCTTGGTATATGGTGTGAGATGTTGGTCTATGCCTAGCTTCTGCCATATTATTTTCTAGTTTTCCCAGCAGTTTTTGTCAAATAGTGAGTTCTCATCCCAGAAGCTGGACTCTTTGGGTTTATCAAACAGTAGATAACTATACTTATTTACTACTGTGTCTTGTGTACCTAACCTATTCCACTGATCCACCACTCTATTTCTTAGCCAGTACCAAATAGTTTTGATTATTGCTGCTTTAAAATATACTTTTATATCTGGTATGGCCAGGCCACCTTCCTATGAATTTTTTTCATTAATTCCCTTGATATTCTTGATCTTTTGTTCTTCCAGATGAATTATGTTATTATCTTTTTCTATGAGCTGTATACTTTTTGGTTTAGGCAATTGGGGTTAAATGACTTGCCCAAGGTCACACAGCCAGTAAGTGTCAAGTGTTTGATCTGAGGCTGGATTTGAATTCAGGTCCTCTTGATTTCAGGGCCGGTGCTCTATCCACTGTGCCACCTTACTGCCTCTGTGAGCTGTATACTTTCAAAGAGATATTTGTGCTTCCTAGAGAATGGCCATGCTCACTGTTTACATGACCATCACCCATACTAACTGGGGGCTGTGCGAAGTTATAATCATTCTCAGAACCACAAAACTGATGTGTAGTGGGATTTGACAGAGTGACATTCAATCCTTGAATAAGCAGTAAAAATCTGCACAACTACCAAGGGGACAGATCATATACTGCTTTTGATGGACTTTTCCTATAGCAGGCAAGCTTCATTCCACTATGAAGGAAAAAGTTTCCCGGACTCCCCTCCTTTTTCTCCCTCTTAACTCTCTCTCAACACTTCCCTTTCAAAAATCTAACTAGCTAGAAAGTCAGCTGTTAAGCCTTTAAAAATTATGGGGTATGTTTGGATATGAACTAACCAAGATATCCATACAGCCATCCAATGGAACAGTTAAATGATCTGAGCTTTGCTCCTCTAGTGAATAAATCCTTGATTAGAGTGAATATTGACTGTGGAAGCATATACCTACACACAGCTGCAAAGCCACTGTGTGGTAGATTTCTATCTGGATACACAGAGTTGCTGCTGTGTAGCTCCCCACTAACATTAATGATGGCAGAGCTGACAGTGACTCACCACAGCCCTCATTTAGAAAAATATAACCCTTGCCAGGGCCACAGAAGGATGCAATCGATTTACCACCAAACTAACTCTTTGGTCTGAGTCATTAAACTCTTTCCTCTCTTTCCATCAATCATGGGTTTCTGCAGGAAGACAGCCTGCCTAATTCTCATTATTATTGCTAATATTAATAAAAAAATGGTGGGCTTAATGAGAAGAAAATGTGTTTCAGCAGAGAGGGGTCCATTTTCCCCCCAAAGTTCAAGGCTTGAGCATCCAGATCTCATTAGCATTAATGTGACTTGTGTCAGGATGAGGAGAACCCACTCTGCCTAGACACATATTGTTTTCCCCTCATTATTTGACCATTTTCAAGAATATTCAAAACAACAACACAAATTAGGCATGTCAGGAGGCTACAGAACACACTGTTAACTCTGAAAAATGTCAGCCTGGCTATGGGTGAGGAATGTGTGCTTTGGCAAGTTCTTCCCTTCAGGGGCAGGAGTTTGAATTAAAAATTTCTTGGAGAATTGTAGTTGGTTGTACCAACTATGGAATGTACCCCTTTCCACAAAGCCCTACAACTAAAAAAAAAAAAACATATGGTAGGCCTAATAGCAATGTAGTGGGTCCTACTTTCCTACTACTACCTCAGAAAGAATGAAGTAGAAAACCTGTCTTGGAGGGGTAGGGTGGCTTTGAGGAGAATCAGTGGGCAATGACCATGACTACTTAAAGCATAGGATCTGAAGTGAATGCCCAGGCTATCCCTGTAGTCAGACCAGTCCCATGAACATAGCTACCTAAATGCCTGTGTAGACATGTAAGCAAAGATGATCACACACTACTTATTACAAAATTCTTGAAGCCTGACCAGGACCATCCAGTCCTACTATCATGTATTACTTAGGCCTGTGTGTTCTTGTTTGTTCCTCCCTTCAAAGGTATTTTTGTCCTCTCACACACGTAACAGGTAGTGCAGAGGCCTCATAGGCAATCTTCTCCTTTTCCCGTTGCTTCTAAATTCAAGACACCTTCATTGGCTCAGCCCCCACCCCATGACAAACATCCTCCTCTTCGATCCAGCTATTGTTAACAGATCACTTAGACTCTGTCAAACTATACAAAATGCAAAACATATAAAATCAAAACATCGGGCCAGATTTATTTTCTGACTGTGCTTATACAGGCAATGTAAAATAGATATTTGAAACAATTCATGCCTGAAGCTGTGAACCCATATATATAAAGGCATCACTATCCCAAAATGAGGAACTCCAGGGAGTGTTGGACACCAAGGATAATAGACAAAAGTGTACAATGTGGCACTTTCAAACTGGAGAGTACTCAAAAAGTAGTTTTTAATTGAATAAACATAAAATACAGAAATTAGATTTAGAAGGCCTCAGTTCTATTCTAATGCCTACAAGGCCAACCTTCTGCCTTCAATAGTGGGCTGATCGGCCTGAGTTATTCACCAAGAGGAATATAGTAAAAGGGTTAAAAATAGAAAAAGATTCCAAACCGGCGGCTACAGGGTACAACAGTCCAAGTTTTGGACTTAGAGTCAGAGAGTATTGAATTTGAATGCTGCCTCATTTACTTACTGGCTATGTGACTTTGGGCAAGTCATGTAACCTTTCTCAACCTCAGTTTGCTCAGCTATAAAATGGGGAAATCATAACAACACCTACCTTACAAGGCTGCACATGCTGTCACCTCCCTTTTCCTCAGAGTGCAGTGCTATATCTGGCAATGTAATTCTCACTCCTCCTCTTAATTTCCCTGCTTCTGTCAATATCATCATCCTTCTAGTCATCCAAGTTCCCAGCCCCAAAGTCATCTTTCATTTTCACTTGTTCTTACTTTCTCCCCTTAGCCAATCAGTTGTAAAAGCTTGTCAATTTTACCTCTGCATCTCTTAAATCTGTTCCCTTCTCTCAATCAATAAGTATTTCGCAAGTACCTACCATGCATAAGTTGCTATACAAATGCAAAGAATGAAGCAATCCTTACTGAAAAGGAGTCTATGTTCCCAAGGGAAGTTGGGGGGACAGGGAAAGAGGTGACAAATACATATCTAAATATATGAAGTATGAATTTAAAGTGAATAAATTTTAAAATATGCAAAGTAGTTAAATTCAAAGTCATTTGGGAGAAAAGACACTAGCAACTGGGAAGACCCAGAAAGGCTTCATGCAGAAGATGGTACTTGAACTGCATCTTAAAGGAAGAGAGAGACTCTGGGAGGTGAAGGTAGAGAAGCGTTCAAACCCTCATCACCTCTCACTTGGACTACTGCAATATCCTTCTCGTCTCTCTCTTTCCTCTCTCATTCACACCGCATGCAGTTGTCAAAGTATTATTTCTAAGATACACACCTCACTAAGTCATTTCGTTGCTCCAAAGGCTTTAGTGATTCCCTGTTGCCTCTGGCGCAAAATACAAACTCCACTATTGGGTATTTAGAATTCTTCAAAATCTTGCTCCAAATTACCTTTCTCAGCATATTACACTGTACTCTCTCTCTCTCTTTTTTGTTGTTTTTTTTCTTTAGAAAAACCAACCTACATGCTTTTTCTCACTTTTCCTTGAATGTCAGTAAAGGGGGAGATATGAATGAATGAACTAAAAATGGCTGTAAAGTAAAGGAGCTCAAGGGTAAGAAGGAGGTCGGTATTCTCATCTCATGACATCCCACTTTCCACCTCTGTGTTTCCTGTGTCTGAAATGCTTTTCCTCCTTACTTCTACCATTTTAAAACTAGCTTCCTTCAGAACAGAACAAAGGCACCACTTCCTCTAAAAAGCTTTCCCTGATCACTCCCAGAAATGGCTAGACCCTTCCCCACCCCCTTATAATTGCCTGTATTTACTTTGTATATATTTGTGTTGCACGTGTTTCTTTCCCAACAGTATGTGAGCTCTTTGAGGTTAAGGATGGTTTTATTTTTGTTTTGATAACCCCAGAGCCTAGCAGTGTTTAGTACACAGTAAGTGTTTAATAACTGCTTGTTGACTGACACTCTGCTATACTTTTGGGCCACAGCTCTTTTGTGGTTTACACAGTTTTGTTATAAAGCACACCTCTCTTTAGTGAAGAGCCTTATTTATTTATTTATTTGTTTGTTTATTTATTTATTTATTTAGTTATTTGGTGAATTTACCCTTGTTTCTTCTCCCTTTTCCCACATATGAAGGTATAACAGGAACTAATGGGTATAAACAATAATAATAAGCACAAGAAAGTAGAAAACTGTGGTGCAAATTATTATATAATTCAATTAATATGGATTTTCATTTGTGATCTCATCAAGGTAGATATTCCCTCACTATTACCATTCACAAAACCATCCATAGCTTCTCATCCTGTACAATTCTATTCCAGGTCCTTTCACAGAGGCTCTGCAAAAACACAACCTTGAGGCACAAGGGTAGCGCCTCTGAATCCAAATCAGGAGTTTGCATGTTCATATTTTGTCTAGGTCATGGTGCACTTCTGTTTTATTTAGAAGTAGCTAGAAAACACAATGCATAGAGCACTGGACCTGGAATAAGGAAGACCTGAGTTCAAATCCAGCTTCAGAAACTTACTTGCTGTGTGACCCTGAGCAGGTCACATAACCTCTATTTGCCTCAGTTTCCTCATCTATAAAATGGGGATACTCCCCAGGGTTGTCATGAGAATCAAATGCGATAATAATTGTAAAATGCTTAGCATGACGCCTGGCATTTAATAAATGTGGGTTTCCTTTCTGCTAGCTAGTGACGAACTTCTTCATGTTTGGTTGGGCTGGCTCTTGGACAAGGGACACAACATCTCATTAGGATCATCTACTGAGGGTTTTTCAGCTTGGTAGAAGTTGTCACATCTTGCATTCCACTGGCACAGCCTTTACCTCCCATATATGAAGTCATCAAATAACCCTTGCCGAGAAGGAACAATATACAGATGTAGGTATATAGATACAGATATTTATACTCATTGGCAAAAATTATAATTAGATAATTATGTAATCATGCCCTATGTGGCAGGCAGTAGTGTCGCTTAATGGTGAGTCCTGGTGCTATAGTCAAAGTAGCCACATTTGATGTTGGGCTCCCACATGGACCAGTGTCATTTCTCTGCCCTGAGCTTTAGTTTTCCCATCCATTGAATAGCAATAATGTCTCCATCTGGACTATTATAAAGAAAACATTTTATAAACCTTAAAGTTTTTGTTGTTCAGTCGTGTCTCTTTGAGACACCGTTTGGGGTTTTCTAGGCACCGATACTTGCATGGTTTGCCATTTCCTTCTCTAGCTCATTTTACAGATGAGGAACTGAGGCAAACAGGGTGAAGTGACTTGCCCAGGGTCACACAGCTAGTAAGTGTCTGAGGCCAGATTGAACTCATGAGCATAAGTCTTGATTCCAAGCCCGGTGTTCTATCCACTTCACCAGCTAGCTGCCCTCAACTTTAAAGTTAGTTATCCTTCTCAGCTTCGTGTCATCTGCAAATTTGACAATTATTGTCATCTATGCCTTCATTTAAATCCCTGATAAAAATGTTGAATAGTATTATTCCAAAGATAGATCACTTTGGGGCAATGTAATAATAAAGGTTTATCACCAGTCATCCTAACTTTTGTCTTGCCACTGGGCTTGGATGACCTCTGGAACACAGAGTGAGGCTGATGACTTTATGAAATGCTGCCTCACTTACATCCAATTCACGAGCAAGTCAAGATGTCACCCGTGATATCATTGGTCCTCTTCAAAACGGAAGGATGAACAACAACAATATAATAGGCCTATGTAAGCTGACATTGATCCAACTCTGTGTTCCATCACCCAATTGATTTTGAATACACTTAGTATATTATCACTTGGTCCATATCTCCCTATCTTGTTTACAAGGATAGCATGAGAGACCTTGACAAATACTTTACTGAATTTTAGGTATACTATGTCTCTATATTTCCTTATTTTCTAATTTAGTTGCTATGTCAAAAAATGAAATGAGATTAGAGTGGCATTATTTATTCTGGATGAAGCCATGCTGGATTTTAGTAGTCACTACTTCCTTTTCTAAAAGCTCACAAACTATCCCTTTAATAGGGTAGTCTATAATATTTCCAGGAATTGTCCTATTACTTACTGGTCTAGAGAGGCAATGGTATAAGGGAAAGAACACTAGATTTGGAGTCAGGAAGGAGAGATTAACATGGAAGGAACCCTAAACCCAAAGACTATTGCAAGGGCCAGAACTGAATGATTATGAGACAAAGGGTCACAAGGAGAAGGAGCAAATGGGTTAATAACACGAGTAGTACCTACCTCACAGGGCTTTTGTGAAAATATATGTAAAATGCTTTATTAACTTTAAAGTATGACAGAATTGTCAGCTATTACTTTTTGCAATTTCTATCATTGGCTATTTTTTTTAAATCAGAAGGACATTTGCTCTTTTCCAGTCCTGTGATGCCTCTCCCTTTCCCCAAGACTTTTCAACAAAAGATCCTTAATAAAAGCTGCCAATTCTCTTGGTACCTTAGAATGTGCGGTACTTGACTTTGGTTTCAACTCTCTATAAACCACTTTTGTGTCATGTGTCCTGATCTAAAGAATAGTCTTCCTGGAGGAGAAACAGAAGGAAAATAAGGAACGAATAGAGCAGGCTTCTGCCTGGCCCATGTTATCATCTTTCCACAGGCTTTGGACCACAGATTTCTCCTTCCTTTGATCCTCCTTTTCCCCCACCAAGTTTCGTGAAAAATAAAACAAACAAAAAGTGCTTTTAGAGGACTCGATAATACTAAAAAGTGTGAATGAATTTTTATTAATATAGTTATTTTACAACATTAATGACTCATATTTATATAGTACTTTAAAGTTGAGGGCAGCTAGCTGGTGAAGTGGATAGAACACCGGGCTTGGAATCAAGACTTATGCTCATGAGTTCAATCTGGCCTCAGACACTTACTAGCTGTGTGACCC
Source organism: Phascolarctos cinereus (assembly GCF_003287225.1). Classification (NCBI taxonomy): domain Eukaryota; kingdom Metazoa; phylum Chordata; class Mammalia; order Diprotodontia; family Phascolarctidae; genus Phascolarctos; species Phascolarctos cinereus. The sequence goes on along the minus strand of NW_027556098.1, from coordinate 342,383,463 downwards.
TGGGCAAGTCACTTCACCCTGTTTGCCTCAGTTCCTCATCTGTAAAATGAGCTAGAGAAGGAAATGGCAAACCATGCAAGTATCGGTGCCTAGAAAACCCCAAACGGTGTCTCAAAGAGACACGACTGAACAACAAAAACTTTAAGGTTTATAAAATGTTTTCTTTATAATAGTCCAGATGGAGACATTATTGCTATTCAATGGATGGGAAAACTAAAGCTCAGGGCGGAGAAATGACACTGGTCCATGTGGGAGCCCAACATCAAATGTGGCTACTTTGACTATAGCACCAGGACTCACCATTAAGCGACACTACTGCCTGCCACATAGGGCATGATTACATAATTATCTAATTATAATTTTTGCCAATGAGTATAAATATCTGTATCTATATACCTACATCTGTATATTGTTCCTTCTCGGCAAGGGTTATTTGATGACTTCATATATGGGAGGTAAAGGCTGTGCCAGTGGAATGCAAGATGTGACAACTTCTACCAAGCTGAAAAACCCTCAGTAATTGATCCTAATGAGATGTTGTGTCCCTTGTCCAAGAGCCAGCCCAACCAAACATGAAGAAGTTCGTCACTAGCTAGCAGAAAGGAAACCCACATTTATTAAATGCCAGGCGTCATGCTAAGCATTTTACAATTATTATCGCATTTGATTCTCATGACAACCCTGGGGAGTATCCCCATTTTATAGATGAGGAAACTGAGGCAAATAGAGGTTACGTGACCTGCTCAGGGTCACACAGCAAGTAAGTTTCTGAAGCTGGATTTGAACTCAGGTCTTCCTTATTCCAGGTCCAGTGCTCTATGCATTGTGTTTTCTAGCTACTTCTAAATAAAACAGAAGTGCACCATGACCTAGACAAAATATGAACATGCAAACTCCTGATTTGGATTCAGAGGCGCTACCCTTGTGCCTCAAGGTTGTGTTTTTGCAGAGCCTCTGTGAAAGGACCTGGAATAGAATTGTACAGGATGAGAAGCTATGGATGGTTTTGTGAATGGTAATAGTGAGGGAATATCTACCTTGATGAGATCACAAATGAAAATCCATATTAATTGAATTATATAATAATTTGCACCACAGTTTTCTACTTTCTTGTGCTTATTATTATTGTTTATACCCATTAGTTCCTGTTATACCTTCATATGTGGGAAAAGGGAGAAGAAACGAGGGTAAATGATTGCTCTTCACTAAAGAGAACTGTCTCTGATCAGTATACAAGATGATTTTAACAAACTAGAATGATAGGGTGAAAAGAAAAAGAATTAAATTAATAGCAAAGATGTAAATTCTATAATTGAAGTTAAAAAGTGAGCTTCAGAAGAACCGAATGAGAAGGCAGAGGACAGATATAATTAAGATAGCAGTTCATATAAAAGATCCAGGGTAGGGTGTAGATTATAAATTCAACATGAGTCAATGAAATGACCTTGCAATCAAAAAAGCTAATGTTATCCATTGCTGTATTTACAAGAAGCATAGTGGCCAAAACAAGGGAAATGACAGCTCTGCTTTACTATACACAAGACAGATCACATCTAGACTATTGTGTTGAAGTCTAGAATTTTAGGAATAATGTTGACAAGCCCGGAGGACATTCAAAATAAGGCATCCAATACAGTGGGATGTCTGAAGGTATTATATAAGAATTGGTTAAAATATCTAGGAATCTTTACCTTGAAGAAAGACTTAGGGAGGAGACATAATAGATGTCTTCAAGTATTTAAAGAACTGTCATGTGCAAGTGGGCAGCATAAGCAGTGAAACAATGGAGCACCAGAAGGAAAAGATTGGCATGACCAGGAACCCTAAGCCAAAGACTATTGGAGAGGCCAGAACTAAAGGATTATGAGTCAAAGGGACGTAAGGAGGAGCTAATCTGGATGGTGAATCACGTGGATGATGAAGGCATGGGGAAGTGAAAGGGGAAGGGGAAAAGAAAAAGAGAAAAAAGGGAAGGGGGTAGGGAAGAGAGAAGGGAGAAAAAGAGAGGGAGGGGAAAGGAGTGGGGAAGAAAGATGGTCAATTGTCTAATAACCCAGAATCCTTCCCTTACTTGAAAGAACTAAGGTTCCCTCAGAAGTAATTGTAAATCTAGATTGACTATACACATTCCTTGTGAGGAGACAGGACCCATCAGAGAGAAAAGTTGTCTGAGTTCAGATACAAGTCCTTTCTGTATTCATTGTTGCATGTAATAAACTTGTTCTATGTACCATTCCTGGTTAGCTTGGTGTATGCAAATGAACTAAGGATAGCTCTATGAATGCTAGAAAGGAACTAAATTTAAACATTCCCAAGACATGAGAATACCAGATGGAGACAAATATGAGCCATAGAGATTATAAAGTGTATTGCTTCTTGAGAAGTCTTCCAAATCTCTGGATCTGTGTGAGGCCAGAGCAAGTTGGAGTTGTTTGGAGTGTTTTGTTTTGTTTTATTTTGTTTTGTTTTTTGGCACTACTCTGGGCCTCAGGTTACATCTATATTATAGCCATCACATTCTCTTAATCTATAAGAACTGTCAGCATAGACAAAACTTCTACATGAAATTATTCTGACTTTTACTCATTACCTTATCTTCTACAAGATAGAGGTCAATTTATCATCTGATTTTTCTTTTTAATTAGACACGTATAAACTGCCTGAATTGGCCTTTCTTTGTCCATATATAGATGTGAATTTGGGAATGGTGATTGCTTTAAAAAAAACTTTTAAGACACTTCCTATTATGCTAAGATTCTTTAAAAAAAAATAGTATTAAAGGCCCTGATGTTATATGGACTAGTTCTTTTTGTTGTCTGGGATATGTCTTCAGATTTTAAAACAAGTGTCTCATTTAAGTCATCTGTCATCAAACCATTGCTTTTCCCCCTCAAAATGTGAACTATCCCTGTGTGTAGCTTTATTGTAGTTGTTTTTGTAAAATTAAAAAAAAAAGATGTATCAAACAGCTCCAGTTTTTATGTCACCTATTATTATCTTTCTCTACCCTATCAAATAAAGAAATAACATTTTATTTCATCCAGTCTCTTGTTCCTTTCTGCCTTTTGCAACTTGCATCCTATTTCCTGCTTTCACTTCTCTGTTCTTCCTTGGAGTCTTTGTTGCTGCCTCAAGCTCCTCCTTGGTAATTTGCCCCAGTTTCCATTTTTGGTCATATTCCCATTTTTATGTCAGCTTTTTGTTAGGTGAACTAGGTTTCCTCCCATCTTTCCTTCCTTTTTAGAGTGCCCAGGCCGGGAGGGGGGGGTGTTATTTCTTGTGTCCTCCCATCCTTTCTCTTTATACACTTCCAATTCTTTAGGAGTCCTTTATTCTTTAAACGCAGTGCTTTCATGGATTTTTCAACTATTCTCTATTGAAACCTGCTTTCCCCCCCAATTTTTAGACATTTTTATTTAAAGTTTTGAGTTCCAAATTATACCCCTCCTTCCTTCTCTCTCTCCCTCCTCTCCCCCTTCCCTGAGACAGTAAGCAATCAGATATAGGTTATACAAGTGCAATGATATGAAATATTCCCATATTAGTCATTTTGTACAAGAAGACTCAGATAAAAGAAAAAAAAGAAAGAAAGAAAGAAAAAAAACAGCATGCTTCAGTCTATATTCAATCAATATCAGTTCTTTCTCTGGAGGTGGATAGTAAGCTTCATCATTAGTCCTTTGCAATTGTCTTGGATCACTATATTGCTGAGAATGGCTAAATCATTCACAGTTCCTCATTGTACAATATTGCTATTACTGCGTACAACATTCTCCTGGTTCTGTTCACTTCATTTTGCATCAGTTCATATGAGTCTTTCCTGGTCTTTCTGAAATCATTCTGCTTGTCATTTCTTATAGCACAATAACATTCCATTATAATCATATGCCACAGCTTGTTTAGTCATTCCCCAATCATGGGCATCTCTTTTATTCCCAATTCCTAGCCACCACAAAAAGAGTGCTATGAATATTTTTGTACAAGTAGGTCCTTTCCCATTTTTTTGGATGTCTTTGGAATATAGACCTAACAGTGGTATTGCTGGATCAAAGTTTTATAGCATAGTTCCAAATCGCTCTCCAGAATGATTGGATCAGTTCACAACTCCACCAATAGTGAATTAGTGTCCCAGTTTTCCTACATCCCCTCCAACATCCAATATTTTGGTCATATTAACCAATCTTGATAAGTATCAGGTGGTGCCTCAGAGTTGTTTTAATTTGCATTTCTCTAATCAATACTGATTTAGAGCATTTTTTTCAGAAACCTGCTTTTTAAAATTTCATTTACTGAAATTAACAGCCCAATCTGTCTTTGCCCCCTGAATTATTGATAATCCTCCTAAGGTATAACCGAATCATTTTCATTTCAATAACCAGTTAACCTAAGATTTCTCCTTAAACATTCATCTTTTTCAATATATAAAACTAACTAGCTACCATTAACAGATGTTTATTAATGACTAGCCTAGAGTGAAGTTATAATTTTTAAAACAAGACTGCACTTAAATCCATATTTTAATTATTCTTCTGTCATTCTGCTAAGTGTTGAATTTGACTAGGATTGCCTTGGCTACAAAAGTCCTCCTTCACTAGTTGATAAACAGCCCTGAAAGTCGGAATGATTTTTCACAAAATAGAAAGTCATAGGGGTCATTTCTGTCCCCCACCCCTAGAGCACTGCTTCCTCATATAAGTGCAAAGATTTCTTTCATTTGTATAAGATAAGACCAATCTTTGGGTAGCACCTAGCATGGAGCCATGTGCAATTAGGAAGTTAATAAATAATTTTTGATAATGACTTTGAAGATCCTTTAATAGCTCTACTAAAAAAAAATTATATATATATATATGTGTGTATATATATATATATATAAAACACATGTAGAAAACACTGAGTAAGTGGGTTGTATGACAATGTTAATCCTTTAGAAACAGAAGCACAGCAAGACAGATTCCTTTCAATGCTTTCGGGAAATCACAGCAGATGCCCCATTGAGCACCTTTGGTCCATTCGGGGGTGGGAAACCTACATCCCCGAGGTCAAATGTGGCCTTCTAGGTCCTTGGGTACAACCCTTTGACTGAATCCAAGTTTTACAGAACAAATCTTTTTATTAAGGGGATTTGTTCTGTGAAGTTTGGATTCAATCAAAGGGCTGCACTTGAGGACCTAGAGGGCCACATGTGGCCTTAAGGCCAAAGGTTCCCCACCCCTGGACTCCACGCTTTAATCTGAAACTTTTGTTCTCCCTACCACCAATCCAGCTCTGGATTCCTTTCTGCTACTAGTGTAACTTCTTTCCTCACACTCTCTTCACTGGTTCCCCAATGTGTTCACCCTTTCACATAAACACTTAATCCCTACTTAACATGTTTTACTTTTTTCTTTTTTTTTTTCATTTTACAAGGTCAGAAAGCCACTGCTTCTGGCCTTCCTTGTGCTCCCTATGTTTTCTTTCACTTCAGTTTCTTAGAACTCTATGACGTGGCAAAAGGCCATGTGGTATAGTGGAAAGAGCGTTAGACTTGAAGTGAAAAATCCAGATTCAAAGCAAAGTTCTTACATTTACTAGCTGTGGGTTGCAAGATCAGCAGGGAAATAGCAAGAGAGCTGCTAGCTACCAAGATGAGTTCAAGTCATCATCCCCAAACAAACTACAACCCAGGGTACTAAAAGAGTTGGCAGATGCGATTTCTGGGCAGTTAATCCTGAAAAATTAGGGACATGAGGAAAGGCACCATATGACTGAGAAAGAGCAAATGTTCACTCCAATAGCAAAAAAAAAAAAATAGAGCGGGAAAGAGTGAAATTTATAAACTATATAACACAGAACTCTACTTTGATTCCCCATAAAATTCTGGAACACATTTTAGAGGAGGTCTATTAGAGACTTAAAAGGGGACCTTCACAGAAGAATTATTGAAAACAATATTCTCTTTTATTGGGCATGCTTATGGAAAGGTCAGCTGATTTAACCGGAGGCACCTGAGAGAGCACAGAGTGGGATGCAAGGTAACAAGGGACAGATACTATGGCAGCACCCACTCTTCAAACTGGGGCAGTGGCTGATACCCCCAAAACGGAATGAGGAAGAAAGGACATGGAAAGAATGCAACTGAATTAAGTTGGTTCCCAAATCCCTAAGTTTAGGTGGGGTCCTTTGCTGCCAAGGGGATCAGTCAGAAGAAGTAAAGGTGAAGAAGGTGCTTCAGCCAACTAATACTGAAAAAAACCTCACCAAGGCAAAATAGATGAGACTATACCTTTTATACTTGCAGGTTTGCCCGCTTGTGATTTCATTTCTTTCCAAGACTCAGCTTTATCACTTTAACCTGATTTTTCCTGTATAAAGATGTTATGGGAGAAGGGCCAAAAGTACACGGTGTTATTTACCCATCACCCTCCCACCCTCCCAATTGGAATGGCTCTGGGACCCATACACCCTGAAGGACAACCTTGCTAATCATCCTAATCCAATCCAATCCAATAAACTTTTATTAAACATCTACTATGAGAAAGGTCCGGTGCTAGGCAAAGCAATAGGACAAGATAAGGACAGTCTGGCAATGGATACTCCAAAACAATCTTGATACAACAGTTACTACCCATTCGTTTTTCCTAAACATGTATTTAGCAAATGTTTTGCTACCTGAATTAAAGGAGAAATTTATAACCCATATAACTAAAATCTATAGATAATCCTTGCGTGCTAGCTTCCTCTCATTTTATTCTCTAACCGCCTGCCAGTTACCACACTGAAACAGTCGATCCAAGGAGAGGCCAGTCCCTAAAACAGCCTACTTGGGCCAAGAAGAGCATCAGATATAGGTCAGAGCAAGGAGCTAAGGAAATGGAAAAGGCTGAAGAAAATTGAGTAGGAGAGAAAATCTCAGCATTTTGCTATCAAGGAATCAAAAGGAATCACATAAGGCCAATATGTGCATTCCTAAAAGAGGCTGTTTATTCTGGAAGGCTGGGGAGAGAAAGAAACAGACACAAAGAGACAGAAAAAAAGGAGGATCTGTTGGCACTGGCCCTACTGGGCTTCTTGCGTAGGATTTGAAAAATCATGAACTATTTTGGCATTTACTTCCAGAAATTTCACTGAACACAATATGAATGAAATTCTGAGAAACAGGCATCTATCATAGAACCATTTCCAAAATCCTAGGCATGACACACTAGAAAAACAAGACAGGGTATTCTGAACTGTACGACAACATGGATCTGGTCAGCTCAGCAATGAAAAATGATTGGGGCAGCCAGGTGGCAGCATGGATAAAGCACTGGCCCTGGAATCAGGAGGACTTGAGTTCAAATCCAACCTCAGATACTTACTAGACATGTGACCTTGGGCAAGTCACTTAACCCCAATCACCTCCAAAAACAAAACAAAGAAAATGACAAACAATGAGGTATTTGTGAGGCAAAAGGGGAAAAAAATTTAAAAAGTGTTCAGAAAGCATGAGAAAATTCTGTGAATCAAGTCTAAAAATCATGTGGAACAAGATATTTACTAAAAAGAGCTTCTGTTCAGAATCACATCCAGTTCTTCCAGAAAATTATAAATTAGGCAATTCACATGAAAGAGATTAACCTTTGCTATCACTTTGGTTAAAGTCTCAGATAGCACTGGCCCATAGCCACACGTACCACCTGGCATTCAGACCCTGCCAATTCTCACAAGCTAAGTGGGGTCAAGCTGGGTCAGTATAGGAATGGAAGACCTCCAAGGAATGTCAGCGGATTGGCAGGTGATTCAATACACAGCTTCATAGTCTGTTTCAGGCCTCTTAATGTGCCTGAGGAGGGGAATACGTATTCTTTTCTGACAGAACATCCCCGGTGACACATCCAAGTTTCATTTTCTCCTTGACAACTTGTTTTTATCACTAGCTAACGTGTCTGGTGGTTCCTTTTCTTTTGTGGAGGTACCTATCCATAGCAAATAAAACTAAAGACCCTTAGCTATGTGCATACAGCAGAATACAAAAACAATGAACAATTTTCTTGGTCTGTTTTTATTAAGGCAAACTTTTGTTTCTCAGTCCCTTTCATGCATCAGCCCATAGAAAATCAGACCAAGCAAATTTTTTGGTCAGTTTTGCCTCTGTCACAAATGTACGTCTACATCCCAAGAGTATTTAAAATACTCATTTCCCTTCTGTCTTCAGCACGTCAATTCAAAGTATATACTGCAGATATATTGGGTAGCTACACCTTCCTTTGAGAGCATTTTCCATCTAAGTAAATGCTAAATTATTAGAGAATAAAGTCTCTGAGTACTTTATATATACAAATTAAAAAGCAATGTGTGCAAAGGACTGCAAGGAAACCATAAAGGATGATACTTAGATCATAGACCTAGATTTGGAAGGGACTTCAAAGGTAATTTAGTCCAACTCCTCAGTTTACAACTGAGGAAATCCAAAGTCAAGGAGGTTCAACGATCTGCCAAAGGTCACACTGTCAGTGACCTCCAAAGACCACATAATAGCTATATTAGTGTCTCTGTAACTCAAAGACATTTCCATATAGTCATGCAGCACCTTAATCTCCAAAATACATATTTACTGGGAATCTTCACTGTTCTAGGTAATGTGAGATCTCGATCCAAGAGAAATGTAGAGTTTGACCACAAGGAGCCTGCAGTTGTACTGAGGCAAGAGAACCATATGAAAACACTGAAATAACGATAAAATGCAGCAGTGTGGGCCAGTGCAAAATAAATGGCAAAGGCAACAAGGAGTTTCCCCATTAGAGGAGCAGGTGAAAGGGCTGATGGAATATCTTTCTACTCTGGATCGTCAAGGGAAGTGAAAAGTTTCTTAAAAGAATGGAAGGAAAATGCTTCAAGAAGAAAACAAAGAAGAAAAAAATCTGAAGAGGCAAAAAACCTAAACCTGCATCAATATATAAAAGGGTGGAAGAACATGATAGAATAAAAAAAAAAAGATGACCCCTAAATAGGGGGTCACACAGAGCATCCCAAAAGTCCTTCATGTACTTTTACATTTTTCAAGCTTAAAACTATACTAAGATTTTTGGGACACCATGTATAAAATGGTGTCCCTCACAGCAACATTGTAAGCCAACTAGTGCAAATAATATTATCCCCATTCTATAGATAAGAGACCTAAAACCCAGATAAATTAAGCAACTTGACCATGGTCATAAAATTGATAAATGATGAAGCCAGAATTTAAACCCAACTCTATTGACTCCAATTCCACTCTCTCCATAAGAAAGGTTTTTGTCTCTGCTGGTTTTCCTAGTACAGTATTCTGTGACTTTCTTCACCCTGAAGAACAAGTGCCTTGGTTGTGAAAATATGAAATATAGCATTAGATTTTAAAATGATTAATCCTAAAACACTACCTCAGGGAATAAGAGTTTACTAGGGAGGCATTGGGATGAGAAGAAACAGCAGTGGAGGAGAAGGCAGAAGACTGAGGTTCTTGTTTTAAAACTGTCACATACCATGTGACCTTGTCTCAGTTTCGGGTAATCATATATACCTTGCCTATCTATCAGGGTCATCATGAGTATCAATGAGATAGTGTATATCAAGCCATTTTGAAAACTTTATGGTACTATTCAAATGTACAGGGCTTTTTTTGTTTTTTCATTAATCAACAAGCAGGTGTGCTAAGCACTTTCTACATACTAGGCACTGTGCTAAGTACTAGGGATAGACAGAATGTTTTCATAAGGAAGGGAGGGCTCATGATGCCTACTGGCCTGCAAGGGAGAGTCTCTGGACAGCTATAAACAAGTGTAAAGAAAGCACCAATCCTATCGCTTGGGAAGGAAATTATCAGAACTAAATCACTAGGCTAGGAAAACGAATGAGTTATTTATTAAGCACTTGCCAAGTGCCACTATGCTAAGTTCTAAGGATACAAGTGGAAAAAGCAAGAAAGTCTCCTCTCAAAGATCTCACACTACAATTGGGGGAGAAAACACTAATAGAAAGGTCACTCTAAGGAGACAGAAAGGCCCAGAAGTCCTAAGGGTTCAGAGGCCAGGCGGATGGTAAGTTCCAGACACTTATGCTATATCAGTATATCAAATAATAATGCTGGGGGCTGCAGGGCATAGAGACAGAATCAGTGGTAAGGCCTAGAGGACTTTAGGAGGCAGCGGCAGAACAGATGGTAAAGCCTGGTGGCCCTCCATCTCATCAGAAGCAATAAAATCAGTGACTCCCATTTCATCCAAGCCTTGTGAACAAACAAGCAGTCTAAATGGGTTCCAGGATGACCCAGGGCCAGGAGAGGGGCACCCCCATTGGTGGTGGGTTCTGTCTTCTGGTCTTTCTATATGAGTTCTATGACTAGGAGGGTAGGGAAGGGAAGGAGAATATGGTCACAGTCATTGTCTAGGTGGTGAAAGAGAATTGTTAAAAACCATCTGAGAGGATTTGCTAAAAGTCCTACAAGTGAGATGCTTTTAAAAGATCCAGAATCAGATGTGAGTTAGTATAAATTGGGACGGGCTCAACAATACATCTGAGTCCTAGCCCAGGCTCAGAAGCACCTAGCAGGGCCGTAACTAAGGTGAGGGCAGTCAGGGCTTTGCCAAATAGACATCAGCATTTAGGGAAGGAAATTCCCTATGTGGTAATTCAGAGGCAGCCATTTTCATCTGTGGCCAGAAAAGGATGGGGGTAAAGATTAGACTGCTCATTTTATTTTTTTCTGAGCTTAAATACCCTCAAAATGAACATTTTATATACATAGGAGGACATAAAGAAAGGACTATCCATGAAACCATAAATCTTTACTTCATACCACTTGTTGTTTTTAAAGTATATAATAAATTCCACATACAACTTTCAAAACTGTCCTACCTGTCTGTGCTTCTCTCTGAACTTCCTTCTATTCTCTTCTGTGCATTTTTCTGTAATGTTTCAAAGTGGGCTGCCCCTTTCCTGGCACACTGTGCTCACTGTAGGACTCTTTGTGGTACCCTGCATCCCCACCCACTCAAACTGTCTTTGCTACACATGAAAATTTTTTATTAGTTGTGCTTCTGGTACTTAGCCCCAACCTAGCACACATTCATATGATATTTTGTGTCTTTTTTTTTTTAATTTCACATATAAATCTTGTCTAAGCATTATCTCAGATGGCCAAGTTGGGATTAATCTGAAAATAGCTTCTATTTCAAATCTTAACTTCTTAGCCAGTAGTTATTTAACTTTAATCAAAAAGCATAATCACTCTTCAGAGCCTGGCTCAGAATACAAAAGTATCTCCCCCTGTCTTTCTACTCTATTATCTTCTCTCCCTGTCTCTCTCCCTCTCCCTTTCCCACTTTGGTTCTTATTCCTTCTATCTTTCTTATACTTTCTTCAATTGAACAGCTGTACTCACTCTAGAAAAAAATCCCCAAACATTTTCCTTCTATCAGATTCTCTAGGAGATGGGAAAAAAGGTTATAAAACTCCATGGCCAGACACTTGCCTTATCTTTTTAGATGCATTACAGGAAAAAAAAAATACGTACAGGAGATTTACCCAGCTTCGAAATATAACCTCAAAAGTATATGAAAATTCACTACATGCCTCTGAATCCGAATTATAAATTTATGAGTTTTTTATCTCTTGGGGTTAGGGGAGATGCCAAAATTCTGAGTAGTGGTTTAGCTTTCCAAATCCCTGAGTTTCAAAAATCCCTCATGCTCTAGTACAAATTAAGTGTTCATTAGTTATAATCTCCTAATTCCTACTAAACAGACTAAATTCTTCAGAGAACATTATTTGAATAAAACTTCTCGGAATTGTTTCTTTGGAAGCATTGTGTTGAGCCCCTAAGAAGTAGCACATAGAGTATTAAGTAATATGTCAGGCCAGAGTTTATGTAATTCTTCAGTTATTGAAGTATTTCTTTACCAAAATGGCATATCTACTTCACAGATCACATGCAAAAGTATAATCAGCATATGAACTATAAAGCTACTGACGCAGCTCTTCGCAGGGACCAAAGGAGACTCCCTAGTGTGTTTAGTTCTCATGTTCTGAAACACTGAGGACAGTGCACTGGAGGCTGAATGGATCTACAGGAGCCATTCCATGGGGCATGTTCAGAGCCACCCTTCCTAGCTCTGGTAAGCCACATGGGAGCTTTGGGGGCTGCTTCTGGCCTTGTGTGACTTAGGGCTAAAGGTCTCAGAGTTCCCTAACTGGCTACTAAGCCAGAAGAGCAGGTGACTCAATGGATGTACAAAAGGAAGCAACCTGTCTCTCCATCACTTTCTTCATTTCCAGCTTTGAATTATATGTATTATATAGGGATATTTTGAGCTATTTCCTAAGAGTCAGGTAGGGGAAGGGATAATTGCCTATCTCCCTCACCCCTCCTTTATTGTGGCCCTGAGCACATGTCCTGCCTAGGCTAGTCTGAGCCTGAGCCCCTGCCTATATTTGCCTCCTCTGTGTGTCCTGATCTTAGGTGAACAAAAATCACCAAGATGTATATCTGCAGTATTATATGCAACCTCGTGGGGTTAATAGGTTCAGAGGTCCCATGGAGATTGGAGCAGAACACAGGGGAGAATGCCCAGGTACCAACAAGAGGATTAGCACAAGCATGATCATTTTGCCAACGGAAGTTAAAGGGCAACCATAAGACAAAATGAGATGCATATCACCTAATAGCAGTCCTGCAAACTATTCTCTATTCTGTAATATTCTCCCCAAAGACTGTACTAATAGTTCCGAGTTAGTTACTAAATTCTGTTCTGTTAATGTGCACTTGTGAGGTTTTTGATGTTCAGCTTTTCCCTCCATATATAGGAATAAATTACCATTTGCCATTGCCCTCTTATTTTTGTTGGCAAAATGATCATGCTTGGGCCAGTCCTCCTTGTTGGCAGCTGGATTTTCCAGGAGTGCTGGATTAGTCGGTGGGGACTCTCCACTATGTTTCACTCCAATCTTTATGGGACCTTTGGATCCATTAAACCTACAAAGTTACCTGTAATCATGGACATCCATCTTGGTGGTTCTAGTTCACCAAGATCAGGAATGAACAAATGGATGTAAATATTTTACTCAAATAATGTTATCTGAAGAATTTAGTCTATTCAATGGGAATTGGGAGATTATAATTAGTGAACATTTAATTCATACTAGAGCGTTAGAGATTTTTGAAACTGAGAGATTTGGAAAGCTAAACCACTGCCCAGAATTTTGGTACCCTGCCCCACTCCCAAGAGATAAAATGCTCCAGATTTAGAGGCATATAGTGAATATTCACATAGTTTTTTTGGTTATATTGGGAAGCTGAGTAAATCCCCTGTGTGATTTGTATTGTATATGGAATACTTTTTTACTCCTCTCTTTTAAGGAGGTCCTTGATATGAGCCATAACTAAAATCATTCCGTAAAACAATGGGTTGGAGGGATTTAACAAGCCAAAGAATATGAGAATGGAAGCCTAAAGTCCCTTCCAGAACTAAATATAGCCCATACCACATGCCTGGGAATGGGACAGGGAGTGTCATAGTACTTTGGCCACTGTGGTCCCAACCACAGCTTCTCAAAGCTGGAACAGTACATAGCTTCTCATACGTGGAGCTCATCTGGCCCAATCCCATCATTTTACAGTTGAAGCAACTGAACTTCAGAGGTACCCAAAGTCGCTGTCAGTAAGTGACAGGTCCTCTGACTCCAAATCTGTGTTCAGGCCACTGTACTACAATGCTTCATGACTGACAGAACTGTATTTCAAAAATACTTATATAGAGCTTATTATAAAATATCTTTGAAGCCCAAACAAGAGTCTAAACTCAATGGAACTAAATGGTCGTCACATTAAGAAAACTAAGCAAATAAAAACCCAGATGTAGAATCATAATATGTAGAACTGGAAAAGCTTTAGCAGAAACTTCCATAAGGATTTCAGGTTATCAAAGTGTTCTGCGTGTATTAGCTCATTTGACTATCTAACCTCTCCCTGAAAACTACTAATGAAGAATTCCCTACCCACTGGAGGCAGCCTATTTTGTTGCTACTTAGCCATATTCATCATAAAGTGCTTCTGCAGGTTTAGCTGAAATCCCTTTATAATGCCTTTCTGCCCACTGGTTTACTCTAACTTTTGGGAGAAACAGAAAAGTGTTATTTCCTGTTCTGCATGATAGCCCTTCTACCTGATGTCTTCCTATTATCTTCTCTTCTCCAAATGAAAAGTACCCTAGTTCCTTCAACTATTCCTCATAGGACATCTCCCCAGACTCCTTCCTTGTGTGCTCCCATTTATCAATACGCCTGTTAAAATGTGATGCCTAGATTTGGCTGCCATATTCCAAGTAGAGTTTGGAAAAAGCTTTGGACTCAAGAAACCAAGATTCCAGGCACAAGCTCTTCCATTAACCAGTTATTTGACTTTAGACAAGTCATTTAACTCTACTGGGCCTAAAGAGATGGCATTTGAACCAGATGACATTTAAAGTTCCTACCAGCTCTAAAGGCTATGACTGCTAATCCTTGGCCAGTATAGAACACTATAGACTGATTACTCCTCATGGTCTGGACACTTTATTTCTATTATTAGAACCTTATAGTGTGTTAGCTTTTCAATAGCCATATCCCAATATTGGTTCACATTAAAGTTTGTAAACAGCTAAAATTCCCTAATATTTTCTACAAATACTGCTACCAAGCCAAGTCTCTTCCTTCCTGTTCTCATGTAATAACACAGGTGCAGATCTTTTCATTTATTCACGTTCAATTTGATCTTTTTGATTTTAGAAGACAGAGGTGCAACATGTCAAATTTGATTTGAATCTTGATTCTGTCAAGATATCCATCCCTTTTACCTTTGTGTCAGAAGTGCACTTAATAAACATTTTTGCGCTTAATAAGCATTTTAAGGTTATCCAGTGTATCCACCCATATCCTCTTCTTCAGGGGCATGCTCACTGAAAATATTTAAATAAGCACTACTAAATCAAATTTGATCTCACAGCTATCATCTTCACCTTACCTTCTATGTATCATTAGAGACTCTGAATCCTGACCAAGACAAACATACATGGAACATCTTGTACACCGTGATAATGCAAGGGCAGATAATCTAAAGAAAATGCCGTATTGCCACCATCATCATACCTTCCAGCCTCTCCCACTTCTTCCTGGCACTTTCAAGCCAAGCCAAGTTGTTATTCATCCTTCATTTTCAAAAAGGACCAATAACGTCACAGGGCTGGGGTTAGGGTACAGTGTGTTTGACTGCGGCTGATCAGCCCACAAGTTTGGAAAGCTCTGCCTCAGGTCAGACACAAGAAGACTGTTAGAACACTTGGGATCTCTAGATTTGCGCAGCTCACATTGTCTTTGTGCTGCTGTGATTCTGCTCTGCTTATGGAGTGTAGCACCTTCTTTGGTGTCATGCTGTGTGGTGCTGTGCCAGCATCTCCCATGTTTCACAATCGACACTAACGTTCTTCAGAGAGACCTGGAGAGTGACTTTGTACTGCTTCTTCTGACCACCACGCAGGAGCTTGCTTCGCACAAGCTCTCCATAAAATAGTCTTTCAGGTAAGCGTGTGTTTGGCATTTGGGCCATTTGAGTTTGAATGCTTGGTAGTTCAGCTCAAGAGAGGACCTTAGTGTCAAGCACCTTTTCTTGCCAGGTAATCTGCAGAATATTCCTAAGACAATTCAAGTGGAAGCAGTTTAGTTTTCTGGCATGGTGCTGGTAGACTGTCCATAGACTGTTCATAGGCACCAAACAGCAAAGTCAGCACAACAGCTCTAAAGACCTTCAGTCCGGTAGGTAGGCTAATACCTCTTCTCTTCCACACTTTCTTTTGGAGCCTCCCAAACACTGAGCTAGCTCCGGCAGTTTGTGCAGCAACCTCATCATCTATGTCGGCATCCCTGGAAAGTATACTACCAAGGTAAGTGAACTTGGCAGGAGGCGAGGTGGGGTGGGGGGGCTGCCCAGATCAGGAAGGAGATCTTCACATGCTTGGGCTAGACATCCTCTTAACTCACCAATGGGGTTGAGGCCTGTTGATTACCCTCCACTTGGTTTAGCCCATCTGCCAAGATGGTTTTACCAGGGCATGGCCTCTGCACATACTATAGCTTCTTGGAGCCATAGGTGTCAGTTGGGTGACAAGTGGACACCAAAGGTGGATGAGCATCCCTGGAAAGGGCTTGGCAGTCCTCACATCGGATGCGTTAGTCCTCCCTAAATACCCTATACACCCAACCAGGCCAATTAATGCACAGCTCACCGCACCAATAACCTCTCTTGCCATACTCCAACACTCATTTCACCAAGGCTGGTTTAGGCATTTTCTAACTTTCAACATGCACCAGTCCCACCCCCACCCCTGCCAGAAAAATTGACCTCTACTATTATAATCAATCATTCCACACCTATAGCAAGTCCACAATTTTAAGACCCATGCAAAGAGCTTGCCCACACGAACAGCAGCACCTCTTCCCAGCCCAGCTCAAACTACTGACATGTTTATATAAAAGAAAAATTAAGAAGACAAAACAATTCATTTAAATTACAAAACAACTCATTTTTCAAAAGTTGTCACAAATAAAATTCATCATTTCAACAGCAAGCTTCCAATGAACATAAAACGATTCATTTATAAAAAAATATTTCCAATTTACCAAAATATTTAAACTGAACATTTTAGGAATACTTTCATTGTATAAAGCATGTGACTGCCTTAGTAATTAATAGCTGATTTTTTGTTTTTGCATCATGTCTCCACCTGGTACCTGATATAAACCAGAACAGTGTAATACATACAATCACAACATATATGAGTATGGAGATCAAGTTTCTTAAACATTATAGCTTTCATTTTCAAAGTAACTGAGCAAATAGAATGGTATCTTTGGTGAAAATCTTATGCTGTCCAATTTGATGAGTGCCTCACATGGTTCACTATATCTAACTGGCTCCAGGCATGCTTCATTTTATACCTCATTCATCTTCTTGCCAGCCATCACTCCAGGACTCTCCCCCAACGCCTTCTAATTCTGGAACTATTATCAAATCAATAATGCCATTGCTACTGGAAATGGTGAGCCAATCTATTCTCCTGTGGCTCCACTCACTATTCCTGTGACTTTCCAAACCAAAACACTCCATACCTGGCCACCATTCCTCTATCTATATGATATATGGGCTGTCTTCCTCTTAATAGAATAATAAGATTCTTGAGAGTAGAGATTGGTAGAGTTTGGTTCGTATCCTCAGCACTTAGCATCGTGCTTGATTCATAGTAAATGTTTAATTATGCTTTTCCATTGATTTTGCATCCAACAATTCCTTTCCTTGTCACTGCTCAGATGTTCTTTGAATCACTTTAGTATTTTTTGCTCCTTCATTCCCTCACATTTCATCATGATGATGACAACAACAATGATGATAACAATGATGATGATAGCCAGTATTTATACAGTTCTTTAAGGTTGGCAAACATACATGTGTTATTTTTTTAATGTTCACAACAACCCTAGGTATTATTATACTTATTTTATAGACAAGGAAACCAAGGCTGGTGATTAAGGTGATTAAGGGACTTTCCCAGGGTCATACAGCTATTAAGTACCTGAGGCAGGATTAGAATTCAGGCCTTTCTGACTTCAAGCCCAACACTCTATCTACTGTACCATCTAGCCATTATTCATATTAAATGACAATGATGATATTAATAATTATTACTTAAACTTATATACTAGGATATTTTCCAAACCGCATTCATATCTATGGCCTCATTTTCATGCTTATAACAACTCTTTAAAGCAGGTATGATCATAAATTTAGAGTTAGAAGAAGCCTTAGAGTTCATCTAGCCCAGCTCCCTCATTTTACAGATGAGAAACTGAGACCCAAAGAGTTCAAATGACTAGCTCACGGTCACAACTGATGACAGACTTAGGATTTGAACCTAGGTCCCCTAATTCCCAAATCCAAAGCTTTTCCTACTACCCTACACTGATTCCTACATTTAATGGCAAAGCTGAAACTAGAACCCTAGGCTCTAGACCCTAACCTGTTGCTCTTTCCACTAAGGGACATTCACAACAAAGTGGTATAGCTTCTGTTAGAGTTAATAAATCTATTGCTAATTCCTGTTGGATCCTAGAGTGGAAGGTGCACTACACAAAACTCAACATCACAAGGGTAAGGACAAGAAGTTTCCGGACCAATATCACTTCCTTTGATCAACAGTTTTCTCCACTTCATTGTTCACTACATTGTCCACACTTCCCTGTTAGTCACTGTGAGTCAAGAACTCTGTGTTGTGCCCAGCTGCAGACATGCACTGCTGGCTCCCCATTTGTGAGTCCAACATATTTGTGAGGCCCAGAAGCTAAATCCATCTAACCAGGCCTCTTTCCTCTGTTGCTGTGAAGCGTCTAAGTTCAACAGTCTTTGGGGATTTCCCCTCAGCCACCTGTTATTGTGGCCATGTGCACACAGACTAATCAGTTTGTTTTGATCGCTGTGTTCCAAAGGGGAAGCAAGGCTATATTTAATTTAATTTTTTTTAAATCCTCCTTGAATATTTGGGTGACTGTAGCAAAGAACTTGGGACTTTTCCAGTCTCCATTCAAAAACAATTCTTCCATTTTAGTTGTTACTTCATGAAGGACATATACAATACAAACAGTGTGCATCCCACAAGTGTCAATTGACTGACTGCCATCTTTTACTTTTGGGTAGTTACAGGTCCAGGCAGTCGTTAGCTTAGCATTCTGCTGGGTGCCCTGGGAAAAGGGTAAAAGAAATGAAAAACAAGAGATGCACATTCTGAGATGTAACTAGGAATCAGTTCACCTGCTGCTAAAATATTTGATGGGGGTTGGGTGGCAGGAGAGGAAAAGGAAATCTCAGTGCCCTTATCCCATATGTTGTTTGGAAGGAGGAGTGGGTCCTGTAAGGTGGTGTGGGAAATGGAATGGGGGTGGCACTACAAGGGAGCAAGAACGAGTAAAGAGCCAGTAGAAAACAATGTCATGCAGGAAGAGTAGCCATTGCAGAGAAAGAGTACACTGCCCCACCCTTTGTCAGCGCAGGGGGGCAAAGCCCTGTTTGCCCTACATTAGTGAAAACTCCATTCCTCTATGCTTTAAAATAGCCGGACGTACTGCACTCACAAGTAGTAAACAATTAAGGGAATGGGAAAAATAAAGGACAGGCCTGAGTAAAACTTCATTCATTCATTCAATAATCACCAACAGCAAACAACAGACTCAGTACTGCCCTTCATCCTGGCCCTCACAAAGCCTATAACATTGAGTAATAGCCCCTGATATTTATATAGCCCTTTAAGGCTTGCAAAGCTCCTTAATGTATTACCTCATTTGTTCCTCACAAAAATTCTATGAAGAACATGCTGTTATTACCCTCCCTTTTACAGAAGAGAAAGCTGAAATTTAGAGAGGTTAAGTGACTTACCTATGAACACACAGCAAGTGTTTAGAGGGAGGATTGAAACCCAGGTCTCCTCTGACAACATGGTGAGCTCTTTTTTCCATTATACCACATGGCTCTCTTAACCTAGTTAGGAAATGTGTACTAGAATTATATATATCCCTAATTAGTTGTATGCAGAACACCATAACAGAGACTCTATCATGTTACCAAGGAAGATACAGACACAGTAGCTACGCTGAAGGAGCTCACAACTTTTATCTGCTCTATTTATATACCATAAGTCACTGCACAGTTGTCTCCACTTCATAATCGTCATACCCTGTTTTTTGGTTTTTTCCCCAGTCCAAAAATTGGTTTAGAACCTGTCGTCACAATCAGTACATGCTCATCTCACCGCTGATAAGGTAAAGAGACAGAATTGTATTCACCAGTGATATACGAACACTTTATCTCTCACTCATTGCAAGCCATAAACCTAGAACTCTCAGCGCGCATGCATTGTCAGTATTCAATTTTAGCAGATATTCGCAAGTATTCCATGCATCCTAATCTTGTACCAAAGATAGTTTAGTAATAAATGATTTTTAAGTAATAGAGGCACAAAATTTTTAAAGCTTCACATAGTGGTCACACGCTATTCCCCCCATAAAATCTATGACGAATATGTGATGAAATATGGTAGTTTACAAAGGTGCTATAAGAAAGTTGCACAGGGCACAGTTAGGAGGCGCAGTGAATAGAGCACTGGCCCTGGAGTTAGGAGGGCCTTGAGTTCAAATCCAGCCTCAGACACTTGATACTTATTAGTTGTGTGACCCTGAGCAAGTCACTTAACCCCAACTGCCTAGCCAAAAAGAAAAAAAAAAGAAAGAAAGATAGACAAAGAAAGGTAATAATTAGAGGAATGGGAAAGGATAAAGGACAGGCACAAGGTTATTGGAGTCACTGGAATCTGCTTAGGATCCTTCTGCCATGTCAGGTACTCCAACCCTACACATTGAGAATGTGGGAAGGGGAGTAATATATAGTATGGATAGAAAGGTTAAGTTGAGGCCAGGATC
Source organism: Phascolarctos cinereus (assembly GCF_003287225.1). Lineage (NCBI taxonomy): Eukaryota > Metazoa > Chordata > Mammalia > Diprotodontia > Phascolarctidae > Phascolarctos > Phascolarctos cinereus. The sequence goes on along the minus strand of NW_027556098.1, from coordinate 342,362,973 downwards.
AGGATGGGAAGGGCTTTAAAAACTAAACAGAGGAGTTTATATGGGATCCTAGAAGCAACAGGGAACATTAGAGTTTATTGAGCAGGAGTGACATGGTCAGACCTGCACTTTAGGAAAACCACTTTGGTAGCTGTGAAGAGGATGGATTAGAGAGCAAAGAGATGAGGAAGGGAGACCAATTAGAAAACTCTTACAGAAGACCAAGGAAGAGCTGATAAATATCTGAACTAAGGTTGCACTACTTTCCTTCACAGACTCAACATACCAGCCAAAATAAGCTACTCACTCTCTCCTACGTTCTCATGGGATATTGACTCATACTGTCTTTTGCATTCCCAACTCAGTCAATGGACACAAACCTCCAAAACTCAATTCACATGCAGCCTTCTCCATGAAGCTTTTCTAGATTCCCTCAGTCAGAAATGATTTTCCCCTCCTTAGAACTCTCAGAACATCTTTTTTTCGTATGTCTCTTCCTCACTTTTTCTTGTTCTATTTTTTATTAGTCATTTATGTATAATCTTACGGTTTTCACCAGATGGTAAGCATACTGAGGGAACAGACTATGTCTCCTTTATTTTGAGAGTCTTATTCAGTGCCCAGCAGAGTGCCTTATACAGAGCGAAGGCTTAATAAATGTTGCATTGCAATTTGCTGCTGAACTTGCCATGCCCAGACACAGGCACAAAGCTAATTGCCTGAGACTGAGCTCAGACAGAAGACACTTTCTTCCCTCCCTCCACCCTGGGTCAAACTGTGGAGGAATGCTAGGATGGATAATCCCTTCCCCCATGTACTAGCTACAGACAAGAGCCATTTTATGTATTTCCTGGGCTAAAGACAGAGTTTTAGAAGTGTTCATTTTTGAGAGGCCAGTGATTATCTGGAAGGAAATTACACAAAAGATGAAAAGCGTTGGAAATAGGCATCTGAGGAGGGGAGAAGCTGAGCAGTTTGAGACACAAATGAACTGAAGAAGTTGGGAGGGGCCCCATGATTGAAAAGGATGACTTTGTAAAGACTTTTGGGCAAGAGGAAAAAGCAGCCACAAAGGATGTCTGGAAGCTGTCCAGAATCCAATTTAGCCTGAAACAGAGGAATGTACCTGGAGAACCAGAGGATTTTGTTTTGTTTTCTCAAAGGCCAAAGGAATGGAACTCAAGCTGGACAGGAGTCACCAAAGGGTAGAACTAGGAAGAGAAACCAGACTTCTTCTTTAAAAAAAAAAAAAGCCTTTGGTTCTCAGGGAACCAGATGAGAGAAAGGCCTGAGCTGGGGAAGGGCATGAACTTTGCAGCCATGCTATATACCTATAATACCTCATTGTGGTTTGCAGTGGGGAATTCCTCAGAAAGTAGTTTCTGACCTAAATGGCCAGCTAAATGTCATGTTGTTGAGGAAGCAAAACAGAAGCAAGTGAAGGAGCTAGGGAGAATATGGAGTTATGGAAAGAGTACATTTTTAGTCAGAGGGGCTAGGATCCAATCTCAACTCTGCTACTTGGGTAATGTTATAATCTCCCTGGACTTGTCTCTACATCTGTTAGAAAAAAAAATAGAAAGAAAGAAAGAAAGAAAGAAAGAAAGAAAGAAAGAAAGAAAGAAGAAGAAAGAAAGAAAGAAAGGAAGGAAGAAAGAAAGAAAGAGAGTTCTAAGGAGGGGAAAATCATTTCTGACTGAGGGAATCTAGAAAAGCTTTGTGGAGAAGGCTGCATGTGAAATCCTGCGATACAAAAAGACTTTAACGTCCACCCTTCCATTAAATTTCTGGTGGTGGCAGTAGAAGTAATTGGGTGGCAAATGCCAAGAGTTCCAGAGTGTTCCATTGTTGCTCCCTAGGCATTTAGCCATAAGAGGTCCTGTTCTGGGGAGTACACCTCACTTGGTTTTGTCTTTCCAGTTCAGTAATCTATCTACTAGACCATACAACCTCTCTGAACTATGAATAGGAAAAGTAAATGAAAATTTGATCTTAAAATATTTGTAGATTTTTGCTTATTTAATAAACAGAAATGTTTCAACCTAATTTTAGATGATGTAACTAAATTCTGTCTGGAATGATACCACTATCTGTTTCAACTGTAAGAAATCACTGAAGAAATACATCCAGACTGGTTGGCGTGAACTGCACCTTCCTGATTTGCACATTTGCAAAGCAGCTTGAATAGGCCCTGACTGACACAATCTCTGATCTGGTGTGCCATGGATTTCTCAGCTTTTACCCATTTGCAACTGGCACAGATCTGCCCTGCTATGATGAGTTTAATAGTCGGTTTTGAAAACTTGGTCACAAGAACCAAAAAGATCATATTGCATCTGCCTCCTTGCCCCAGTACATGAGCAACATGAAAACTATCTATTAGTCTTAAGCATCACTGGGCCTTGCTGAGTCTGTGAACAGTCCAAACTAGGTTCTACCCTGCATTTGCTGAATTGCCTTAGACAAGTTGCTTCACGCCTATATCTGTTTCTCCATTTGAAAATAGGATAATAATCTCTTCCTACTACCTATTTATTAATTAATGATTGGGAAACATAATATCTGAACCATACAGACTCACCCTGTCCTATGGAAGCACTGCAGCCTTCAAAGAATTTCTTTTGTGTAACTACTCTTCAAGTAGAACCAGTAAATTGTATTAAATTGACTAGTCCTACAACCTGAATGATTCCTGGGTGGGGAAAGATGTCTTAGGAAAGAACTTAAGGTTCTAATAACCATGGAGAAAAAAAAAAGCAGAGTTTTAATACTATATAAAAGAGAAGGAAAAGGGGAGGAGCTCAAAGGTGTATATTATATGATCCTAAGTTTAGAAACGATAGGGCCATCAATGGCAATCTAGTCTAGCCCCTTCATTTTACAAATGAAGAAACTGAGGCCAAGGAAAGATAAGTGACTGCCCAAAGTCACACAGGTAGTCAGGGACAAGATATGAAGCCTAGTACTCTGATTACAGAGCCAGAGATCTTCCCACTGTAGAATGCTACTTGCCAAGCCCTTCCTCACTTCCCCACCAAAAAGGAACAATCATGATCATCTCTCTGCAAGACTGATTAAGCTGTCTCATCACCAAGTAAAATAGTTTTTGCATATAAGACAATTGTCCCTAACTGACTTTTGGGTGAGCAAAAGTTAGGCCATTTGTCAATCAATGGCATTGGCTTAGCACTCTACCAGGTACCCAGGTGAATGGGACACAAGATAGAAGACATGCAGATGTATATTACAGATACATAATCAGGAATAATTTCTCCTACCATTAAAGCCATTGAGGGAATGGGGGACTTAAGTATTCTGACTGCGTTGTCAACTGAAATCTTTTAGCTTCTTCTGTGAATGTAGAATATCAGTAAATTATCACAGGCAGTGTGGTTCACAATGGATTAAATATTTCAGTGGACTAAGTATGAAAGACAGCCTGACATAGTCAAAGAGCCAGCCTCAGAGTCAAGAATACCTATGTTTAAATCCTGCTTCTGTCACATATTGGCCGTGTTACCCAGGCTGGGTCATTTAACCTTTCACCACCCCAAACAACTTCAGGACTCTAGGTTTTGAAGTAGTTGCCTATCTGCATTAGTAGAGTGAGTTTCCCTATGGAGAGTTGTCTCAATATCAGTGAAATAACAGGTATGGACATCAAAAATAAATATGGATAGGTGGCACATTGGATAGAGTTCCAGCCTTGGAGTCAGGAGGAACTGATTTCAAATCTGGCTTCAGACACTTGACACTTACTAGCTGTGTGACCCTGAGCAAGTCATTTATTCTCAATTTCCTCAGCGAAAGAAAGAGAAAGGAAGGAAGGAAGGAAGGAAGGAAGGAAGGAAGGAAGGAAGGAAGGAAGGAAGGAAGGAAGGAAGGAAGGAAGGAAGGAAGGAAGGAAGGAAGGAAGGAAGGAAGGAAGGAAAGAAAAATATGGACTAAGTAATATCCTATAAGTTCTGAAACTCTTAGCTTTAAGTGGCTGTATGATACTTGACAGTCAGTTGGAGGTGGAGTGAGGGTTCTCATGGCATCAGATTCTAGATTTTTTGTATTTGTCATTCTGCCTTCCTTCTACCTTCCTCATCGTATACCCCTCAAAAAGGGGGGTTGTTGGGACTGGGAGGGAGGAAAAAAGAAAGGGAATTGTCCTGTAACAATCATCTTATTGTCTTGAGCTCATGCATTTTCTTATTAGTATCTAAATTATTATCCCACGGGTTTTTAGGGAAAAGTCTTTGGTGGTTTGGTGAACCCAACTGACACAGTCATAAATCTTTCACATATAAAGAGCAGTCTTATGTATAAATAAATGTACATGGGATCACTTTCAAAATACCAAACAATGCATCTTCAGAAAGTAATCTAGATCTCAGGTCTCTTAGTGACTGCAACTGTATCTCCCATGAGAATGTATCTCCCCTAAGAACATGTTTTATGAATTCAAAAGCTTCTCCATCAAAGTCAAACCAATCTGATTTTGGTTCCAGCATTAAAATGGCTAGTTGGCAAGGTTAACTAGTCCAGTAGCTTACTGAGGGAGCAATCACACATGATAATTGCAGAGTCCTGACCTTTCTGGAATGACCTAACCACAGAGGGAGGAGAAGGAAAACAAGGAGAAGGACCCAGTTAACAATTTAATTTTACCAAGGTTAGGATTTTCACTCCCATATAGATTCTATAGTCTGAAAACTAGTGGCATAGTTGCTAGGGACATGATTTATAAGAAGCTGAACCCAATTCATTTTGTTACTACACCTCAGAGTGAAGCAGAAACAGCAATATTTCTGGCCTGAGCTCTAAATTTCCACAGTGATTCAGCTTGATTCACATCGCTGGATTCAGGAAAGTAACAAGACAGAAGGGAACCCTTTTTCCATCCCTTTGGCCAGATTCTTCTGTGGCAAAAAGGGTGAGTGAGCTTCCTTCTACAGGGAACTCTCCTGCCATTGGCAAAGAGATTTCTTTAACCTGCACAGAAAGTGATATTAGGAGGCTTCTGTTACAGAACTACTATAACACAAAGAGGTAATTTTGCCAGGAGGAAAGTCACCCTCAATACTTGACCTCTTCTTCTGCATATACACTGTACCCACAGACCTTTTTATTAATACTAGGTGGCCAAGGTGACAAATAGGTATAGCAATCACATGCAAAATTCCCATTATTACATGCCAACAGTTTTCTGTCAAAGATTTACCATAGTCCATTAAACCCAGCATGGTAAGCTAAGTTGACCGTACCATTTCACTTTGGGGTCATTATAGGCATTTTGTCATGAAACTGTGTTGCTTAGAACCCAAAATCAGTTAGAATCATACAGATAACTTAGATAATAATAGATTGCATTTATATAGCTTTTGAAAGTTTGCAAAGCACTTTACATATATAGAAAGCACTCTCCGGCCTCATTCTCCCAGGGTAAGGCTGGCTAGAAGTTCTAGAGGGTAGAAGTACTTTTGAGGGGATGGGGTATCTCCACTGCCATTAGCACAAGCCCCCATTCCAGTAAGGTCTCCCTGCACACTATTACCCACCAAGGATTAAATGTAACCCATTTACATTTAGCCATTTAATATCAATTAGGTTTTAATAAAGGGATATTTGCTTCAAAGATATAACAAGAACAGGCATTATATAGCAAATACAAACATTTCCACCCAACACCTCAGGGGCACATGCTGTCTTCTATACTGCTTCAGCCTCTGGAGAGACAGACTAAAGACTGTCAGTTTCTATATAACATTGATCCAAATTGCCAGATAAGTCCTTGTCAAATGAGCCTTCATCTCAGTTACAGCTAAACTATCTCCCAAAGGTCTTCTTCATCCTTGGGGCATTGATGCTATGTTGGCTACAAAACCCAACATGGACTTGACTCACAGACTTCTGGGTCTTGAGTGGCTTCCTCTCCTGAAACTTTCAAAAGTCATAAAATTCATTGCCTCCAGACAATCTCCTTCACCTAAGAAAAGAACAAATGTGAAGGCAAAGAACCAAGCCATATATTCATAAGCAGAGTTGGCCTCAAATGAGGAAGGCCTCTCCCCTTACAGCACTGTTTCTCACCAGAATGCTGACAGACTAGAAGAAATCTCACCAAGAGGTCAAACCAAAAGCAGGAAGAAGTGGACTAGTGCCTTTTTAATGCCCTCAGTTCCAGCTATGCAGCCAGAACAAATCAAAGAGGCTTTTCTTCATCATGTGCTAAGCAGACCAAAACTAGTTACAGACTCCAAAATCTCTCAGAGGCACTTCCACTGCCTGTCATCCCAAGTCTCCCTGAAAGAGGCTCCCCATATATGGAAACAGGCTCTTCCACATGGAGAATTGCATCAGCAGCACTCTGCACAGACTCACAAGGACTGGATCCATTGGTTAGGCCCCCACTACACATGCATTATCTCATTTAATCCTTACACTAACCCTCTAAGACATGGGTCAGTAAATCACTGCCTGAAGGCCAAATCTGGCCAGCTACCTGTTTTTGTACAGCCTTACAACCTAAGAATAGTTTTTGCACTTTCAATTACAATAAAAACTTTATTTAAAAATGGGGGGGGGAAACAATCTTAGCTTGTGGTTTGTTAAAAAAAAAATAAAAATAAAATAAAAGCAAGCAGCCAGCCCATAGGTATTTAAACTACTCTAAGATATCAATCAGCATGCATTGATTGAGTGCCCACTATGTGTCAGGTATCTGTGCTGGGAATAAGGAATAGTGACAAAAAGGAAACAGTTCCTGTCCTGAAGGAGATTACATTCTATCCGGAGAGAAATGTATGTACATAAGTGTATACAGAATATATACAAAATAAATCCAAGGCAGTTTTGGAAGAGAGGGCACTTGGATCTGAGGGGATCAGGAAAGGATTCATATAAAAGGTAGTACTTGAGCTAAGTTATGAAAGAAGTGAGGGATTCTCCCAGATGAAAGGGAGTGGGGAGTGATTTGTTGGCATGAGGGGACAACAAGTGCAAAGACATGGAGATGAGGAAATGGAGAACAGTTTGGCTAGACTTTCGTGTGAGAAGGGGAATGATGTATAATGAGGCTGAAAGGATAGGCTGGGATCAAGTTATGAAAGGCTTTAAACACCAAACAGAAGGGTTATATTTTATCCTACAGAAAATAGAGAGCTAGGTGCTATTATCATTCCCATTTTATAGACAAAGAAACTAAGGCTCAGAAGTTAATTTCCCTAGAGTCACACAGCTATCTAAAGAAAGATTGGAACCCATCCTATTTCCAAGTCCAACACTATATCCACAATGCCATACTGTATGCATTCTATGAAGTTGCTTATCCGGTTTAACCCATTGCCAATCACTTTGCAATTGCTCAATAAATCTGTACCAATCTTAGACTTCTCTCACTGCCAGAACCATTTAGTGCATATCCACTTCTACCTAACTGGCCATAATATTTTAAAAGAAAGCTTTCTAAACTTAAGGACATCTTGTAAGCATTCTCACATGACTCCAAGAAACCGTCTTAGAAGAAAGATCCCTTTGGCAGTCTACAGTGAAAACAAATATATATCTGCTCTTTTAGCTCCCACTGAAATGGAGTCATTTGCTTTCTTTAAGCTGGATTCACACCCATCATTTTTCTACTAAATTAGGAGCAGAAATAAAGAGTAGAATTCCACTTTGTAGGACCATTAAGAATTTGTTTCTTTTGGAGCAAATCATTTTGAGCTAGGCAACTAAAACTGAAAAGCAAATGCCTTGGGAGATGGTTTAAACACTCCATTATTTTGGCAAAGAAGATACATTCTTTGCCTGTCACTCACTAACAAGTCCGGCAGATTGAAGATGAAGGAGGGATAGAGAATAATGAATAGGCCAGATGAATAAAAGCCTCCCTCCTAAGCTTTAGAGCCACTACAGTTCTCACTTGACTTGTTGGATATAAGAAGTAAGCCCATTTGTTGTTTAATTGGAGTCCCAGTTGTATTTTCAAAAGGCATTCAAACCTGACCCCACCACTTTCAGGGGCCATTTTAAAAGAAGCTAACAATAAGTGCCAATCATGCAGTCTCAAGACTGACTTCTTATCACCAAGTAAGCATGAGAAACATTCATATTTCTCCAGTTCTAGATCACATATTATAGAGTTTCACAGTAGGAAGAGGGGTTGGAGATCATCAACATGGGTCCCAGAACATCATGGCATAAGATTTCATGGAGACCCTTGAGGAGCCTCCATTGCCACCCGCGATAAATTCTACCAACTGAGCAATCTTCTTCCCCTACTGCCAACATGCCATTGCAACCTGCCTCCTGTCATAGTGGTTCCCCAAATCCTGGTCATCCAGTCTTACCACCTGAGATGTGAACAGAATATCCCCTACTAAGATACCTCCTGAAGTTTCATCTCTATTTCTCCAAACCCATTTCAGCCTAATTTACTACTATCCAAGCCCATAAAACACTGGGTCCTTCAGTAGCCCTGCCCTACTCTCCAACAACATTCAGTTGAAAGATTTAAGTAAAATCCAAATTTTCATTCTGCTGGAGGCCACTCTTCTTCCCATTCTCAATGACTCACAGGACCAAGAAGTAACTTTTTTGGTAACTTCAGTTTTATTGATCCATTTTGTTTTTACGTTACATAGTTTTACAGGTATTTCATAAAAAGGTAAAACAGTTCAGTAAAACTAATAATACAGTGATGTCATCAGAAAGTACATGAAAATTTCACATCTGTATTCCTTCACCTCTCAATTTTTTTAAATGAACAGAAATCTATTTTCTCTCCGTTTTACCTCCCACCCCATTGGGAAAAAAATTGTAAAAAATATTCATAATCAAAGAAAACAAATTCCTTCCATGGCTGTATACAAAAATACATGTATGTCTCATTCTGCATTGTAAATCCATTACTTCTCTGTCATGGATAGCATTTCCATTATCAGTCCTCTGGAATCATGAATGATCATTGTATTGATCATAGTTCTTACACCTTTCAAAGTTGTTTGTTTTTACAGTTATTGTTTTTTGTATAAATTGTTCTCCTGGTTCTGCTAATTTTATTCATCATCAGTTCATAAAAGTTCTCAAAATTGTTCATTTTTATAATTTTGATGTTAAACTATGAATTGTTCTTTTGCTTTTGCTCACTTCACTGTACATCAGTTCATATAACTCTTCCATGTCTTTTAAAAATCATCTATTTCCTCATTCTTATAGCACAATAGTCCTCTGTCAAATTCATATACCACAACATATTCAGCCATTCCTCAGTTGATAGACATCCAGTTTTCTGCCATCACAAAAAAAAAGCTACTATAAATATTTTTGTACATAAAGACCCTTTTCCTTTTCTTTTGATCTTTTCAAAAATATAGGCCTAGAAGTAGTATGGCTGAATGAAAGCACATGTGCTTTTTAGCAACTTTTTGTATATAATCTCAATTTGCTTTCTAGAATTGTATTCATTCACAAGTCCACCAACATTGCATCAATATGTCTATTTTCCCATAACCCCTCCAAAATTTATCATTTTCCTTTTTTGATATCTTTGCTACTCTGATAGATATGACATATTCCCCACTGCCACCTCCAGACCCTATCTCTGTCATAAGTCCTCCATGATTTTCTTCTCCTTTGAAAGTCCATTATTTATTATTATTAAAACATTATTCACATTACCTTCCCTCAACCTCTTTTCAATCTACCTTACACACAAGTTGCCAAAGTGTTTTTCTTAAAGAGTGAGCAGGTTTGACCATGTCATTTAATTACTTAATAAAATCCACTTGTTCCCTATTGTATCCAGAATCAACATAAGTTCCTCTTTTTTCCTTTTAAAGCCCTTCCCAATCTGGCCTCAACCTACCTTTTTAACATTACTAATACATTGACTCCCTTTCCCACACTTTGCAGTCCAACCAAAACTGGACTTCTTGCCCTTCTTTTACAACACTCTATCTCGATTTCAACTCCTTTGCACTGACTATTCAACATGGCTGGATTACACTCCCTTCCTCTTCCTCCACCTCTTAGAATTCCCATTTCCCTTTAAACCTCTGTTCAGGAGCCACAATGAAGCCCTTCCTGTTTCTCCCAGTTCCTTTTGTTTCCTTCTCCCCCTCCACAACAAGTTTATTTTGTATTTATTTGTATGTGTTTATATATGCATGTGTTGTTTTCCCCATCATTTCACTCTTTGAATCCCAGTGTCCAGAACAATACTTGGCACAGAGTAGATGCTTAATAAGTGCTAGCTGTTAGTTGACTGATTGATCCTCGTTGCTATCATGGACTAACCTCCAGGTAATTCTCCCAACTTTCTCAATATGTTGATCAATTAATTTAGCATTACATTAATTTGGGATCACAGTCTAGCCATTTCCAGGAGTATGTGCTCATCTCTCAAGGACTTGCCACTCTGGGTTGTCACAGTAAGCACTAGGAGTTCCCTTGGTTCCCCTGTTACAATTTCAAGAGAGAGGGGCACAAGTGAGGCATCATGTCAAAAGTGTGTCAGTGAGTATTGACTACTAAACCAGGAAGTAACTCTGTGCTCTGGCTCCTTTTTCTTTTCCCTCTCTAGAACATATCATATGGAACAAGGACAGCCTCTCTAGGATTTCACATGAGGAGTGGTAGAGGGACACCTTCCTCTGACCTAGCAGAAATAGTCACCATTCACTCATGGCAGCCACCGCAGGGGCTTAGCTAGGTGAGCTTGAGTTTGGGTTGCTTGGGACCTCTACTGTTTCATTTTTCTTGCCCTAAGCACAGGTGATTGAATAGTGACTTTGAGATGAACATTTCCAGCTTTAGTGGCAAACTTGTGAATTTGAGAGGTTGAAGATTCCTGGGTTCCTCAGCTGGTGCTGCTTGAATGTCTTACATCTACTAAAGAACTTCTCAGGAACGACCACCAGCAGGAGGATGAGTTCCAGTCCTGGCCTGGTTTGACAGAAGACATGGGCCTAGAGAGAGCTGTTTGAAAGACATAGAGCCAAGTCAACATAAAGCGTGGATTCAGCAGTCCTCACAAAATGCTTCACATTTTGATGTTTTAAGTATCAACCTATGTTTTAAGTTACTGCTTCATATTTAAAATTTTGTCAGTGAATGCTGTCTTTTGTTGATAAAAATTTGTTGATAAAAAATCATCTTCTTTCTGTGGAAGAAAAAGGTAACTGCCCTATAATTGTTCTATGTTGTACTTTGAGTATCTTTCTACTCCTTTTTGGGGAGACCTTAGACATGAACCAATCAATCCTAAGCTTTGTGATTCTCCTTGGGTCTCTGGAGTGGGGATATAACAAACCAAGTTCAAGAAAAAGAGCCTAACCCATCTGTGTAGAGTCTAACCCAGGGACCCATAGAACTAAACCTGATTGGCATATACATATTCCAAACTAGCTGCTTCTTAGTAGGAAAGGGTAAGTGTCATGACCCAGCCCTCCTGGGACCAGAAAACTGTTACATAGATATTTGGTTTGATGCCTTATCACTGTATTAGATTAGAAGCTCCATGAGAGGGCTCCCCCACCCCAGCAATGTTTCCCCTTCAAGACTGATAAAAATGGAAATGTCAAGAAAAATGCTCTAACTTGATGGTGCATATGGGCCCCCTAAAGAAAGAATCTTCTAGGCAGCAAAATGTCTGGAAAGCTAGAAAATGCACGTTTCTAATATATTCAATATTTTGTCCTTTTTCATATGTAAAAAGCTTTTACCAATTGAAGTTAGGTAAAGGTATGTTTTTGTTCAGACCTATGCCAAAAAGTCTACAGTTTCCATGAGGGCCCTAGAAGTCTTGGCTGAAAACAGCATTTTGAATATCTGTGAGTTTCCAAAGGAGGTCAAGTAAAATATCATTTTCATAGAAATGTCAGCTTTATGAATGAATGAGATTGGAAAGAAGATTTAAATAGTGCTTATGAAACTTCTATGGCATTTTTTAAGTTGTGTTCAGCCAATTTCATAATTATTTCCATTTTAAATGTTTCTGAATTTTAATTCATTAATAAAAAAGAAAAAGCAGGTAAATTAGGAAGATGAGGAGCAGGAAAAGGGTGATAGCTGCATGTTTTTATATCCTATCTATTTAAACAAGGTACATTTTTCCCCCCACAAAATTCTTGTTGGAGAAAAAAAAAATTCCATTTTTTTCTGGAAAATCCATTTTTGTGGAATAACCTTGGTCTTGAGCCAGACCATAAAAATACAACTTTTCTATAACAAGTGAAAGTGATAGTGTTAAAGTATTTTACTTATAAAAACCACTATTCTAATAATAAGCTGCACTCTTCTGTGGAGAATCAATGTGGAAGGGAGAACGAGAAAGGAGTATTTTACAAAGTGACTAAACTTGCAAAAAGCAAGGATAATGGCAGCATAGAGGTCACAGAAGGAGCATTACTAAGGTGAATCAGATAGGCTCTGGGTACCAAAAAGATTTTGTCAGGTTCAACCCCTTAGGCTCTCTCTTTCTCTAGTATCTCTCCACATTCCTTTGTCCTCACTGGGTGTTTATATTCTCTTCAGTATTGTCCTGACCACTCCCAAGAAGATAGAGTTTGATTTTAACTACTATCCTAAAGCTGGCTGCTATCAGAAAATTCTTGCTAAAGAAACCAAGAATTTACCCAAGGATTAAATACAGGATGTAGGTTGAGCATGTGGTATTTGCTTTTTCCTTGTGGCTGTGCCGGCCATTTCAGTATTCAAATCAAAGTACCAAGCATTTACTGTCTTACTGTTACTGTGCTAAGGGAGAGGGTTAAAAATATGTCTAAAGGTATGCACGGTCCCTGTCCTCAAAGACCTGACCATCTATTTGGGGAGAGGAAATTGACTGGGGGGGAGGGAAAAAAAGCAAAAAACAAGAAACGAAACAATTAAAGAGCAATACTTCTAACCTGGGATTGCTTTTCTGTAGGAAAATCAACACCAGCATACAGAGAAGGCAACTCACACCTCCATCACGGCAGGGCCACAAATGTTATCAAGAGGCTTCCTAGACCTGATCCCCAGTGACCTTACCTAATGTGTATTCTCCCGTCAGATGTTCCTCAAGTCTCATGGTACTTGCTAGGCAATGGTCTAGTTCCTGTTTTCAACAAAAGTTCTTAGATAAAGTGAAATCTCTTCCCTATAAGGAAGAGGGACCTCCACCCCCTTTCTTTTAACAGAGCCCTGAAACTTAGGCTTCTGCTCTTCCAGGGAAGTGAGGCCTTCACACAATCAGTATGGGAGGAAGGGGAAAGACTTTCATATGCTTTTCTCCCCAGCTTAAGGAAGATCTGTCAGTTCCCAGGGTCTCGGCAGCAGTTGGCATTTTCTCAGCAGCAAGAAGCTATACCTCCAGAGGCCAAGCTCTTTTGGAACACGGAACAACCAGCCAACTAAACAGAGGAGTCCCAAGGCACTCATGTGTCTTTGAACCTCCCCCTCTTGATCCTCTGGATTTCCATCAAAGTCTCCATCTGACTTAGGGTTTGATCTACCCTGCTTTTATTTTTTATTTAGCTGTATGTAGTAAGCTGGATATTCTGCAGCTCTTGTCATTCTGGCCTTAACCATATGTAATTTTTTTTTTAATATGAAAAGCCAAGGGCAGTCATCTTGAGTGACTTCAACAGAACTGCTGAACTAAAACTCCTTAGGCCAGAGGCCCTGTTTCTGTTTCTCTCTGTCTTGAATCTTTCTTTAAAATTCTATCTGGAAGGACTTTAGAGCTCATCCAGTTCAACCCCATCATGTCAGGAAACTCGGGGCTAGAGTGGAAGTGACTTGTCCAAGGTCACCCAGGGACCTCTAACTCCAGGGCTCTTTCCGCAAGAGCAGATTGTCCCATTTTGTAAAGTATCCTCAGGATTCCTGTTGGAGAAGAAGAGAAGAGGAAGAGGAGGGGAAGGGAGTGAAACCATTTGCTTTGGCTTTGTGTCCGTCACTAAATCCCTGGGACCAAAGGGATGTGACAAATGTTCTCTCAGTGTTGCAGAGATAATCTCCTTTGGCCCAGAGCTGTAATCACGGCTTTACTGAATGATTTCTTGCACCACCGTGACTAGTACTGAGTCCTCAGCACTCAGGTTAGTACACTAGTAGTAGGTGGTGTGTGGGGAAAGGATGTTGAGGCCGGAAAGGCACTGTGGGGGTTTGCAGGGAGAGCGTGGGGCGGGGCCAACAGCACGTGGAGGAGGAGCCAGTGGCAGGGAGGAGGGGCGGGACAGGAAGGGGCGGGGTAACGGCGTGGAGAGGGAGAGCCAGGAAGGATTGGGACCAACGGAGGTGTGGGGGGCGGGGCACCATGAGGGCAACAGGGAGGGGAGACGACAGCGGGGCGGCGCGCGGGGCACTGTGGGAGGCAGCTTGCTAGTCAGGGAGGGGCAGAGGCAAGCACTCGCAGAGCACTGTGGGAGCTCGTGCCAGGCACCCCAACGGGGGTCCTCGACGCGCACGAAGACGAAGGGCGCCAGGCCGCAGCAGTTCCAGAGGTCGCTGAGCCCGATGCGGCCGTCCTTGTAGAAGCGCACCTCACAAGTCTACCAGGGCAATACCCCGCTCCCCCCCGCCCGCCACGGTGGGTGAATCGCCCCCAGAAGCAAGGCCTTCCGCTCCCGACGCCTCGTGGGGCCTGCTCCGGGTTTTTGGCCCTCGCTCGAAGTGGTTGAGGAAGGGTAGCCATGTCTGACCGCAAGGCCGTGATCAAGAACGCGGACATGTCGGAGGAGATGCAGCAGGACTCGGTGGAGTGCGCTACGCAGGCCCTGGAGAAGTACAACATCGAGAAGGACATCGCGGCCCACATCAAGAAGGAGTTCGACAAGAAGTACAACCCTACCTGGCACTGCATCGTGGGGAGGAACTTCGGCAGTTACGTGACGCACGAGACGAAGCACTTCATCTACTTCTACATGGGCCAGGTGGCCATCCTCCTCTTCAAGTCTGGTTAGAACGCGGACTGTGCTACCCTCTTCATCCATCTATCCATCCATCCATCCATCCATCCATCCATCCATCCAACAAGGACTGCGGCCTAAATTCCAAATCCCAGAGACTAAAACTTCAGCCTTGCCACGGGAACACCTCGATCTTTAAGCCTTTGTTGTGTTGTTCTTGTATAGGGCCTCCTCTGTACTAGTTCATTGTGGTTATAAAAGAGTTAGCAAAACAGTTTATATTTGTATTTATTTTCTATTCCATACCCCATCCTCAACTCATCTTTTACCCCCCAAAAAAAAAATCCAGTTCCTTATTTTAAAAATAAACCTGTTGGAGAAAAAAAAAAGTGGACATACACTAAACTCCAGCTCTCCTTTGTCTGATTTTTGCGTGTGTTTCTCTCTTTAGCCTTTTCAGAGTTAATATTCAACTCTTGTGTTAGAGTTGTGCATTCTCTGAAAAAATAAAAAAGGATCTGGATAATTTAAGGGTTCCAGATTAGATGATATATTATGTTCTGACCCTCCTCACCATATCCTCCTCCTTTTCTCTGCTCCCCTCCCACCCCTAAAAGAATCATTCAGCAATAGCTCTGCCTCACTAGAGCTATTTACAATTAGTGAGCTCATTGATTTGGATGAGCTACAATCCCCAATTCTTGACACGGCATAGCAGGTGGCAAGAAGATGGAAGGTATGCAGGTGTACAGCCACTATTGGGAACAACTAATTCCCAATGGGAGGTAGCTGCTGTGTACAAAGGCTATTCCAGACAGTTTGGCCTCCCCAGCGGAACACAGCAAACAGAATTCTATGTGCCAGAGAGCTGAGTTTCTGGGGTCAAAGGTAAGGTAAGTTATTTTAAGTAGACAAGCTGCAGAAATGGTAGTAAGGAGAGGTTACTTGTCCAAAAGATGTTGCCAAGAAAATTTAAGGAGAAATGATTGCCTCCCCTACTCTGACTTCCTACTAACTCCTCATATACCTCTACCAAAGGTATCAGACAATGGGAAAAGAGGGGAAAGTCTTGAGTTCATTTCTTCCATTTGGGAGTAGATAGGCTATCGTGAATATAGGATGGAACACAGGATGCCTTTTGGAAATTGTTTTTTAATGGTTCTCTTTCCTGAGCATGGGTAGCACTATACACTGGTATGCCAGCACCAAGAGTATATACCACACTGAATAACTGCAAAGCAGGAAGAGCCCAAAATAGTGACAGTAAGACACATCCAGTATATGTGCTGGAGTAGTGGCTCTTCCAAATAACTCACCAGTTTTGCTGCCCGTTCCCATACTTCGAAGTGGGGGAATCATTAAAACTTCTCATTCATGAGGTGAAATCTTGATAAGAATTCCTAGGATCAGGGCTTAGAATTATGAAGGACCTTAGAGATCATCTCCAATCCCATTATTCTATAGATAAAATTAAGGACCCAAGAAAGTGACTGGGTCAACATCCAACAATTTTGCATTACAAAAGTAAGTAATGATGTTATATGAGCTTTCTTGTATGTAATTCACATACAAAATATAAAACACCCAAGTCTCCTTTTTCATCCAGAACTGCTAAAGGAATGTAATTTTAACTAGGCACAGAAGGAAGAAAGCCTTCCTCTGTCCTTGGAGAAATAACCCTTTGAAAGACTGAGAGCTTTAGAGCTAGAAGAGTCATTCATCTTGTCCAATCCATTTGTTTTACAGGTTAGGAAACTGGGCAATAAAGTGATTTGTCTAAAGTCACAGGTAGCAAGTAGAAAAGCTAAAATTTGGTCCTAGGTCCTCTGACTCCAAATTCAGTGTGGTTTTTTTTTTTCACCACACCACCATCTTTCAGCAGCCTCTTGTAGCCACCAACAAATCTGCTTCCTTATTCTTCAAAAGTTATTCAACATTATAGGTGATAGCTGATATTTACATAGCACTTTAGAGTTTAAAAGCCATTGACAAACATCATCTCATTTGTCAGATGATTAAGTACCCTATAAATAAGTTAAATACGGTGCCTGTTGTCACACAGTATAAAGCTGTTTCTGAACCCAAGACTTCCTGTCCCCAAGTCCATCACTCTTTTCACATTTAATCTCTTTGTAAATAGGATTGCTTATTTTTTTTAAACATACCTCTCATTTGGGCAGAGCTGGCCAAAAAGAAAAAAGCCATAGAAATGAAATTGGGAGTGATGTATCAACATGGTCATAAGAACAAATGTACCAACATTTTGTTGTAGGAGGCTTTGTAAACAGATGAACCACTTCTATCACAAAAAAATATCTTCTTCTAGGTAATATCCTACCAGTCAGTCAACACAGAGTTACACAACCTGGCTTCCCTTACCATTTAGCCTTGGAAAGATTTTTGTACACATAACCAGATACATATGGGTGAGTACACTTATACAAATACATATAAAATGAATGTGAAGGCAGCGGTTGTTTAGTCATTTTCAGTGATGTCTTGTGACCCCTTTTTGGCGTTTTCTTGACAAGGATGCTGGAGTAGTTTGCCAGTTCCTTCTCCAGTTCATTTTATAGATGAGAAAACTGAGGTAAACAAGATTAAGTGACTTGCCCAGGGTCACATATCTAGTAAATGTCTGAGGCCAGATATGAATTCAGGTCTTCCTGACTCCAGGCCTGGCATTCTATCCATTGTGCTACCTAGCTGCCTGTGAAGACAGTACCCTGCATTATTTACTACAGGTTTTGTTGCCTGCGTGACCATTTTTGTCATGAACTTCATTGCTGTTGCCTTTTAGGTGATTAGATTCCAGGACTTGCAATCATGCTTTAAAATAATATGCCCAAAGACAAAGTAATGTTGGAAAACTGCAAACAGCAAAAAATAAGCAACTTAAAAGTCTGCATCAAGTCTAGAACTTCATGTGCTAGGACCAGATAGGGGGAGGTCTTGAATGTCAAACAAATCCCTCCAGGTATATCTTATGATGTCTTTTCCCCTCCAAGGCTGCCCTTGAAATTCTTTTTCAACTGGATTCACATGATGGAAAGTGTGTGGGAAAGGGTAAGGTGAGTGGATGAAGGGAGGCATGGTGTAATTTGCTCCAAGTCTGCCTCTCTGCAGATGGCTTTGTGCCCCATTCCCCACTAGGAACAGCCCTGATGGAAAGTATTGAGAATGGTGGTGAGAATCCATTTGCTAAAAACAGAGGAGCTTCTGTGTAGGGAGGGCCTGATTTACTGGAACTGTTCTGTGTGACCAATGGCTACCATTGGTACTAATATCCCTGAAAGGCTTCGAAGCCTTCAGGAGCCACTTCTGCCACATTCCAACATGGTGATACGGTGAATTTGGGCTCCCCAGGGAAAGCTACAGAGACAGATGTTCCCTGTGCCTGGATGGAAATACCAAAAAGCACATGAGTTTCCTTAAACCATTCCAAATCATTCCTGTCCCTACCATCTGGCTTAGAGGACGACCAAGTAATCTGGTTTGTCTTTTGTTCTTCTAATTGAAAATCCAGGGCTGCTCCTCCATCATCCAATAAGCATTCAAGAGGAAAAAAAGATCAGGGAAACAGTATATTCACCTTGGTAGAGGAGAGATTCAAGGGAGCAGTAGCTAAAAAGCTTGGGAAATACAGCCTGATTATTTAACAATTTGCTCTTTGGGAACTGTACAACATGAAATTTATATTGAAATTTTGGGTTACTGTCAACAGCCCTTATCTCCTTGGAGACAGATTCATTCAGGACAGAAACATGAGCTAGGAAGTGGAAGTTAGCTCTGGGCTCATGATGGCTTTTTCCCCTCCCAATGTGAGCCATTTGCCCAAGAATATACTTTCTGTTTAAATGAGCAACAAAGCAAGAAATCCCTGACAAAATTACACGTGTGGATGCTTCAGAAAGCATATGCACCTCCCTCCCTTCTTTGCAGAGGTGGGAGACTGTGGGTACATACACTGTCATATTACGTTGGTATATTGGCTAATTCATTGAATTGCTTTTTTCTCTTTTTTATTCTTTTTGATGGGAAGGGGATAAAATCAAGGTTACATTAAAAAAAACTATATAATTTAAATTTTAAAAGTTTGAAAGATAGGAGCAGGTAGGTGGTGCAGTGGATAGAGCACCGGCCCTGAAGTCAGGAGGACCTGAGTTCAAATACGGCCTCAGACCAAACACTTGACACTTACTAGCTGTGTGACCCTGGGCAAGTCACTCAACCCCAATCACCTAAAAGAAAAAAAAAGTTTGACAGATAGTGATCATTTCCCCTTTCCCTATTTCCCCTTCCAAGCCACCTCCTCTAGGCTAAACTTCTCTAGTTCTATTAACTGTTCCTCCTATGTCTTTTTTGAACCAAGGACTGTTAGTGTAAGAATCCATATTGAGAATAGGTACTAACCACATTTTAATCACCCATTTACTCAGTCTGTAATGGGGGCTACTAGATAACTCAACGGATAGAGTGCTGGGCCTAGAGTCGGGAAGACTTGAGTTCAAATCCAGCCTCAGACATTTACTAGCTATGTGATCCTGGGCAAGTCACTTAACTTCTGTTTGCCTGAATCCACTAGAGAAGGAAATGGCAATATACTCCGGTATCTTTACCAAGAAAAATCGCATGGACAATATTGGTATGCTATGGTTTACTGGGTCACAAAGAGTCAAACAGGACTGAACGACTGAACAACAAAAGTCTGTAAGGTTTCAGAGCAATTGATTCATTACTTCACAACTTCTGCCAAGTCTTTTCTTAAGTGTGTTTTGTCTCTCCAGGAAGACTGAAAACTTCTGGAGCCTGTCTTCTTAGGAACGAGGCTAGGGCTTTAGATAAATCCTGCCTCATCCACTCACTGGTTGTGTAAAGCTAGTCAAGTCACTTAACCTCTCCCAGCCTCAGATTCTTCATCCACAAAAATGAAGATAATATTTGTACCTAACTCACAGGGCTGTTGAGGATAAAATAGGCTATGTGTAAAAAGCTTTACAAACCTGAAGTTGCGACGCAAATGTTTATTATTGATCATTATTGTTATTTTGTTTTCTTGGCATCTCACCCACAGTGCCTAACACAGTGCCTTACACACAGTAGGTGCTTGATCAGTGTTAACGGTTGCAGTGATGATAAAGCATCTTACTGGAAGCCATAGGATTTTTTTTTTCCACTTTCATATCTTAGTTAACAAGGAATTTTAGGAAAGTCCCTTCTTTACTGTGTAATGTAGCCTCGCAGAATTGATGTAAAGAAAATACTTTATGAGGCATCAATGTGGTATGGAAATTAGAATTATTATTTTTCTCATTACCAGAATGTTATCCGCCCAAGACAACAGTAGTGTTGTAATATATCAAGCCCATTCTAGAATCAGAAAAACCTAGGTTAAAGCCCTGTCTCTAATATACCCTGGTCTTGTGACCTTGGACCATTGCCCCAGGCAATTTTCAAATGCATTGGTAAACAGAATTTCCCTACACCCTGGCACAAACCAGAAAAAAAAAATTATTTTTCTAATAATTAGAATGTGGCCTGCCAAGTTATATGTGTTCTTGTTGTTGTTTTGTGGTAGAAGTTTGTTTTGTTGTTGTTGTTGTTGTTTTTTAATGATACAGCAATTCAGAACAATGACTAATGAGAGAGGTTTTTGTACAGTAGAAAGAGAACTGGCCTCAGACTCAGGAAGACCTGAGTTCAAGTTCTATCTCTGATACATACTAGCTGTGTAAGCCTGGGCAAGTCACTTAACCAGTCAGTACCCTGTGGCCATTTTCTGAGACTACAAATTACAGAACAGCTGTAGCTCTGCAACGGAGAGTTTCTTAACTGGGAGTTCCCTACACCTATAAAGTCACAGATTCAGACATGCCCACTTCCTTAAAGAAAAAAGAAAGATGTCTACTAGGGCATGGAATAGCGTGATCCCAGTTGGTGGAGGAAGTATCCACAGTAATGAAATAATAGATTTAATTAAATTAATAGACAGTCAATCAGGAAGCATTTATTAAGTACCTACTTGTGCCAGGCATTGTACTAAGCACTGATGCCACAAAGAAATGCAAAAGACAGTCCCTGTCCTTCCGGAGCTCTCCATCTAATGGGGTAGACAACGTGTAAACAGCTGCAAATAAACGAGCTATGTACAGGATAAAAAGGAAAGTAATCAGCAAAGTCTCATCTTCCTGGCCTCAGACACTTACTAACTGTGTGACCCTTCCAAGTCACTTAACTCTGTTTACCTCAGTTTCCTCATCTGTAAATGAGCTAGAGAGGGAAAAGGCAAAACTCTCCAATATCTTTGCCAAGAAAACCCCAAATGGGGTCACAGAGAGTCAGACTTGACTGAAAACAATTGAACAATAACAACAAAGCCTTCTTGAAGAAGGTGAGATTTTAGCTGGGACTTAAAGAAAGTCTGGGAAGCCAGAAGGCAGAAAGGAGGAGGGAAAACTTTCCAGGCATGGAAATGTGCCAGGTCCTATGCTAGACACTAGGGATGTTAAAACAAAAATGAAAGCAGTCTCTGCCCCCAAGGAGCTTTCATTCTACTGGATATAGATGCATAAGGAATGGAAGTATCATCATTACTGGTCTTCTATGGGCCTCACCTGCCAACTATCCCACTGAAAGCATGAATACTCTCTTCTCAGGATGACTGAGCATGGGGCGTGATGAAAGAGGCTTTACATAGGAGCCATTTATCATGCCCCACATAACCCGGACAACTGTCCTAATTAGGCAAAAGAAATCAGCTCAGCATCTTTGAGTCTATATAGCCTCAAAGGAAGTCAGAAAAACAGTGAGAAGGTGTGATGGATTGGTAAAAACCTCTCTCTGACACTAGTCCTAAAACAAACTTAGGAGAAGTAGTCCAGATATACTTCTCCCACCCACCACCTACCCCCAGATCATTTTAAACCACTTGAGAATTTATTAATTTGCAACAATTGAATTGCTTGGCATTGCTGTTTTAATGGCTGTTGCCTGAAGCAGTCATGATACCACTTCCCAGATCCTTCCTATAAAAGTGCCAGGACAATATTTATTAGCCTGATATTAACCTGATCCCCTTGAAGGTTTTGAGATTTAACTCAGGGTAATAATAAAAGCTGACATTTATGCAGTTCTGTAAGGTTTACAAAGCACTTTACTCACATGCATTATCTTAGTTGGTCCTCACAAGAGCCCTATAAGGTAAGTAGTACAATTATGATAATACCCAGTTTATAACTGAGGAAGCTAATAGCCCCTAGACCTGCAGTGACTAACTTTAGGCCACCCAACTAGTGAGCAAGACATACCTGGGGTTCAGACCTGGTCTCTAGAATCCATGGCCAATGTGCCACTCAGACAGTCACAGTGCATCCAACATGCCAAGCTGCCTACACAGCTTTGTCCATGGAATGTGTGTGTGATCTTGTGGCTACATAGAAAAAACTAGAAACTGGTACCTTGCTCACTTAGGTAAGAGAGGGAAAAAGCCTGATGCCTTCTCTTTTACAATCAAAGTAGTCTTGAAAAGAACCTAAAATTTATTCACCCATTCTATTTACAATGAAAAGAAGATCAGAGTAATGACTACAGTCCTGAACTGGAAGTCAGAAAATGAGTTCAACTCTAGCTCTCTCTCATTAGCTGTGTAATTAACCTCTTCTTTACCTTAGTTTTTTCATCTGAAAACGGAAATAGTTGTATATATTTCACAGGATTGTCCTGAAGCTCAAATGAAATAAAATACGTAGAGCCATTTACAAGCTTTAAAGTGCTATATAAACATCACTTAGCCTCTGTCTAGAAAAACCAAGCAACTAAGATCCAGACTTGAAATTTTTGCATACGTTAGATCCTGTACATGGATATACTTAACAACTGTTAGAATTACAAGTGTTTGTTCCTTCCCACAGCTACTAGCTGTGTGACCTTGGGCAAGTCACCTCTAACCTTTAGTTTCTCATGAGGACCTTGAAGGTGAATGGCTAGTCCAACTGTAGTAACATGAATACCATAAGGAACAGTGAAAGTGAAGAATTTAGAAGCATGGGAAGATGTATGTGAACTGAACTGATGCAGAGTGATATAAATAGAACTAGGAAAATGACATATACACTGACTACAGCAATGTAAATGTAAAGAATTTTTTTTCAAGCCCCGCTATACTATCATATGATTAAAAGTTTGGCTCTAGGGAAGAGTTGAGAAAATATCTGTCTCTCCCAACTTTACCAAAGTGGGGGACAATGAGTATATTTAATAGTGGATATATTACCATGCACCACATGCCATTTGGTTTTGCCATTAGCTTTTTTTCTTTTTATTCATTGTTAGAAAGAATAACTGGCTGGCTAGGGGAGAAGGGGAGAATATGTTGTTAACTAAAGGACATGTAAAATAAAAGATATCAATTAAAAATGTTAAGCAATTAATGAAAAAAAAGAGGTAATGCAGGAATAAACTGAGGGCTTAGACTAAATATTTCTGTGGTTCCCTTCAGCTTTAACGTTATATGGTCCAGCCTGGGTCTACTTCTTTCTTTTGTGTGCTTCCCCTGTAGGAAAGGATAGAGATAAAGGACTTGATTTCATTGGGTTAGGGACTTCCTCAAGGGCAACTCTATCAATGCCCGTCAACACTGCGGCTTAGAGTCTTACGGAGCTGCCTAGAGCAATGGTAGATGAAGTGACTTTGGCCAAGATCACCCAGGCTGTAGGTGTCAGAGACAAATTCTGAACTCTGTTCTTCCTGGCTCCAGAGAAGCTCTCTCATCTTCTTTGCATCATTGACTATGTCTAGTAGACAAGGAAAAGGACATATACACTGAAGCATTTCCTCCAAGCAAGGCCCAAGCTTCAGCACAGTGGAAAATCTTTGTGTTATCACCCTTTCCTTAAAAGAAATTATCTGGAGGCCTTGGTTCATGTTGCTAGGCACATGCAGATGAGCGTGGGGGTTATTTGTAAAGGACTTTAAGTTTGGGGAGGTTTGGATTTCAGATAGATCCAATACACCATAGAAGATGTTGGAAGAAATGACTGCAGAACAATGATCCTGGCAGGGCCTGACACCTATAGAGATACCCACAGCTCAGAAGTACAATATCAGTTGCTCATTGTTTGCTGTGAAATTTATCTTGCTGTGAAACTTATCATCTTCTTTACCTAGGTATCCTCAGATCCCGGGCTCCTAAGGTGAGGGAGTAACCCTTAAGAAGGGAGTTAGAAGTCTGCCTTCAAAGGCACCATGACTCAGTAGGTTTTAAATTCACATTCTAGCATTTCCCTTTCCCTTCTCCTTCCCCATCCTCTCCCAGTTCTTCATCCCTCTCTGCCCTGTCATCCCCCTTTTCTTTTTGACCAGTTCTTTCCCTCTCCCAACCTATTTCCCACTCCATAGTCCTTCTCCCCACTCCACCCTGGGTTTCCAGCTGTTGCCATGCTGAACCTGTTTCCCCTGCTAGGGGAGCAGACAGGTGTGGCAGAGGGTGGACCAGTGTCAGACAGGTCTGGTAGGGGGGTGGAGATAACAATAGCAACATAGGAGAGGTCTTGGGTGAGGGACAAATACTTTGACCCCCTTTTTCCTGTAGGATAGTTGAGTTTTGATTGAAGAAGATAGGATTGAATACAGTGAATGACATAAGGCTAAAAGTTAGCAGGCCAAGTATGTGGCCAGTGACAGGTGGTACGCTTTTAAAATTTGATTCCAGATCTGTGATCTCACTGATGCAGAGAATTCCCAGTGAAAAAAACTCCTTTTATCAATGCAAAATGATACCTCTTCTGCAACTTATAGTCTTAGAGTAGCCCAGGGCACCAAGACATTAAGTGACTTGTCTGCTCACGCTCATACAATTACTATGTATCAGAAGCAAAAACTGAATGCAGGTATTCCTAACTCCTAGTCCTCTACACACCCTGCTGCTTCTCATGGTAAGAGCCTTAAAGGTGCAATAGCACTACACCCAGAATCAGGAAACCTCAGCTCTAGTTCTGACTCTTGCCACTCATTAGATGTACAATCTTGAAGAAGTCATTGAATCCTTCTGGGGGCCTCATTTTCTTCAGCTACAAAATGAGGACTTTGGACTAGACCAGAGGTGTCAAACTCAAAGCCAACAAAACTCCCCAGTACTGTCCAAGTGTAATTGGGAAATGTTCAATAAAATAAATAGAAACACAATACAGCATCGATAATGTTAATTTGAGGTTTTCAAAGCCAGTATGGTGCTGGCCGGGATCCCTTTCTGTTTGAGTTTGACACCACTGGGTCACCAGACAGTCTCTAAGGTCCTTTCCAAAGCTAAAATCCTATGACTTTATAAAACAGGTGGAAATTAGCTGCTATGTTTCTCCCAAATCATGTCTTTATAAATGCGACCTAAGAGCCTACTAAGTTTTGGCTGTCATGTCACACTATTGACTCATATTGAGCTTGCATTAAATTAAAACAAACCCTAGGTTTTTTGCACAAGCATTGTTGTCTTGTTATATATCCCCCATACATTACTTGAGCAGTTGATTTTTTGAATCCATGTGTAAGACTTTACCTTTGTCTCTATTAAGCTTCAAGCTTGTCTCAGAGAGGCAGCCTGAATTACTGAAGAGGGAGCCTGACTTTCTGGAGTCTGCTAGGCTTGTATTTAAGTCATGCCTTTGGCACATTTCCAGCTGTGTGACTGTGACAGGTCACAACCTCACAATGCCCCAGGTAAATCTCTAAATTTACAAGCTATAAAGCAGGTGCCGATGTGAATTGGTAAAAGAAGTTACCTCATTAGAAACCTTATAAAACTGAAATCACAAGTCTGTCTCTCCTCCCCCCACAAAGGAAGCTCACCTTAGTAAGTCCTAATGTTTTAGCCTTCCGGGATATTTTCATCCTGATTCTATAATCTAACATATGATATAGGGGTGTGTGTGTATGTGTGTGTCTCTCCCAGATATTTATGTCTTCTGCATATATGATAAACATTCAACTTTCAGTAAAGATATTGATAAAAATACATTTATAAAACCAGAGGTGAGGATAGATCCCTGGGACATCCTACTAGAGTTCTTTCTCCAATTTAAAAATCAATCCATTAAACACAACTCTTTGGGTCTAAATCATTCAGTGAGATCTAAATCCACATCAACTATCCAGCCTATATATTTCCATCTCATCTACAACAATATCATCAGAGACTTCATCAAATGTCTTAATGGAATCCAGGTGTATTATGTCAACATTATTCCATGATGTAATAAACTAATAATCTGGTAACAGGATCTATTAACTGTGTTCAAAAGGAAATGAGATTAGTCTGAGGTGTTACCGATGAACCCATGCTTATCTTTCTAAGCATTAATAAACTATACCTTTAATATATTCTAGAATTTTGCTCACAAGCTCACCAGTCTATAATTTAAAGACTCTATCTTCTTCTCTTTCCTGCATAGTGATACCTTTCCCCATATCTAGTCCTCTAGCAGTTCTCCCATTCTTCATAATTTCTCAAAGATCGCTGATAGTTCGGCTGCCATATTGACCAATTCTTTCAATACATTTCTGCTTCATGACTGGAAATCATTGAGAGGAATTACCTCTCCCAGTCCAAAGATCACTCTTCTTGGCAAAAAAAGGAAACAGAAGCAAAAGAAGAATTGAGTATTTCTAACTTCTCTCAGACATCCTTCATCACCCACTCATGCATTCTGAGCAGTGAGGCTCTCTTCTAAATCTCCCTGTTTCCCTCTTTGGAGCTAAAACAAGCCCCTAGCATACCTCGAAAGCTTCAGTTTGTTCTGGACTCTATTGCCCCTCACACTGTCTTTACAGTGCAATGCTGATCTTTTTTTTTTTTAATACAACCCTTCCTTGGTTCTATCTTCCGTCTGTGTCTTTTGAAAATCTAAGTTGGCTAATAATAATTGTGCATCCAATCAGATGATTTAAAGCTTTCCCTCCTTTCTTCCTCCTTGGAGCTATTTGTGCACATTACCAGAATTTTGTATTTAAAAGAATCCCACTTCCTTTGGATGGACTTTCCTTATAGGATTTCAGGCCATGGGATTCTACTCATCCTTTCTCTGAACTCTTTAAAATCAGGTCTCCCAAAATCTAGGTCTATAACAGCCTATGTTGATTTTTCCTTTTTGATAAATTATGAATACTCAGATGGAGTATATAGCAAACTTCCAAGGTTACTATCAGTCCAATTTTGGCAACCAGACCTCCTTACCGGTCAGAATCAGGTCTACAACAGTAGCTTCACATATTTCTCCTTCTACCTTTTGGAGAACAAAGTTATCACCAAGGCAAGTCATGAATTTCTAAGCTAGTCTACTTTCAGAAGACAGAGAGCTCCAACAGATGTCTGAAGAGTTAATTTATCATGTCTCCCTCCCAGGCTTGGAATCGACTTCCCTAACTCTTCATCTATTTCTTCCACTGGGTTGGTGTGATAATTCTACCAACATTATTTTGGTCTCTCCCTTCATTGACCCTTATATAAATTCTCTCCACCATGCTTTGTCCTTATCACATTCTTGATGTGTAAAAGTAGCTTAGTACCCTTTTTCAATCTAATCTATTGATTTCAAATAAGGTATGCCCTTACATAACCATATTCCAGTCATGAGTCATGCTTATCATCTCAATAACATCTCTGCAGCTGTGCATTAAGGTGTTTGGGTCATTTTATTTATTTCCCCTTCTCTATGCATTTGTGCATAGTCATCTAAGACCATAAATTGTTTTGGGTTTTTTGGCTTTTTTTTTTCACTATCTCTGTGCATTTTGTATGTTTCATTGCTCATCCGGCTCTGAAATTTCCTTCATTCCTCTGGACTTCTCACCCTGGAACATCTCTCCAGCCCTGTGCCATTGATGAGCCATTGGTAAGTTGCTTCCAGAATCTCCTTTTGAGGAAGGGCTCAGACCAGTCATCCTTCATTCCTCTCCTGGTTCTGCTTCCAATTCTTCAGACTTTGCCACTATGACTCAGCTGCCTTCTTACCCTGGAATATCCCTTAGCCTTTGGGGACTTCCTACCCTGGAATAACCCTCTGTCCCCATGTCCCCCTTCTGCCATTGGTGAGGTCCTCCCAAAACCTCCATTTTGAGGAAGGGTTCAGGCCATCCATCCTTCAATCTTTTAGTGGTTCTGCTTCCAGCTCTCCAGACATCACCACCATGGCCCCATGGCAGCGAGGTGGTGCAGTAGATGGAGCACCGGCCCTAGATTCAGGAGGACCTGAGTTCAAATCCAGCCTCAGACACATAATGCTTACTAGCTGTGTGACCTTGGGCAAGTAACTTAACCCCATTGCCTAGCCAAAAAAAAAAATTGGGTATTTTCAACCACCAGTCCTTTCTTTTCAGTTCCCTTCCATATACTGATTTGCCCCATTATAATATAACACCTTTTAGGACTAGGACTGTCTTTCCTTTTGCTTATTTTTGAAACCCTAGTGCTTAGTGCAGTAGTTGGAATATAGTAAATAAAATAAATGTTTCTTAAATTGACTCAATTGTGAGCTACTAATAACTCTCCAAAGATATTACTCTTCCTATGATCTATTATGTTCCATGGCGTCTGGCTCCATTGATCCATTGGAGTTGTTTACTTCTTTTACTCTCCATGATAGGTTTTCTAGGATGCAGCATCTCTGGGAAGCAGCTTCTCTCTTCCCACTTTAAGGTTTTACATAAAAGAAAACAAAGCTTCACCTTAGGACTTGATTGGCCCCAGACGCCCTGATACAACTTCCTAGGGTCATCCTACGGCATGAAAAGTCCCAGCCATGAAACATCTAAGTTTCTTGGACTTGGTAGATTTCTGAAGATTACTTGAGTTAAAATATATCCTTCACCATATCTTGCCCAAATGATCAGATAAATTTCCATATGGACATGAGGGATACTGCCTCCAGAGAAGTTAAGTGCCACTGTATCCTTATTGCTTATCCTTGCTTATTTGGGAAAAATAAACCTCTATTTATTAATAATGTTAACAAAACAGTGTTAACTTGCCTTATTTTTGTCCCAACATCAAACCTGAACTAAGAGAGTTCTGGTACCATCTCCTATTAAAGCACTATTAGTAAAATGTAAAGTCACAAAGCAAATATACTCTTACCAGTTCTGATAATAAGCACCCTAGCCCTGGAGGTAATTTGGTACAATGGAAAGAGTCAGAGGCCTTGAGGCTAAATCCCCATTTACCTACTATTTTTGGTTTGGGTAAAGTCACTTTCTGTCTCTGGCCCTTACTTTTCATACTTCTAAAATGATGTCTTTAGACTAGATAACCTCCAAGATCTCTTGCAACTCTAAAGTTAAGGTCTTATGGTCTTATGGTGGAAGCTAATGGTTGTCAAGTCTGACAGGTTATTTGGCATTGGCAGAAACATAAGCATGGATGATTTTCTGTAAATCAATGGAAAATTATCCCCACCTTTCAGATTTAAGGAAACAAGATGCTCAGTTCTCCACCATTCTTGGCACTAGTTCTTATGATGAACTCTTGACTATATCATGACTATTTGCTGCATGTAGAACTCTGAGAGAGACTTTACCTATAGCAAGTGTGAGGGTGGAGAGTTCAAACAAGCCAGTCAGTATAACAGAGTGCTGTGCAAGTTTTCCTTTTCCTGAGATTTTCCTTCCCTTTTCTTGCTGCTTCTTCAGATGTCATTTAGTCTACAATTAGAAGACTCCTTCCAAAAAACCAACATGGAGAGTAGCTTCCCTTTACTATCATCCTCAAGAAAGTCACATGTAGAAATCCATCTTCCAGACACTTCTTATCCCTACTTTTTCCCTTCTCTCCTCTCACTTTGATGAATAAAAGTGAATGAATGAAAAAGTACTTGCTAAGCACTTGCTATGTGCAAAGCACTATGCTAAACATGAAGGATACAAAGAGAAAAGCAAGACATTCCCGACTGTGAAGGAGTTTACATTCTAATGGAAGAAACATGGAAAGGTCCTGTGGTCCTTAGGGCACAACGGTAATGAATCTACTTTAATATCATATAAAATTCTGATGCTGAACCATTTGACAATGCCTAGAACTTTCTTCTCTGGGTCTTCAATAGCTGTCATTATAGCACCTACAAAAGCATTTTCCAGGTCCCATCTCCACAGGTGTTGCTTCCAGGGAAGATGGAAGCCAGGCCATAAGCAGGGTTGGTACTCTGGAAGGGTTCTGCCCTTCCTAAAGCAATTGGATTCAGAATCCTAGGCTCTCTCCATCAGGATCTAAGGGGAGGTCATGGTCAAGGTGATGGCAGTGGTTTGATTTGCTTGGCACAAACTGCTTCCTTTCTCTCCTTCACGGTGGATTTTAAAGGAGGAAAGATAGTTACTGAATAATGGTGGCAGAAGGAGGGTCTAAAAGTGGCAGTGGGGAACAAGGAGCATACAGACAGCCTTTTAGAGGGTGCCAAGAGATGTGGAGTCTTCAGGAAAAAGCTAGGTTTCAGTGAACTCCAGAAGATGTATGGAAAATTAAAGAAAGAGACTTAGGATGAAGGGGAGTTTACAAATGCTAGATGAGGGTCACAGAGTGTAGAAAAAGATAGTAACTAGGAAGGGTAAATTATATGGAGATAAGAGTATGGGGAGAGAAATCACAGGACAAGAATTTTAAAGTCTGGAGAAAAGCTACCTGGCCTAGAATGGTATTTTACAAGAATGGTCATTGGGGTCGGGGAGAGGAGAGATCAAACAGCCTGTCCTTTCCCCCTACTCTGCCTGGTCAGTCAACTCCAGGGCTCCCTATTACCTCCAAGATTAAATATAAAGTCCTGTTTGTCTTTTAAATAACCTTCCTCCTTTCTACCTTTCCAGTCATCTTACACCTTACTCCCCTCTGTGTACTGTGGATCCAGAGACAATGGCCTTCTTGCTGTTCCTTGATCAAGACATTCCAGTTCTCAAGACATTCTTCTCAACTCCATGTATTTTCCTTGTCTGTCTCCCATGCCTGAAATATTCTCCTTCCTCACCTCCATCTCCTGACCTCTCTGAATGCCTTCAAGTCTCAGTGAAAAACCTACCTCACGCAAAAGGCCTTTTCCATAATACTAGTGCCTTCCCTTTGACTGGATGGGGTTGCTTGTATATAGTGGTTTACGTATTAGCTGTTTGCATGTTGTCCACCCCACCCCCCACATTATATTGTAAGCTACTCAGGGCAAGTACAATCTTTTTCCTTTCTTTGTATCTGTAATGCTTAGCACAGTGCCTAGCACACAATCGGCATTTAATAAACATTTGCTGATTTGACTTGGCTATCACTCCATTCCTTTCCCCTCTCACAGGGTAATCTCCCTCCCCTTCTCCCCCCCCCAGACGTGGGATGGCACCCTAGGGGTAGAAATCCTAGAATCTCAGAACTAGAAGGCACCTTAGAGGCCATCTAATTCAACTTTTTCCTTTTTGTAGATGGGGAACCTGGAGTCCAGAGAGATAAAATAAATTACCACAAATTCCACAAGTATTAAATAGCGTATTAAGTAGCAGAGCTGGGATGCAATCCTACTACTTCCTCTAACTCCAAATCCAACCCCCCTTCCCTATACTACAGTTACGGACACTATATCTGAAGAAGCATCCCCTCTATGATATAGGTAAATGGTCATCCAGCCTTTGTCTGAAGACTTCAAATGCCTTCCAAGTCAGCCCATTTGTTAAACTGTTGTTGTTGTTTTTAATTCTACTTCCTCCTCTAATGGATCCCAATTACTTCCATTGACAGTCTTGATGCTTATATGATATATACCAAGAACCTACTCTACCTGTGTCAATTCCCATTCTCCTTCTCCCCCTCCATCCCAATCAGCCTCTCTATGGCCTCAGGGAGGAATTTGGCATAATTTCCATCTCTTAACCAATAAGTCAACAAGCATTTATTAAGCTCTTATTCTGTGACAGGCATTTTCTTAAGCTCTGGGGATACAAAGAAAGCCAAAAACCAGTCCCTACCCTCAAAGAGCCTACATTCTAATGGGAAAGACAACACATAAATAACTAGGTAACTTAAAGCTATAGAGAGAGAGGGAGAGGATGAAAGTCATCTGAAAAGAGAAGACACTACAAGAAGACATTACAAAGGTGGGATTTGAACTGGGTCTTGAAAGAAGCCAGGAAAACTGAGAAGTGGATAAGGAGAAAATGGTTGAGAAAATGCCTGAATGATGTGACCCAAGGACCAGGGAAGAAGTTTCAGCAAATGGCTTCAATTTTCTCTGTGAATTATGGAGTAAGTAGTGAAGTGTATGAACTCATTAATTGTTAGAAAAAGTTCTCACACTGAAAAAAATTCCAACAGCTCAATTAATATTTATAGGTAGCCTAAAAATTGCCTTCGACGCCTTTTTCTGCCACTCTTGCACTGTCTCTCCAAAAGTAGGAGGGGATCACGTAGGACTGAAAGCCATTTTGTACTCATATCTGCTCCCTGAGTCATCCTGTCCCATGAATATTGCCTGAAATTCTTACCTTATCTTGTGTGTGCATTGCCTTCTCAAGGATCTCCTACAGGAACCATACCTCATACTTCTGTTATAAATACTGATTAAGTGAGACAATACTTCCAAGGCAATATCTAAGCAGATGTACATATAAGCAGATTATAAGTATGGCATAAATAATCTGGACCTTCTTAAGAAATTTAGAATATGAAAAAAAGTCATTGAATGGTGGGCTTCTTCTGAAACAGCTTCATGAAGAGCAAAGGATTTGAGCTGGCTTTTCAGGGAGAGCCAGATTTAAGTTGGTGGAGAAGATGGGAAGAGCATTTCAGCATTAGTAAAGGCTTGGAGACAAAATGAGGATAACATGGATGAGCAATGGTAATGATTGATGAGAGATGTGAAGAGACTAGTTCAATAAGAGTGGGTGTTCCACAGGAGAGTAATATGAGATAAGATTAATTACATGCTAATGCTGAACCTTGGGTCAGGCTCTTTCAAAGCATAAAGGGACTGTTTACACTTTAAGGAATTTCTTACTTCTCTCTATCATTGCCTCCAATCTGGAAACTTCATTATCTGCCTTGACCCAGTATTATTACAAATTCCCCTTGCAAGTTTACCAGGTTCAAAGAGTGAATTAGGTTTATTTACAGCTAAAAGAAAACAAGTCTCGCTACAAAATTTGTGGAAAATAATGTCATCTACCTGGGAGTAATCCTCCCCTAGAGACTGTATAGCTGCAGTTTCTTACAGTAATAACCTGGGTAAGTCTCCTCATAGATAATGCTGCCTTTCTTTCTCTTCTGAAGATGCAGCAGGATTGGCTATGGTTGTGTCTCATTGGGGTTCCCCTCCACAACTCCTTTGGCCAGCTAAAGGGTAGCAGTCCTCACTCTATCTGCAATTCTGCATAGCTCCCAAAATGTGGTGAGCGTTGTCCCACTTCCTGCCATAGCTCTCTTGCAGAGTGTCACTCTAATTACAAGTCTTCAGAAGTTAGCTTCAGACCTCATCTGTCACTCTCAGCATGTCCCAGTTAGTCCTATAGCAATGGAAGATATTCCAGAGCTCCTATTTCTTAACCAGAGACATTTGGCCTCTTTGTATGCAGTTCAAGCACAGGGTCAAAGAAGGGGCTCCAATCAGGATTTCTCCCTTGGGCTATAGTTATGCCAACCTTTCACCTCATGGAAGCATGCCCAGTGGTCAGGAAAACCCCACCCTCATGGCTTCTAAGTAAGTCTACATTCTTAATAGCAAGTTGGTCTGGGTGAAGTCATACTCTTATATTTTCATTCTCTCAGTGACTGGATCATCTCCTCCTGCCCACATCAGCATCTCCCTTGGGTTTAGGGGCCTGGCAGAGTCCCCTATTTCCCACAAACTATGGAAAGAAAAGTTTGCAGTCCCTCATTACATAAAAATTTGTGATTATAAAACATTATATAGTTTATGAAGCATTTCTTCATTATAAATATGTTAGGAAGGTAGCATGAATATTATTATATCCAAGTTACAGATAAAG
The DNA here is from genome assembly GCF_003287225.1 of Phascolarctos cinereus. NCBI lineage: Eukaryota > Metazoa > Chordata > Mammalia > Diprotodontia > Phascolarctidae > Phascolarctos > Phascolarctos cinereus. The sequence continues at coordinate 342,329,122 of NW_027556098.1, read as the reverse complement.
AAACTGAGGTACAAAGAGGGGAAATGGCTTGCCCAAGATTACACACTATTATGTGTCAGGACTTTTATAAACTTAAACCTTCTGACACCAAGACGAGGCCTTATTCCCCTATATCATGCTGCCTCCTAATATAATCCAATGAAAGATCTTTAACACTAATCTGAGTTTAGACTTGTTCTGATTTGATGCATTATTTTAAAGTTATTTAGAGGGGAATGTTGGAAGAGTTTGGCTCAGTTACTGCCTCTACTTAGCCCTCTTGGGTCCACCCTATAGATTTGTTCTGAAAGACAAAAGGAAACCAATCCTTTAGGTTTTTTAAGCAAGAAAATGATCTAACAGACACAACAGTTTTGAGCAGTAGGACACTGGAACTCTAAGGAGCCATGGCAATAATCTAAGTAAGAGGTGAACAAGGTATTGACCAGAGTGATAGCAGTAAAACTGGAGACAGAGAGACAAAGTTAGGGTATGTTTTACTGAGAATTGGTAGCTGATTGGATGCAAGAAGGAATTAAAAAGAACCTGGTTGGACCATGAGAATACTAAAGCTTTTGATAGATTGGGGAAAGTTGGAAAGGGAAGTCAACAGAGGAAGTGAAGAGAGCTAATGAGTTCGGTTTGAAACATATTGACTCAAGATGACCAGGGAATATCCAGGTGGAGATAGCTTTTGAACATATCCAAAATAGTCACTTAGAGATAGAGGCCTGTGACATAGGTGAAAGATCAGACTTGGAGATACAAATTTGGGAGTTTAAAGGGGGGAAAAAAAGATAGTTGAAGCTATGACAGTGTATGAGCTTTAAGGTGGTACTGTGAATATAGCGCCAGGCCTGGAATCAGGAAGATCTGAGTTCAAATCCAGCCTTAGATACTTACTAGCTGCGTGACCCTGGGTAAGTCAACCCTATTTGCCTCCGTTGTCTCATTTACAAAATGAGCTGGAGAAGGAAATGGCAAACCACCCCAGTATCTTTGCCAAGAAAAGCTCAAATGGGGCTACCAACAGTCGGACACAACTGAAACAATTGAACAATAGCAACATAAAGAGAAAACATAATTCTGAGAATTGCTTCTCCAGAGCCATGTCTAGTTAGGGGATGGGAGGAAGACCATGAATCAGAGAGCCTTCTCTTTCTCCACTGTATTTGCCGCTTACTTCTTCATACAGCCAAAGTGATGATGGCAATTGCTTCAGTTCCAACCCTACCATATTCCTGAACTTTCTGTCTGTGTTCTGCAGGTAAATATATTGTAAAGGCAGAGACCGATTCTATAGGGAATGCTTCTGATACTTCTGCTACCTTGAGTTTCAAAAGCTATATTTCATTCTGAATTTCCATACTTCCCCCAAAACAAGTATCCAACTCACCTTCCCAGCCCCATGTAACAGCCAAACTGTAAAGCTTATCTTTCCCTGAACAATGTCAGACATTCCTGCTTCTGTACCTTTGCTCACCTCATTCCTGGTGACTAGGATGTCCTCCCCTACATTTTGCTTGTCAAAACCCTGCTCAACCTTCAAGGCTCAGTTTCTCCCATGAGAAGCAGTCTTCCCCATCTGAGAACTGAAGTAGTATTGGGTTTTTACCTCTCTTATGGCATTTTCAACTCTCTATTTTGTGATATATTTATTTGTATATATGCTGTGTTTACCAGCTTATCAGTTCCTTGAGATCAGGGACCATATCTTGTTCTTTTTTGTGTTCCCCTCAGCACCTATATGTTGCCTTATTGTGAGAAGCACTCAATAAATATCCATTCAACTGAAGTGAATTCATTGAATGAAAACAGAAGTGACTGAATAAGCCGGAGCAGCAGTCTGAGAAAAATATGGTAAAGGCCTCTCTATCCTCCAGTTTTCACGTACCTCTGTTTAGGGAAACCCTCAGCTGAAATGTTAAACCCTCCTGCCTCTCCTCCTCTGTCTCCTCCATGGGGTCCACACCAGACATATCTAAGAGAAATCAACCCACGTTCAATAGCTGCCAAAGCCAGCAGGGAAAGAAAAGATACTCTGCCTTAAAAGCTGAGGACTTAATTTGGATCTGGCTGAACATGAAAGAAGTCTTTAAAAAATAATCAGCTAATAGCCAAGTCTCTCTAACTGGGTCAGTGTGTATCAGAACTGGTCTCAGATTCTTTACCAGCATTTAAATTTTTGGGCTGTCTCTGAATTCTCCACTTCTGACAAGAAGCTTCCCAGAAGCCTTTAGATTCCATCGGTAGGGCTTTGTAAGAAAACCACCACTCTCCTCTCTTGTAACAAATTCAAGGAAAGCCCACAATTTTAGCCAAGAATTCTCCTGAGTTTTCATTTCAATATCGAGTGAACAGAGAAAATGCCAGATTGAGGTTTGTAGAGAAAGGAAGGTATAATAAGAATTTCAACCAAGCTCTCCAAAGAATGGACTGATGTTCTTCCATAGGGCTGCTCAGTAAGTAGGCAGAGCAGACCCAGATGAAGTGACCGGAAAGTTTCTAGCAAGGTCACCCTCACATACTCACTCCAATGTCAACTCTACTGCCTGTTGATGATATTTTTCTCAACTGAGACCTGGAAAAGACCTTAGCTTAAAAAGGGTATTGTCTCCCACTGCATCCAGGGCCATCTCCAGTCATCCTGATCTGTATCTGGTCACTGGACCCAGATGGCTCTGGGGGAGAGTGAAGCTGGTGACTTTGCACAGCTCTCCCTCACTCCAATTCATTTGCATGTCATAGCATCACCTCCCTGATGTCATGGTCCTCTTCGAGAAGGAAGGACAAACAACAACAAAGACTACCTTTCCTCACCTATAAAATAGAGGGGTAATAATACCTACACTAATTACTGCTATAGGATTGTGGTCAGACTTAAATGATTCAGCATATACAAAAGACTGCAAAAATTATTTTCTTATTTTTCAGCCAAGACCTGTGATTTCGGTGTGAATCAGGTAATCATTTGAAATTTACAGTTTTTAAGAGCTTCCGGGAGGCACTGAGAAGTTAAGTGACTTGTTACCTTTACAACTACTCTGTGTCAGAGGCTGGTCTGGAACCTGGATCTTCCTTTCTCCAAAGTCAGCCCTCTATCTCCTTCTCATTTGCAAAGCCTTAGAGATCAACAACCATTAGTATCATTTATTTTCTGTGTGATCCTAGGTAAGTCATTAACCCTGTTTGCCTCAGTTTCCTCATCTGTCAAATGAGCTGGAGAAGGAAATGGCAAGTCATTCCAGTATCTTTGCCAAGAAAAGCCCACTTATCTGAAAAACAATTGAACAACAAAATTTGTTTATTTAGTAATTTACTTGTTTGGTTGGTTATTTTGGCCCAGAACAGTGATTTTGTTGGTATAAGGAGCTTCTCTGTGAAGAGTTTCCCTCTATTAGTTCAGATCAGCAACCCTTCTGTAACATAGTCTTAGCTGTTTAGGGCAGTTAGAAGTTAAAAGATTTGGGGCAGCTAGGTGGTATGGTACACAGAGCACCGAGCCTGGGGGGAGTCAGGAAGACCTGAGTTCAAATGTAACCTCAGATGCTTGCTAGCTCTGTGACCCTGGGCAAGTTACTTAAGACAGAAGATACAAAGATGCATTTGAACTGCTTTTGAATCTTCTAAAGGGTAGGTAGCTTTGCATACTTCCTCACCTTAATTAGAAAGTAAACTTTTTGAGAGCTCAGCTCTTTCATTTTTGCTTGAAGGCCCAGTACTTAGCACATCATTCTACAAAGTGGGTGATTACAAATTTTTATTGACTTGAATTTTGTTAACAGTCTCTTTGCTAAAAGCAGAGCAGCTGAGAAATACTTGATTTGCCTTAATTACATAGCCTTTATAAATTCTGGGGGTCTTTATGTCAACTCCTATTCTCACTAACAAGTCAGGTCCCAAAGGAAGCCTAACTGTAGCTTCTCTCTCTCTCTCTCTCTCTCTCTCTCTCTCTCTCTCTGTTCTGGGGATAACCTGGAAGGTTCATGGTCACTTTCTAATAGAATTAGCTCAAGCCCTCATTCTACTGTATTCTCAATATCCATCATCAATGATTAGCACCCCAGTATCATTCAACCAATTAACACTAACTTTTAAAAAGAGGTATTTTTGAGAAGATACAATTAGAACAAAAGTATAAACACTTCTCTCCAATACTTGGGGGTACCACTGCTCCTAGACCCCCTGGGTTCCTGAGAAGAGTGGGCTCAAACCTGAAGGCATTCCTATAAAGCAGTCACCCCTGCCTAATTCACGTCAAAATGTAGCATAGCTGACAAACAAGTAGCTTCCTCTCAGCTGCCTCCAATCTACTGCTATGCTGAGTCAAGCAGGCTGCTAAAGTCTTTGTTCATTACCATGTGCAGCTTCCACCAGACTCTGGCATGTACTCTATCACTGGACCTTTGGCAGCTCACCCATATGACTTCTTGATGCTCACAAGGTCTAGTTTCTTCAACCTGCAACATTCCTTCACCTAAATCAGGGAAGAATAGACAAAACAAAAAACAGAAGTTACAGTAATGCCATATGCTCAAGGCTCTGTGCTGACCCAGGTGGGGAACATAGGCTACTGGTGCTGGTGCTACATCTCTTACAAACATCAGGGCCCTGTGCTTAAGCCTTCATACTGGCTGTGGGTGACAGAGGGCCTCCTCCCTGATCCAAAGACCCACAGCAGCTCATCCTTGCTTCCACAAAAGAACAGGCCTGAGTCATCGGGACCTTTTGTATGCATGCTCAATTCTAGCTCAGAAACCATTCAAGATAGGGGCCTGCACTTCTAGTAGAGTATGTTCTCTTGAGTCTCTGATGTCAAAATTGTGTGGGACAAGTGAAAGTTTCTCATATGAAATGGAAGCTATGCCCAAAAATTTAGTTAAGGCTTTAGCATTAGCTGGGCCTAAGTTTCGTTTTCCTGTAAATCATATAATAGGGTCATACACCAGCTGCCCACCCCCTCCCTTGTTTTCTAATCATTACCCCAGCCTTATCCTTACCAAATAAGGCAATCTTCTAGCTTCCAAGCTTGGTTCAGGAAAAATGTGTTTCTTGGGTTCTAAATATAGATTGTAAGGTCTCTTGCCTCAACCAATGAAGATAAAGAGATTGAGGTAAACAAGTAGGGAGGGGGGTTTCTTGGAGTGGTTTGTCTAAGGGTATATAACTAGTTGCTTGCTGTTGTATCTTGCCTCACTACTCCAGTCTTCCCTGGGTAGGTGATGCCCAACTCTTGCGTGAGACTTGCTAGAGTAAAACTTCTGTTTTCTATTGAGAGAAAACTCTGAGTTTTTATTTGGGTAAGTGGTCTCAATCCCACTCAAAATGAAGCTCAGCCCCCTTTCATTCTCCAACTGAAGCAAAAACTACAAGAGATAAGTCAATGTGCTCTCCCATGTTTGTTGAAAGATCATGTCTTCTCTGCTTTCCAGGGAACTGAGATAGAAATAATATCAACTCCATGCCCCTCTACTAGGATGATAAAGTCTCAGTGATTTGGGGTCACCAAGAGGTTAGCTGATTTCCAAAGTAATCCAAGTTTACAGAAAGAAATATATCATCTGCAATGAGCATGTGCAGTGTGAAAAAGCTAATGGCACAACTATGTGGGCATTCACCCTGTAATGTGGTTATCACCAGGCTAAAAATAGACAAAATTCATTAAAAAAAGACTGTTGAATATAAAGCCAAATATTAACAAGTTGGAAAGGAGAGGGACAAACTTAAAGTAAAAAATCACTGAGCAGATTGAAGAATAAGATAGTATCTTGTGAAAGTGTAAACTGCTAAAATTAAAAAAAAAAACTTTGCTCACTACCCAGAAAGCATCCAAGAAATAGTCATATGATACCTGGGAATGCTCTGAACTGTATAGGGGGAATTGCATCAGTCAAAACACAGTACACATGCTCATAATACCTGGGTTCTCATTGGCCAGTCCCCCAACATAATTGTCCCCCATCATTCTTCAATAAGTGAATAAGAACTAATTATTCTATGACAATGAGAACTACTATTCTAGATCTGATTCTAACCTATAAGGAAGAACTGGTTGCTAAATTGGGAATAAAGAGACACTTGGAAGGAAGTGATTGTTCCCTCTTAGAGCTAATGATAAATATGGAGAAGAGAGCTGGGCATAGATGCATCCACTCCCTAGATTTTGGGAGAGCTGATTTCAAAGAGTACAGAGAAAGAATAGGCAGTATCCTGTGCTCAGAATTGTACAGAAGAATGTAATACCAAAAGGATGGCATCCTCTAGAGAATGATATCCTGGTGTTGGGATGAGTACAGACAGTTCCAACAAGATAGAAAGGGGTTAGATGCCTGAAGAGACCAATGCCAATGCACAGAGAACATATTGGTCAGCTTACATGATGTGTACAGAGGATAAAAGCAAGAGCAGGTAACCATAGATGAATATACAGAGGTTATCATGAATGATAAAGGCAGCAAGAAGGGTGGTTGGTTTTTAGCTATGTTGGGGCCAAGAAAAAGCGATAATAGGATAGGATAGGATAGGATAGGATAGGATAGGATAGGATAGGATAGGATAGGATAGGATAGGATAGGACAGGATAGGACAGGACAGGACAGGACAGGACAGGACAGGACAGGACAGGACAGGACAGGATAGGATAGGATAGGATAGGATAGGATAGGATAGGATAGGATAGGATAGGATAGGATAATGTGGATACGATGATTAAAAAAAAAAAGATGATAGGGAGAAGTCATAACCACTCAGCTTCTCTTTTATGTCCATTTTCTCTAGCAAACAGAATCCTCCTAGACCACGAAGAACAGAAAATATTTACAAGGAGTTAAACTCAATTACCCAGACTATCTAGTTAGAATTATGAGGTCTGGATGATTCATTCATTCAAAAAGCATTTATTAAAGGAATACTGTGTGCCAGGCACTGTACTAACCACTTAGCATACAAAGTAAAAAAAAATGAAACACTACCCGACTTCAAGGAGTTTATGTTCATTTGGGGAAAAGTAATCCCAGAGGACTGAAAGGACTGGAGGATTTTATTACTGAGCTGCTATAGGTAATCTTTGAAAAAATCATGAAGCAGGGCAGCTAGATGGCGCAGTGGATACAGCACTAGCCCTGGATTCAGGAGGCCCTGAGTTCAAATCCAGCCTCAGACATATAACACTTAACTAGCTGTGTGACCCTGGGCAAGTCACTTAACCCCACTGCCTAACCAAATAATAATAATTTTTAAAAAAGAATTTAAAAAAATCATGAAGCATAGGAGAGATAGGGCCAATATGAAGACATTCAAGTGTCCTGATTTTCAAAAAGGAGGGCAGATTTGATTCCTAGGGAAAAAAATTAGAATATATTGTTAGCAGGTTTGTGAACACTTAGAAAGGGAAGCAGAAATAAGTAACAGCTAGCATGGATTCATCAAGAGTAATTCACACCTGTCTGCCCTCATTTCCTCGTTTGGCTGGGTAACTAAACTAGCCGAACAAAAGATTTTTGTAACCATAATATACCTGAATTTCAGAAAAGCACCTGGCAGAGTTCCTTAGGATAGCCTTTTGGACAAGAGGGAAAGGTACGAGCCAGATGATAATAGAGTTAGATGAATAACCAGACCCAAAGAATAGTCAGTCACTAATGAATCAATGGAGGTAGCATCCTGGAAGAGAGGCTCTGGCAGAGTGTTGCAGGGATCTGTCCTTGAAATTACTCTGTTTAGCATTTTTAAAGCATGCTTATCAAACTTATGGATGATGTGAAACCGAGAGACATAAGATCTTAACGTTTTAGAACAATGGGGAAAATCTAATAAGATGGAATTTAATCAGAACAAATTAGCCAGTCAACAAGTGTTTATCAAATGTCTAATACGTACCAGGCTCTATCCTAAGCACTGGGGACACAAAGAAAGACAAAAATACATCCCTGTCTTTAGGAGCTCACATTCTAATGAGGGAGAAAATATGTAAATAACTAAATATATACACTATATATGCAGTGTAAATGGAATGAAAGGTAGTCGCAGTTGAGGAAAAGTAGGGGAATGGGAAAGGCCTCCTGAGGAGGTTGGGATTTAAACTGTGTCTTAAAGGATATCAAAGAAACAACAAGTAATAGTTAATGCTAAGGCTTGGAGATGGGAGATGGAGAATCACGGATGGAGGACAAGTAGGCCAATAGTGTGCAGGTGTGGAAGGTAAAGTGTAAGAAGAGAGAAAGTTGGGAATGGGCCAGTAAAGAGTTTTAATCGCCAAACAGAGGAATTTAGATTTGATTCTGAAGGTAACAGAGAGCCCTTAGAGTTTGTTGATGAGAGGGGATTACATGGGCAGGCCTATACTTTTGGGAAATCACCGACAATTGAGTGGAGGATGAATTGGAGTGGGGAGAGGCTTGAGACAGGGAGGTAACCAGAAGGTAACCACAATAGTGCAGGCATGCAATGATGAAGTCCAGAGCCAGGGTTGTGGCTGGGTGAGTAGAGAGAAGAAGACAGATAAAAGACGTTGTGAAGATAGAGGTGACAAGACATGGCAACAGATGGTACAGAGAGAGAGAGTTCAAGTTGAGGAGGACACTATGTTTATAAGCTTGGGTACCTGGGGGTCTGAGGATGCCCTTCACTATGACAGGAAAGTTGAGAAGAGGTAGAGGTTTGGGGAGGAAGAGAATAAGCTCTCTTTTGCCCATGGTGAGTTGGAGATGTCTACAGAACATCCAGGTCATGACATCCAAGAGGTAAGATGAAACAGGAGGTCAGGGGAGAAGTTAGGGCATAATGTCCTGTGCGTGGCTTAAAAAAAATATCAGTCGCACAAGTATAAGATGGGTGAATAATGGATAGCGTATCAGGCCTGGAGTCAGAAAAATTCATCTTCCTGAGTTCAAATCTAGTCTCAGACACTTACTAGCTGTGTGACCCTGGGCAAGTCACTTAACCTTGTTTGCCTCAGTTTCCTCATCTGTAAAATGAGCTGGAGAAGGAAATGGCAAACCACTCTAGTATCTCTGCCAAGAAAAGCCCCATACTGGGTCACAAAGAACTGAACATGACTAAAACAACTGAACAACAGGTTTGGTGAAGCATGGCTAGACAGCAGCTCCTGGGAAAAAGGTCTGAGGATTTAGCATACTTCAAGCCCCATATGAGTCAATAGTGGGACTTGGCAGCTAAAATCCTAACAAGATCCTAAGCTGCATTAACAGAAAGTTGGTATTCAGAAATAAAGAGGTGACAATCACACTGAACAGATCACATGGGATGTATTGTACTCTGTCCCGCATGTCTCTTTTTAGGAAGTACATTGACAAATGTTCAGAGAAGGGCAACTGACCAAGAAGGTAAGAGGAATGGGAAGCATGCCATGATAATAATAACTTACTCTGTTCTCTATGGCTCATAAAATGCTAGGCTGTGAACAGAAATCTATCTTCTCTTTCCAACCCAAAGAAATGAGTAACAAATTGTGGAACTGTGGACTTCATCTAACAGCCTACAGGAGCTCACTATGTCTTATACTGACACTTCTTTACCCTGCCCTGAGGGGGAAAAAAAAAAGATTTGATATTCACAATGAAGTTAAAGTCAGGATAAATTTCCCTAGGATCATAAAATGTACAAATGGAAAGAATGTTGGAGATTGGCTAGTCCAACCTTTTCTGGGTACTTAGGAGGAACATAAAGCCTAGAGGTTCAACGCTTTGCCCAAAGTCACCTGGGTAGGCAGTAAGGAGCAAAGCTGGGATTCAAATGCAGTCCCGATTATGTGATTTTCTGATTTCTATCCAAGACTCTCTTCACTTGAAATGTGTTCTCATCAGTGACGTGCTGGTAAATGTTTAATCACCAGCTCAACAAAGGAAAAAAATGTGTACAGGATATCCTCTTAAGTTTAAACTTGCATTATTAATATTTTCTTCATCACTTCAAATCTAGACAATCAACAAAACAATAAATAAAGCCTTGATTTGTAGCATTTGTGGATTTCCAAGTCATAAATGCTCACACTGAAAATTTAACAATTCCCCCTTGAGAGCCAGTTAGAACTGGCTCCAGGTTGTTTATTTTACTTACTCAGGTGTTTATTTTAACATAGTTGTCTGGAATGTTAGAACTTGAAGAGATTTTTAAAATTATCTAACCCAAACTGCTCATTTTACAAATTAGGAAACTGAAGCCCAGAGAGATGAAGAGCATTAGAGACACACAGTGTTAGCGACAGAGTCCAATAGAACCCAGCTCTCCTATTTTCCATTACACTCAAAAGAAGAAATAACTCATGAGCAATTTTAGGTTTACATCAACTCTGGGAAGCCTGCAATTCCCCTCTTCCCCTACCTGAGAGATTTCTCACCTACTAGATGGAGCCCTGAAGAGGGGGAGCAACCATTACATATGTTCCTCTATGTCTGAAAAATGGATCAACTGTACAACTGTCTCATTACTGTTTAGGGAATAAGACCATAAAGTAACTGGGATAGGAAGGGGGAAATAGCAGGCATTGAATGACATCCCATACGTTTCTTACCTCCCTTACCATTCACCTTATTAGCCTATCCACTGATCTTCTTGGCTATCACACTCACATACATATTTCTAAGCACTCCAAAGTCCTGTCCCTGCCATTCCCAGGTTTAAAAAAAAAAAGTAGATCAATCAGTCAATAAGAATTTAAGGGCTTAATGTGTGGCAAAAGTACATCTGTTGGTTCTTCCTGTCCATCCAGTCTCATTTATCCCAGTACAAGTGATGTCTATTGATTTTAGAAATGGTAGGAAAGGGATAGGCCTGGGGCTGTTGAGGAAAAGAACACGTTCCCCCATCATTTACATTTTGGTGAAACAACAACTCTGGTTGGAGCAGCATAGTATGGACTGTTCTTGTACAGTAAGCGTTAAACCAATATGTGAATATGAGAGGAAAACATTCCCAAAGGGTGCCACCAGTCAGTCACACACTGCTGCTGTTTGGAAGGATCAGACAAAGAGGGGAATGTTAGATGTTTAGAAAAACTTGACAGGAACAGGGAAGAGGGAGTAACCATCTTCCATCTCCTCTTTCTGTATTCATTCCTCCTTGACCTCAGTGCAAAGGTGATTTCCTCCAGCTGAGCTGTGAATGCCATGTGGCAGTATGCTCCATACACCATCTCTGGCTGCTCTTGCCTCTGGTTGTCAACCCCAGCAGAGGACACAAAAACAACCATCTTCCTTCTGGTCATTCTAGGGTGAGTGCCTTCTGAAACATCCCCAAAGTTTCTTTATCTCGGTGCTTGTGAGAACACAGGAAACCCCATTTCCCCAACTCCTGAAATATCTGCCTCAGGAAGGAAGGGATATTGTCTTTGCGGTGCCTCTGTTTTGCTTGAGAACTAGGTCGATAGCTCTGTTTTGTGACAACTCTGTGAAAGCAAGGCAGTTATTAAAGCAAACCAATCCAAACCTTCCCTGCAGAAGCCAGGTTTGTGGGATAATATCCAAATCCTTTTCAATGGTAACAGGACAGATAGATAGATACATCACACAACTCAGGTCATACACACACATACATATGTATACAAATGTGTATGCATATATGTATACATGTATAAATGTACATATAAAAATACACAGATATGTGTGTTCATCTGCATATATATACATTTATATTTGTGTGTGTATATATATATATCTATATCTTGAAATTAGATCCCTGCTTTGAGAAATATGGAACCACACACAAGGAATAAGACAGAACCTATAAATAATGGTTCTAACCTCAATTTTCACCAAAAAAAATTATATTTTGTTATGTTTTTGCCCTAATGAGAGAATAATCCACTGATCTATCTTTTCATCAGGAAGGCTTTGTATTGTGTAGAAAGTATACCAAGCAGAGGGTAGCTCAAATACATTCTAGAACCACATATACAGATTCAATCTAGAAATATGAATATGTAGGTATAAGTGACTTAGGGCACCATAATATTTACAGTAAAGCAGTGTGATACATTGGATGGAGAACAGGCCTTTTGGCTTGTTTGGAAGTCTCAAAGACCTGGTTTGGGTTCCACCTCAGTCACATACAGACTATGTGACCCTGGGCAAGTCACTTAACTTGTCAGAGTCACATAATCCTCAAAGACCATAAGTTACAAACCGGGTACAAATCTGTTTTGATCAAGAGAGTTTCCTTATTATTCAGTATTCCAATCAAATCACAGCCCCAATTGAAAAAATACGTGCATTTGCTATTAAGGAATTCTGATCAAACTTCAGGTATATTCAATTCATCAAACATTAATTAAATGCCTCTTCTATGCCAGCCACTGGGAATACAAAGACAAAAATGGAACATTCCCTGCCCTCAAGGAGCTTACATCCTTTCTGAGAAATAATAGTATTATAAACAAGTAAAACAGAGTAATTTCAAGGGGGAGAGGTCCTGATGATTAGAATGGACTCAGGTAGGATCTGGCACCTTAGCTGTCCTTGAAGGAAACAAGGGATTCCAGAAGGTAAAGTACTTGATACAGGAGTGACCACTTGTGCAAAGACACAAAGATGGGAGACAATGAGATAGATCATTCTTAACAAAAGCCCTCAACAAAGACAAAGGAGTGGGTTAGATGAACTCTAGTTCTATTCCCATTTTATCATTCTGTTTCTCTGAGCCTATCTATCTATAGTTGAATTTTCTAAAATATTACATTATTTCTAAACTGGAATCTGATATCTAAAGATAATAGTTGCATCAGGTTAGGTTTCCTAACTAGCAAACATTTTTTTTTTGATAAAGAAAATAGCTTTTATGCTGTCCTGACACCTTCCATCCCTCCCCCTCTTCGTACACACTCGCCTATAACCTAGTACGGCACCCTCAAACTGCCCACCCAAGTGGTTCTACTTGAAGCACTTTCTCCCTCACACCCCATCCCCCCCTAGCAACTCCCTCCCATGTCCTCATTTAGGGCCTCAAACAAAAAAAGCCTTTTACAGGATTCTCCCAGGCACAGCGAGAGAAAAGCCAGCTTTGAGGAGCTTGCCAGGGAGGGCGAAGGCCTCTCTTTGAAAACTGTCCTCCAGTTTGCTGACTCGTGGGACTTGGCACGCTCATGGAAAACCACCATGGAGAAGAAAGGCCTCGGATGAGCCCCCACTGGCGCGCTCCCCTCTCCTCTTTTCATCTAGTCCAATTTGACACCCTCAAGGGGGAGCTGGCAGGGTAAAGTATGGTGAAGACTGTTTGTCAGGGCACCAGCCCTCTTCTCTAACTGTGACCCATACATCTTAAGCAGGACAGGCACTTCCCGACAGCTAAACAAAGGCTGGGAAAAGGACATAAGTCCCTGCACCCTCTCACACAGAAAGCCATTATATCCTGTCCTTTTTGTCACTCCCTTTGGGCCTACCTGACAGTTCTGTGTTTGTAGGACATGCAGAAGCAGACAGCTAAGGACAAGGGACCAGCAGTAGGTGAATGGGTTTGGCAAAGAAACGACCACGAAAAAGAAGGAGGAAAACTCCATCTGACTCGAAGATATATTTGCTGCTTTGTTCCAGGGCAGCAATGAGACTGTGTTAATTCAGGAGATGAAAACTCAGGTTCTGGTTTGGATTTTGGCTCAAATACTCTTAATCTTATAGTAAATTATATGGCTTTAGAGTGCCTTAGCTTCTCTCTCTGCACAATGGGAATGTTGCATATTGTAGTCCTCAGAGGATGGCTGGGGACAAAGTATATACAATAAAGGAATACTGTTGATGAAGCAATTAATTTGTAAGGGTGAATTAAATCAATTTTATTGGGTTTATTAAGTGCCTAGTAGGTGCCAGACACAGTGCTAGGCCCTAGGGATACCAACAATCCTTCCCTCAAAGACGTTAGGTATTTAGTAAAGTGAACTCTGATAAATTCAGGGCCTGTGTTAATGTTGAAGTCATTACTTATAATCAAGGAATAAATGAAAAAGAGAACTTATGGACTATGTCACACCGTAGATCTCTTTATTTTTCTTCCTTTGGTCTAAAATCCTTCCACAGTCCTATATGCCCAGCTACTTTTCTTCCACTTATAAATGCTTAAATGGTTTTGACATCAACACTCTTAGGGATTATCTGAACCAGGTGAAGACTCTGCCAACCACAAGAAGCTAGTCTGAAAATCCAGAAACATAGGAACAAGAAGAGAAGCCAGTGGTCCTTGGAAGCATGGCAGCCCTTAGTCACCTCACCCCACCCCCTCCTCAGCTCTCATATCTTAAGAGGAAAAATAGAGCTTAAAGAAACAGTGTCACCCCCTTACCTGCATCACCTCTTCCAAGGTGCCATTTTTATTAGAAGGTGATGCTAAACATTATGGAGAGTAAGCTTCTCAGTCCTGTGTTCCCACCAACACATCAAATTAAGACAGTGCCACCTAATGTAAATGTTAGTTTTCTTGGTCTTAAGTGATGTTTTCTGAGGAAAACCCTTATGATTTACAGATCAAGAACTTCATCCATGGGAATGCACTGGTGAATTGACTAGTTCCTAACCAGGTCAAGATGACATCAGAATGTTATCTAGACCTAGAAAATGAAAGTACTGATATAGACCTCAGCAAACTACAGCCTTGGAGCCATGCCCCCTCCCCCCATTGCCTGCTTTGTATGGGCAATGATTTTTTAGTTTTAAAATACAGTATTATTTTATCACAAACAAGAGACTTAAGAGAATTACCTAAACGTGGGAAATTCACTTCAGTTATTTAGTGACAACATAATACATACATACATACATACATACGTACATACATACATACATACATACATACATACATACAGATAAGGATAAAACCTACGTTTTCATTGATATTGGAAATTCATAGAGGAAGAAACAGACTTAACCAATTCAGGCTGGAACTTTCTCTGAAACTTACAGTCATGGAGAGCTATCTAGAACTCTGAAAGATCACACAGCTGGGACATTTCAGAAGCTAGACTTACGCCTCCTGACTCCAAAATGCCTTCCTGACTGGGTTCAGTTCTCTGTCCACCACATAACATTGTCTCCAACTCTTAACCTTTTAACTAATTCATTAACTAGCAATCTCTTCATCTTTTTATCTTTTATTTAAAAATTTGATCTATGATTTCATTGGCATTGGGAGCTCCAAGTAAGGCACTTGGTCTACCAAGGCAAATCTGCACCTTTCCTGAAAATTAGAGTCTTAGAGAGCTCACTGGGGTACTAGAAGGGTACCAGACCAAGGCCAAACAGCCAGTATTGGTCAAAAGCAAGGCTTGAACCCAACTTCCTAACTCAGAGATCAGTTCTTTATCCACTATATTACACTGCCTCTTTTTACTCTGTAAGTAGATAATGAACTAAATCATTGGTTTGACTTTTTTTTTTAACTTTACAACTAGTTAATTAGTAATTTCCATTACCCCTTAGGGACATCTATCCTCAAAGTTCACCCCAAAAGAAAATGGGTCTGAGAGAAATACTCAAGTCACTTTCTCTAAACTGAGTCCCTTGGGAAGGTGGTAGGCAAGAAAAAAATCTGTGTGAAATTTTATAGGTTCATTGGGTCAAAGACCTAGAGCTAGAAGCATACTTAGAGACCATTTAGCCCAACTCCCCCCTTTTACAGATGAGTTAAAGGAGGCCCAATGAGGTTATGTAATTTGCCCAAGACCACACTGGTAGTATCACAGTGAGGCTATGAACCTAGATTTTATTTTTCCAAGCATTTTATTTTTAAGTATTTTATATTTATAATTTAAATTTAAGTATTCCAAGTATTTTATTTAAATATTTTATTTTTAATTTTATAGATACCTTTTATTCTCACAACACATTCATTTTTTTTTTTTAGGCAATTGGGGTAAGTGACTTGCCCGGGGTCACACAGCTAGTAAGTGTCAAGTGTTTGGTCTGAGGCTGGATTTGAACTCAGGTCCTCCTGACTTCAGGGCCAGTGCTCTATCCATTGCGCCACCTAGCTGTCCTCAACACATTCATTTTTGAACATATCCCTGTATCTCCTCCACCTAACCAGCCATACCCTGTAATAAAGGATAAAAAAAAATGATCAAAAAAAAGCAGTTGAGTATTGTAAACCAATGCATCAACTAGTCTGAAGGTATAAGCAATATTCTATCCATAGTCCCCACCTTTACAAAGAAGGAAGGAAGGTTCACTGACTCCTCTGAGTAAACTCTCCACAAGAAGGCTGATAGCACATAGAACAATACCCAGAGAGAAAGAGAAAAACAAAACCAAACCAGTAGTCACAGCTGAGAAGGGTGAGGCATAAATGGAAATCAGAGGCCCCTGAAATCTGCCTCTCTTAAAGATAAAGGGCGAGCAGCCCTTGCAATTCTTGAAACTACCGAAACCCAGGCAACAGCTTGTAGGGACCAAGAAAAGGAAACAGGTTCTGGCTTCCACGATCACAGGGTCGCCATTTCCTTGTTCACACACAGCACTCTCGCTAGGCCAGAGCTGTTGAAGCCTTTCACCATGTTAGTCATTGCCTTCAGAACCTGCAGGCACATTACTTATTGTTTCTTACGGCTTCCTCATTTGAGGAAAGCCTCAGTTCTTCAATAGGCCCACGGTTATCAGATGCCCAAGTATTAAAGAAGGACATTGAAGGCAGAAATGAAGGAGGTAGCAGAATATACATTTAATCCCTAAAAAAAAAGAAGAAAAAAAGAAAAGAAATCAAAAGCTAAAATCCTACCTGTAAACAAACTAAAATTCTGTGAATTGTGAAACTGAACACCATGACAAAAAAAAAATTTAGCATATGGAATTGAGTACTGCATAATTATCATGCCCAAGCTTGACTCCAAGCAGGTGGCAAAGTAAATACAGAATTGGACCGGAATATTTGATTTCAGATGCAACTTTGGACCATAAGCAAGTCACTTACCCTTTGTCTGCCTCGGTTTCCTCATTTGTAAAATGGGGATAATACAGCTACCTCATAGAGTCATTGTGAGAATCAAATGAGATAAAAGCTGTAAAGCACTTAGCACAGTGTCTGCAGGTAGTAAGCACTATATAAACATTAGCTATTTATTATTATTTTTCTCCTTTGTGTTCCTTTCTTAGCTGGCATTTTAAATATGCTACATTTAAATATACTATATAACCTCTTGTCCAACTTGCATTTTTAAAACAGAAGTTTCATGTTAATTATTTTCTTTTTCAGGTGGGATTTTATTTTAAATTTTTATGCAAATGCCTACTTTATTTTACTTTACTTTCATTTTTGAACATATCCCTTCCCTTCCCTTCCCTTCCCTATCAACCCAACTCTTGTGAAAAAGAATGCCCCTCCCCAAAAAGAAGTTCAGAATAATTAACCAGCACATCAACTGTATTTGTCATTTCTGCACCAGAGGTATCACACCAAGGCCTGCAGGCTTATAGCTATATTTCACTGGCCTTGCCCCAATTGCACCATTTTTTGTATCAGTGGAGCTGGGATATCTGGGAGTAAGAGAATATACTATCTGATCTTTGTAGATATAATTAGTACTCTCTCTCAAAAATTATTGGACTCACTTAAAGTTATGCTAGTCCTGCCAGTGGTATGTTGATGTGGGGAGGAGATGAGGGCAGGGGGTAATTGACTCATGAGCAGGGGAGCCACTCTGCATGGGGACTACTCCATTCACGCCCTACCCTGGCCAGTAGCCTCTGTGGGATCCCTGGTCAGGGAAAGCTGGAGCAGTGTGTGACTGGTAATTATGCTAATTCCTCTGAGCTGCCGCTGTTGCTAAAGCATGCATGCATGCATGCGCGCGCGCGCGCACACACACACACACACACAGCCAACTTTGGAAGCAGTCGTAAGAAAGCCACATTGCTGGTGGCTATAGTGGCTTCTAACTAAGGAAGGCGGTTTGGGGAAAGGGAGAAGGAGCGGGTGGGGAAGGCAGAAGAAGGAGGGTTTGGAGAGGCTCAGGTTGAAGCATTTGTAAGCACTCATGACGGTAAGTTAAATTCCATATGGGAACACTTCACAGCACATTTAGTAAGAGTAATGGCATAAATCTTGCCCATAGCTCTGTCACACTGAGCCCATGCTGACAAGTGAGGGGAGGTTGCTGGCTTTGCGGTGGGAATCGCTGGGTCTCCTCATTAGTGGAGCGAGAAAAAGCCTAGTGGGAGTCTACTTCCCATTGCATTCATCCTCAGAATATTTCAAGGCAGAGAAAGCAGCCCCTGGCAATGTCATGATGTCTAGGAGATGAAATAAAACCATTACATTTTCAAGTATTTTGTGAGTGTCTTTAGAGGCTCTGCCTTGCTCACTCAGTGACTTTGGAGTGGGGAAGGAGGATGTAAGAGCTAAAGGTACGAGGGGGTGAGGACCAAAGGAATCCACTACCCGAGGAATCACTGTGTGGTGTGTGTGTGTGTGTGTGTGTGTGTGTGTGTGTGTGTGTGTGTGTGTGTGTGTGTGTGTAGTAAGAATAGCTCTATTTACTGCAGCAGAGAGAAGCAACCTCCGTGCTGCCTCTGAGACCGGACAGACAGCCACTTCTAGGGTAGCTCAGCCTTTTCTTATTTTCAAAAAGTCAGGCTGCAAAGCATGCCAATATTTTTTCTTGCATAGTATTGCTGCTTAGGACCTTAAAAGGAATAGAATAAAGGCCGAGTGGTATAGTAGACTGAGGATCAGAAGCCTTGGACTCTGCCCTTACCTGGGTGATTTCACTCTCTCACTGAATAATAATATTATTAACAATAATAATAATAATATCTCTTTAAGGCTTATAAAGCACTTTACATATGGTATGTCACTACTCTGTCAGTTAAGTGTTATTATTATCATCTCCATTTTATAGGTAAGGAAACTGAGGCAGAAAGATTCAGCTAGCCAGTGGCTGAGGAAGGATTCCAGCTTAGCTCTTCCTGATTCCACATCAGGCATTCTATCCAGTAATGTTACCCTACGTGTTTCCTCATCTCTAAAATTGAGTCATCTGATTTCCTAAGGTCTCTTCCAACTATAAAGATCTATGATTATCCATAGACTTTCAGGTCCTTAGGGTTATTATGGAGGATAGAGGCAGGGACAGGTTTGGGGGAGGAAGCGATTTCCTTAGACTCCAAGATTTGGAGTTTCAAAGGACCTCAAATCATCTCATCCAAATTCCTTATTTTACACATGAGGAAATGGAGGCTCGATGACTTGACCAGGGTCGCACAGCAAGTCAGTCAGCAAAGTCAGGATGTGAACTCAGATTAGACTCCAAATCCAACATCTTTTAACTGCAGCACATCTCCTCCCCACCCTCCTTGCTCCAGCTTTGCTTTGGTATGTGCAGACTAGAAGGTTCATGTTAGAGCTTTTTGTATGAAATATGGTTATTACAAGGTGTGGCCCCTTAGACATTAGCTTCTATATTATTTTGACTTTATGACTTCCTGTAATATTACTGAGTATTGTCATCTTGCTAACAAAGGCTGATGCATTTTTCTCCTCTCTACAAGGTTCTTGACATTTAAGGTATCATCAAAAGGTTTCTGAGGTTTTGGGGCTAAAGCTCTGAAAGTATTGCTTCCTGTTCCCTCAGCGACACAGGTATTCATGGCAGTTTCAGACGTGGCCCCACCAACCTGCCTGCCCTTGTTTTCTATTGAAGCCTCCTAGTCATCTTTCATATCGCTTCATCAAAAGGTAAACCAAATTCAATGAATTTAAAAGAAGGCTAGATATCTATCCTCATCCATCCCACCTGGTTCAGAATCAATTTCAAACCTAGGGTTGGCATACCTCCGTGGAATAGTAGAAAGAGCTCTGGGTTAAAAAGATCCCACTTCTGGTCCCAGCACTGTCCCTAATTTGCTGGATGACCTTGGGAAAAAAGCATTCATCCCACTCTGTTGAGGAAGTACAATTGACAGGACTTGACAATTGATGGAATGTGGTGTGTGATGGAGAAGAATTAAACATGATTCCAAGATTTCTAATCTGGGTGGTTTGAAAAAGGGCAAAAAACAATAACAAAGGAAGAGTAATCTTGAGTGAATTTAGGGGGACAGGTACCCTGCAGGTATTTTGAAGAGGTGAACAAACAAACCCAATTGTCCCCACGGGCAACTCTCTTTGATGCACCCTATATTTCAGCTAGTTAACCTAATCAAATTTTACTACTGCACTTTGTATACTTCTTTGCCTCTATCACACCCTACCTTGTATGATACTTATCTGTTTCCTCAACTGTCAGATCAAGGGCTTGAACAAGACAATCTCTGTGATCTTTTCTTGCCTCTAAATGTTAATGGTTCTCATATTCCCAATACAGTGCAATCAGTCACTTATCCAGTGTTCTGTGGACAAAGCTGCACTTTTCCTGGGTGGAAGGAGCAACAGTGCCTGAGTCCACCGAAAACTTTTTTAAGGAGCCTAGAAATTTTCTCTACCTGCCTCGTCCAACCCTGAGCCTTTATTATAATTACCGACTTCATATTCATCAAGTTGCGTAGTTTTTTTCAAGAAGCTGTCACATATGTCAACTTCACCACTAGGACTCTTAGGAGTCTAAATGCAAAATACAAGTACTTTTTCTATTCCTTGCCAGCTGAGAGAACATTTTTCCCACACTCACCCAAAAATACATTGAACCCCTCCCTGACCATTTTATGCATAAAGGAGAAAACAAGACAAAAGGTGCTTCCAAATTATATCAGATTCCTTGGCTGGGAGAAGGCAAATTCAGAGCTAAAATTGGATGAGAACTGGTGGGCTCTGAAAAGAAGCTGTACCTACACGGTTTTCATGTATTCAGAAGAGTTCTCTGTCCATGACCACTCCCATTCTCTGTTCTGGGCGTCGACTATGAAAAAATCTAGGGGTTTAGGGATGTAGATGTTCTAGCCCCTAGTCCCACCCCGCCCAGGTGGGAAGCTTGGACAGGTGGGTGACCTAGAGCAGTGTCTGTGGAAATCTGTGCCCTGTTTTCTCCTCCCCATTTACTCTCAACTCTTCCTCTACCACCCCAATTACGAGGTACGTAACCAGGATGACAGGCCTAATCTGAAATCAGGAGCCATTTTTTCAAGAAAGGCTGAAAATGGACTGTTATTATTGGTATAATAATAATAACTTGCATTTCTATTGCACATTATATTTCCAAAGGGCTTTTGTTAACAACAAAATTACAGAGTAACGTAAGAAAGGCCTACTGTACTGAAATGGTAGGGTTAGGGGAAACAAGCATCGGTTTTATCCCATTTTTTTTCAACCACTACAGCCCTTAGCAAATCTGATTTTCCTTGACAACCTTGTGTAGAAGTTTATCCTGTCGTAGCAACTTTTGAAATATTGATTGTGGCAGCAAGGCTGGGCAGACTACATACAAACCCTGGGGAACCAGGCACTGTGAATTGAGCTTCTTACAGTGTGTCTGTGTGAACCCATGCCCCACTTCACACGCACATACCCACCCTCCCCACAACCACCTCCAGTCTCCAAGAGAGTAATTAAATTTCTGTGTGTCTTCATTTCCTCCTAGGTAGAACAGGGGTAACAACACTGACCTGTCTCACCAGGCAGCTGTAAGTAGGAATAACTAATTAATGTGGATAAAGCATTTTGGAAAGACTAAAACACTCCATAATAATTAACATGGTTTCTGCTTTCATAAATACAGTAGCTATGGATGGCATCAACATCCTTGCCTGGGCAGCTGTTTTTCCTAGCTATGCTCCTGTCAGAGCCCTCCCAGCAGTTGTAGGCGTCCTGGCCACCTAAGACTAAGCGTTGTCTAGATGGATGATTCCAGGGTCATTTGCATGAGACCAAGACACTTCTCCATTGCATTATGGGTCTGACAGTGAGGAAGTCTCCAGGACTAACACTGGTTCTTTTAGGTTGGGCTATTTGAAAAATCAAAATGAACCTCAGATGATTTATTTTTATTCATCATGATTGTGAAAATATATATTCATGGTCTGCATGCATGGAGTGGATGGAATGTACATACAAGTACATTCTAGAAAAGCTTATGCAGAGCTCTCTAACCATCTAACAAATGCCCTGTAAAATCAAAGAGATCTGAAGTCTAGAGATCTGGGCCCTCCCCTAGAGGCAGCTGCCTTTTTTGTGTTCTCTCCTTCAGAATGCTTGAGGAGTGGTTGACCATTCACCCTAAATTCACTCCTTTTTCTGATCACTCTTCCTTTGTCATTATTGGTTTTTGCCCCTTCTCTGATGATTCAACAGCCCAGATTACAAACCTTAGAGTCATTTTGATTCTCTTCCCTCACACCCCACATCCAATCATTTGCCAAGTCCTGTCAATTCTACTTCCACAACACAATGGACATCAGGCCTTTCCTCTCCATTCAGAAGGCCATTACCCTAGTTGAAGATCTCACCTAGATTATTATAATAGTATTCTAACTAGCCTCTTGTTCCTACCCTTCCCAATCCATCCTCAACACAGATACCAAAATAATCTTCTGAAGGCACAAGCCTGACCATTTTCTTCCCACTGCTCAAAAACCTTCAACAGCTACCTACCACCTCTAAGATAAAATACCAACTCCTTAACCTACCATCTAAAAACCCTCTATAAAATAGCTCCAGCTTTATTTCCTACTACTGTCCTTCATCTACTCTCTATTTCAGCCAGTTGCTCCATTCAGATCTTACTAAAGCACTTTTCACACTCCTTTACCTCCATCACACTCTACCTTATGATATGTGTTTACATATTAACTCCCTTGGACTCCAAATGTAAGCTCTTTGAAGACAGGGGCATTGCCTTTTTTTTCCCCCCTAATCTTTTATCCCTAGCACAGTGCCCTGAACATTTGTGGTGGGGAGGAACAGAGTCTGGACCTGAGATTTCATTGGTTTAGGTGATACTTGGTAAGGGTCCCTTTACTAATGCAGATAAATTGGAAACATAGTCTTAGAGATGTTGCTTAAAACACTAAAAGGGTAAATCACTTGACCAAGGCCAAAGAATTAGTACATCTAAGAGGTAGAATCTGAACTCAGGTCTTCCTAAAGGAAGCTTGCTCTCTTTCCACTAAGCCAGGATACTTTGTATATGACAGACTTTTAATAAGTTCCTAGAAAAGCCCTCTGTACTTTGCTGAATAAGGAGACAAAAACAAAGCAGTCATATCTTCAAGAGCAGGGTCTCTTTTATCCTATTGTGGGGAACAACATATACATGGAGAAGTAAATAGAAAACCTACACAGAATTAATGTGATGTTAGTGGGGAAATAAGGACAGCATTAACAACCACAGCAATCTAGAAAGGCCCCTAGGGGCAGCTAGGTGGTGCAGTAGATAGAGCACCGCCCCTGAAGTCAGGAGGACCTGAGTTCAAATCTGACCTCAGACACTTGACACTTGCTAGCTGTGTGACCTGGGTGAGTCATTTGACCCCAATTGCCTCACAAAGAAAGAAAAAAAGAAAGAAAGGCCTGTGCAGAACATCACTTAAGCTTAGCCAATAAGAGAATTAGGGATTTCAAGAGGAGGAACTGAAAAGAGATAATATCTCAAGAATTGAGGGAAAGCCAGGACTAAGGCATCCATGCCAGAGTTGGAATGTCTTGCATGGGAAGCTGTAAGTTTGCCATTCTGACTAAAAAGAAAAACACATGACAGGGAGCAATGGGAAATTGGTCTGTAAAGATAAGTTGGAACTAGATTGTGAATGGTTTTAAATTAAGCAAAAATAGGAATTGAAAGTGAAAACTACATTGGAAAACTCCAAGAAACAAAAGAGGCCACGGGTTACGCACAATGTGAGAGCTTTCTTAATGAAGAGACTCAGAAACCATTGGGCACAGCAAACAGCAAAGACATCACAAAAATGAAATTAATGATACTGTAAAAGACAGAAAGTGACTAGCTCCAGACATAGCATCCGTCATCAGAAGAAGCTATCTATGTGTGGTCAGATCACTGGCAGGTTAGAGAAAAGGCCAAAGTAAATACCAGCTTAGAACAAAGCACAATCAAGAAAAGAAGACACGTCTTATGATTAGAGTAGCTACAAACTGACCGATTTAAACCAGCTGCCAACTCCAAGACATGGGGATTGATCCTGACCCAACCATTTCTTACAGAAGTTTCTTGGGGGGCCATGACCCAAAAATTCTTCACCTAATGGTCAACCTACTGGTGGTGAATGAATGAATGAATGAAAAGCATTTATGAAACATTTAGTGTGTGTCAAGGACTAAAGATACAAATAAAAAAGCAAGACAGTCTCTGCCCTCAAGGACCTCACACTCAAAGATTGGGAGAGAAGACATAAGTGGTCAAGAAAGATTGTTTTGATTTGAAAAGTAATGGAGATGGTGGGTGGAGACATAAGGGAGTCAAAGACGATATGCCTTAGCAGTAGTAATGGCAGTGCTGATTTCATTACTGTTCTGAGAGCAAGAGATGAAAAGCAGACAGAAGAGATATGTGTGTGTGAGTGAGAGTCTGTGTGTCTGTGTGTGTTAGGGCTAGGGGAATGGGGTGGAGCGAGGTGACCTAGCCCTTGAACAACAGTCACTGTCTGTGACCACAGACTGTTCTTGGGCCCTTGCCAGTTATGAAAGACCTTAAACTCCGCTGACTCAACCTTTACAAGGGCTAAGGCTCCATCCGTGCCATGGTGTGGCATCAAAGTAGAGAAGTTTAACTAAGTTAAAATGGTTGCCACAACGAGGAGGCCTCCAAAACCCAGCAACAAGCTCAGCCAGCAAATATGTGTTCCCTTGCCAAGTGGGCAGACATGGCAGCCAAGGGCAATATTGGATTAGATCGCACACTCATTTGTAAGACATAACAGACGTCAGGGTCCCCTGATCTCTGATATGGGGATGCTTGAGAAAATGGGATTGGTTCAGAAGGCATAGTCAAAAATGAAGTGGTATCTGACATCATGACAAAATCATTATCACTGGGCCTCTTGGTTCGTTCTGGCCCTCAGACCTCAGGCACCTTGCTGTATAGACCGATGTACAAGATTTTTCCAAAGAAACACACCACACAGTGAAGCATACATCCAGACACAGGGAAAATTCATCAGTTGTGGCCAGCCTCTATATATTTACCTGGGGTAATTAAATTACACCTGCAGTGTCATGAACAACCTCCTTTTGTCCGCTGAAGAGTAGGGAAGGTGATAACATATCTACAAAAGGCATACTGCTGGTTGGCTATCGTTTTTATAATTTATTTTTTATTTAATTATTTTACTTTTAATTTTTATTAATTGTTCTTTAAATGTTAATTTAAAATTTTTTAAATTAACTATTTTTTCAAATGAGCATTTATTTTCTCTTCCTTTCACTTCCTAATCCCCCAACATACACTGAAAAAAGAAAAAACAAAACCACTATGCCAAATATACATGTAACAAATTTTGTCAAGCAAAACAATTGCCATATTGTCCATGTTCAAAAATGTGTCTCATTCTGCAGGAGGGGGACACCATTCTCCATCATCTGCCCTCTAGAATCATGGTTGATCATTGCATTGATCAAAGTTCTAAAGTCTTTCAAAGTTTTTTTTTTTATTTTACAATGTTATTAGAGTATAAATTGTTCTCCTGGTTCTGCTCATTTCACTCTGCATTCGTTCATACGTATCTTCCCATGTTTCTTTGAAAACACCCCCTTTGGGGGGCAGCTAGGTTGCGCAGTGGATAGAGCACCAGCCCTGAAGTCAGGAGGACCTGAGTTCAAATCCGGCCTCAGACCAAACACTTGACACTTCCTAGCTATGTGACTCTGGGCAAGTCGCTTAACCCCAATTGCCTTAAAGAAAGAAAGAAAGAAGGAAAGAAAGAAAGAAGGAAAGAGAGAGAGAGAGAGAGAGAGAGAGAAGAAAGAAAAAGAAAATACCCCCTTTGGAAGTACAATAGTATTCTATTCCATTTGTATATCATAATTTATTCAACGATTCCCCACTTGATGACTACTATTTTAGTTCCAATTCTTTACTACCACTTAAAGAGCTACTATAAATATTTTGTGTACATGGAGGCGCTTTTCCTCTGTCTTTGATCTCTTTGTGGTAGTAGGCCTAGTAGTGATATTGCTGGATGAAAGGATTTGCACAATTTAGAAACTTCAAGGACATTAAGCCAATCTGATTTCCAGAGTGACTGTGCCAATTCACAATTCTACCAGCAGTAGAATATCAATTTGCCTATTTTCCCTGGCCCCTCCAACATTAATCATTTTCCCTTTTTTAAAATAACTTTGCCATTCTAATAGATATGAGATGGAACCTCAGAGTTATTATCAGTGATTTGATGGTTGGCCATCTTTCCATTGGTTTATATTACATACGTCCCCATTTTTAAGTTCAGAATTTCCATTCCTACAGAGCTTCCTTCCTACCTTTCTCTTGAAGGGTTGATTTGTGTATAATTGCTGTTCAGTCATCTAGTCCTGTCCAACTTTTGTGACCCCATGGACCACATTACACCAATACTGTCCATGGGGTTTTCGTGGCAAAGTACTGGAGTAGTTTGCCATTTCCTTCTCCAGCCCCTTATCAGAATAATGTTTTTAAGTGCACCAAAAAAATACATAGGATTACAAAGGAAAGTAACTATATTGAAATAAAAATATACTTTTTCCCATCTAAGTTCACATCTATCTACAGACCCCTTCAGGGATCCATCTACCTGTGCATCAGAGGTTAAGAACCCCTGATCTTGAATGAGAATACCTGCCAATTGGTTTTTGCTTAATTATTTGAAGATTCATATTAGCATTACCTTCTCCCAAACAAAAATGGCTCGAAACTGGTGGAAACTATGTATGTAAGCCACCTTTCCCTACTATCTACCTAGGAGCAATACTTCAGTTTCCCATTCCTTATGAGGGTTACTAGAAGCTCAGCTTTAAAACACTGGTTGTCTCTCAGTAAAGGGGATCCATCCTCTATCCGAGAAGTTGACCAATCTAGGATGACTTCACTTAGGGGTAAATATTTAATAACAGACTCTCCAAAAACATATGATACTTTGAAGTTGAATCTGCATTATTAATGTTGTCTCCATCACTTTCTTAAGTCTTGACAATCAGCAAAACAAGAAATCAAGCCTTGATTTGTAGCATTTGCTAATTTATAAGGTGTTATACTGAAGACTTAACAATTGACTCTCAAGATCTGGTTTGAACTAGCCCCTTGACTTCACTGAAAAATTACAAGGAATACTGGCTATCCTGAGTAGGTCTGTTGGACACAAAAAAGAAATCCATGCTCAAGATCTCACAGTTTTAAAGACACTTGGGAACTGAAGCTCAAGACATATCTAAGAGGGGAAGACCCAAAAGAATGATAATCACAAATGGTACTTTTACCAAAGAAAGGGGATGGAGAGGACATTGGCAACTTCTAGCCCGTATTCCTACTTCGACATCACTGTAAAATCTTTGCAAGGCTGGTTTAACCACCTAAAAGCCCTCCCTAGTAAATAAGTGTTCAAAGAATTTGAATCATTTTCTAAAGAACTAAAAACTATAAATAATCATTTGAGTTATGCTTCAAATCAGTAATAATAAGAGAATGCAAATTAAGATGACTGAGATTTTACTTCCCACCCTATAAATTGGCAAAGATGGGAACAGTAAATGTCAGAGGGGTGGTGAGAAGACAGGCACAAAAATACACTATTGATAGAGCTGTGAATTTATCTAAATCCAAATATAAATCCAGAATTATGCAAGGAAAGTGATACCTTTTGACATAGCAATCCCAGTGCTGGGCATCCATGAGGAAGTGAAAGACAGAAACAGTGATCCAACATATATATCAAAATATTCATAATAGCTCTCTTTGTGGTAGCAAAGGGACGGAAACAAAGCAGATACCCACCATTTGGGGAATGGATGAAAAGGAATATTATAATACCATAAGAACTCATACATATGTGGACAGGACAAGATTTATATACTCTGATGCAGATTGAAATAAGCTGAACCAAAAACAATACACATAATGTCTGCAACAATGTAATGGAAAAGTCCCTAAAAGGAAGTTGAACTCTAACTGAAAACCACTAATGGTCCTAGAAAACAGATAATGCAGCATACCTCCCTCCTTCCAACAGAGAAGCAGGGCACTATTGAGGTCAAAGTATCATATATAGTGTCCCACACAGTCACTGGTTCTAGTGTTTCTGCTTAATTGTTTTTCTTTGTAACAGAGGAGAGTTTAATTGGCTTGGGGGAAATGGAAGTTAGGTGGAGGCATTTCTAGAAATGAGTATGACATAAAAGCAAGAGACATCAATAAAATTTAGTTGAAAAAAAAAAAGACTGGTCATTCATGCATTGTGGTTATCCTTGATAAAAACTTAGAACAGACAAGTTTTCCAGAGACACCTTTCTACAACAGACTACATCATTATAGTCACACAACTGAGAGATGGAATAAACACATAAGATTCTGCTATGAATGTTGTTGGTAGTGTTGTTTTTAAGCACTTGACCCAGTGGAATAAAATGCAGCCTTGAAGAGTCTACTCAAATAAGGTGTCAACCACACAGATGAAAAAAATTAGATGAGATTCTATGGCAGGTGCAACTACAGAGATAACTTTGCTCAGAAATTTGCTGAGCCCGATCTGAAATAAGGAACCAACCAGGGAGACACAGGCATATCTAAAATGTTCTCCATGGTGTCATGGTGGATGTCCTGCTAAAAGTACAAAGAGAAGGAGAATTCTCTTTTGATAAGTTCTCCAAGTGTATCTGGTATTCTTAACCTCCTTGAGTAACTTCAACCTCTTTAAATATACAATGAGGAGACTGGACTGAATGAACTCCGATTTCCTTTCCAGCTTGAAAACTATGACTATAAAATATACACACATACATATACCTTTATATGTATATTCTTATGTGTGTGTATATTATACACACACAGCTTAGACAAGCACTCCAACTGGACAATGGGACAGACCCATCGTTGAGTAGTAGGACTGCCTCAGACTGAAGTACATTTGGGAAAGAGTATTTCGTTCATCCCAAGCTTCTTATCTTGGCAAAAGCCTATGTCTTCAACACCAGTATTCTCTCAGTGATGTGAAACAATACCTCAGTCTCAGAAAAAAAAAAAGTAATCAACTTGCATGTATCACAAAGGACAACAGAAAGATGGTTGGTGGCTATAGATAGATTGGAGTCGAATCTTAGCAATGATGATTTGGATGTGGGGAATTACATAGAGGACATCCTTAAGGATATGCATGACCAGAAAATGGGGTGGACAATTGATTTGTCAAGAATAAGCAACAACACAGAAGCAGGTAAAGTACTCCACAGCTACCTTGGAGTAAGAGCCAGAGGAAGGGAAAGGAAGGAACAAATATTTATTAAATGCCTACTATGTACCGGGCATTGTGCTAAGGGCTTCACAAAGATTATTTTAGTTGATCCTCACAACAACCCTGTGAGGTAGGGGCTGATATTATCCCCATTTTACAACTGAGGAAACTGAGGCAGACAGAAGTTAAGTGACTTAACCAGGGTCACACAGATAGTTAACTACCTGAGGCTGGATTTGAACCCTGGTATTTTGAATCCAGGCTCAGTGCTCCCTCTACCTTGCTACCTGACTGTCCCAAAGGGAAGCCTCCAGTGCCTTGGGGGAGACAAAAATTACACAGGATAAGATGGGTCACAATCTGCACCACTGTACTAAAGAGATCATTGATCTATTGAAGTATGTTTTCCCAACAAAATTGAATATTTTCCTATCTTTAATATTTTTTCCTTCAATTCCAAAACCTAGATTATTGCAAACACTAATCTTACTTCCCTTGTAGAATTTTATATTCATGTGCTTACTAGAGTCCCCAAAAAAAGCTATTCATCTCACCCACAAACCAAATTTTTATTATATTACCATTATAATTATGTTACATTATTATATTACCTATAAAGGTAGTAAATGACAGAGCTAGGTTTTGAATCTCAATCTTCTGGTTCCAAATTCCACTGAATCATACGGCTGTTTACTGCTCTGTGGTTTGTGCCTCATCCTTCCAAAGCTCCTCAGGCTTCACCATGATTTGCTGTATAGCACTGCTCCACACCAAAGGTTAGTTGCTTCTCCTACATGCCAAAGAGGTGGTTCTCTAGTAGCCAGCATGAGCCCTATTCCCAACAGCTAGTCTGGAGCTTGTGATGTTTCAATTCAGTTCAGTTCAATTCAATTCAGCAAGTGCTTGGTTTGTTGTGTCTACAAGGCACAGTACCCACTCAGTGTTGTTTTTATCCCTGCTGCCTGTGCTATCCCATTACTGCATTAAACTATGTCAGTTTTGGCAGATGCTCTGGTAAAGTGGAAAGAACAGTGAAAAAAGAGTCAGGAGACCTGAGTTCTAGTCAGCTTTGCCACTGACTCAACAACTGGAAAGTCTTCAAGCACGGGTCCAGCGATGAGTTGTGTATCTGTCGTCTGAGAATCAGCCCAGCCAAGCTCTCAAAGACTGCTCACTAAAGAAGCATCTGCTAGAGGTCAACAGCAACTCATAAAAGTGAAGAGGAGTTGCCCATTGGTATCAGTCAAGGAGGTACAATACTCAGCCAAACAAAATCACAGTTCCCAATGTATTTAAGTAAATATTCTTCCCAACCTGGCCCCTTCTTGCCTTTCTACTCTTCTTATACATAACTAGCCTCCATGAACTTTTGATCTAGCCACACTGGCATACTTATGTTCCCCACTTATGTTGTTACATCTCCCATCATCATATATTTGCACTGGATGTCCCCATACTTGGAATAGCCACTTTCCTCACCTCTGCCTCTTACAATCCCTGGTTTCCTTGAAGACTCAGATGAAGCCCTACATTCTATATGGAAGCTCTCCTGATTTACCTACCTGTAAGCAAGGATGTCCATTGCCATCACTTCTATTTGGCATGATAGTAGAAATTCTGGCTATAGCTATAGTAATTTAGCTCTTTGCGTCATAAATTACTAAACTATACATGCCCCTTTGACCCAGAGATACCACTACTAGACCTCTTCTCCAAAGAGATCAAAGAGGAAAAAGACCTATAGGTCTTATAAAATATTTATAGCAGCTTTTTTTTTTTTAATAGGGGCAAAGAACTTCAAACCAAGGAGAAATCCATCAATTAGGAAAAGGCTGTACAAATCATGGTATATGGATGTAATGGAATATTACTGCGCTGAAAGAAATAAAGAAAGCTTCAGAGAGAAAGATTGTGTGAATTGATACAATGTAAAGAGGCAGAACCAGGAGAATAATTTATGTATTAACACCAATATTGCAAATATGAATAATTATGAAAGACTTAAGGATTCTAAATCAATTAAATGATCAACCATGATTCCAGAGGACGGAAGAAAAAGAATCCTGCCTACCTCATGAGAAAGAGAGATGATACGCTAATATTTAAAATGAAAAACACATTTTGGAGCATAGCCAATGAGGGAATTTGTTTTGCTTGACTATACTCTTACTATACAAGGGTGTTTTTTTTTACTTAATTTTTTTTTCTTTCTCTTTGTTTTTTATTTTCAGTAGTTGGGGAGAGTCAAAAGGGCAAAAAAAAAGATGTTTATTCATTAAAATTATTTTTAAAATATCATTTTTTTGTAAATACTTATCACTGGGGTGATAAATGATTTTTACAACTTATACAGTGGGGAACAAAATTATCTAATAGCTTTGTTTCTGTATGATATAGCAGGAAGAGCACCAAATTTGGAGTCAGAGGACCTGACCTCTGTGACATTGGACAAGTCACTTAACTCTTTGGGCAGGAGTATGATGGTAAATGTTTAACAACCTACTTTTAAAAAAAAACAACACAGGTACCCACAATACTTTTAAATTTAATCTACTTTATAAACATTTTCCCCATCACTTTCTTAAGTCTAGATAATCAACAAAACAATAAATCAAGCCCCAATGTGTTGTGTTTACCAGTTTCCAAGATACAAATGTTCAAGGTGAATGAGGGGATCAGGATAAATATCATCTAAGGAAGGTCCTTTCCAGTTCTAAATTTATGATTTTGTGAACCCATGATTCTATAATTTCTTCTATGTGATTGCTCTAATCTATGAAAATGAACAAGTGTGTTTTTTAGTTGGAACAGTTCATGGAAATATTACTTATCTGCAGAATTTAGAGAAATATGCAAAGATTTGTATGATCTGATGCAGAAACAAAATAAGCAGAACCAAGAGAATGATATACGCAATGACTACAACAACGTAAATGAAAGGATAAGTAAAAGTAAGTTGAATGCTGAGTGATGGAAAAACCAATGAAGGTCCCAGAATGCTATAAACACTATCAGATAGCCTCTGTATTCGATATTTTTGCTCCATTGTTTTCCTATATTACAACGAAAGGTTCAGGGGCAGGAGGGAGGGGAAGACAGGGTGGAAAATCACTGTGATTTAAAGACAAAGAAACCAATTAAATATCTTTTTTAAAATTAATATTACTTTTTTCTGCAAAAGGAAACAAACAAGAAATACCCAGAATTGTTCATAAACATCAAGAAATATGAATTGCAAGGAGAAAAAATACTTCCCTTTTCATCAGCCATTATCATCCGTAAGCAATAGTAGGTGTTATTATTATTCAGTTATGAAAAGAAAAAAGTAATGGAATGTTTCATGACACTTGAGGCAAGTTATTTTATCTCTCTAGGCACCCGTTTTCTCATTAAAAAAAAAAAAGATGGGCTTGCAATTGATGACCTCTGTGGTCCTGCCCATCTCTGAATTTATGTTCCTGTGTAACCTCAGGCCTCTTTCTGCTTTATTTCCTCATCAGTAAAACAGAAATGATCTCTGCCCTGTCTGCTTCACAATATTGAAATAAGACTCAAACAAGGTAATCTATGTGAACATGCTTTGAAAAGCAAAAGATATTTTGAAAATTAAAGGTAAGATAATAACAATATTAACAATTTAATTTGGTTCCAACTCTTCATGATCTTAGATAAAATTCGGCAGGGCTGACTTTATCAAGTTTTTTATTGCGTACAAACATATCTTTTTTTGTTGGCTTTTTCCTCTTAAGGCTCCTCTACAGGCCCAACCAGCAACGTATTGGCATCCCAAGCTATTTGGACCCCTAAGATTACCAGCTTCTTTGACCTTGTTTTCCTGACCACACATATACTCATGACAGCTCTGGGTTATATGATTGAAGATTGTGAGTTAAAATATAGCCCTTGCAAAGGGCTAAAAGCTATCCTGCGGATGAATCAAAGCTATTTTCTTTCTTCCTTTGGTTTCGATGCTTTGGGTTCATATTTTCAATCTCCAGACAAGACCACGCCCAGATTGCCAGTCTGAGAGAAGTATGCTTTAAACCTATATGGCAGATGCAATTCTAATACAGTGTTTTTGTTCAGCACTTTTCATCATGGAGGCTTAAAGCAATTAAAGCCTTCACCTCTAGGTCTACTTTCCATCTACTGTGTATATATGTTGATTGTACCTCTATATACACATCTTGTGTCCACCATTAAACTGTAAACTTCTTGAAGGCAGGCTCTGTTTCGGCTTTTTCTTTGTATCCCCAACGCTTCGCACAATGCCTGAAACATCATAGTTTCTAATAGGAATATAGTAAGCACCTAATAAACGCTTTTTGATTGAGTGATCGATTTTCACTTCCGTCTTCCGTGCCTCATAGGCAGCAAATTGCTTAGTCTTTGTTTTTTTCCACAGGAAGTAAAAAACAGATCTTTGTGTAAGCAAGCAACTTGTCCAGTAACACGGAATGGCAGTGATAGCCGTAAGGGGAGCGTCTGTGAGTCTAACCGACAGCCTTCTTTCTGCTCAGTTCACTAGACCATGTTTCCTCTCACTTTCAATGACTAAAAATAAAGGACAACAAAAGTGACAGAAATGCATTCGTTATGAAAATTTAAATACCATCTCGAATCCATCTCTGGAGATACATAAAATCTCACTCCCCAGGCCCTACTCACATGCATTCCATTAAGTGGAAGCAGAGGCTTCCCACTAATCGGGTGCCTGACACCGGTCTTCTATGCCACCGATAGCTCCTTTCTCCATCATCAGTGAGTGAGCCATGGTGGCATCACTTGGCATGTACTAAGTGAAAACAAAGCTGAAAATGAGATTTCATCATTCTTTAGGCCTTCTGCACTTCAGTTTCCTCATCTAAAAGCTTAGACTGGATGAGGTGCCTTCTAGAAGGAAGAGCCATCTATCATTCTAGCATCAACACTTAAGTTCTACTTGGATCCTCCATCATCCAAGTCATGTTGGGCACGCTAGCAGAACCCGAGCACTAAGCAGACTCTATCGTGCTGGGAAAATGCTGCAAGTGTGGCCCCTGTGATGGAGGGAGGGTTTGGCTAAGTTTGTAGAAGCTCATGAAAGACTGGTGATAAGGCCTTCTGTGGCCACATCAACTCAAGTAGCCCATCTACTAAGCTGGTGAAGGGCGTAGCCATGCTGACAAAACCAATGACCTTTTACCTTAATTTTCGAAGTATCATTATCAGCATGATAATTTAATATTTATGGATCTGGAGGCAATATGGCTCCGTGGATAAAACACCGAACATTAAGGCAGGAAGACCTAGGTTCAAATCTCATCTCACACACTTGTCATCTGTGTGACCCTGGGAAAGTCACTTAATCGCAATGTGCCTCAGTTTCCTTATGTGTAAAATCAAAGGCTCTAAAGTACTTGATGGCCTCTAAAGTCCTTTCTAGCCCTAAATCTGAAATCCTATGATCTTACTAGGGGTAGCTAGGTGGTACCGTGTTTAGAGTGCAGGGTCTGGAGTCAGGAAGACATTATTCTGAGTTCAAATACTTTCTAGCTGTGTGACCCTAGGCAAATCACTTAATTCCTCTTGCCTCAGTTTTCTCATCTGCAAAATGAGCTGGAGAAGGAAATGGCAAACCACTCTACTATCCTAGCCAAGAAAACCTCCAACAGGGTCATAAAGAGTTGTACATGACTGAAATGACTGAACAACAATGATCTTACTGTATGCAAGGAACTATGTGAGGTGATGCAGATAGTAGCTAAAAGACATCCTTGAGAGGGATCTGAGAGATTACAATAACTGAGATTTACATAATGCTTTTACAACAACTGACAACAATATAGAGGTTTATAGCTTTGAAAAGTACTTTCCTCATAATAAACCAGTGAGGTAGTCAGGATGGGTGTTATTAAATTCTCTTGCAGGAGAGGATAACTGGGAGATTTAGTGACTTGTTCATAACCAAACAGACGGCACTTCTCTAAGGGGATTGGCACTGAAGCCTCCCAACTCCAAGTTCAGTGTACTACCCACAATACCACACTGCCTATAAACAAAAAAAAAAATCTGAAATCATTGCATGGCCTCTACACAGTGGCTTCAACAACGTTTAAAATAAAAAGGAGCACTAAAAAGGACGTAAGACTCTGAGTGACTGAAAAAGCAATGAAGGTTCTGCAGAAAAAAAAATAATGAAACTCACCTCCTGGCTCACATCAGAAAGGTGCGGGGCTACTAGCATAGAACATTGTGCACGCTATCAGAAACAATCACTGTGTCCATGGTTGTTTCTGTTTATCTTAAGAGGAAGTCCAGTCTGGAGAAGGAAAGCGGAGTTGTTTTGGTTTGGTTTGGTTTTTTCCCTCAGAAATAATTGTGATGGAAAGTAAAAATATTTCAATAAAACGTATTTTTTAAATTACCACATGACAAATCCTCATAAGGCAATGCAATTGTGATGCACTTGTCCTGCAGCATACAATGAGTTATGGCTATCACATCAAAAGTACTACCTTTCATTTAAAAAACACTGTTGCTCTTGATAACATGTTGTTTAAAATATACATAAAAAGAAGAAAGATGACTTTGTTTATTTCATTTGGCACACCAGACTAAGCATTTGGACTTAGAGCCTGGGTTTGAGGTGTAACTTTGCTAATTAACGGTCATATGATCCTACACAAGTCCCTCAGTACCCTGGGAAGGTTCCCACCTAGGGACATTCATACTTGCATGGCCATCTCGTGGGGTTGTTGTAAGGGAAATACTTTGTTGGTGGTAAAATGCTATAGAAATAGGAGCAGTCACTCAAAAATCTACTTGTGTTGCTTTACCCTCACAAGACAGGCCATGACCTTGCCCAATGAAAGGCATGGTGCTGTAACTCCCTGATAAAACCCCCTCTTCACTCCTTTCCCTTTAAATCTTCGCAGCACAGTGAGGAAGCAAGGCCTGGCTGCCACAGTGATGAAGATGACAGCCTTCATGACCGTCCAACCAGCTTGGTGGCACTTTTCTCTGGTTGTCCACTCCCTTATTCTCAGCTCTTCTACTTTTTCTCTTAAGATGGCGTGTCAATGGGATGTCAGCCTGTCCTGCTGGCCATCAGACAGAACAGTCCGTACCTCGTAATACAAGAATGTTCTGCCCTGTTGTACACCCATTAAACTTCTAAGCACAGAACAGCATTACGGCTTCCAGCCCTGGGAGAAGATAAACCACTGACTTCATTGCCATTTGTTTCAAAATTGACTCATGTTACAGCCATGAAAACATTCCACTGTTTTGGCCCAACTGCTTCCTTCAGGGATATGGGTGTGCTTTGAATGCAAAACCACTGGGTCAATTCTCAGGGCTGAGAAGAAAGACACTCTGGCCACGGCAGAATTCCCAACAGCTGGTGCCACGTCGTCCAGACTGAGGACGTTCACTGCATCCGCCACCGGTACTCTACACGTACCATCGGAGCTGAAGAAGAAACCATCTGAGGACAAAAGTAGAGACAAGCAAGACCTGCAACCTGCTTGGTTGAAGTCATAATAGAGTAGTAAATTTTAGTGTACTGAGAAACAAAAGGATAATAAAACGGTGTGTCAGTGTGTTGCGGAAAAGAAGGCCTCAGGAGCCAAAATTAAGAATTTTTGGCTGTAACTCTTCTGTTAAATCTCAATCGTAATAGATCATGTTTTTATAGCACGGTCTCTAGAATAATCATGTGAAATAAAATTGTGTAATTGATATTATCTCCATTTTACAGGGGAAGAAACTGAGACTCACAGAGGTTGTGATTAGATCACAGTCATACTGTTAGTAGGTATCAAAACTGAAACCAAACACTGTGTTCTTTCTACCACCCCACTGTGCCTTTCCACATGTCCCTTTCTTACTGTGTACTAAATTCATTAACATAATTCAACCACTTAGCTTACTTACCAAGTTCTTCCTCCCAAAGAACTAACATTGAGCAGCTGGCACTTTCCATGTTAAGTCACTCTTGGAGGTGTGTTCCATCATGGAGAAGCACGCGGTGGACCTTTGGATTTCTCAGGACCTCCAAGTTTGTTAGGATCGAAGGTTGGTGGGAAATTTTCATTTCCACAAATACATACTTCTTTCATCTCCTTAACTCCCCCATTGCTTTCATAGCCCTTTAGGAGCCATTAAGTAGTTCCTGGAACTATCAATCAACCAGCACTTATTAAATACCTACTGTGTGCCAGGTAGTGTGAGAAGCACTGGGGATACAAAGTGGGCAAAAGACAGTCCTTGCCCTCAGGGAATTTACAGTCTAGTGGGGGAGTCAACATGCAAGCAATCCATACAAAGCAAGCTATATACAGGATAAACAGGAAATAATTAACAGAGGGATTGTACTGTAAATTAAGAGGGGTTGGGAAAGGGTTCCTGTAGAAGATGGGATTTTAGATTGGACTTAAGGAATCTAGGAAGGTCAATAGTTGGAGTAGAGGAGGGAGAGCAGCCGGAAATGGGGGACAGCCAGAGAAAATATCCAGCGTTTGCTGGAATGCAACTCCCTAGAATATTCACTGTATGTTAACTCTATGAGTAATGGGAAGGCCTTGGCATTCACTCTCTATCGCAGGCCTGCACAATGGGACTTCAAGCTGCTCGGGTTGCCACTGTGCACTCTCTCTTGTTTGTCACATGACCCTCTGCAACCAAGCATCATCAGTTTATCTCTAACCTGTCTGGAGCCTGCAGAAGTTTAGCCTATTTTAATTTTGGCTCCTCCCTACTCCCAAGGTGTGCAGGTGGGCTCTATCACCTAATGACATCTCTTTCTGCTTTCCATTTGATTTGATTTCTAACCTGAAATACCCTTGAAGGCTATTTTCATTTTGACGCCTAGTCTGGCCCTAAGGTTCTGGGATGGGCTCATATAAAGTTCTGGTTTGGGCTGGGAATCCTGAGAGTAGAAGATAAGTGTCCACAATACTCATGATCAAGGTGTAGCTCATCAGTCATTACTACTTTGTGGCCCGTCCTATGTCACAAGGTCATGACCTCAACTTTCTGATGTCCTTTTCTTCCAGTCCATACAATCTGGCTTGCCACTCTTTTTACTAAGTCTCTTAAAAGAATTTCCTTTCCTTAGCTGCCTCATAGAATCTGGTCTCTAAGCCATGGTGCGATAGTAATAAGCAGATTTCTTCTCAAATGTCCTTCAGTACTGATATGACTTAAAGAATGTTTCTCCTCTCTCCCCATGAAATCTGGGGAAGCTTGAATAATTTAACTTAGACTACGATACCACTCACAGCTGTTAGGTTACAGAGACTTCTGGAGATAGGGCTATCTGAAAGACTCTGACTTGCATTGCCATGAAATCTGATGTTATCATAGTCAGACCATTCCTAGGCTGGGGGCAAGACAATCTGACAGTGATGACCTTCCAGATCTTCTGCTTGGGCCAAATATCTGCTTATAGGATCACAGGATTTGGAGTTTAGTAAGGAGCCTAGAGATGTCTTTCATGATCCCCCTCTAGCAGCTCAAGGCTTTCCGCTCTGTTACCTTCCTTCCATTCTTTCTCTTATGTATAACTATTTATTTTTATGTTGTTTTCTCCATTAGAATATAAACTCCTTGAGGGCAGGAACCATTTTGGTAATCTTGCCTCTTTTTGGTATTCCCAGATCTCAGCACCATGCCTGGGGCAGATAGTTAAGTACATACTGATCTGTTAACTAATTGATCAATCTCGTCCAATCCTCTCATTTACGGATAAGGAAACTGAAGCTCAGAGGGGGAGCTCAAGGTCATGCAAGTAGTAATCTGCAGAATCAGAACTGAAACTCAGATCTTCTGACCTGAAATCTAGTGTTATTCCTACTCCACTCAACTAAATTGTCTTTGGGATGCTTGGCATTGGTTTATTCCAGTAAGTAAAATCCCATTTGTTTCTCCTCTGCAGTGGTGATTGGTGAATTGACAAAACAAATATGCCTGTTGGTTTCCTCTCTCAGATAGTCAAAAAACGTTTAGTAAGCATATATTATGTGCCAGACATTGTACTAAGCATTGAAGATACAAAAACAACAACAACAAAAACCAGTAAAAGACGTGCAATTAACTATGTGCGAACAAACTGTGCACTAGATAAATTGGAAATGATCAACAGAGGGAAGGCTCTTGTCTATCTCGCTGCTTCCCTGCTCCTCAGAACAATACATCTATTTGCTGTAAGACAGGGTAGAAGAAACTATAAAGTCTTAGCCCTTCTGGACAACATGAGATGTGACTCAAAATGATGTGTCTTTGCCTGCCCTCAATGAATTATGAGTTCCTCAAGGGAAAAAGACCATTTTTCCTTCCTTGTTTGGGTCTCCCAAAATATACACAGTACTGTGCATACGGAAGGAACCCAATAAATACTTGTTGAACAGCATAGTTTACTGAATTTGGAGTCAAAGGTCCTGGGTTTAAATCCTGTCTCTGACCCTGACTACTTAAGTGACCTTGACAACTCACATCTCCTTTCTACACCTCACCTGTAAAACGAGGACCACAGACTGCGTGATTTCTAAGGTCCTTTGAATGCAACACTGGGTCCTACAATTTCACTTGAGCAAATACCAACCTACTTCTTACGCTTCCAGTACAACAAGAAATTTTCCCTGTCTATTCCCCTCGTGGGGAAATCCTTGGAATGGTTCCAGATAAGTATCAAAGGTCTTTTTAGAATGTACCATTTCTGCTTTCAGCCAAAGGACAGTACTGTAAGCTTAAGCCACACAGTTCTCAATTCCCTCCCTCATCCACTTAGGCATCCTTCCAAAAAGGATCCTCTTTGACTTCACTTGCTTCTGTCTCAGAAAATAACTTGAGTCATTAAGAAGGCAATGTTCTATGGAGAAGCTACAAAGAGGTTAAGAATAGTATAGCAGGAAATAGTGTGTTATGAGGCAGAGTTCAAGCACAGGGTTTCTCATGGAACAACTTAAATGTTCCTAAGCCAATAGAATTCCGTGGGGCTTAGTTTCTTCATCTCAAAAATGGGGACTCACAGAAGTATTCTCACAGCCAATGAGACAATATCCTAAAAAAGCTGTAAATTCTTAGAAGAAAAGTTATAACATTGACTCCAGGTAGTATTATGTAAAGATAGCCCTGTACACTCCATCCTTCATCACTTTACTTTGTATGTAAACTGACTTACTGGATTTTCTGATTAATAATTATTTGTACATTAAGAGGCAGGGTGGTGTGGTGGAAAGGACCATCAGAAGACTGGGGTTCAAATCTTGGCTCTGACACTTAGTAGCTATGAGCCCCTAAGTAAGATATTTCAACTTTCTGACGTCAGGTTTTTTGGTATTTTGTTTTGTTTTGTTTTTACAACTGTTAAATAGATACAGCTAATAGTTAAATAGCATTTATATATATGTGTGTGTGTGTGTGTGTATTTATATATATACATATATACTCATCTGATCTTAACAAACTATGAGGTAGATTGTATTTATTATTAGACTATCATACTATTATTATACCATTTCACAGATGAGGAAACTGAGGCTGAGAGAAGTTTTGCCCACACCCAGTTCAGTGTCTAGCACCCAAGCTCCAAGTGTACAAAGCCTTCTATTCCCTAGATACCATTGGAAAGAGAATGGCACTGTCCCATACTGATAATGTTAAAGACCCAGCCTGTTCCAGTTATGTAGCCATTGGAAAGAGATTGCTCCCATCCATATAGTAGAGTTTCACTGGATATCTTCTACCAAGGTCCCTGTTGTCTCTCACATGAGTGCCTCCATCTTAGGTAATCTGTGTATGCACAAGGCCAAGTTATAGATACATCTACCATCTGTACTTCTTCTGTTTATATTTATATATCTAGTCTCCTTCTTTAGAGTGGAAATCATTTAAAGGTACAGGCCACTATATGAGTGCTCAATAAATATTGTCAATGGTTGCTCATTCCATCCTCTGGTCTTCTATATTTAGCAGCAATCCCATAACTTGGGACAGTCTATTCACCATATGGAGAAGACAAAAACCAGATTAGAAAGCATCCCAGAGAGAGAGCTATCTGTAATAATCTGTCAGTGGTGATATATAGCATTCTTCAGGAATTTAGGGGTAAAGAGAGTTTAGAATAATTAAACTGAAATTTGAGAATAGATTTCAGTCATACCCTAAGCTCATTCTCACTCCAATGTTAGAATCTATTTGTGCATCTCCTACCCTGTGCTCTCTTTTCCCACAGAAAGGGCACAAGAGGCCCAGGAAATATTGGTTCTCAAAAATTATCAGGGACCAAATTTGATTAATGTCCATTCATCATTATTCTTCAAAACTGGTATTGCTATACAGGAGGTCATTAAGGACCCAAACTTCCATACACAGTTTCTCAAGGCTCAATGCACAGGTGAAAAATGCCAGCCTCCTAAACTTTCCCTAGGATCCATTTCCTTCACAGTCTCTCAAATATAACTCAAAAAGCTCAGAAACCACCTAGCCAACAATTACTTATTTTCTTTGCTAAGTGAAGAAACATGGTAGGGCAACACCATCTTAGCTCATGTGACAAACAATATGAAGGAAAATGACAGATGATTCTGTTCAGTATCCCTTCACAAAGCAACCAAAGCAATAGAGGGCTTGCAGAAAGCTTAGCATGAGATCCAACTGGCCCATATTATCCAAAGAGCATTTATAGATGAAACTGGAAGGAAGATAGCAAATAGGTGTGAAGTGGAACAGATCTGCCAATATTTCCATGGTGATCATTTTCTATGGCAGCACAAGTAGATTCTGCTGAAATACCGTGAGAGGAAGTGGCAAACGTATTTGAGATGATTAAGTCAATAATCATGGCTGGACTTGGCCAAATGCCCACAGACAAAAATCCATGCCGTTAGCATCACGATTGTAAAGGCACTCATGAAATCATTTTCAAAATATCTTAAAAAATAAAGTTCCAAAATAATGGAAAAGATTATGGATGGTATTTTTTATTCAAATGCCCAACTCAGATGGATCTGTGATCTCACTGATGTGAATGGATGTTGCCTCTAAAGATGTAGATTGTGACCCATCCATGCCTGCTTGTCTCATTCAACTATAGTCCATGTTCTCCCATGAGTTTGCCAGAAGGGATTCTTTGCAAATATGTGTGTTTTTACACACGCCGAAAAGAAAGGTAACCAAGAAGGCATCAATAACTATTGATTCATACGCCTGCTTTCACAGCTCTCTAAAATCTTTAGGAAAAATGTTCTGAGCATTCATCTTGGGTATTCTTCAAGTCAATATGAGAAGAGAGCAGAGAGGCCTCTAAAGAGAATTCTATATAATAGACCATAACTTCACAGTCATATAAGTGAATAAAATGGGTAAAAA
The DNA here is from genome assembly GCF_003287225.1 of Phascolarctos cinereus. Lineage (NCBI taxonomy): Eukaryota > Metazoa > Chordata > Mammalia > Diprotodontia > Phascolarctidae > Phascolarctos > Phascolarctos cinereus. The sequence goes on along the minus strand of NW_027556098.1, from coordinate 342,286,493 downwards.
ATTCAAAATCCCATCGTGTTTATTGTTTATTAGAGATCTACCTCTAAGGCTGCATTTTCTCCCATCCAGTTAATGTTTTCTTTTATCATCAATAAACTATCTTCCATGTATATACCATAAATCATACATATGTATCCATAAACATGACTGGTTCGCAGTCCTCTGATTACCTATATCAAGCAAGGCATAAAACAAACAGGCCAAAGGTATTCGCTCCCATAACTGAGTACAACCTGTGCCATGCCTTGATAGAAGAGGGATTCCCTAAAGATGATGATGTGCTCCAGATACTCATCCCAGCACTTAGCACAATGCATGGCACATAGTATGGGCTGAATAAATGTTTATTGATTAATTGATTGTATGGCATTGTACTGTTTGCAGCAAATCCTGGAACATTAAAATACCTCCTAAGTGAGGTCCAAGGCTGCTCAAGAGAGCGGCCTAGCAATCCACAGAGGAAAAACTAAATGGATGATGAACACATATTGCCCAGATTGTAACATGTAGTTTTACGGACTGTCCACTGAGTCAGGCCAGGAAGCATGTTATCAGGAATATATGAATGGAAATGGGTGTGAGCCAGCTCACATAATGAGAATAAGGGATAATAGTATTCTGAATACTTCACTAATATCCACAAAAATCTTAATACCTAGAGAGTGGCCTCTGACATGTATTTTACATATGCTTTTATGTACTTATCCTCCTCACTGGGTTTAAGCTTCTTGAGAACAGGATTGCTGCATCCTTTGTTTTTGTATCCTTAGCACTTAGCACATAGTAAGTGCTTAATTAATGTTGGTTGGCTGGTTGGTAGAACATTTATGGAAAGACACAGAAAAGAATCACAGAGGATGAGAAGCCATGGATCAGTTGTGATCTTCACCTTTGAATGGAGAATTTACATCAGACCCATCAAAGTATAAAAATATTTAAGGTAGCAAATAATTTTTAAAAGAGACGAAATGAGAACTGTTCTTGATCACCTACGCTAAGGAGACAAACCATTTCCTTTAGCCTTGCCTCATATGCCCCATTTCCTGATTATCTTATTCATTTTTTTTTGGTGGCTTCTCTAAGTTCACTTTTTTTTTCTGTTGTGGGGCACAATATTCTAGAATCCTAAAATCTAAGAGCTGAAAGGGACTTCAGAGGCCCAGTTCAACCTCCCACGCCATTCAGGAATCCCTTCTACAATATTCCTGGCAGAAGTCTCTTTCTGACGAGGGCCAAAACAATGCTGTCCTGATTATCATATTTCCAATAGCATAGGCGGCTTTCAGACTTAATTTTTTTTAAGACTTCAATTCCGTATTTTGGAATCAGATTTAACTTGTGGTCCATCATGCCATCCATAATCATTTTCTGCCCCTCTAGTGTGAGGTTGATAGCACCCCCTCCTTTGATTTTGTGCAAATTGCTTCTCTCTTGAAGAATCACCCTGGATCCAACTTCCCTGTCCTCATACATGTCCACTGCTCTTATTTGTCAGACTCATATGGAGCTTTCATCTGGTTCACCAAGGCTTGAGTTACTTCATCTAATTGGGTGTCATTCACAGCTTTAATGTTTGCACTATCTCTTTATGTAGGGAAAAAGAATAAGGCATAAATATCCTCATTTCCCCTTAAATTATCTTCTTTACTTTTCTTCTCTCAGTCTATTTGGTCCTTTTACTTCAATGCCAGGCACAAAACCAACACAAATCTAAAAAAAAAAAATAGAAAAGGCTATTCTGGAGGCATGGAGATACAGCTTTTTTTCACTTCAATGGCTGGCACGGAAGCCTTCGCCTCCATCACCATGTTGCCTGGCAACCTGGAAAATATTGTTCTGATTAAATAAAAACTGTCAGGAGTAAATTCACTATGAAATAACTCCTAAAAAACATTATTTTATTGTGCATTCCGTGGTTCAGACATGAATAGCAGACACCTTGGGGACAGTTCACGCCCAAGAAAACAAACACAAATGCATTGCCACATTGGATCAGAGGTGACCTGGAGAGGCAGGAGGGTACAATGGAAAGAGCATTGGATCTAGCATCAGGAAAACTGGATGAGAAGCCCTCCTCTGCCACTTTTGCTACTCATATGACTTTGGGCAAATTCCATATGCTCTCCGAACTTCAGCTTCCTTGTCTAAAAATGAAGCAATTGGATTAAATAGATCTTTAAAATATATCTTAAGTCAACTTTGTGCAACCTAGCTGCCCAAACACTGTGCTTTAGAGTCCAAGGAGATCATAGCACAAATCGCAATAGAAACACTCTCAAGCCATCAAAAAAAGAGAGGCAATGCCATCTATATTTCTAGAACATTAGAGGAAAAAAAAAAGAGGTCTATATTCCAAGATTCATCGATGACTTTCTATGGATTTTCTACTTCCATCCAGTAAAATAGCAATGAAAACTTTCCCCATCCACAGGGATAGATTCTGGAGAAGTGTGTAAATAGGGAAAGTCCAAGGATATTGTGCAGTACAGTTGTCAGCAGAAAGGAAGCAGATCAGAAATGCCAGCCACTAAGACGGCTGCTTCCTAGAATCCTAGAATAGACCTGGAAGACTATCTACCTCAAGGTATGCTGGAGCCAGCTTTTATCAGCTTGGGAGAACAGATTGTTAAATTTTCAATGTGAGCATTTATACCTTGGAAATAAAATGTTGCAAACTAAGATTTTATTGTTTGGTTGATTGCCTAGGCTTGTAAATGTAATGGCAAAATGTTAATATTGTAGATTAAACTTAAATGTTTCTGGTGTTCATTATTTTTGGAGAGCTGGCTATTAAATATTTACCAACATGCCTCTACAAGTTATTTTACTATCCTCAATTACACCTTCCAAGGAGTTGAGTATGGGGTGGAGGGTCAATGGAACTATATACCACTGTACCACCTAGCTGCCCTTTGTCCTTCACTCTTGAAGAAGACCAAAATTCCATCACTATGTTAGAGTCAAGTTACAATATGTCCGACTGTGGCTGATCAGACCTTGGAATGCTATACGACTGGTTGGGCACAAATAGTCCATGTGAACATTTGGGGTGAATTCTCTAAATCTGCACATCTCACATTTCTTTTATGCTGTTTCAATTCTGCTTTGTTCATGGAGCACAGATGAGTGCACAGCATGCTGAGAAGTGCTATGCCAGTGTCTCCCATGTCACACAATCAATTCCAAAGTTCTTAAGAGAGACTTTGAGAGTGTCTCTGTATTGCTTCTTCTGATCACCATGTGATCACACAGCTTGCCCTGTGTGAGCTCTCCATAAAATAGTCTTTCTGGCAAGTGTATGTTTTGCATTCGAACAATGTGGCCAGCCCATTGGAGGTGTGCTCTCTGCAGTAGAATTTGAATGCTTGGCAGTTTAGTTCAAGAAAGGACCTCAGTGTCTGGTACCTTATCTTGCCAGGTGATCTTCAGAATCTTCCTAAGCCAATTCAAATGGAAGTGATTCAGTTTCCTGGCATGGTGCTGGTAGACTGTCCAGGTCTCACAGGCATACAACAATGAGGTCAGCACAACAGCTCTGTAGACCTTCTGTTTGGTAGTCAGTCTAATACCTCTTCTCTCTCACATTTTCCTTCAGTGCCTCCCAAACACTGAGCTAGTTCTGGCAATGCATGCATCAACCTGATTACCAATGTGTACACCTCGGGAAAGTATAGTGCCAAGGTAAGTGAACTTATCCACAGTACTCGAAACTTCTCCATTTGCTGTAACCAATGGTGTAGTGCTGGTTGATGGAGCACCTGTGTTTTCTTGGGGTTCATTGTTAGGCCAAAATTAGCACAAACAGTAGAGAATAGATTCATACTTTGTTGTTTCTCAGCTTCCGAGGCTACATCAAGTGCACAATTATCTGTAAACAAAAAAATCACTCACCAACACTCCCTCCACTTTAGTCTTGGCTTGAGCCTTTACAAGTTAAATAACTTACCATCAGTGTGGTAGCTCACCTTGATGCTGTGTTCATCCTCATTGAAGATATTTGACCACATGGCTGAAAATATCATGCTAAAAGGCATGGGAGCAAACACACAGCCTTGTTTCACTCCATTGGTGACTGGGAAAGCAGGAGAGCATCATCCATCATCCAGAACCCGGGCAAGCGTGCCGTCATGAAACTGACGTACAATGCTGATGAAATTCTCCAGGCAACCAAATTTTGACATATTTTTCCATAAGCCCTCACTACTGATAGCATCAAAGACCTCAGTCATATTAATAAACATTATATAAAGAATTCCGTTCTACTTCTGGAGTTTCTCTTGGAGCTGTTGGGCAGCAAACACCATATGGACTGTTCTTCAGCCCTTTCTGAAGCCACACTGGCTCTCAGGTAGATGACCGTCTTCCAGGTGAAGGATTAGCTCATTAAGGAGAGCTCTGGCAAGGATCTTGCCAGCAATGACTAAGAGAGAAACCCCACCCCCACCCCGTGACTGTCACAGGACAATCTATTTCCTTTAACTTTCCAGAGATGGACAATGGATGCATCCTTGAACTCCTGTGGGGATAACATCCTCTTGCCATATAACCTGGAAAATTTCAGTCAGCTTTTGTATGAGCTGTAAATCTCAGCTGGAATAGAATTGGTACCAGATGTTTTGACACATGAAGGGAAGCTAATGGGATTCAAAACCTCTTCTTCAGTTGGAACTTCAGCTAGGGAAGGATTGACTTCAACTTGAGGTAAACAGTTAATGGCTTCTGCATTGATTGATGATGGTCTGTTGAGAACATTATGGAAGTGTTCAGCCTACCTCCTAGGATCATATCCTTATCACTAATCAACGTGGCTCCATCAGCACTGAGTAGTTGAGAAGCACCATAGGCCTTTGACCCATAAATAGCCTCAGGGCATCATAAAAGCACTTTGGATTGTTACTATTAGCATAAAACTGAATTTCATCTGCCTTCTTACTGAGCCAAGAATCCTGCATCTCTGAAGGCTTTGCTTGTACTTTACTTTTGATGGAATCAAATGCCTTCTTAGAGATGGGTGAACTACCCTGCTGGTAAACCCTGTGGAGTTCTCATTTTTCTTTTAGGAGCTTCTGAATTTCCCCATCATTTTCATCAAACCAGTCTTAATATTTGAGAGTGTTCTGACCCAGATGAGCAAATGCAGTGTTATATATCAAATCTCTGAAAGCTTCCCACTTCTTCTCTGCTCCACTGTTGCCAACTGTGTGTTGGCTCACCTTTCCTTCCAAATTAGCAACAAACTCCCAGAGAAGAGTTCTAATCTGTTGACATGAATTCTTCTGGCAGCCATTTTGTCTTGGGGCCATTGCTTTTTTCGAATGTGAATATTTAGCTTGGAGAGGATAAGTCTATGATCAGTCCAGTACTCTGTGCCACACATTGCCTTCATCACTTTCACAACCTGTCTGTCTCTTCTCCTTACAATTATATAGTCTATTAAATTCCAGTGTTTGTTGCAAGGGTGCATCCATGGAGTTTTATTGTATTTAGGTAAACAGAAGGCAGTGTTGGTGAGGAGAAGGTCATAAGATGCACAGGTCCTAAGTAGTCACTATTACTGTTGCTGTTTCCAACTCCCTTCCTCCCAAGGACTCCCTGCCTTGTCTGGTAGTCTGAGCCTACTCTAGTATTGAAGTCACCCAGAACTATAAGTTTGTCCCCTTGTGGCACATGGGTGGTAAGGATCTCCACGTCTTCATGACATTCTTCTTTGACCTCATCAGGGTTCATCATGGTGGGAGCATAAGCACTGATGATGTTGGCATGCCGTTTTCCTGCAAGTGGCAATCACATTGTCATAAGCCTATTATTCATTCCTTTTGCTAGGCAAACAAGCTTGTTGACTAGTTTTGATTGCAAAACCTACAACAGCTTCACAATGGTCCCCTTCACTATGGCCACTCCAGAAAAACGTGCATCCAGCTCTGACTTCAGAAAGCTGGCCTTCATTTGCCAGCCTTGTTTCACTCAGGGCTGCTATTTGGATGTGATGCCTGCTGAGTTCTCTCACAACAAGAGCTGTTCATTTTTCAGGTCTGCTGGATTTTGTGTTGTCTGTATGTGTGCACATATTCCATGTACCAATGGTGAGTGGAATCATCTTTGCAGAAGTTTTTCTGCATTTTTTTCAACTTGGTTTCAACCACAGGGTGGGTTCCCCAGCTGCCATGGTAACAGGCCAAGGTTGGGTAAGTAGACAATTTTTAGGGCCTCTTTCTCATACCAGGAGGTGAGCAGTGCAGTGCTTAAACAGCTGCTCAGACAAGCAGGGGGCTGCCAAATCCCACTGCTGCTTCCAGTGAGAAGACGAAACCCATGGCCTGGGCCGCCTATGTGCAGGGTTGTGACTACAGCTCCCAGTATATCTGCATCTGTTGCTTTGTCACTTGCCTCTTGCCACAGGATTTGGGATATGCAAAAATGGTAAAACGGTATGGATGATGACTTTAATTTGTGCATAAATTGGATTTCAGTGGTGCAGAGCTGCACAAAGTCATCAGCCTCATTCTTTCTTCCAGACTCATCACAATCCAGTGGTGAAACAAAGTTAAGACGACTGGTGATGGTTCAAGATGCAGTGGATGACCTTGGCATCTTCCATGTCCAAGCAAGCTCCAAGCACTCCACAGTGGCTGCTTCAGCTGCCTTTGTGGCCATTGGAACAACTTGTTCTCATCCACCCATTCCACTAGGGGAAGTCTTCACATGCTTGGGATAGACATCCCCCTAACTCACTGAAGGGTTTGAGTCTTCTCCATTCCCCTCAACCAATTTAGCCAATAGGCTAAAATGGTTTGCCATGTGTGGACACTACACATGCTACAGCTTCTTGGGGCCACAGGTAAAAGTTAGGCAGAACAGATGGACACCAAAAGCAGAAAGCAGCCCTGAAAAGGGCCTTCCCTGAACCCTACACCCTACCAGGACCAGCAGGTAGGCTTGCTTTGCTGGGTCTTAGAGCATGCTAGGAAGAATAGATTGTAATTATTTTGGAAAGAGGTTGGAGTCAGATTGTAAAGGGCTTTCAATGCCAAACAGAGAAGTTTTTAATTTTATATTTTATACAAGTGTGTTAGGAGGTTGTACCAGAGGACTTCCCATGGAGCTGGGTGGCTATTCTGGCTTCTTGCTAAAGGACACTAATGACCAATGGCTCCTGGTTTGTCCCTTTGTCCCCATAAAGGGGACGAGCTTGGGAAGTGGCTATGTCAGTGGTGACCACGGAGGAGCCCACTCTGCAGAATGTAAAAGGAGAGGAGAAAAACCTCACCTCTCTTTCTCCTCTTTTAGATACGTCACTTTGGTACTCTTCTAGACCTCTCTTGTGCATCTAGGTGGCATAGTAGATAAGAGTATCAAGCCTGGAGTCAAAAATATCTGAGTTCAAATCTGGCCTCAGACACTTACTAGCTGTGTGACTCTGGGCAAGTCACTTTTGTCTCCATTTTGTCATCTGTGAAATGAGCTGGAGAAGGAAATGGCAAACCACTCCAGTATATTTACCAAGAAAACCCCAAATGGGGTCAAGAAGAGTTGGACACAACTGAAATGTCTGAATAACAAAAGAGCTCTCTTGTACTTACAGCCACAGACAGAAGGGATTTCTCTCCTTTCCCACCCCTCCACACACCCCCCCCCCGCAAAGTGGCAGTGAGCGTCGAGGACAGGTGCATGTTTAGGTAAATCTGAGACTGGGTTTCAAATCCTGGCTGCCTCTTCTGTTTTCTCTGAACCTAAGTGACCAAAGAGATGGATGCTTCTAGCCGGGCAGCCACCTGGTCAGGAGTTCCTGGGTTGGTGTGTTTCCCTGCAGAAGGTGCTTCTGGCAATTACATTGATTCTCAGGGGACAAGGAGCATCACTATGAGAGCAAGGCTGAAGCTGATACGGTCTTTGAAAACCCAAGTCATTACTGGCTGGCCAGAAAATTCAGACTTGTGGGCTGTGCAAACAGCTGAGGTCAGAGATTATCATGAGGGTAATACATTATTGTCTCTGTTTTCAGTATTTGCTAGTGCATCTTATTATGAGTCTTTTGTGTTTTAAGCATTAATTTATTTTTGTGGTAGAGAAAATATATAGTTATTTGTACATTAAGTACCTTTTCTGGAGGAAAACCTTCTAATCCCCTATAGGGAAGACCCTGGATGAGACTCGTCTAAGGTTTATGTAGAAGATTTCCACCCAGAATGCTGTTGTGATAGGCCAGCCCCACACCCATTCTTCATCTGCAGGTGAATTATGCTAGTTCTTTTCCTAAAGAAAGCTGTCCCCAAGATCTGATTGGCCCAGGTGGTTAAGGCTGAAACTACCAAGCTGTTGACTCTTACTAGTGGCCTCCCGCCCCATTGAGGCTGCTTCTTGGTCACCTAAGGTCTTAAAAGGCCCATCCCCGTGGAGTTGGGCCCCTTCAGACTTGGCAGGTGTCTTAATATGGATGAAGTAACCACACCTTTCTCTAGTGACCAGATTTCTTTCCATCTGGAAATGAGGAGGAATGGGTTAACAGCAGCCTTTCTGAGTAGCCTTTCTATGACATGGGTAAGTTTTATTTTGTTAAGTGTTTATGTCAAGTATTTATGACAAATGTTTCATTCTAACATCAGACCTAAATTTCCAGAGGATCTTGAATCAGGCTCAGCCCTTGCATCTGAGGTGGGAGCAATGAGTTAGAGTGTACAAGAGAACATAACTCCTCTCTTCTTTGGGTCAGACGTTCCCACCCCCGGGGTTCAGTTCAAACTCTGTGAATCTGGAACAAAAGTCTCTTGTGGGACTGCACCAGCTGGGTTTCAGCTGGGTGACACTGAGGTCAATAGAGAGCCACTGAAGACTTTTGAGAGGTGTGACATGGTCAGATATGTGCTTTATGAATGTCAATTTGGCATCTATGTGAATAAGAGTCTGGACACAGGGACACAAACTAGAATGATAAGGCTCTTCTCTGTGCCAAAGCCAAGCCTTCCATAAGCACCTTTGATCCCATCACCTCCCAATTTGTCTAGCAGATTGCCCTTCATATCACCTCTCTCTTATCTTTTATTTCCCCACTGGCTCCTCCCAGTCTACAAATACACTTATGTCTCCTCCCAGTCTTGAAAAACTTTCACTGAATCTACCATTTCTGCTCAACATTATTCTATACCTCCTCTTCCCTTATCAGTTAAACTCCTTAGGAAAGTCATCAACATTTCTTTGGTTTTCTCTTGTTTCCTTCTCTTCTAAACTCTCTGCAAGCTAGCTTTCAGCTTCCTCATTCAATGAAGCTGTTCTCTCCAACATTACCATGATTTCTTAATTGCCAAATCTAATGGCCTGTTCTCAAGCCTCACAATTCTTTACCATTCTTTCGAGTTTGATTCTATTGATCCCTTCTCTTCCTGGATGCCCTTTCTACTCTAGGTTTGCATAACACTAGTCTTTCCTGATTCTTTTCTCTGCGACTGATTGTATGAATGAATAATTTCTCAGTCTCCTTTGCACTTCGCCTTCCTGTGACACTGCCACCATTCTGGTGCAGGCCCTCATTGCCTCATGACTGGACAACTGCAATTGTCTTATTTTGGTTTCCTTGCCACAAGTCTCTCCCCCTTCAGTTTATTCTCCATTCAGCTTTGAAAGGGATCTTCCTGGGGCAGCTAGGTGGCGCAGTGGATAAAGTACAGGCCCTGGAGTCAGGAGGACCTGAGTTCAAATCCAGTTCAAATCCACTTACTAGCTGTGTGACTCTGGGCAAGTCACTTAATCCCAATTGCCTCACCAAAAAAAAGAAAGAAAGAAAGAAAGTGATCTTCCTAAAGCACAGATCTGACCATGTCATCCCCTCTGTTCAAAAAACTCCAGAGACTCCCTTTAATCTCCAAGATCAAATATAAAATCCTATATAGTTTTAGTGTTTTTTGTAGCCTGGCCACTTCTTACCTTTCCAGTTTTATTGTATTTTACTGTCTCCCAAACACTCTATGATCCAGTGACACTGACCTCCTTTCTGTGCCTCCCACAAGACACTTGATCTTCCAACGCTTTGTATATTTACTAGTTGTCCTCCATGCCTGGAATGATTTCCCTCCTTGTTTGGAAGGAAGCTTCATGTCTCAGCTGAAGTTCCACCTTCTTTAAAAAGCTTTTCTGAGTCCCTTTTAATACTAGCACCTTCCCTCTGATATCACCCACAGTTTATTCTCTATACATATCTTGCTTGTAGGGCAGCTAGGTGCTGGAGTGGATCGAGTGCCAACCATGGAGTCAGGAGGACTCATCTTCCTGAGTTCAAATATGAGGCCTCAGACACTTACTAGATGTGCGACCCTGGACAAGTCATTTAACCCTGTTTGCCTCAGTTTCCTTATCTGTAAAATGAGCTGGAGAAGGAAATGCCAAACTATTCTAGTATCTTTGCCAAGAAAAACCCAATTAGGATCACAAAAAGTGGGGCACAAATGACACGACTGAACAACAGCATTTGTTTGCACATTGTCTCCCCAGTTAGGTTGTGAGCTCCTTTAGGGCAGGATTTTTTTGGGGGGGGTTGGGGGGATTGTTTTACTTTTCTTTTTGTCCCCAGAATTTGGCACGGTATATGGCACATAGTAATAATTATATTATTACTATTATTATTATGTTATATGCTATATTATACATATATATAATTAAGTTATATGTTATATTATTATAATGACATTATTAATTAATAAACGCCTACTGATTTAACTTTGCTGTTTCTTTATCCATGCCATACTCTTTAAATGTGGGTGTCCCCCAAGAAAAGAAAGGATAGATGTTGTGTATGTTGACAAGATTTGGCAAGGGACTAGATATGGACATGAGAAAACAGAGTCACAGATGACTAGATGAGTCCTAGGTTGCCTATTTGAGAGGTTATTCCCAGATTTTCCAAGACAACCCCAGTTTCATAAAAAGAAGCATGCTTTGTTTGGCTTTACAAAAAGAATTCCAGATCTGTTACACCTGCATGATCTTAGATAAGTCACTTCTCCCAAATCTGTTTTCTCATTTATAATATGAAAAGTCTGAACTGCACCATCTCTTGGGTCCATTCAAACAACATTTTGTGATCCTTCGAATATCCTTTATCAGACCATGTGATCTAATTTTTGGTTCAGGAAATATGATCTCTCTATATAAAGTCTTAATCTAATAATATAAAAGTAGCATGCCTAAGAACTCTTAAAGGAAGATAGTGGAAAGTTTTGAGTCCCTGAAAGGATGATGGAAGCAACATGGTAGAGTGGAAAATGTGCTGGATTTGTAAGAAGATATGGATTGAATTCCTGTCAGCTCTGACTACCTGTGTGACTTTGGATAAGTTAGTTCAGCTCTCTATGCCTCAGTTCCCTTAACTGCTAAATGACGGGGTGTGACCATATAGCTTGAGTTCCTTTCAGACTTTAATTACATGAAGGGGCATGGTAATGATTATCAGCTCAGAACATGACCAGCTAAGATAGCAACAATAGTATAACAAAGCACTCTTCCCAGAACACTCCCTTTTAGTGGTTAGTACAAGGTCCACATAGTCAAAGCTATGATTTTTCCTGTAGCAACATATGGCTGTGAGAGTTGGGCTATGAGGAAAGCTGAGCACTGCAGAATGGACACTTTCAAATTGTGGTGCTGGAGACTTTATAGAGTCTTTATAGACAGCAAGGAAATCAAATCAGTCAATACTTAAAGAAATTAATTCAGGCTATTCACTGGAAGGTCACTTACGGAAGCTGACGCTTCAATACTTTGGCCACATGATGAGAAGATGGGACTCGCTGGAAAAGACCCTGACATTGGGAAAGATTGAAAGCAAAAAGAGAAGAGGGTGGCGGAGGATGAGACAGATGAACGGTGTCATGGAAACAATGCACATCAACCTGGACAGACTTTGAGAGACAGTGGAGGAGAGAAGGCCCTGGCATGCTATGGTCCATGGGGCCATGAAGAGTGGGATATGACTGAACAACTAAGCAGTAATGACAAGAGGACAGGATTATTATTCCCACTTTACAAGTGGGGAAGTTGGGCCTCAGAGAAGCAGAGTGACTAACCCAAAGTTACAGGCCTTGGAGCCAGGACTTTTCACTCCAAGTTCATTATTCTCTCCACCACATCATATCGCTTTCAAAGCACAAGCAAAAAAAAAAATGTCTGGGAGCTGGAGGAGGTCAAAAGTTGTGTCCATGGGCTGGTAAGTGAGAAAATCCTCCCACTGAGTCACACATCAGAAATCAATGAGTAGATCTAAATCTATCTGTTGAAAAGCCCTGGACAGATGTGTGGAGTCTGAGTTTGGAATTACCCATCTGTGCCTCAGTTTCTCCATCTTTAATAAAAGGGCAATAATCCTTGACTTTATTGATGGAGGGAGCTCCCACGTAAGGAAACTTCTTCTACCACTGCAGATCAGTAGCCAATTTTGCAACTTATAAATAGATTTAAAGAATTCCCAGGGGCACTGAGAGATGAAGTAACTTGCTTTTGTCAACCTCTATGTCATAAATGAAAGCACAAATGAAAGATTAGAAAATGTGGGAGTAAAAGAACTAGATAGATTTAAGAGCCTTATTATAACCCAAGTCCCGAGTCCCCTTGGTATGACACTCTCTTCTCAGGTGTGGAGAGGTAAATTGCTTTGAAGACTTTCAACTCTACCAGCTCTTGAGTCTCTTCGGACTCTGCATTCCCTTTGGGTATGTCTGGCTTCCAGCTTCAACTGGAAGATGCCAACTCTACTTCAGGTTGCTAAAGAGAGAATAAGACTTCGGGAAGAAGCTGACATGAGAGGAGATAGCAGTCTCCGTCATGTCTGTATCTCTAGCTTGCTCCACCAGAGATTTGGGGGAATTTCTCATTGGGGTGAAATCTGAGACTCTCTCTCTCTCTCGGTTGACCTGAGTTACCTCACTTCCAATGGAAGAGCGCTTTCATTCTGTATTGTCTGGCATATATTCTCCTACGTATATGTGCTCAAATTTCTGTTTTGCTATTGACTTGGAGGAATGGGTTTCTTTGCTACTTCCTATGTGTGTTCAGTGTGGAACAGGCATTTGGTGGGAAGGGAGTCAAGTCTTGGATATAAAACTTGGGTTCTCCTTTCCCCATTAATAAATAGCAATTGAAAATTTAGCTTGAATATGAAAACATTCATTGGTTAACAATATTTAAGGGGGTAGATAGATATATTTTAGCCCAGTGACTCATCTCTTTGAGGAGAGCAGAATGGCCAAACATTTGGCTCCAGCTCCCTACATACTCTCCTGACAGGAATTAAAGTCTCTTTGGATATGGGTGAGAGGAGAAGAGGCTAGAGATGTCTACTCTGCCTCCCTTTGAGCCACACAATGAAACACCCATGCTACATATGGGGAGATAGCGTCATGACAGTATCATCATCTCCTTTCTCTAATACATCTTCAGTCTCTCCCTTCCTATTGATTCCTTCCTCTTACTCTGTAGAGATGTAAATTCTCCCCATTCTTTAAATTTTTTTTTAATTTTTGAAACAGTTTTTGAAAAATTCTCCCCTGTTCTTAAATATATATGTGCATATCCATCTATATCTATATATCCTCCCATAGGCTTTGTTATTCTCCCAAGCTGTTGTCTTATCTCTTTCTTCCCTTGCTGGAAGTAGCATGGTATAGCAGAGAGGATGCAGAACTTGGAGCCAGGAAGATCTGGGTTCAAATCCTTCCTCATTGTATGACCATGGGCAAGTCATTCAACCTGTGTGAGTCTCAGTTTCATCATTTCTAAAATGGGGAAAATAATATCCATGGTAGTTACCCTTATGAGGATTGTCATGAGGCTAAAAAGAGGCTAAAAAAATTTTTTTTAAATGTCAGGTAGTATTATCAGTGCTCTATAGAGTAAGAGCTTAACAAATATTTGCTAGATTCAGATGAATAAAATTTTACTGCCAAACCTCTATCAAGAGGTTTGCCTCTCTCCACTTCATTACCCATTTATAGCCCAACTCTTTTAGCCTAATTTCAATCTCCATCAATGCCTAGCATCATACCTTCTCTGAAAGGTGCTCAGTAAATGTTTATGTATTTTAAATTGACGAATTACACACTTCCAATATCCACCTAACACCAACTTAGTCTTCTACTAAGATAAATCAGGGCAGCTAGGTGGCACAAGGGCCTGGAATCAGGAAGACTTGAGTTCAAATGTGGCCTCAGACACTCACTAGCTGTGTGACTCTGGGCAAGTCACATAACCTTGTTTGCCTCAGTTTTCTCATCTGTAAAATGAGCTGGAGAAGGAAATGGCAAATCACTCTAGTATCTTTGCCAAGAAAACCCCAAAAGGGGCAGCAAAGGGTTAGACACAACTGAACAATACCATAAGTCAGTCTGTTCTTGAGACTAATAAGTACTTAATGGATTGGAAGGGATTAGACAGAGGCCTAGTTAAGAAACAATAATACCAAACATTTATATAAAGCTTATCTTTGCAAAGCACTCTTACAAACTTCATCTTATTTGATCTTGAAGTAGGAGACACCCACTTTGGCTGGTGGTTGTGGCCTGGGAAAGATTAAGCCCCTTCTGGGCTGTCTCAGAGATACAGATCTGCACATTATAAAATGGTGGCTATTACACTCAACCATTTAGCAAGTAGGGATAGAAAGAAGCTCAAATCAAAAGCCACTATCAGCAGAGACAACACACACAGACAGAACCAACGTGGGCCAACAGTAAAAGGATTACTGAGCAACATTTAAGTCCCTTTACATAATCCTTGTTTAAAATAAACATGTATTTCACATTCTTGGTCCAAGTTCCCAGAGGTCCATTGGCAAAAAAAAAAAGAATTAAAGGGTGGGAGCTCAGGCTAGTGGGGGAACCAATGTAGGAAATTTACCAAAGTCTTCATTCCTTCTTCCCTGGAACTCACCCGTGGAGATTCCACCTTCTACCTCACTCACCCCCTCCCTTTCCCTGAACACAGTTTCTTAACTTGAGCTGTAAAAACTTTTACCTTTCCTGAGAAAGAACAGCTGGGGCTTGAAACACTCAGAGAAGTCTGCATCCCTGAGAGCCCAATCAAAACCAGGCTGGAATGACTGGGAAAGATTTGAAGAGCACCCCAGGCGATTGTTGCAGAAAATTTACAGATAAATGTAGAGGGAAGCTGACCCCATAAAATGTCACCCCCATAACATGGCTCTTGCTTCTTGGATATTGGGTGATTGGGGGCTGAGCTGGAAAAAAAAAAAGCAGGACCAAAAAAAAAAAATGCTGTGAGGTCATAGTCAGTCTGGGCTGCTCACTGCGAGGATAATGTATTCAGACTGAGCCCGACAAGTAGTTTCGGCAGGCTGGGTTGGGTTTGGAGGACTTGAAAGTCAAAGGTAATTGCTCTCAAAGTATCTAAGCATCAACTTAATTTCTTTGGACCTCAGTTTCCTTATCTGCAAAATGAAACGGTTAGACGAGTTAATCTCTAACATTCCCTGAATGTCTTTTTCGGGGTGGGGGGGGGGAAACGTGCTGAGGGGAAAGGGATTGGGAAGAAGGGACAAACATTTGCTTTTGTTCTGCAGACCCAGAACACTGACCCCTATAGCTGGGCAACACCAGGGGCAATAGTCAGAGAGGAGTTGCCTTTGAACAGTAATGTCAGAATGACTGAGAGGGTGAGGGAAAATCACAACTAGCAACAGGTCAAAAAAGCATTTCTCATTCTCCAACGGTCAGACAATTGATGCAATCTGTGGGACAAGAACTGCCCACTCAGCTGCTTCTTCAGCTACATTACTGCACGAAGGAAATACTCCTTTTAGCGGAGCTGATTTGAAATGCAAAAGGAGGTGATGTTTCTATGAACTCACCATAAAAGAAAGTTTGAAGAAGCTATTCTTAAATTATATTACCATGTGGTTATTCTTCTCCAAGAATGACAAGACTTTCCACTATCTGAAGGTCCTCTCCAATGTGATCCTGCAATTCCCATGTCTCAGAACTCTTTGCTAGTAGCAACCTGAGTTTCGAACATAACCTCACAAACCTGCTACCCTCAGTTTTTCTGGTTATAATACTACCCTGTCCATTTTTACAAATGCTTCATTTAGCTAAAGGGGAAAGGTTATAATAAGCGTAAGGTTGTATTAATTATAGTGGAAAGAACCTTGGCTCTGGAGTTGAAAGTCATGAATTCAAATACTGCCTCTGGTCTTTACTACCTGTATGACCATAGGCAAGTCACTTAACTTACTTGGGTCCCATTTTCTTCATCTGTTAAATAGTAAGGTTGGACTAGTTGACCTCTGAGGTACTTTTTATCTTTTGATTTATGATTCATGCAAGGGTTTATTATTTCTTTTTTCCTTTTTTCTTAATTACATGTAAAAACAATTTTTAACATTTGGGTTTTTTTAATTGAATTCTAAATTCTCTCCCTTTTCTTTCTAACCTCCTCCACTTCTTGAGAAGGCAAGGAGTTTAATATAGATTATATACATACAGTCATGCAAAACATATTTCCATTATTAGCCATGCTGCAAAAGAAAATAGACAAAAAAAAAAGAAAAAGAAAGAAAGTTTTTAAAAA
The DNA here is from genome assembly GCF_003287225.1 of Phascolarctos cinereus. NCBI lineage: Eukaryota > Metazoa > Chordata > Mammalia > Diprotodontia > Phascolarctidae > Phascolarctos > Phascolarctos cinereus. Next base: position 342,269,927 of record NW_027556098.1, on the reverse strand, counting down.
GTAAGCTTTGATCAGCATTTGGATTCTATCAGTTCTTTTTTCTAGAGGTAGATAACATTTTTCATCATAAATCCTTTAGAATTGTCTTAGATCATTGCATTGCTGAGAATAGTGAAGTCATTCACAATTCATGATTGTACAATATTATTGTTACTATATACAATATTCTAGTTGTAATCATTTCATTTCGCATCAGTTCATGCAAGTTTTCCCAGGTTTTTCTGAAAGCATCCTGCTCATCATTTCTTATAGCACAATAGTATTTCATCACAATCATAATACCACAACTTATTCATTCCCCAATTGATGGGCATCCAATCAATTTCCAATTCTTTGCCTCCACCAATAGTGCATTAGTGTTCCAATTTTTCCACATCCCCTCCAATGTTTGTCATATTCCTTTTCTGTCATTTTAGCCAATCTGATACATGTGGGGTGGTACCTCAGAGTTGTTTTAATTTGCATTTCTCTACTCAATAGTGATTTAGAGCATTTTTTCACATGACCGTAGATGGCTTTGATTTCTTCTGAAAACTGCTTGTTAATAACCTTTGACCATTTATCAAATAGAGAATGACTTGTATTCTTATGAATTTGGCTCAATTCTCTATATATTCGAGAAATGAGGCCTTTAACAGAGAAACTTGATGCAAAAATTTTCCCTAACTTTCTGCTTTCCTTCTAATCTTAGCTGAATTGATTTTGTTTGTGAAAAAATTTTTAAATTTGATTTTATTATCAAACTTAATTTGATTACAGGTAATCAGAACTATCCATTTTACATCCCATAATGCTACCTGTCTTTTGTTTGGTCATAAATTTTTCCCTTATGCATAAATTTCACAGGTAAAATATCCCATGCTCCTCTAATTTGCTTATATTACTTTTTATGTTTAAATTGTATACCAATTTTGACTTTATTTTGGTTTTTGGTGTGAGGTATTGGTCTATATCTAGTTTCTGCCAAACTTCTTTCCAGTTTTCCCAGTACTTTAGATAGTGAATTCTTGTCCCCAAAGCTTGGATCTTTGGCTTTGTCAGACACTAAATTAAATAAACCTACATAAATCATCTACATTTCTACATATTACTGGTCATTTGCTAATGTGTATTGTCCCTAATCTATTACACTGATTCACCACTCTATTTCTTAGCAATTACTAGATTGTTTTGATAATTACCAGTTTATAATATAGTTTGAAATCTGGTATGGCTAGACCACCTTCTCTCACTTTTTTTTTTCATTGATTCCCTTGATATTCTTGTCTTTTTGTTCTTCCAGATGGATTTTGTTACTTTTTTTGTAATTTTTTCTAGCTCTAGAAAATAATTTTTGTAAGTTTGATTGGTATGGTACTGAATAAGTAAATCGATTTAGGTAGAACTGTCATTTTTATTTTATTGGCTCAGTCCATGTATAAGCAATTAATATTTTTCCAATCGTTCAGATCTGACCTTATTTGTATGAAAAGTCTTTTGTAATTGTGCTCATACAGTTCCTGGGTTTGTCCTGGAAGGTAGACTCCCAAGTGTTTTATATTGTCTACAGTTATTTTAAATGGAATTCCTCTTTCTATCTCTTGCCTGCTGGACTTTATCAGTAATGTGTAGAAATGTCAATAATTTGTTGGTTTATTTAATATTTTGCAACTTTGCTGAAGTTGTTAATTATTTCAACTAGTTTTTTAGTTGATTCTCTAAGTATACTATCATTTCATCTCCAAACAATTATAATTTTGTTTCCTGATTGCCTATTCTAATTCCTTCCAGTGGGTTTGTTATTTTACATCACTTTAAGTATTACTTAATCCAGAGACAAAAGGATGAGATCCCTCTGGGTTTAGATTACTGTGGAGTCTAGGCAAAGCCTGATAAGATCATATCAATTTAGAGCTGGGAAGGGTCTTGGAGATCATCCGGTCTATCCCTTTCATTTTGTAGATGAGGAAACTGAGGCCCAGGGAGATGAAATGATGCCCCCAGACACATAAGAAGTAATCGACAGAATTAGGATTCGAACTCTGACCACCAGACTCTAAGTCTAGTACTCTTTCTTTTACACCACTTAATTACTGTGACTCAGTTTCTTTAGCTGCAAATGTATATCAAAATTACAGCTACCTCTATAGGCTGCAGAGAGGATTAGAGAAATTAACAACCAGAGGGAGTTTTTGTGTTCAATGGGATTGCTAAAGTAATAGCCCAGATGTGTTTCAGCCATATTTTATGTGCAGACTGAGTTTCTTAGTGACACCGTACCTTGGAAATGCATCGTTCACCACATTCATACCGGCAAAGGCAAATCCATGAGCCTCAAAGAAAAAGTTCTTTTTGAACTAAAATCTTTGAAATGCCTTCACAAAATCTAGAGTTTCTACAGCCCTTGATAATATTACAGCAGCGAGAGTCTAAATGGTAGTGAGTTTTCCCACCAAAGTTTGGTAAAATAGCCTTGTCCGGACAGGTCTGACTTGACTCTGCTTTCTCCACATACCAGTTGGTTATTAGTTAATACAGCTTGTTTTCTCCATTATTTTCTCCTGAATCATGTGTATGACATTAACTCCAGAAAACAGACTGTTGGAGACATTTAGGCCACCACAATTTTAATCCACAAAGATACCCTTAGCTCCTCAGGACAACAAAGGACTGTTCTACATTGGATTATGCTTGGTAAGTTTAGAATATATATATATATTTTCCATATTGAAGTAAGAGAGCAGCCATTCCACTTCTGTTAGAGGCAGCCACAAGGAAACCTTCTGAATATTTCCCTGGGTCCATTTGAGTGAATGCTGGAAGTAAAATGAGGGTGAGCTGGAGAGAGACCTGAAGTTTGCTACAATTGGAAAAAATGCTCTTGGATTGACTACTGACCTGGCAGCAAACATTTCAGACAAGCTGAATTTTCCAGCAGTGGTTCTGAAACTTGCAAAGATGTTTAAAAGATCTACAGAGAATGGCAACCATCTCTCTGTGACTTAGGTCACGATGACCTCAGAAGTCACCCCTCTTTCACCCATTCGCTCCTTCTTTCTCCTTTCACACATACACACACACAACCTCAAAGAAGCTAAACTCGAGACTCAGTTTGAATTGAGGCACTAATCAAAAGAAAGAGGGACCAGAGGAGCTGAGGGAATGTGGTTTCACTTATCTCAAATACCCAGACACAGGTCTCCTACATGCCCTGAGTCTTCTTGATTTCTAAACGCCAAGTGTAACCAAATCAGGTGATTATCTTGTACAATTGCTTTATGGCCCTCCAATCACCTTCTCTGGCAGGAGGTGCTTAATGCATGTTAAATACATCTAGAAGGTGCATTTGGTGGACTCAGGAGAGGACCAGTCATGCTGCTGGTTTTATTTTCAGATCTAAAGTAGTACACCAAGACCATCTCATCATATGAAGTGGCATTGCAAAGGCGTGATTCAAGTCGCTCCCCTTGCTGCTCAAAGACCTTTAGTGGCTCCCTATCACCTCCAGGTAAAAACACAGACTTGTTAGCCTGACAAGTCTGGCATTAGGGCTTTACGCAATCTGCCTCTGAGTGAACTTTCTGGTCCCATTTCTTTTTCATGTTCCCTACCTTCCAGATGAACAGAAATATTATTTCCTGATTTTATCCGGCCTCCAATAAGGCCACCAATTTAATCTCCCACCCACTCACCCAAGCCTGAAACATAGTCCTACCTCCTATCTCCATTGGTTGAAATGCTTTTCTTCCTTCAAGATCGAACTCAAGTGCCACCTATTTCATGAAGCCTTTATTCATCTCTCCACACAAAAGCAATCTTGCTCTCCTGTAGTTTTTCTTAATCACCTCATTGGTATCACATACTTAATCAGAGTTGAGTAACTTGCCCCAGATCACACAGCTGGTAAGTGTCTGAAGCCAGACTTGAACTCAGGTCCTCCAGGGCAGGCTCTATCTACTGTACCACCTAGCTGCCCCTCCATTTACCTTTACTTTCTACTTGGAATTGGAAAGTCCGTAGTTCAAATGCTGCCTCAACCACTTATTAACTGTGTTGCCCTGAACAAGTCACTTAACTTTTCTGTGCCTCATTTTTTTCATCTTTTAAAATGAAGAGATTGGAATCAATGTCCTCTAAGGTCCCTTCCAGCTCTAAAACTATAATCCTTTGACCCTATGACCTCTTTCATGCTCATTAAAGTAGAAGTCACATTCTCCTTATTAGACGGTGATCTCCATAAGGGTAACAACTATAGTTTTCTAGTTCTTCATCCCCAGAACCTAATACAGTGTTTTGCATTTTAAAAAATATTTAATTTAATCTAGCCTGGGGCTTCTTCCAGTTTTAATAGCATAAATATAGCAAAAATGTACAGGAGAAAACCAAAACACAGGAAAACCATGATTTAATAGATCCAAGCCAATTCTGACTATTTCCAGGTTTACTTCGCTCCACTGAAGGTGATGAGAATTCTGCTTCTTGGATATATTAGTGCAGGTAATACTAATAAGAGAGATGTGATTGCAAATGGAATAGAGCTGGTTGCAGAGGTAAGAAGACCTGAGCTTAAGTCCTGCTCCTGATCCACATTGGCTGAGTGACCCAAGGCGAGTCACTTAACATTTCAGAACCTAACACTGCAGAGAAGGTGCTGTCCTGCATTGGTAGTAGTTGCTTCCTCATCCCTGTAGCAATGAAATCACAGGATCAGTCCCTATCCATAGTGCCAGCAGCTGAGCGATATGCTCCCTTGCTTCTGGCTTACTTGCCTCTGTGGACTCAGTTCAGTAGGAACCAGTCAGGGGCTGCTAGGTGGTGCAGTGGATAGAACTCTGGCATTGGAGTCAGGATGGACCTGAGTTCAAGTTTGACCTCAGACATTTAACACTTACTAGCTGTGTGACCGTGGGCGAATCACTTAACCCCAATTGCCTCACAAAAAAAAAAAAAGGACAAGTCCCTGGCTCTTAATTTAGGGGAATTTCAGATTTTTGTATTAGTGGTTCTAGTTGTGAAAGGTAGAGGGGAGAGAATTACAGATATATTGACAATCCATTTCCTCATTTCAAAAAATCAATTAGCTGAGTTCTGTAGCATGCAGGGTCTCCAGACAACAATGATCCCAGGGAGCTTAACAGTTTAAGTTTTTCAACAAATGTGGCCTCATGACTTAAACTCTCCAAGGCTGAAGTTGCAATCCCAAGACACCAGACTGAAGCTAAGTCCAAAGGCTGTCCAGTATCTGATATGCCACACAGCTGCTGAGCTTTATGGCCTGTTAGCAGACAGTTCATACAGAGGGCATCCATTGGCTTCGGAAAAGCAAAGCAAAATAATATCTCAATGCTGCCTGATTCCCGGGTATTGAGTGTTGGGGACACAATCGTGCCAGTTACAAAATCGTATTTGAATTGGTCATTAAGTACCAGTATGACTGGCTGCACCTGTCTCTTCTCTTGGGGACCCGGGTTTGCAGCAGCAGCAGCAGCAGTAGGAAGGCCAAGAGTCATTGGCAGGGATGAGTCAAAATTTCCCCCAAGCTCCTGACACAACCAGGGAGCAAAGAAAAAGGGACAGCAAGTACACACAGCAGGAGTGTCTAGCCATGACATAAGATGGCAGGCACAACACCAGGTATTTACAGAGAGCCATCCATCCCCAAATCCCAACCTCCTTCACAAACACTTAGGAGAAAATGCTCCAGTTACAGCATTGCCACAGACAAGGAAGTCTATGCCCAAAGCATTTCTCCTTGGTGAAGAAGCCCTCTAATATGCCAATGTCCCATGTTGCGACCATTAGCACTGGAACTCTCTGAGTGAGCCATGCTAATGATCTGGTGATGTCCAGCAAGTAAAGGAGTCAATGTAAGAGCAGGATCTTCTCCACTGGTTTTCACAGCTCACTGTCAAGGACTGGCACCCAACCAGCCTCTGTTCCTTCACTAAACAGGAAACAGTGTGGTGTCACATGTGAGGCCTAAAGCAGACGGTAGCTAACGCTTGAGACCCTAGGGGTAAACCACATTTTCTAAATGACTCCCAAGGATTACAGTTCTCACTTGACACAAATTTCCTATTTGGAATGCAGCTCTCTTTACAAAGAATGCTAGAAATATATCGATTGGTCTCTTAGGTCTTTCTACAAGTTCACATGTAAAAATGAGGCCTGGAAACATGTTACCTACTCACCAGTCTGCAGCTATTTAGATGTTAGACACTGGTAACCACTTCAAAAGCTGGACCAGTAGCAAGTAAAGGATATGGTGCTAAATCTGGTCATTTCTACCTCCACATATGTCACATTCATCCCCTTTTCTTCCCTCATATTTCTAGCACCTGAGCTCAGGACCTCATCACCAATTATCTGGGCATTTGAAAGAGCCTCTTCATTGGTCTCCCTGCCTCAAATTTCTCTCCAATCTATCCTCTCACAACTACCAAGTTATTTTCCTCAAGAACAAAGATTTAATAAGCACTTACTTATTCCCTTCCATTCCCTTCCCTATACTTCAGTGGAAAAGCTATGACAGGATAAGAGATTTAGATTTGGAGGGAACCTTAGAGGAGATCTGGCTAAACCCCTTCTTCTTGTAGATGAGGGAAAATCTTTTGCCAAATCCTCAAACTCCAAAGCCGGCATTCTTTTCACAGATCCATACAATCTTTATCATCCATTCAGGACTCAGTTCTTTTTCCATCTTCCCTTATGTATTCTTAGGCATGCTATTAATCTTATGTTAGGGAAAAAATACTTATTTCAGCTGCTTCACCACTGTACATCCCACTGATTGCTACCAACAGAGACCAAGGTGAAATGCTATACAGGGTTATTGGTGGCCTGTCCACTTGGTCTTTTGCAAGCCATGTTGAATTTCAGCATCAATCCTGTCTAACTAGTATTGGCAATCTTGGTTCACCATTCTCACAGTGCTGAGACATCTGCCTAATAGGCAGAATCACTAAGCATCACCCACTCTTTACATTAATCCTGGTATCCCAGCCAATAGGATCCGAATAGGTTTCTGTGATGTTATCGCCAAGCTGCGCACATCTGGCTTCATTCTGCAGGTGTTTCACTTGAGAGTGGTGTGACTGGTCTAGATATGCTGACTTGTGGCATGTTGGTTGCGTTATTAATAGAATAGTCAAGACTGAATGACATCATGGTTGATTTAGAATGGCCTACCCAGAAGAACAATTCTCTATTGTTATCAGATGGAGAAGTGGAGGAACAAAGAAAGCATCTACATGTAAGTCAGAGCACCTATGCCAAGTCTTAGGATTCTTAACTCTGATGATCAATTGGTCTATGAAGATTGGGCCAAGTAGCTTCTCAAGGAATCCTACTGAGTCTTCTTCCCACACTATCCATACACTCCTTCCCTAGCCATTTGCATACCCAGACAACATAAACAACTGGAAGAAAAATAATGGGAAAAAAGTGTAAATCTTCTGCTCAAAAAGATAATGGATGGACTAAATGATTAGTAAAAGTGGCTTTTCCTGGAAAAATTACCAGCAAATGCTAGTAGGGGCTCCAAGGAAAAATAGATTGGGCATAGGGAGTGGACCTTTGATTTCAAGGGTATAGAGAACTACCATTAGTGGAGACTGGAACCTTCTCTGCGACTTGTAGTCCTAAAGACAGGCACTGAGAAATTATACAACATGCCCAGTTTTACTCAAATAACACATATGAGAGACAAGTTGAACGCAGGTCTTTGTAGCTCCAGAGCAGCTATTTGCTACCTTAAGCTGTCTCTCACACAAAAGAGAAGGATCATATTAAGTTACTCAAAGGCAGAAGCTACTGGGCTCCAGGAAGACTTTTTGGTAGGAGCAAAAGAGGGTGAGAGATGGGGAAGGACAGCAGAAAAAAGTGGACAATACAAGATGGACAATACCTCACCAGACAGAAAAGGTCAAGTGGTAAATTAACTTGGGGACACAAATCCTTCTGCCCAAGTACCCTGCTGAACAGTGGGTGGCTTCCCCCAGAAGGAGTTATTGCTATGAGCATTTACCTACTGAGCTTTGAAAAAGCTACTTCTTAAATACATTTTCTATAAGCAAAGACTTGTTTTTAGTATTTTCTTTAGAAAATGTCTCCTACCTAATCTTTTCCCAGGCTGTACTCATATGTAGAGGAGAATGAAACCCAATTGCTGGGATCACTTTCTCTCCCCAACTTAAAATATAACAAAGATACAAAGACAAAAATGAAATAGTATCTGCTGTCATCAAGTTTACCTTCTATCCAAGTACATAACATGTACTCAAGCAAGCATATACAATATACACATGTGTATGTATGCATGTATATATGTGTGTGTATATATATATATCTGTATATGTATGTATGTATGTATGTATGTATATATGTATATATGTATATAACAGCCCCTATTGTATCGAGCAGTTTGGTTCCTCAAAGAGGCAGAAAATGAAATTTTTTGGAAATTGAGGGGATACCCATCAATTGGGGAATGGCTGAACAAGTTATGGTATCTGAATGTAATGGAATACTATGTTCCATAAAAAATGATGAGCAAACAGATTTCAGAAAAACCTAGAAAGACTTGCATGAACTGATGCTGAGTGAAGTGAGCAGAACCAGGAAAACATTGTATACAGTGACAGCAACACTATGCAATGACCAACTTTGATAGACATAGCTCTTCTCAGCAATGCAATGATCTAAGACAATTCCAAAAGACTCATGATGGAAAAGGCTATTCAAATCTAGAGAAAGAACTATGGAGTTTGAACACAGATTGAAGCACACTATTTTCTCTTTTGTTTTTTCTTTCTTGTAGTTTTTCCCCTTTGTTCTGATTCTTCTTTCACAGCATGACTAATGTGGAAATATGTTTAATATGACTGTACATGTATAGCCTATATCAGATTGTATGCCATCTTGGGGAGGAGAAAAATTTAGAACTCAAAATCTTGTAAACGTCAGTGTTGAAAACTAAAAAAAGAAAAAGAAAAAAGAAAATGAAATTTTGTGTAAATAAAAAGGATGGAATCAACTTGTAAATTATGTAAAATAATTTCCCCTTCATCTGTGAACAGTTTGGTTGCTGAAGGGGGCAGAGGAAGAACATCTTTGAAAGGAAAACTGAGAAAAATCCATGCATGAAGAAACTTAGTTTTCCATTAAAGAAACAGATTGAAAAATGTATTTTTTTTAAAAAGGCACCAATTGTGAGGGTGAGCAGATAGAAATTGCCCCTCAGGTGCATGGCCTTAGAAGACTTGGCGGGGAGGGGCAAAGGAATGTTTGCGATCCCTCAGTTCATCTGCATGCAACTGTTTTTAGATACTGAGAGTTTAAAACTGACAAAGCAGTAAATCAAATAACTGTTTAGAGAATGTGGGAAGATTCAATAAGAACTGTTGGTTTCATAGCTGACAGAAAGTTAGATTCCATTGATTTTACCTAATAAGGGAAAGATACTGATAGGAGGCTCTGATTTGAGCCATTAGGGGGAAATGAAGAATCCATCAGGAGAGTTAAGAGCCCAGTAGGAGGTGCATGAAAAACATACCAGCAGGAACAGTCAGCTGACTGGAAGGCTTCTGATTGGAAAAAAAGGCTAGAAGCCTGTTGATTAGAGGATAGCTGAAATCTGTATCAGTATTTATACCATGGTGTCAAGCTGATCCAAACTAGCTGCATGTCAACTTAGAAAACCACAAATTAACATTATCTATGTTATATCATATTTTTATTTATGTTGTTAAACATTTTCAAATTACATTTTAATCTGGGCTCGGGAGTTTTGCAGGCTGTGAGTTTGACATCTCTGGTTGAAGCTATGTGACTTTTCTCAGAGGTGCCATTGCTTTATGTTGCCTCTGATTTGAGACATAAAAGCAGAAATGGAAAGATAAGCTTTGTATCTGCTTTGCTACAAGCAGAATCTGGACGTTGATTAGACAATGCAGCATCCCGCTGAGTGAAGAGCTGGCTGGGCATGGCTGTACTGTAATGCCAAATGAGGAGCTTTGCATTTCTCTGGCTTAAAAGGAACTATGCCACTTTCTCAGCACTTTTTTGAAGGTTATCGTGAGCTAAAAGAGCTTATTGCTGTTTTACCAGTTCAAGAGCGAATGGCAGCGAATTGCCCAGCAGGAAAATGGTGAAGACCAGATAGGAATCAGCTAGCAGTGAGGTGGCTTTGTGTGGAAGGATAGATATTCTAAAAAGATGATCATGGACTTCAAGGCTTGCAGTCCAGAGTTGGGAGCTGTCCTCTGTACATAAGTTTTCCTCATTTATATATCTCCATGCTAGATTTCTGTGTGTGTCCTCCTCTTCCCATTGATGCCGCATGCATTGGTGGGAGAGTGTGATCTAGGTTTATATATGAACTGTGATTTATTAACAATTCTTTCATTTGTTTTCTATCAAGAAACTGATGTAACAATCATTTGTGTTTTTTGCCTTAGCCTCAAGTAAAAGTTTCCTATTTATGAGCTAATGGCGTCATGGTAGCTGATTTTATGTAAATGGCAATCACATTACTAGTAACTCAGTGAGCTACAGTTGCAAGTAGTAGGAGTATATTTCCTGTCTCCCTCCCCTCCCCCTCAGCATTACCTCTAGGACCTTGAGAGAATTGGAGCTAAATAGTGATGATCCATATCTGGAAATCCCAGACCTGCAAGTGTGAGGGCAGGTTGAGGGAGTGAGCCAGCCCAGAGAGGGAATAAATAGTCACACCTGCACATATGTAGTGTATGTGTATGTGCATATATGTGTGCATATAGTTATATATGTTTATGTATGTGCATAAATACATATGTGTATACATGTAAATGTAAGGCAAATTGAGGGGTTAGATACACTAGCTATTGGGGGGAAATCGGTAGAATTCTGAAGGAAACTGGGGATTCTAAGAGGTAGAAATAAAGTGGAGGTACATTCCAGGCATGGGAGAAAGCCAAGTCTAAACTTATGCCTCAAGACTGCCCACAGAGTATCTATTCTCAAGGATTTTAATCTCTTCATTTCTCAGGAAACAGAAGCTATGTGACTTGCTTCAGAGTACCCTGAGTTAGTTAATCAGAGGTTGAGCATTTGTTAGGTGTGCAGAGAGCAGCATCATATTTGACACCAGGAGGTGAAATGCCTTTTACCCCCCGTTTGCCAGCAAAAAAACAGAACTTAGCAAAGTCCAAGCAACAGGCACAACTTCTTGCTTGAATCCATCAGTAGCAAGAACTGGGACTGATAATTCAGTATATTTTAGATGGAGAAATTATACTAATAAAACACACAGTGGCATATTTCTCCTTCGATTAGGTGGTTGTGCATGGAATGGGGTGTCTTCTTCAATGGTGTCTATTTTCCAAACCTTGAGAATGTGAATAAATGCAGCCTTATATTTATTTAGTTGATGTAATGGACTGGAAAGAATATATAGGGAAAGAAGCCTATAGGCCACAGAATGGGTCTATAAGCTTCTGTCCATGAGTCTCAGCATGAAACTTCTTTAGGTGACATAGCTCAGGACCTTCTGCAGAAACTCCAGCTGAAAAAATGTCAAGGATCTCTCATTGCCCTTCTCTCTCTGTCTCTGTCTATCTGTCTCACACACACACACACACACACACACACACACACAGAGTCCAAGGCCAAATCTGTTGCTTTTTCCACTAGCCCTATTGTATCTTCTCAAACTAATAGAATAAAAGCAAAATAATTTTGGTTTCCTTAAAGCAGAAGGACAAGAGCTAGTGGCTAGAGCGATGGATTTTGTTTCCTTTTTCAGAATGACACACCTTTGTTCTTTTCTTCCCTTCCCCCACCACTCAGAAAAATATGATCAGAATGAGATCTGATCTATAAAGGTTTTTTTTACCTTCTCTGATTAAAGAGAAAAACTAATGCAGAAACTGCCAACATAAAGGCTGAATTAGAGAGTAAAGCTACTCAATTCATCATTAATTACTATTATCCCTACAGTAACACTTCATCTATCCAGAGGTTACTTATCTGGAATCCTCACCTCCCTGAAACACAACAAGGACCCAGAAATGAGCAGAGACTTCTGGGCAACCACTACTGATGTTGCCAAGCCCCTTCATCATATCTCTTACGGGCCTTCACTTTGCCTATTTAGTCTTCCTTTGGGCCAGGGGTGGGGAACATGCAGCCTCGAGGCCATACGTGGCCCTCTAGGCCCTTTGAATCCAAACTTCACAAAACCAATCCCCTTAATAAAAGGATTTGTTCTGTAAAACTTGGACTCAGTCAAAAGGCCACACCCAAGGACTTAGAAGTACACATGTGGCCTCAAGGCCACAGGTTCCCCACCCCTGCTTTAGGCATAACTCTAACTAGAGTCAGGTTCTCTGATTTCTCTGTCCACTGTAAAAGCAATGAATTAGAAGAAAATGGGGCTGGTGATAGCAAAGAAAAGACATGGACAGTAAGGAGAAGATTGAAATCCTGTAAAAAGCAGACACAAAAACCCCAAAATCATTAATTATCTGAGTAAACCCTGCATAACTCAATACATTTCAGTACAATCATAGGATTTTAGAGCAAGAAGGAATCTTGAAATTCATATAATCCAAACCTATCATTCTTCAGATGAGGAAAGTCCAGTTAGTTAACCTTAAATCAATGCCTAATAAGCATTTATTAGGCACCTACTATGTGTTGGGCAGTGTACCAAGTGCTATGGACACAAAGAAAGGCAAAAGACAGACCCTGCCCTTGAGGAGTTTACAATCCAATGGGAGAGACAAGATGCAAATATCTATACAAACAAACTCTCTACAGGATAAATTGGAAATAATCACAGAGGGAAGGTACTAAAATTAAGAGGGGTTGGGAAAGACTTCCTATAAAATGTGGGATTTTCACTGGGACTTGAAAGAGTCCAGGGAAGTCAGTAGGTAAAGACGAGGAGGGAGAGCATTCTAGGCACTGGGGACAGCTAATGAAAATGTCCCAAGCCCAGAGACAGAACGTTTTGTTTGTAGAAGAGGCAGGAAGCCAGTGTCACTGCCTTAAAGAATATGCGTTGTGGAGTAAGGTGTAAGGAGACTGGGAAGGTAGGAGGGGGCTAGGTTATGAAAGATTCTGAATGCCAAATAGAGTATTTTGTATTTGCTTCTGGAGGCAATGGGGATCCTTGGAGTTTGCTGAGTATGGGGAATGGGTGACGACATAATCACACTTGCATTTTAAGAAAATCACTTTAGTGGCTAAATAGAGGATGGATTGGACTGGGAAAAGACTTCAGGTAAGCAGACCCAACAGAAAGCTATTTCAATAGTCCAGGCTGTAATAATTGGAATGGGCAAGGGGTGGGGGGAGGAGAGAAGATAATGAATTCTATTTTGGACATGTTGAGTTTAAGATGTCTGTTAGACATCCATTTCAAGATGTCTGAAAGGCATTTGGAGATGCAAGATTGGAGGTCTGTAGAGAGGTTATAGCAGAATGGGTAGAGCTGAGAATCATTAGCATGAAGATGGTAATTAAATCCATGGGAGCTGATGAAATCACCAAGTGAAATAGTATAGAGGGAGAAGAGAAGATGACCCAGAAGAGAACCCTGAGGGACATGTACCTTAGTGGGCATGATCTGGAAGAGGATCCAGCAAAGGAGACAGAAAAGAAGCAGGCAGGTAAGAAGAGAATCAGGAGACAGTGCAGTCCCAAAAACCTAGAAATAGGAGAATATCAAGGAGGAGAGGGTAGTTAACAGTGTCAAGGGCTGCAGAGAGGTCAGAGAGAATGAGGACTGAGAAAAGACCATTGGATTTGGTAACTAGGAGACTATTAGTAACTTCAGAGAGAGCAATTTTAGTGAGATAAGGTTGGAAGCCAGATTATAAGAAGAGAGTGAGAGGAGAGAAAGTAGAGACACCTATTATAAATGACCTTTTCAAGGAGTTTAGCTACAAAGGGTAGAAAAGACATAGGATGCCAGTTAGCAGGGATGGAAGAAACAAGTGAGGGTTTTTTTCAGGATGGGGGAGACATGGACATGTCTGAAGGCAGTAGGGAATGATCCAGTAGTCAGGGAGAAATTGAAAATAAGTGAAAGAGTAGAAATGACAGAGGGGACAATCTGTTGGAGGAGACAAGATAGAACGGAATCACTCAAACAAGTATAGGGGTTAGCCTTAGTAAGGAGTAAATCATCTCGCCATGTGAGATAAAGGTGAAAGAGGAGAAAGTGGCAAAAGACATCTTAGTGACAGGAGATGAGGAAGAGGGGAGAAGAGAGAGTTCATAGAAAATTGCTTCAATTTTCTTCTGCAAAAAGGTTCTTAGCTAAGTGTTGGGGTAAGGGGAGCCATGGGAAGTTTAAGAAGGGATGAAAAGGTTTGGAAGAGCTCTTGTGGAGAGTGGTATAGTGAACTGATAAGGGAAGTACAACAGGATTGCCTAGCAGTAGAGAGGGCCCAGTTGAAGTAATATAAATTTGCAGTGGACTCAGAATGGTTGCATGATTTTCTCCACCTTCATTCAACAGTACATGTATAGCAGTAAAGGCCACAGATGGTGGGACTAATCTAAGGCTGAAGCTTGGTTGGGTATAATCAGTGATATCATAAGGGATTCAGTAGAGGAGGATGGTGTAGAGCAGAACTGGTTCACCAAAGGGTCAAGATGGGGAGAAAAGGAGAGATTGGCTAATGCAGAGCAGACAGCCAGGGAAAGAATTGAGGGGTCAGGAAGATGGGAGGTGACTACACAAAGAGTTGAGTTTAGTAAGAGAAGTTAGGAGAGATGAAAGGTCAATAGGTTATGGTTTGATAAAGGAATTTTGGACTTCTTGAACTGATAAGTAGTTTGTGGGTAATGGCAAGATCAAGGTTATAATCATCTTTATGTGTGGCTGAGGTGGGGTAGAAGAATAGGTTGAGGAGATGAGCAATCAGGGCATTTGAGGAAGAGTCGTTATATGTTGAAGTCCCCTAGTATGAGGGCAGGAGTTGGAGAGGAGAGAAAAAGTGTGAGCCATGTGCCAAACTTATTGAGGAAGGAAAGGGAATGACCAGGAGGGTCTGTAGGTGACTGCTACCAGGTGACTGACTAGTAGATATGAATAGCATGAGTCTCAAAGAAAGAGTGGTTTCTGGGTGATGGAGATGCACCTTCTGCAGAACGTGGCATTTAAACTCAGTCTTCAAGGACATCAGGGAAAGTAGGAATTAAAGGGAGAAGGAAGAGTATTCTAGACATGGGTGACAGCCAGTGCAAAGGCACAGTCAGAAAAGTGCCATGTGCAATCTTCCTAAGAGGTCAATATAACTGGATCATAGAATACATGGAGGGGAATAAAGTATAAAAAGACTAGAAAGGTAGGAAGGGGCCAGGGCCAGGTCAAATTGTGAATGACTTTTAAAAGCTTAACCGAGAATTTTTATTTGATCCTGGTGGTGATAGGGAATCCCTGGATTTCATTAAATAAGAGGATGACATGACTAGACCCCCATTTAGGGAAATCACTTTGGTGGCTGAGAGGAGGATGGATTGGAGTGGGGAGACTGGAGGGAGGGCAACCAAGTATTAGACAGCTATTATAATAGTCCAGACAAGAAGTGATGAGAACCTGTCCCATAGTGGCATCTGCGTGAAATAAGGGAAGGGGACATATATGAGAGATGTTGTGAAGGTAGAAACAATAAGGTTGGATAAGTTGTGAGAGAACTGATTATTTCACTCTTCTATTAATAACTAACTATTGAATCAGGACCAAGGTTTTTTCCCCTTTTCTACTTCCTCATCCAGAAATCAACCAGTATGGGAAATCTTAGGTAAAGACTTATTCAGGCCAAGATCTAATGAGACAGTAAAAGAATTACTAAGTTTGGGCTAATGAGAGGATTCCCGCTCATGTTTACTCAGACAGGTCTGGGAAAATGTGGATTCTCTCTTCTGTCAGACAGGTGCTATGGAAACTGATGTCTCTTTGACCAAAAGTTGGGTGATCCAAGTCGTGTAACCCCTAAGACCCTCATTGTCACATAGCCCAACCCCTCATTGTAATATTCATTCTCTCATTGTTAACCAGAGTTGATTGCCCTCCTCAGGAAAACCCACTCTTCCAAGAGTACATAAACTGTGAGCCCATTCCTGTGGGGGTCTTTGACATTCAAGAGTGTCGCTGAGTGTCGCTGACCTCTTTTTATTAATAAACATGCTAATCATTAATAAAATGATTACCCAGAAATACATCTCTCAAACCTTTTAAATGCCACAGTTGGATGTTGGCTGAGTGCAAGTGATGAGTCAAGTCTGCATGACTGGGAGGACAATGGCACCCTCAAAAGTAAAAGATGAGAAGGGAGGGCTTGAATGATGAGTTCTATGTTGGATATGTTAAGCTTGAGATGTCTATGAGAGATCCAATTTGACACATCCAAATGGCAGTTGATGATATGGACCTGGAGGTCAGGGGAAAGATTAGGGCCCAATATAGAGATCTGGGAATCGGCTGTAGAAAGAACCACTTCTAGGGTGAAGAAGGCCTAATTCCAATTAAACAAGCCATTGGGTGAAATAATATTACATTAAGGGAGGGGGCCAGTTACATCCATGGGAATAATCTTATAACTGGGCAATTTGCCAGATTATATTATTTAAGGCTCTGCAACATTCACATGGGGGCTTTGTTACAATTTGTTTACTGGCATTATTGTGAAAGAATATTGCTTAGGCCATGACTGTCCTTTTGTAAAATTTCTTGAAAAAGATGTGACATTCACTAATGTAGTAACAAATTTCCCTCACTAGCTAATGGTTTGGGTGTACTTCCTACCTCCTTTCAGTAATTCAAGGAATTACTGAATCTGTGTTTACAAAGTGCCCCCAGAATCCTCTGAAAGGGGACGAAAAGTTATCACAAATTCCAAGTATTATTAGAATCACAAAAAATACCTTTCGCATTAAAAAAAAAACCTTTCTAATAATGCACTTTTCTTGATGATAGTTTTCCTTCCACAAACAAGGATATCTGTTCCTTCTCGTCTCACGATGTAGCCTAGACCCCCATCACCAGCTTTGTGTTCTACCTCATGTTCTCCAAACCTTACTGTGCCTTCCTCTTCTAAACCTCAGAGGTCGTGGGCAGGCCTCCTTGAACCCCAAGTTCTCTAAGACCAAATTGCGACTACATCAAATAACAGCACGTGGAGTAAGCATTAGATTTAATGCTAAATTTGAGGCAAGGGGACCAATTAGACAGATACCATAATAGTCCAGGTGAGAAGTGATAAGGGCCTGTCCCATGGTAGCATTTGTATGAGTGAAGAGAAGGGGACATGGATGAGAGATGTCATGAAGGTAGAAGCCTGGATTTCAAGCCTGGATGGTAATAACAGCTGGCATTTACACAGTGCTGAGAGGTAGATAATTTGTACAGAGTTAGTATTATCCCCATTTCACAGATAAGTACCCTGAGGCTCAGAAAGGTTAAGCCACTTTCCTATGGTTACAAATCAGGTTTCAGAGACAGCAGTCAAACCCAGGTCTTTTCTGATTTCCAGTCTGCTGTCTCTGCTATTTAAGTTATTTAACCTCTCCGGACTTCAGTTGCTTCATCTTCCAAAACCTAAAATGGCCTCTTTTCTGAAATTTCTTGCAGCTTTTGTGAATTAGTTTTTTTAATTAAGTTTTAATTATAAGCACATCTTTTTCTTCAGGACATATATTGTGGCGATGATCCAAAAAGCACACCTAAAGGACAAATTAGTGTGCTACTCTTAGAGGCAGGGAGACCCGAGTTCAAATTTGACCTCAGTCATTGGCCAAGTCACTTAACCTTCTATCTGCCTCAGTTTCCTCATCTGTAAAATGGGGATGATGATAATAATAGCACCTACCTCCCACAGTTGTGAAGAGTAAGTGGAATAATACGTAAAGTACTTTGCAAACCTTAAAATATAGTATAAATGCTATTATTGTGTTCGAAATCCTCCATGAAAAAATCAAGCTTCTTTTTGGCACAAAATGCATTAGAAAACCTTAATAGCACAAGGTTGAATAAATGAAAATTCAATCTCTAACAACTATCTATAACAGGGACTGAGTTTTCATTTATTCAATACCTATCTGTTTCTCAGATGCTTATAAACAGCAGGGGAAAAAAATGGATGGATTTTGATCCATGCTTTAAACAGAGTTAGGAAATGCAGACTCCTAATTTGTTACAAAATAAGAAGCTTTCTACTGGAAATGTCTCTAGGCCCTTCAAAACACAGTAAGATGGATGCCCAGGAATGACAATGAAAACTATTTACCCTGGAATAGATTGCATGTTGGTGCAACCAAGAGATCGAAGAATTCATTTCTCTATGTCTTTCATCCCATCCCAACTCCTTCCAGTACCCAAATGCTACCTTGGGACAATTGAGTCATCTTTAAGCCTTCCATTTTTTTTAACACATGATTTTCTTATGACAGGGACAATTGCTCAGATTGCTGTACCCCTCCTCCCCCCGAAAAAAGCTGATGGTTATGTGATTTTCCATTCAACTGTTAATGCTTCCAACCAGTTCTATTCAAAGTTTTGAAAAAGAGTTCCCTTCTTTTTAATGGAGATATCATGGAAAAACAATGACATGATACAGAAGAAGTTAGCTGGTAAAGAACTGAAGCACTGGAGATGATCATCTCATTAAAAAGTCTAGTCAGTAGAAGCCTTAAGAGTTCTCAAGGTCTTTTGGACTGTATTTACCTGGATAAATAGAGCTCTTTGTCATTTAGATGTCATGGGTGGTATTTACGTAAGAGCAACACAGAACTATTTTAAATGACAGGAATCCCGGTCACTCTCTATACTGTCAATGATGACCTAATAGTTGGGGTGAGCTATCATTGGAGTCCAGTCGAAGGCCCATGATTGCAGTGCCTTCACTTTGTTGATTATTTCCAATTTATCCTGCATACGCCTTGTTTGTACAGAGCTGTTTGCATCTTGTCTTGTGAGGCTCATGAGATTGACACAACTCGGACCTTAGTGCTTAGCACAGTGCCCAGCACATAGTAGGCACTTCACAAATTTTTATTTGCTGATTTTAAATGAAGTCCTTGTTTTTAGCAAAGAAGAGAAACAAAGACAATTCTGACTACCTTCGAAAGGAAAATCTGGTACTTTCCCTTAAAAAGAAATCTCTAAAAGTCATATGATCACTTAGAGCAGGAAGGAGCCTTACAAAGCATCTAGCCAGACCCTCTCTTTTTTATTGGGGAACTGACTTACCCAAAGTCATAGATAATAATGAGCCTATCTAGGATTTGAACACAGGTCTTTTGATTCCAAAGCTTGCGTTTTTTCCCCACCACAGCCGCCCCCTCCCAATGGCTAGCCAATCCCATATGGATAGTGGACACACCCAAGAATCCACAATTAAACAGACAGAGACATAACTAAATTTTTAAAAATAACTATTTCATGTCCAGCTGACCTGATTTAGGGGCTATGAAAGACTGGCTAACCCGCTGGGAGAGAAGGTAACAACTTAAAAATTAGAGCAAACAGTTTCTAACTTTGTGGAACGTTAGTAGATAAGCACTTTGAATGTTTGCCAACACCTCCACAACTGCCATTGGTAGAGAAAAGTGGAGCTCAAAGACCAGTTATCTGGATGTGCCTAAAACCTGGTGACAGCAAACATGGAGAATATAATTTTAATTGTCCATAGGAACGGTCGTGATGCTTTTCCAGAAAGTAGTCTATTGACCTTAAGCACTTCCCCTCTTGAAATCAGGTCTACCACCGTTCCTGTTTTTGGACCTTCTTGTGTTAAGGAAAGTGACTGACAAGTAAACAAATCTATCTTCACCCTTGGTAGAATGTGAACTCCTTGAAAACCAAAACATTTTTTGCATTTGTCTTTGTGTTCCCAGAGCTCTGCACAGTGTCCATCACATAGTAGGTGCTTATTAAGTGCTGGTTGATCCATCAAGAACGTCATGACTTCCTTGGTTTCTTCTGTTTGGATTCAGAGTAAAGAGGATCCTCTCATTCTTGGTTTTTGAAATGTCCTGTGATCATACACATGTAGGTACCTTTGCATCATTCAGGACCTTAGTAACATCATTGTCCTAAGGATACTAGTCATTGCTCTAAGATTCTTTGTAGGATCTCTTTGTGAGATTTCTATAGAGGTCAACCCTGAGACCAAAGTCAAAGCAAAAGTTGACCAACCTCCCTCCCTTACTGAAACTTGGTCCGAATCCTAAATAATATCCCACTTCTATTAAGCCACTGAAATAGTGTGGGCTCCATTTTTATTTCCAAGCTCATAACTGGATCTTCGAGAAGAAAAAAACAAATTTATAATTTGACCATTTATTTACTTAGCTTTGAACTTTCTCCTGGAAATGAGATATGATGCAGGGACTGGCAGTAATGGATGTATGTGTAAAGGGCAAAATTGCAAAGTATCCATCAGAGGAGAGATCTAATTTTCTCCTTGTTTTTGGAAAGGGGACAGGATTGCCATTCTAAAGAATCAGCAGAACACTTGGAATGTTGTGTGAGGCATCATTTTTTCCCAAAGCCTCCCAGAAGTTTTAAAGGAAATGGAGGAAAGTTACTATCACTGGAAATTTGGTGACATGGACAAGTATCTACACAGCAAACATTCTGTCAAGACTTGTTTACACTTTTATCACCCTCTATATACATTATGCTTAGGAGACCACGTCTAAGCTGGGCAAACTGAAAGGAGGTTTCTCAGCCCAAGGACTGATTATAAGAGTACTCAATATTAGCTAAATCCAGATGTTGGGATAGTCATGAGGGGAAAAAAATTTCTCAGGACTCAATTCTTTAAATTAGCCTTTAACAGCACTGAAATCATCTTACATTGCCCTGGAAGCATGGGCACAGTGAAGAGTGCTGCTACAGCAGTCTTTGATCCCTGTTTTGGTCTCACCTTAAACAAGGTCAAAACACCTAGCTGGTCCAGTGATAGGCAAACTGGATAGACTAGGGAGACAAAAACAGTTAAGTGACAGAATGATAGAGGCAGGCAGAGGGAGGGGGAAGATAAGGCACTCTATTCTTTTTTTTTTAAGTGATCTGGCTATTCTTTAAAAGAATAAAGTGATTTGGGGGTGACGGTTCAATCATATACATTCACCACTACAAGGAGTCAAAATCTCTATAATGTTGTTGACTTACAAGGCCATCCATAAAGATGCCAAGTAGGTGAAAGCTTCTATATTTTCTGCACTGAGACTGACTTTTTTATTAAAATTTACCCTTTTTTTGAGTGCCCTCTCCTAGTAGATTGCGATCTCCTTGAAAGTAGGAGTTGGGGATGGGAGTGCTATTTTTTTTGTTTTGGGTTTTTTTTTTATCTCTAGCACAGTAACTTGTACCCAGTGGATTCCTAATATCTGTTGAATTAAACAATTATTTATCAAGATACATTAATATATGCAAGGAGGATCTCAGAAAAGATGAACCCAGACTTCCTCTGAATTTGTCTTTGAAGACCAGTAGGGAAAGCAGCTGAAGTGGAAGAGAAATCGCTGGGGTTCAAAGCTTAGTCAGCACATCACAGGCCACATAGTAGGCATCTAAAAAGTATTAGTGCTTCCACCAAGT
Organism: Phascolarctos cinereus; assembly: GCF_003287225.1. Classification (NCBI taxonomy): domain Eukaryota; kingdom Metazoa; phylum Chordata; class Mammalia; order Diprotodontia; family Phascolarctidae; genus Phascolarctos; species Phascolarctos cinereus. The sequence goes on along the minus strand of NW_027556098.1, from coordinate 342,248,350 downwards.
TGGGTGTCAATCTACCCAGAAAAAAACAATTTCAATCCAAAATGCTATTAAGAAGAAAGCAGCCCCCTCAGTTAATAGTGATTTCTTAAACATCTACCAAGTGCCAAGCCCCAGGCTTCAGTTTCAGGATTGTCTCCCCGTACCTCTGGCTGGCTGATAGAAGGCAAAAGGAACTGAAAGAACAGAGGAAGGAGGAAAGAAGCAAGATTCACCCGTTGGCTTCAGCTTCAAAGAAACTGCTGACTCCTCAAAAGCTCCACACACGAGACACGTCCACTATCATCTGAGGAGATAATGATACCACCTTGTATTTGTAAAAGGCCTTCCTTTGAGGCACTTGAAGCCACTTACAGACATTACCTCATTCTCTAATCTTCACATCAAACCTGTGAGGCAGGTAGTAGTACATAATGTTGGTCCCTGCCTTTACTATGTGGAAATGGAAGCCTAGAGGTGAAATGCTCCCAGTTCTGGATTTTCAAACACCAAAAATAGCTCTTTGGAAATGTTGAGGCATTTGATTCATGGCGGGGGATAAAGGAATGATTGTGTCAAAGCAGCATATTATACACAAACCCTCGGTAAGGCAAAAACGTCAGAAATATGAGCTGGAGTAGAATTTGTTCTAAGGTGGGTCCACTGTAAAACTTAACCCGAGGAATATTCGTGGTTGTGCACCAAAAGAACAATACTTGGCAGAATGTAACGGAGAGGTTTCAGTTCTCCAAGAGGAATCCACCTTCCCAATTGATTCCTCATTTAACCATCTCCTACTCCCAGCCCTATCATCTTTAACCTCCTCCTAACCAATAACTTTCTGACAATTGAATGTGAAGTAACTCCGCCTGATAAAAAGCCCTGGCAAAGTCAAACCAAAGCACAAAAAGCAGTTTTTCTCCCCAAAACATGAAAAGTCCTTGTTTTCTTCCTGTAGTTACTTTGTGGATCAAGCAAAAACAAGCCCCATTTGGGCAGATATGAGATGTGTGTTAAGAATGGACTTATCCAAGTGCCTAGAACTCAGCCCCCAAGTGTGGTAAGGTTAGGGGAGGGGGGACTAATTTAGCCTCAACCTCCCAGTTACCAATACTATTTTACAATAAGATGCCTTTTAAAAATATCTTCCTTCACAATGGGATGGCCCAAAGGTAAAATGCCTTACAAAGATTTTTGGCTTCTCCTCAAGTGTGTGGTGCACACTTACTATGTTACTTTTATGTATTATTTATGTTTATAACATTGTCTCCTTACTAGAAGGCAGTCAAGCCTTTCTATTTTTTAACTAATAATAAAAGCTTTTGTTTTATGTACAGACATGTAGGAATAGGGACTGGGCCTGTGATTTCACTGAATAGAATTCCTAAGGAGGAAACTTACTCTACCAAATGCAGGTTAGCCACTTCTCTCCAACCTAAAATCTTAGAAAACGGCCTACAGACCTCTCAAGTTAAATAACTTACCAAAGGTCACACATCCAGGACGTGTCAGAGACAGGACTTGACCTCTTCTGTTAGGCTCCAAGACCAGCCTCATTGTGCCTTATGTGTCTATGTGCACATCACACACTTGAGAAGCCAGGAAATCTTGTAAGGGATGCTGTTTTTTCTATCTTTGGGAAATGCTATTAGAAAGAAAAAAATCCTTTAAGGACATCTTATCATGTGATGGTACTGGCCCGTAGCAGAAACAAGAAGGCCAAGTTCTATCTCATGAGTCCACTCCAGCTTTGACACACCAGAATGCTGAGTCTCTTACTTTTTATTTGTCATGTTTCTCTCATCTCTACCTGAGGAAGGCTTACTCTCCTCAACTGATCTATCAGATACTTACAGACTTTTTAGAAGCAGCTTGGTATAATGGACAAACTCTGGACATGGTAGAACACTTAGGTTTGAATTTGATCTCAGAAGCTCAACCCTGGACAAATCCCTTAAACCCTCTGGATTTCAGCTTCATCATCTGTGGACTCAAGGACTCCATCCAGCTCTAAACCTATGGTTCTATGAACTTATAGTAAGAAAGCAGAGATCTGTCTTTAGCAAGAAAGGCCATCCCATGGAACTTTACCAATTGCCATGTGGACCCTCAGTACCACCTGGCCTTTACATTTGCCACAAAGCTGGCCTTCCTTTGTGTAGTTTCCTCTCATTAGAATGCAAGCTCCTCAAGAGTAGGAACTGTCTTGACTCTCATTTGTATCCTCACTGCTTAGCACCAAGCTTGGTACACAGGTGTACCTAATTGGTGGTTTTCCATTCTAGTAAGATATATTGGTTAGCTTCGGACATGCATGTGCATGCATACTGTACAAACTGACCATTCATCACATGTCTCCCAAGGTTCAATCCATTCCACAGTATCCTTTATCCCAGAAAGGCACCTTGAGCTAACACTTTTAACTGTGCCCCAAACTCTCCTCCATTCCACGTCTGGTTTTTTTTGTTTGTTTCCAACCAACTGAGATTCTCACCTTCTTCCCAAGGCTCTCTTCCTCTAGTATCCTCTCTTATAAGATTCATCTGAACCTTGCCTAGCATCTATCCTTCAAGGAGACAACACTCTATTCATATAGATATGAATCATCAAAGTGCTGTAAAAATTTTGTATTCTTTTGATTTCAGCTATTCAGAAAACAATGGAAATCACCCTCGGTGAGCCTACGCTTAAGATTACTCTTCCTTATCTATTGGCCCAGCACAACAGCATTGAGGTACAGGTTCTTGGTGAGCACTACTTTACTATTTGAAGTTCAGTCCTGGAAAGTGTTGATTATACCTTATTCTGTGACACCCCCCACACACACACATATACCCCATCTACCTCTGCATAATTCCCATTAGTATAAGTTTAACTGGTAAGATTCTTTGTTGCAGCTACCTGAACTACAGGGGAAAACAACAGCCACAGGAGACTTCTCCTGCTTCCCTTACGCCACCGCCAACATCCTTCTCCTCCTGGCCTGGTTTGTCTGATGTGTCAATGAAATAAGCCTGGATGGAGCCAAGATCCTACTTTACCTCCCTTCCCCAATCAGGAGGAAAAAGTGTTTGGGAGGACTCAAAGTACCTTCCCAAACTAGAAGTCTACTTCTCTCCCCACCAAATCCATCATACCTGACAATTAGGCAAAATCAGAGGTTGTATAGTACAGTCGAAACTTCTAATTGTAATACTTAGTATTATTTTAAGAACTTCAAAAAAATTAGATTGTGTTTATACGTATGCACATAAATAGGAGAATTCAACTATTTCCCTGACACACTAATTCAACTAAGCTAACAAAAAAGTTAGAGATAATAAAAATAAATGAAGACAGGACTTTATTTTGGTTTTAAAATCCAATTTAACCAACCAAACCTACCTGGTTCCTCAAGTACCTTCCGTAAAGTACATACTTACAAATCTCCCTTCTACCACTACTTCAAGGAAGACTGAAATTCTCCATTGAGCTAGGTAGGCTTCAATACACGAGAATTCCCAATGCACAATGGCCTTCTAAGGCCACTGCTCCACAGATCCTGCTAAAAGGTATTTCTGCCTCATGAACACCTAGCCATGTAGGCCTGTGTCTTACATCTCGCCCCGAGGACTTCTCAACCCACCTTTACATGGTATGCTCTGTCGCTAGACTTAAACAAGTTCAGTAATTAAAGTACCAGACTTAGTCTGAGACACTCTTCCTGTGCAAGCTCTCAAATGTGGCACTCCAAAGGTAGTTTGTTGTTACGGGGTTTTACTTGTCCTTGGTCTCACCTGGGGCTCAAATTTGGCCCCAGTAAAAATGTTTCTCAACAGAACAGGCTATTGAAATAGTAAAGGAATTTCCAGATTTGAGTTGACTATGCAATTGTGACCATCAGAGCCCAACTGCAGTCACTACTGCTTGTAAAAATCCTAGTTCATACTTCACAATAGGGGTTAAAAAAAGACACCAAACTATTTTAATATAATTTATATACATTTATGGCTTTATACAATAATAGCAAAGATTGTTCTTGTGTCTGTAAGTACATCATCAGGCACTTCTCAGAAAATAGCTAAGTATGAACTTGAAGTCTGCAATGTGACTGAACCAGAGTGGTGAGACAGAGGCCGTGATCACTGCCATGAGCCAATGAGTCTCCATGCCTAAGCCCGGCGATATTGCTGGTCTGTGGAACACCCTCAAGTAGGAGGCCAGTTTTAATGCCAAGTTGTGTTTTGTTTGCAGAAACCACGCTGCATTTATATATGATTACCAAAACAAAAACAGAACAACAAAACACAAGGAAACACCTTATTTAAAATTAGTTATAAATTAAGAAACCGAAGAATTGAAAGCAAGAATTTCAAATAAAGGGATGATGGAGGGGAAAGGGGAGGGAGAAAGTACTGATAACATACATCCAGTGGTTTAACAAGTGCAAATTTTATACGGTTTGAAAATTGGTCCAATTTTAGATTTCCCGTCCTCTTCTTAGGGGATGCTCTGTTCATTTACCAGTTTTCGGGTTACAACTTTTGCTTATAAACTTAAGCATTTTGTCAGTTTGCTAAAGCAGAGCTTTCCAATTAATGCATTTACTACCTAAATATACTCCATACATCTATTACGGAAACAATACATCTTTATATTTAAAATATCTGAATAGTTCTATAATACAATATACTTTTAATAACAGTACAAACCAGAGAAAATAAATCAAACATGGCTGCATAGGTAAGATCATTTGCACATTTCACAAAGCAATCATTTACAATAATTGACAAAACTAAATTATTCCAGAAACTCAGTATTCTTAACTGAAAAAAATTACTAGAGGTCACATAATGTTTGCTATCAAAACAGACAAAATGCCCTTCATCAGACTTCATGGTGTCCCAGAATTGTATGGGATTAATATCAGAAATTTAACACAAAGAGATCGTGAGGGAAAAAGAAATTCAAAGACACAGGCCCAAGAAAGTAGAAAACAAAAGTACATCAGTCTACCTAGTAGTCAAAAGTTCACAGGGTAATTTTAGTTGCCTCTCTAATTAAAGGAATGGATCGGGGGGAGGGAGGGATGCCTCATACCATGGTGGGAAGAAAGTGTGTACTGTGGTAAAACAGTAATATGGTAGTGCAAGGAATTATAAAATTTAAGAGATACTTTGGCACCATGACTTAACAGGTTATATTTGATAGAGTAAGACTACTAATTAGGGAAGCTAAGATTTAAAATAAGCAAACAGGCACTCTGCAAATATTGTAGTACTCAGCAGATGGGGAGACCACTTTTTAGAGTGGCCACCAATGGAGATAGCTACCTATGTGGTAGTTGGAAGGATTTTCCATGTCTTGAGATCGTCAGCGACTCAGATAGTGAATGCCACAGTGGGAGGCCTATAACAGAGATGGCCTATAGACTGTCTATCATCTACAGTGGCTGCATTTTTGTTAAGCATAGTTGAAAGGCTGAGAAAAGCCAAAAGAGATGCAATTAACACGCAAGACAAAGCAAGTGTGATTTGGGCTAAGTACACAGACAAATGTAAAGAAATCAGTGTTCCTAACAAGCCAAAAAGAACACTGCTGTGCACCTGGTCTTTTATTTTGTTGTCTTAGAACACTCAGAGAATGACTTGAAAATACTGATTGATTAAATGGGACTCAAGCTCCAATTAACTTAGCCTACAAGTTACAGGTAATTGGAAAGTGTTAAAATATAGTTACGGGAATGATGAATTAAGTTACTTAAAGCTGAAGAAATCTTCAAATTCTTGACTTGTACTAAAGTAAGATATTTCTTCTTTAAGAGGCATGCATTACAGATTCTGAAACAACTTCTTTTTAGTGTTGGTGTGGTAATTAAAACCCACCTGAATTATGAATACCAAGTCTTCAATAATCAGTATTGTTCCATTTAAAAATCCTCACCCCAAAATTAATGTGCATGGTGCACTAAGTGATCTGAGGAAAAGGAAGGAAAGGAAAAGTGTGTGTGTGTGTGTGTGTGTGTGTGTGTGTGTGTGTGTGTGTGTGTCTATGTAAACAAAACTTCAAGGAAGGACAATAGTTCCAACCTTTTGGAATACGGCAACATGGAGCAGGGGATCAAAACCAAAACATTTGACAAAACTTTTATCTAACACTAAACTGAATGTTAACTTTTTGTAAACTCCAGTTTGTAAAAATAAGAAGACTGCAGTGTGGTACTGAGGAAAGAGTGTTGGTTCTGGAGGCAAAGACCTGAGTCCAGGAACACTGGCCAGCTGCGTGACCTTGGTCACATCACTTTGTTTCCCTAGGCCTTGAGTTCCTCATTTGTAAAATTCAGACAGCCTAACTCCACTGGACCTCAGAGATCCCTTCCTGCTCTAGCTCTATGACTCTATGGCCTTTCAGATGAAAGGTCCAGTCTAAAACATGATGAGACCTCTAGGATATAAAGGTGAGCATCACACAAGCATCTATCAAGGACTACTTAACACTTTGTGGTATGCATTGTTAACATGGAAAGGGAAGCAGATGAAGTTTCTAAAAATGTATATATAAAAGCAGATTAGATCCTCCTAAACATGAAATGCCAAGTGTCTATAACTATACATCACTTTCCTAGCCCCCAAATGGGGCAGAAATGCTTGGTATTCAAGATCCTAATTATGACTTCATTTCTTTTTAGTCATGGAAATATCACCAAGTAGCATCCCAAGGTGTACAAACCAGTTAAGCACGTATAAAATTAGTACTAATCCAGTTAAAAATACAAAATGAACATTATGAATGCTGCCCACTACCTGTGATTCCATAAATTTACAAGCTGACTATGTAACAAAGTAGACTCTAATTTTAAGAAAACATTACAATTCCCCCCTCCCCCCCAAAAAAAAATTATCTCAAGTCCAAACAGCAATAAAAATCATTCATCTGGAAATCAGAACCATTTAAATGTTTGCACCAGTGTGCTAGCCACCCCACCTCCAATTTAAAAAAAAAACACAATAGAAATGACCTGTGCGAGCTGGTATTTAATCTACTGTTTCAAAACCGTTGATAAATCAATTAACTCAGATGATTCCTAACAGGCTATTTCGTTCTTGTATGAATTATGTGGCAATATGAATAAAGTCCGAAGCCATCTTGGAGCTGTTGAGGACAGATCTTGGTTCACTGTGAGTCATCAGTTCAGTTCAGAGGAACATAGGTAGTACAAACAAAAAAAAGTGTGACTTACTTAGGACGTGAGACCATCACGGCATTACAAAAAAGAGTATAAACTTTCCTTGGACCAAATGGATATTCTTAAAAAATGAACACACACACACACACACACACACACACACACACACACACACACACACACATACACACACATATACACCACACACGAGATTCTTCATCTACTGCTTATATACAAAACTGCAATGCTCTACATGATCCGAAAGTCTGCTCTGTGATTATACGGCGTAGTGAGTTTAGCACTTCATCGTCATGAATGAAATCTCCAATGGCACAGTCCTTATCTACAGCAGCACATAACCTGCACACACTGGGCAAACATCCTGTACAGGAAAAGTATCTCTGCTGCCAAGTCTGACGAAAGGAAAAAAGGAGCACAGGTTTTTGCCTTTTGTCGCGGTGTGTTGTGTTCTTGTTTTGTTTTTTTTCTATCAAGAAAACTAAAACGAGGGTGAAGGGCATCTTTGGACTGCTTTTCTCAGTTCCTGCTGTCAGACAAATCTGAAGTACTTTTAAGTGTAGCCTAGGAAAATCAAAAAGAAACAATGAAAATATAGCCACATTAGGATAGACTTTGCTTAAACACACTACAGTGACAGACAACGTACTTAAAGGGGAAAAAAACAACCCACCACCCTAAAAATGAGAAAGCTAAAATTACCAAAAGTGGCTCAAACAGCTTGGAAACCATTCAATGAGGAAAATTCCACTTAAAAAAAAATCAGCATTTGATGTGTATCAAATGCACTCATTTATTGAAGAGCTACTAAAGCGAGGCAGCCATTTAACTGTCAAAAGAAAATCTTGAAGGCAAGTTAAAGGAATCGTTTGTTACACTTAAGCTTGACATGGAATATATACAAGCTGCAGAGGGCAGAGAATGAGAAGGCATTGACTGGCTGCCCCTTATAGAGCAGCATCAAATATTTCCTAACCAGGGTAGAGACACAGCAGTCACTGCCTTCCATTCTCCCCTTCAAGTCTTGCTTTCAGAAGGTTGGGGTTTTTGGTTTTGGTTTTAGTATTTGGGAAACTTACCTGCTCACTAAGTCTTAGCCCGACACCCAGCTATGTGTAGTTGTTTTTACACTGTGCGGAAAACTTTGGTTAGGTAACACATTGTCAAAGTTAAAATCTAATGTGTCTCCGTCCATGAGGTCATTACGGATGATAGACTCCATGTCACAGTCCAAGCCTTCAATAAACATGCCATCTAAGTCACTAGGGAGCTTCTCCTGGTGGAGAATGCCCATCCTTCCATAACCATTGCAACTGTTCACAGTAGGGTATGGGCTCATAGCATTCATCTGCATGGGATGAGTCAGAGGCACTTGCAATAATGGTTTCACTGGGGTCAAGCGGTTTAAGCCTGAAGAGTGAGACATGGTATTCACTGTATGGGGCAAGGCACGCCCATTGACAGCAGATGTCTGTGGAGAATGTCCCGGGTGTGGGTGGGGATTAGGACTCATCATTTTGTTATGGGATGCTTGGTTGCCATAGGCTGGCATCACCGAATTAGGGGCCATCATCACATTCTGACTCATCACCCGACTGCTGGGCTGAGCCACACCAGTGTCTACAGGCGTCAAGATATCATTATGAGGCGGCGAGTCAGAAGTAAGCAATTCCTTCAGGAGACCTGCAGGACAGTTATATTGGTTCATACTTCCATAACTTGATTTATTATCTTGAAGTGTTTGCATAGGCATCTGGGGTAATGGGTTCATGGTGGACTGACCATAAGTATATTTTTGGTAATTGGAGCTCGGTGAATTCATGCTCGTGTTAGGTGGCGCAAATGAGTAGCAGGGTGTCTGCTGCATCATTGTAGCAGGTGAAGACTGAGTAGATACAGTTAATGATGTAGGTGATGACAAAAGGTTGAGATTATCCAAGAGGTTTTCCATGTTTTCAGGATTGCTTATCTCTGATAGACTAGGCAAAGTAGAAGCCATCTTAGTGGTTGATGAAGGGTAGACCATTGAGTGTACATCCCCATCACCAAGATCATCCTGTTCAGTCATGATGGGAGAAAGTCTCCCACTTATAGTACTAGCATTTGAGCTAGTTCGAGGGCGAAATGTACTCCAGTTATCGAAGTCATCATTGCTGTGAGAGCCAGGACTTGCAGGCCACTTTGGAAACTGTGGTCCAGGGCTGTCACCACTACCTTCCTGGCCAGACTGGAGAGATGCTTTCTTCTTCGCTGCTCGGCCTCGGCTTTTGGCGAATTTGCTGTTGTTATCCATGGAGGCGGCTCTTCTCCTAGGAGATTTCCCGCTCTTTCCTCCCTCTGGATTAAGCATCCACCAGGAGCTTTTCCCAGTTCCTTCATTCTGCACTCGGATAAACTTGCTATGCAAGGACAGATTGTGACGAATTGAGTTCTGTAAAATGAAACAAAACACGTCAGAAACAATGTACTTTCTCCATCTGTGAAACCTTTCATACAACATAGAGGCATGGGTGTTTATATTATAAAGGCACAATTTTCAAAGACGTTACCGTACAAATTCCAAGGACCCCACAACACAAGTATCTGTTCTCAATTGTAAGAAATAATTCTCTTGGACCGGTAATTAATTCGGCTTCTGCAAGTACTACAAACTAACAATGTGGGCACAGGGAAAAGCAAGTACCATTAACCAATCTACTTTATGCACAGAAAGATTGTGGGATATCTTAATGGGGGAAAATACAGGAACTGGTACAAATACCAGTTAATTCATTTTCTACCTTAATTCTGCTTAAATAGAAGGCCTGTAAGACTAATAATAATGCAAATAGCATGTAGACACAAAACTCCAAAACCTGTTTTCATACCACTCATAATTTTACATTTGGCTTTATTTTCAGTTTTATTGAAATTCATCTGCAATGTCTAATTTATAACTTGAAAAAAAAAGTGGACGGTTTCATGTCATTTGGCACGTAGGGGAAAAATGAATAGGTGAATGGGGCAGGGTGTCTTTTAATAATAACAAAAGATGCTTAAAATTATATGATATAGATAGGGTTTATGAATGAATATATATGTCATATATATTCATATATGTGATAAGGCCTTAAGTAACATCTGGAAAATACAATGTAAAGAAAAATGGCCACTATCAAATAATTCTGTTATTTAGGAAAAGTTACTGAAGGAAGTTGTAACCCTCCTCAGGAGGCCTCTAAAACTGGTCCGTGTAATTGGAATCACCAACTACACCAACTGCCTTTTATAGCTTTAGTGAAATCTTAGGTGAAGGGGAGAAACCAGCTGACTTCTTGACTTTCTGTTCCCTATCTCTGCAATCTATGATTTGGAAAAGGAAAGCTGAATTTCAAAAGAAAATACTGTAAGAACAAAATATACTGAAGAGAAAATGTTAGCAGTCAAACAGAGAACCTTATTAGATCTAATTAGACCACTGGATACATTTTGTCTTTTGAAGGAAAGAAGGAAGAAGGAGGAATACTTGACAAGGGAAGGCCCAGGATAGACATAAGAGAATTCATTCACTAAGGCAACAACCCCAGCGGGGCTATACGACCTTTAGGGAAAGCCCAAGTGACTTTGGGTAGTACAAGGCTAAGACAATTTGTAATGTCCCCAGAGTACAGGAGAGAGTTACTGAAGGGATTGGGGGGGGGGGGAGAGTGAGGGATACGGTCAAACCTACAATCCTTCAGTAGACAGTGACAGTGAACATTTTCAAGCCTTGATTATACTTTTGCCTTTCTCTATGGATACATCAGGCAGCCCCAGCTAGATTCTGCTACTAGCCAAGTCTCTAGGCACAGAGAAGTAAGAAAAAAGACATTTCATGGCACTGTGCTGGAGGGGGGAAGGAGAAACCATCACCACAACTACCCAAATTCAATGTCCTAATAACTTGGCCTGCAGACTCCCAAGGACCCTGCTAGGTTTCTGCGAGTCCAGGAGTACCAGGAGTAAAGTGGCCAAATTCCCCGACAACCAGAACAGATCTTGGGTTTACAGAAATGCATTAAGACTTCCTTAACCCTCTCTGCCTGAAGAGGGTTCAAGGCTCAACTGACCTTGTACCTTAGCTCCCTCTCTTCTCTTTCTAAACACAAAGAGGTTCTGGTTCAGTTTGTGGTCACTTAGGGATGCAGCCACAGTGCACACATCATCATGTCATCAACTCGGGACATAGTTTGTCTGAAGGGAAATAAGTATATTAGGGGTCATCACAGAAGAGGGTAATTTTAAATATTTCACTTCAAATTCTGAGCTGAGTATTCTTTTCTCTTTAAGATAGAAAAAGCAAGGGGAAAAACTCTCTCTCTCTCTCTCTCTCTCTCTCTCTCTCTCTCTCTCTCACACACACACACACACACACACACACACAGCTTTGCTGTAACCCAACTAACCTAAGAAATCTAAAATTTTGAAATGTTCTCCAATTCACAGTATTGTATCCAAATATTACAACACAGACCTTATGTGAAAATGATCTCCAGAGTAACCACATAGGGACTTTGGGTCAAAGTTTCAGTCTAAATATGAGTTTTATTTGGAGTATGAGAATGTCAATGTGCTGAGGGGTAGAGGAGGGCAGGAGAGGTGCAGTGAAGATGAATTCTGAAAATTACTGCTCCTTCTTCCTCCCTTTTTAATCTCCTCCTCTTCATATCTACTATGCTTTCACTGAAAAATGAGGGGAAAAAGTGCTTTGGGAAGGGAATCAGGGTTTCAAAGCCATTATTACTCTGTGACTGTCTATCGAAGGTACTGTTTTACACCAACATTATCTAGTGCTTTAAAATTTGCACAAAGCACTTTACATGTACAGGCTGAAGATACCAATACACCATCTCAGGACCTCCCTTCTGCTTCTATAAAAACCCAAATCCCTAGTGTCCTTCGGATGGTGTCCTGGGATTGAAAGGTATACCAACAACATACCAAGTTTTAAACCTCGCCTTAAAGGCAGAAGCAGACATTCTGACTGTTAGAACACTTGTAAATTAAGTCCTATACAGGGGTGTGGAACCTGTGGCCTTGAGTCCACATGTGGCCTTCTAGGTCCTTGGGTGCGGCCTTTTGACTGAGTCTGTTTTACAGAACAAATCTTTTTATTAAGGGGATTTGTTCTGTGAAGTTTAGGTTCAGTCAAAGGGCTACACTTGACCTAGAGGGTCACATGTGGCCCTGAGGCTGCAGGTTCCCAACCCCTGTGACCTAGAACATTATCTTGAAACATTTTAAAGATTTTGAACTTTACTGCCCCAAACACATAGAGAGATACACTAATATGAGATCTATAAAGGAAAGCAATTTCTGCACTCCTCTTCTGGTTACAATTAGTTTAATAGTAAAGAGGAAGCAAGATTTTCCTAGATAGTAGCTTCCTGGTTTCTTATGTTAAATTAGGAAGGCAGGAAAGGGAGGGTTTGCCTCTCAGCACATATGCTGAGGCAGACCACTGAATCCCTCCCCTAACACTTCTGTGTTTTATTTATTTTGCTGTCTGGTTGTGTGTGTGTGTGTGTGTGTGTGTGTGTGTGTGTGTGTGTGTGTGTGTGTGTGTCCTACCTACCAAACCGTCTGCCTCCCCTATAGTATAGAGGTAGCACTGGGTAGTAATTATAGATCTACAGAGTGAGGAGATCTGGGGTTTGGGTTCAAACCTCCCACAGACACATACTGGCTGTGTGACCTTGGGCAAATTACTTAACCTCTCAGTGCCTGTAGGCAACTACCTAAGACTATAAATTGCAGAGCAGGTACCCATATGCACTGGTGAAAGTAATTTATTACAAGATGAAATTACAGGTCCAGTTAAAGGGGGGGAAATACCCCACAGTAATCTCCCCAAAGTCTAGGATTAATGAATTGAGTTATGGAATACACCTGGGTCATGTCATTGTCCAAACTGTATTTTGGAAGTATTCTCAATGAATCTCGAAAAGGTGACTATTAAGCAAGCCCAACAAAAATGGTCCACATGTCAAGCAGCCCATATACCAGTAATCTACATTTCCCCTCTCTAAAAATGCTGCCTTCAGAACATACAGCAATCCCTTAGTCATCAAAAAAATTACAATCTAATATTATTGTAAGAGGACATTTGAGGTCGTTCTTTGAGTAACAGAGCTGTCTCTTAACTTTGCCAATAGTTAAAAAAAATTTTCCGAACAGGAAAAGGTTTGCAGCCCTGAGTTTGTTACATAAATTCCTGTTTTTCACCCAGCCAGCAGGACATTAAAGAAGCTATGATTTACTAACTTGGTGTGGGGGAGTGGGGGGGGAGGGGTACACAGAGTTTTGAAGAGGCAAATCTTGTGAAAATATGCTCTGCTATTTATAATGTTGTGTCTGCAAATCCTTGCCAAACACAGACATGACATGACAAAAGCATAGTTTCACCAGGGGAACTCAACAGCGGGCAAATCATGATTGTCAGGGTTCTGAGATACCCATTTTTAAAACTACCAACTACCAGCATATTAAATGAGAGACTGCAATGAAGGGAAAGTAGAACTTTCCAAATCCTGAATTTTCTGCAAAATCTAATTTGAAAGAAGCCAAGTCAGCAAATCCCTTTCTTCATTTCACTAAAATTCATTTTCCCTCAACATGTGCTCTTCTAGCCAATCTTATTGGACAGCTTCACCCCACCACTATGTACAAGCCTTTCACTTCTCCTCCCTGTTTAATTCTTCATGAAGCCACGTGGCCTCCTTTGCAGAGGCAGCTCTTCAATCCACCTCCTCTAGAAAGCTTAGCTAATTCATTAACCCTACCCTAGTAAAGAGTCCTCCTCTTCTACCCCATAGTATAAACATTTTTTTTTGCATGTTGCTCTGTTGCATTCACAAGTAATGATGATGATAACATTTCCACAATGCGTTAGGTTTGTAAAGCATCTTACATATGTTATCTCATTTGATTCTCACAACAACCCTGGGAAGAAGGTGTTATTACTACCATCTCCATTTTACAAATGAGGAAATTGGGGCTGCTAGGTGGCACAGTGGATAGAGCACTGGCCCTGAAGTCAGGAGGACCTGAGTTCAAGTCTGACCTCACAGCAAACATTTGCTACGTACTAGCTGTGTGACCCTAGGCAAGTGACTTAACCCCAATTGCCTAAAAACAAAATAATACATCACAAATGAGGAAACTTTATATGTATGTATGTTTTCCTGATAGAGCATTAGCTCCTTGAAGGCAGGAAATGTTTCCTTTTTGTCATTGTGTCTCCAGCAGTTAATATGGTGCTTGGTACCTTTTAGGTGCTTGATAAAAAGGCAAAGACTTATTGCTTCCTTTCTTCCCTTCAAAAAAAAATCTCCTACTTCTTGCTTATTGAATTGAATTATAAAACACTTTAGATCACTCACTTTAAGAATTGCATTTTGGAAAGTATTTTTGGTGCTGGATGAAGCATCTTTAAAGCATATAAATATTAAACAGGTAAAATAAAAACCGACTTACTCTAAGTAGCCTATATGTTAATCTATAGTTCCCCGCTCTCCAAAATACCCACTCTGCTCTCCCACAAGTCCATACACAGCATGCACTCAACTCATTGACTGACTTTAGTAATATATTCATAAGGAGGTAACACATGCAGCATTCCAACTCACTTTTTCAGAAAGCACAAATGTTCAAAGTTTGCTGTTGCATGGAGTAACAGAAGGGATAGGTTGGAAATGATGGTCTTATAAATGCTCCTGCTATTTCTGAGAGGCTCCCCAACTTTCTTTTTACCAATTCAATCTCAATCTCTCTCTCTCTCTCTCTCTCTCTCTCTCCTCTCTCTCTCTCTCTCTCTCTCTCCCTACACAGACCAACAAAAGAAAGGAGACTGGTTTTGTGTAGCTTATGAAAATTTGTTTCATTGCTTACTCTAGTCACACCTTATGCTGTTTTTTGCATTCTCCACAGTGCTGAGCATATAACAGATGTGGAAAAATATCTGTTGATTGACTGTGGTCAGTGACAATAAGATAAGACATGTACTCCAGGAGCTCATTTTGACTCTTCAAGTGCTATACAGAAATAAATTACCAAGTACCCTCAAAAGATATAATTAGTTTGAAAAAATGGAAAGTACACCTAAAAAATGCACTTTGCTATTTTTGCTACATTACAAGTGTTCTCAAATCACCACTGTCAAGCTTTGCATTTCTGTTTTGATACTATGGGTTGTGAACATTCTAGCTGCAGCCAGCATAAAAAACGGACGACTGGACAAAGTATATTACAGTAATGTGTTAATGAGGCTGGGCCTTCAGAGCTATAGCTCTATTTCAAGAGAATCCACTGTGATGGGCACTAGAAACAAGGAGAAAATGGAGGACCCAGCACTGACCCCAACAGTTGGGTGTATCTGAAAGCCCTTTCCAGCTCCTTTCAAGTCCTAAGGATCACACCCATGCAGTCCTGAATCCTCTGCCCTCAAACTGACCAAAGCACCTCTGCAGCCCCTGGCCGATCTTCTAAAAAAATCCTGTATTTGGTGTTCCTAACATCAGGGGAAAGTAGTTTGCCTCAGGTATCTAATTAACTAGTGGTCTATTCTAGCCTAGTACTGAGTCAATACTCAGCTGACTGGCTCTGTAGTCATTCTTCGCTCAGCCTCTGATCTTTCATCTTCCAAGATTCTGACTGTATTCTGACCAGCCTCCAGAGCTCTGAAACCTTGGCTTCCCTGTGGCTTAGATCTCCTACACCTGAGCCTGCTGCACTGAACCCTCCACTTCATAGCCTCTACCTTAATCAGTCCCTCACCTGTCAACTACCTGTGGCTTGTTTGTTGTACCCTGCCCGGTGGCAGGGGATGTGGCCAGTGGTTCAGTGCCTCTTCCAAGAATGAGATAGTTTAGTCACGGCATCCCAAACCCTAGACTGTGTTTATAAATATGTGCTGTTGATAACAAGGGAGCCCAAACCAAAGAATGTGGAGAGAGAGGCACAAATTCTCCATATCTAGTGAGTCAATAAACATTTATTAAATGTCTACTACATGCCAGGGACTGTGATAAATGCTGAGGATACAAAAAGAGGCAAAAACAATGGAGAGAACATATCCCAATGACAAGTCAGAAACATCTTCATACGTGATAGCTAAATATTATTCTAGAGAAGGTGTCAAAATTGCACTGATAAAACTTCCAAGTGGGGCCAAAAGCAGATTAAAACACAACTGGGAAATGCTTAATGAACTAAATGAAAATATAACACAGATAATGTTAATTTGAAATTTTCTGAGTCAACGTGCAGCCAACAGATCCACTTCTATTTGAGTTTGACACCACTGTTTTAGATAATAGATATTTATTTTTCAAAAACAGATTGTGACCCAGAAATGCACCTTCAAAATAAGGTATATTTTTGGTTTTGTGTGATGATATAAAATCATTTCCACCTCTACAATGGCTGTTGTTTCGCTGTATGTTTGTGTATTAGTGTACAAACACAGGGCATGTATCTTAGGTCATAAGAACCTTGGTGTCCTTTATATCTGGCTACTAAAACAGCATGAAGTAAGATGGTCAGTGTGTTTTAAAAAAAAAAAACAACTTATTCCTGAATATCTTCAAAATGTCCCCACTAATTTGGGAGTATAAAGTTCTCTCTCAAGACGATGCTTTTTTTAAATAACAGAGTGACCACTGAGACAACTTGAAATATTAAGGCTGGGATGGAATTTATTAATTCATTTATTTATTTAGTAGGGGTAGAGAGTAATGTTTTCTATGAGTTTACAAATAGCTCATTTCCTGCCTTCTAACAAAGTTTTTTTTTAATGAACTATCTTAAGTATTCTAAATTTGTCACTAGTCACATATCATGGTGATCCAAAATGAATATGCTTACTATAAAATGTGGTGTTCTTGTTTCTGGAAAAGGACACTCCAATGCCATGTTCTGCTTAGCTACCCAATCATCAGAGGCATTAGCAGCTGCCAAAGCTTGGATTTATGATGTGTGCTACTTCCAGAAAGGCAACGCAGAGAGGCTTTGGGGACTAACCAGGGAAGAGCAAGCTCCCCAGGGGCCAGCTGTCTAGAACCCCTGTCAGTACTTATCAGGGTGGGGGTAACAGCACCATTGAGTCATCCAAGAGCGAACGCCACATTGGAGATGGGGACACAGAACGAAAAGAGCTGGCTGTTCTAGAAATTCTAGAAATTCTTTCAAAATGCTAGACAAACTAGATTCTTCCAATAGCATTTTATTGAATTTCTGTGAACTTTCTCAATAGACGGATTGTTACACAGTCTCCAAGTGACCTTTATTCCCTCCTCCTGCTTCCTCTCTTTTACACAATCCCTTCCTGCCTTTGCCTCTGTACATGAAAATGTAAGCTAGCTCAAAAAAAAAAAAGTAGGAATAATCTTTATTTAATAGGTTTTTTCCCCCTTAAGCGCTTAACAGAACATTGTTATACAAGGAAGGGGAAAAACACATTTTGATTGCTAAGAAAAACACAGGACTTGCCCTGCAGAACAGTTCTTTTACTGGAGGGTGTGTGTGTGTGTGTGTGTGTGTGTGGTGTGTGTGTGTGTGTACATGCATATACACACATATGTATGTATGCAATCCATATACATGTGTGTACACAGAGATACACGTGTATATGTACATGTATGTGTATGCACACGTGTGTGTATATATGGTTAGCTGCACACGTGTATGTATATATGGTTAGCTGCACATGTGCTATTTCATGGCGGAAGACATGCTAAATAACATTAAAGTCCAGCCCACTAATTGTCATTAAACCCTAGGCCTGTATCACATCAAACTCTCTTCATCAGTATGCCTAGACAACCATATCCCTATTTCCCCACATATTTTACTTTTCTCAACATTTTCCAATCACTTCCTTCCAAGGCTGCTTCCCTTTCTTCTCTCCCCCAGTCTACACTGGAGAATTAAGGTGACAAAAATGGAAGTCCTGACAATAGAAGACATTAACGAAAAACGGACACGTGTGAGGCCAAAGCAAAGAATGCAAACCCTTCTCATCCTCCCTCCCAATCCGTGCCTCCCTCCCCCTCCCCCCACCCCCACCCCATTGTGTATGATCAATACCCTAGCTATGGAACAACAGAACATTAAAGACATTTTTCAGCTTTGCACTACTAGAGGTCTGCATCCACCTTTAAACAGCTTGTCTCTCCAAGTCAGGCCATTCAAAGCATAAGAGACTTTAAAAGCTACCCCCTGCCCATCATTAACTATAAAAGAACATAGGACATGATGTTCTTAGTTTACTAGAAAAGACAAAAGTTTATTTATATTTATACACACACACACACACACACACACACACACACACACGGGATTGGTTACGTTCCCAGGAGATATGACTGAAAAAGATACTTATCACAATCTTTCTATTTCAAGGTCCATTCCTTCACTTTTATTTTTCTCTATAGCCAAATCAACTTCAGTCACAAATGAATCACTAAGAGCTACAATCTATGTAAAAGCCTCCAAACAAAATGATCCCCTCTCTAAATATTTTTAATGTAAAAATTTTCTTAAATTCCTAAGACAGAATGGCAAGGTACATACCTTCTCTGTAGAATTTTTAAAAAACCAAAATATTCTAAAATATACAGGTAGCTTTTAAAGAGGCACTTGGGTAAAATCTGTAGAGATCACTTGCAAAGGAGGAGTTGTTTTGTTTGAAAGAACAAAGAAGGCAAGAAGGATGTTCCCCACTTGGTGGGGAAGCTAAGATAAAGGATAGGTGGGGAAATTCACAAAGGGAAAAAAAACTGCAGTATAAGACTGCTTGGTTTTTTAGTAAAATCTCTCCCTTACCAAAAGCCTAAATATTTCATAAGATCAGATCTTATTTACAAGGGGTTCAAAGGAGCAAAGCCAGTAAGTTCATACCCTTAGGATAAAAAGAAAAAAATTTTAAAGCCACATCATGGACAGATAGAAAATTTACTTAAAGATATCAAAACTACACAGAGATTTTTGTTTCTGAAGAGCAAGCAATTAAAAGAGAAGCAACAAGCTTCCTTTACTGTAGTTTAACTATGTCCCACAGGAAATTCCTATATCAAAGGAAGCTAGTTTTGTGAGAGGAAGGGCAAAGCCCTCGATTTTTTGACTAGGAAAACATAAGTCTGTTCTCTATCATCCTAGCCCATGTGTTCTATGAAGTATTAGAAATGGGGTGCTCACACACACAGGAAAATACAACTTCACAGACCTAGAATTGAACCCCAATCTATCACTGTACATGCATTTATTAAACACTTAGTACGCGTTAGGCATCAAGGATTTCCATTTCAAATTGAGACTGGCAGGTGAGACTAGTCCCTCAATTGCAAGAAATATGGTTCAACAATGGATTACTTAGGATATGTCTAGATCTTTAGGATCTTCTGCTTATTCACAGTGACATTGTATAAAGCACTCTAATTTTACCCTACCATGTCTATGTAAGTTACCTAGATGGGGCAAAACTGATCTCTATCTAAGTAGAACCATAAGAAAATAATGTTTAAGCTTCACACCAACACATATTTGGAGACAGAGGGGTGGCACAGTGGATAGAGTGCTGGGCCTGGAATCATGAAGACTCCTTTTGCGGAGTTCAAATCTGGTCTCAGACAATTACTAGCTGTGTGACCCTGTTTGCCTCAGTTTCCTCATCCATAAAAGTGAGCTAGAGAAGCAAATGGCAAACCCCTCCATGTCTTTGCCAAGAAAACCCCAAGGGGGTCATGAAGAGTCAAATGTGACTGAAAAACAACTGAACAATAACAAAACACATATTCAAGTCACATAGTAACATACAAGTTCCCTAAAAGGAAGATGATTCTCAAATCAAAGCCCTTATAAGGCTGTGTAATCCTAGCCTCATAATTCCTTCTGCTCTTTAGTAATGGCTTTTTAACACATTCTACAAAGATTTATCAAGAGATATGAGAAGAGAGTCTGAATTCATTCCAGTGGTCTTTTTTTTTTCTTTAAATTTCCTGGCTTAATTACTTGCCTTTTTTTTTTTTGCTTAGGCAATTGAGGTTAAGGGACTTGCCCAGGGTCACACAGCTAGTAAGTGTCAAGTGTCTGAGGCTGGATCTGAACCCAGGACTTCCTGATTCCAAGGCCAGAGCTCTATACACTGCGCCATCTAGCTGCCCCAAATTACTTGCTTTTTATTGGCTTAGTTGTATAATAGCCTGAAATAGGTTAGCCAGCTTCTACCCTTAAGCTCCCCAATTCAAGTCCTGATACAGACCTTGACCAGAGGGTGGCCCCTTCATTCACCACTGGGTATCTAATGAAAGGAGGGTCTATCTCCCAATTCCATTCTACCTCTTCATCCTCCTCCTCCTTCTCTTTCTCTTCCACTACCACCACCACCACCACCACCTCTTCTCCTAGCTACTCATCTGTTCTGTATATAGAGAGGAATTCTTTCTGAAATTTTAACATGAGGGCCAGAATTTAAACTTGCACCACTTATGACTGGTTTCTCAGACATACAGGGGTGAAGAATGAGATGAGAATATTACAGGCAATCTGCTGCTGAAGCACTCTCCACTGTTTCCAAATACCAATACTATGGTCTATTTTATAGGCCTTACCTCTTCTACTATGGCTTTATAAACACATGGCATGACAATTCAATTAATTCTCATCAGTTTTTCAAATAGTGAAAAGAAGTAAAACATAAAAGGCCTAGTTTGCATTTTCCCTTATTATAAAGAAGTAAAGTATTTCCAATTCAAAGCCTGGCATAAGATCTAGCTGAACATAGAGGTTTTTGATTTTTTAATTACAAAAGGAGATTTTATTATATTTTGTCTTAGAGTTGGTGATGAGCCCATTAAATTTGCTCAAGTTAGGTAAATGTTTGTACAAGTTGTGTGCACAGAATTGTTTGCAAAAGCCAATGAAGGCTTACGCACACCCAAATTTATAGGTACAAGTTCAGAGGTGAGATAAGGACGCTGAAAATTCGGCCCATAAAATCTCTGAGATCATCTTCACCTCAGTATATGCAGCACTGAAATTACTTTTAGTCGTGTTCGTACTGCCCAAAGAATCTGACACATTAAATACATAATCTAATTTTTTTTCTTTTTGCATAATCCATTTGTTAAAAAAATGCTTATAGCAATATAAATGATGTCTACAATGGTGAAATACTAAACAGCACTAAAAAGCAGCCAAACATTAGTTACAATAACCAAAACTCTTGGTCCCGGAGGCCAGAAGATGAAAACACATCTTCCTCCTCTCTGCAAGAAGTAGGGAGTTGGGGGCTACAGGCGCGGAATGTTCAATTCCATTTCAGAAGTTATCTAAGTGGGTTGGTTTTGCTTAGCTGCTTTTCTTTGTTACAAGGGTGAGTTGATGGAAGGAGAGGGGAAGAAGAACAGGGGCATTCACATCAGAAAATGACTGATAAAAAACAAGAAGGTATCAATAAAACTTTTAAAAAGTGTTTACAGTAAATACCATTATCTGAGGTACAATGCCTGCTGTGAGGTTCATATGTATTTTTCTATTTCCGTAGTCATGTACGATTAGACACACTACTAAAAACAACATTTAAAATGTAGCAGAATATAGCACCTTGAATTCTACATATCTGTAAGGCAAACACTCCTTGGGAATGTACATAAATGTTTTTTGCACCATGAACATTTTCCAAACTTGGCCTGTTCAGTGTAACAAATCTAACATAAGCATCCTTATGAGTGATGAAAACACATGGTCTGGGCTACCCTAAAGAAAGTCACAGATCAACACCTCCCTTCCCCTCTCCATACACCCTCCACTCCAGATATTAGATTCCCCATCCTAAGGAAAGAAGTACTCTGCTAAGTGGGACTTGTTACACTCTTGTCTCTCTTGTTGTTATAAAGCTACTGTGCACTGTAGCAAGAATCGGCTCCGAAACTCATTCCTCTTCAGGACCTCCGGACCCCGGGCCCCTTCCCTCTCTCCCTCCCTCCCTCCATCTGACTGAAGAGGGTGGAAGGTGAACAAGAGAGAGCTCCTCCTCAATCAGAGAAGGTGACAAGGGCAGCCACCTCATCACCTCCTACACAGGGACTTCATCATGCCCTTGGGCTGGGTACCCTGCCCTCCCACACAAACTCTTTTTAAAGGTTACCCAATTAGATGGTAAGCTCCTTGAAAGCAGGGACTGTCTTGCCTTTGTTGGTAACACTCCATGCTTAGCCTGGCGCCTGGCACATAGTAGCTGCTTAATAAATGTATACTGACTGTTGACTGATTGATAATTATTGATAATAACAAATACTGATTGATAGCAGTAGTAATATGGCACCATACTTACTTTGTAAAACCAAGTTCCATCCCAGCTTTAAACAATCATGTCCCAAATGTGCTCTCATTTGCCTCATAGATAATGAACTACTACTCTCTACCCTCAAACCTCACTTAGCACTTTTGTATGGACCTCCTTTATAAAGGCTGTCCTAAAGATCTTAGCGCAATTTTTAGCTATCAGGTTTTTCATGCCTCACATACTACAATGTAAGCACCATGAGAGCTAAAACCACATTTAAAATATACATCTCTGCCAAAACCTAGCATAGTACTTTTATACATGGCAGATAGTCAATAAATGCTTGAAATGAATTAGTTGTCAAACTTCACCAACTGGGAAGTCTTGCTTGTGTTTAACCTCATTCGCTCAGACCACAGTTGAGGGCATCTTCCTTTCAGAAATATCAACAGTGGACAACTTACATCAGGGATGATGAACATGACTTAGTTAAAGGCAGTTACAAGGCCAACTAAATTTATAATCCTCACATGCAAACATTTTATTGCCTCCTTTGGAAACTTACTAATATCACTTTCTGAAGGGATTTGACCTTCATGTTTTAAAAAATGCACTAGTGAACCAATTTTGTACCATTTTCTCACACATGATCTCTGGAAATTCAAAACTTTGGAAAAGCAAAATTTAAAAGTTCTGGGAGTAAGCCAGTAGTGAATG
The DNA here is from genome assembly GCF_003287225.1 of Phascolarctos cinereus. Lineage (NCBI taxonomy): Eukaryota > Metazoa > Chordata > Mammalia > Diprotodontia > Phascolarctidae > Phascolarctos > Phascolarctos cinereus. The sequence continues at coordinate 342,225,173 of NW_027556098.1, read as the reverse complement.
ACAACCCAACTTCAATGACTCTTTAATATTAGCCGTTTGGGGTGTCAACCCTTTGAATTATACCTCCAAGAGGAAATTTGAATAGTAAACTTTAAACTAAAATCTCATATCTCATCTCGATTGCTTCATTTAGAGAAATTATTAAAATTATGACTTATAGCTATAGTTTCTACCATAGTGCCTTTAAATAGCAAGGCCAGAGGGAGTCTTTCTGATGAGCATATATTTCCCAGTATGATGCAGGAGTGAAAAACGCTTTGCTAGAAATTAGAAAACTCGTTCCTGGTCTCATTGCTACCACCAGCTGTGGAGCATTGGGCCAGTCAAATATGGAAACTAAGAGAGATTATCTGTAATACAAGTCCTTTCCACCTCACTGGGTTCTGTGAAAATTAAATGAGGTAACAGATAGAAAAGCACTTTCTAAAAAGTATACACATATGATATAGACAAGGTGTCTTTTCCTCTTACTACCTTAAGTGTATTATGATGGAAAGAGCAGATAGTAAGTAAAGGTGGAGACCTAAGTGGGTTTGTACCCTGGTTCTACTAGTTATTTCCTCTATGACCTTAGGGAAATTTCCTCTAAGACCTCTGGGTCTCAGTTTTCTCATCTGCAAAATAAGCAGATGGACCAGAGCAGTAGTCTCGAAGTCAAGTAGAAGGGGGGGGGGGAAGAAACTATTTATCTATGTACCTATCTACCTATCTAAAAGGATCCCTTGCACGTTGCATATTGACTTAGAAAACCACATATTAACATCATCTGTATTTGGTAATATTTTTATTTATTTTGTTCACTATTTCCCAATTCTATTTTAATCTGGTTCAGACCACACACAGGAGTATTGTGGGCATGCTTGACACCTCTGGTCTAGCTGTTTTCTGTGGTCCTCTCCTGTTCAGATTCCTATCATCCTTATGTTGGTGAGTAGATTCCTAGTGCGTAAACATATATATTTGAAATAGTAAGATTCAAGGATTCTTTGACAGATACTACTGCCAATCATATTCTCCAGTAAAAGATACAATCTCTTAAAAGAAATCATTGGTTCCAGTGTTGCAGGTGGTGAACTGATGCTCAGTTCAGAAAGAAGCTGTGAAACCTGCATAGGAGATGTCACATATAAAGACCATTTGTACGTGAACCAATTAGTCCTTAGATGGCATTCACCTGACAGTAAGAAATATAGTCAGGAGGGAAAAAAGACAGACTGAACAGCACTGAGAGGATATTGTTAAAAATTAAGAGTAAGCAAATTTTGACAATCTAGAATTCCATTTTGTTGGCTTAGCTTTTATTTTATTAGCCTATCTCCATCAATGGCTAAAAAAGAAATCCTCCAAGGGGTCTTTAACCAAAAGGCCTGGGATCAGAAGAGCTGCATTATGACAATTTTTTAAAATTATGTTAAGTTTCAATGAAATAATTAATTGAGAAAGATAATACCTAGTGTAATATTCTAAATTCCCCATAGCTACAAATTAAGTCAGATAAGCAAGCAACCTTAGGCCAAAACACAACAGGGTTCTCTCAAAAGAATATTTCCAGGCTATAACAGTACATAGTGAATCATCCTCAAACATCACATTAAGGGCCAGAGAGTGTCTTCTGGGCCATTCCTCTGTGTGTGTGTGTGTGTGTGTGTGTGTGTGTGAAGTTTTATTTCTCTGTGTACTTTTTTACTTCCAGTAGAATGGAAGCTCCTTGAGGGCAGGGGCTCCTTTTTATTTTTAAATTTTGTATTCCCGGACCCCAGCATGGGACAGCTGGGTGGTGCAGTAGATACAGCACTAGCCCCGGAGTAAGGAGGACCCAAGTTCAAATATGGCCTCAGACACTAGCTGCATATCCTTGGACAAGTCACTTAACCCTGACTCTGCCTCCCCCCAAATAAAAGAAATAACCCAGAACAGTGCCTATTCCAAAAGAGACACTTAATAAATGCTTTTGAACAAATGAAAGAAGCACAGCAAATTAAAACTAGCAAAGTAGGATTTGAACCTAGGTCCTCTGTGTTCAAATTCAGAGCTCCTTCCTCTTCCCAATGCCACCTACCTTCCTCTCTTCAAGACCCATTCTGGCAAACAGCAGCAAAGCATTTCAGGTTAACTGAGAAATCATCCCAACAAAAAGGCTGAACAGCCAAATTTTTCCCAGTACAATAAGTAGAGAGTATATCTCTGAGAAGAAACTGGTAGAAGTGTCCATTTTCTGACTGTATTTTGGGGGGGCTGGGGGGTGTGTGGGGGGGGTGTTCTCCCAAAGCCCTTTTTTATAGCTGTCTTTTTAAAGTGCAAAAGGAGGACGGCTGCTGCCTCCCACGCGCCATGGGTCTGGCCAGGGACACAGTTCCACAGCATGCCCACCTTCCCGAGTTCTGCTTCTTTCTGGGAATGAAGGTGCAGCACCCAAAGGCTGCTGTTTGGCTTTTGTCTCGCTGAATGTCTCTGCTTGTTTTTACACTTGCAGTATTGTCGGGCTCTTAGAAGTTGGGTTTTTTCTCCCCACAGGAGGTCAAAAGGGGTAGGCCAAGAGAAAGTTTGTTTTTAAAAGAAAATAAGATCTTTCCCTCCCCTTCTTTACATGGAGTGTGTTTTCACACATTTACCCATCAATTATTCCAATACTTGGCTGACCAACTTAGTTACATTTTACAAGTTTATTTTTGTTTCTTGAAGTCATTGTCTAGGCCAGACCATAACACCTTTAAGGTTGTTTTGAATAGCTAAGAGGAAATTGAAGGAAATAGTGTTTGACAATGTGATAGTTCTTTTGTATAAGTTGAGTAAGAAGGAACAACAAGGATGAAGTAAGACTCATAGATCGTGAAGCTGGAAGAGACCCAAAAGGTCATATTCCAACACCTTCATTTTACAGAATAAGGAAACTGAGGCCCAGAAGATCACATAAGTAGTGGTACACCTACTACATGCCAGGCACTGTACCAGGCTCTAGGGATACAAGTATGAAAGTGAGATAGTCCCTGTCTTCAAGAAACGTACATTCTAATAGGGAGTGCAAATAAATATAGGGGAGAGATAGTCAAGTCAAGGAAGGGAGTTTTGGAAGAACCAAGGCTCAAAATATGTAAACAGAGAGGTTGGTTTGAAGAAGAAAACAAAGAAAATCACGGCCAGGGGATAAAATAGTACATATAAATGACTATGCAGGCATAAAGTAAGCATTACACAATCAGCTCAGGGACGGAAAACCTAAAAAGCAAGAAATCAAGATGGCGTGCTAGAAAGCTACAGTCCCTTTTGCTCTCCCTCTTCCGTCACCAGCTCATAGCCAAAGGCCCTTTACCTCTCTCCTTCCCTCCCCAACAAATAGCCTCATTAGTCCCTGTTGCAACCCAACAACAAAAGTCAGTGATAAAGGAGAGAGGACACCGGCACACCACTTTTGAAAGACCGCTGAAATTGTTATTTCTTTCCATCCTATATGGCCTATTCAACTTTCTGCCTAACTTCCTCTGCTTCAATCCCTATCATCTCCTTCCTGGTCCTACAAGACAATGGTATCTGATTCTAACCACTAGGTTTAAAACAAACAGTTTTGAAGCCTAATAAAAACGAATGGAAATAAAGAGTTATTTACTTATACTTGAAATACTTTTTAAAGTCCCACAGTTAAACATTCATTTTATGGATACGTACTACTTTCTAAAACGTTTAAATTTTCATTCATTTCATTCAAATTTAGGAAGGCAGAAAACAGAATTTAATCTCCATTGACTGTAAATTACTGGCAAAGGTTCATTTAGAAGATCTTCATTTAGACAAGGTGGAGAGCTGGCCTTTTCTTTCTTAAGTGAAAAAGAAAGGGGAAAATTACAACATTGGGATCTTGGGATCAGTTCTAAGAAGTATGCTTGCTTATTTAGTTTGAGATTTCAAGGAAAAGTTATCTGTTCTCTCAGCCTGGCTGAAACAATTTATGTTAGCATAAGAGGGCTCTGTAAAGGAATTTCACTCCTTCATAAAGGAAATGGGTGGCTGATTAAAATGAGATGGATATGGAATCTGCCACCTAGAGCCATAACCACATAGTTCTATGAATAGCCACGAATATGGCCTGGCTGCATATTAAATAAAGCGGAAGGAGAGTCAGATGGCATCACTCAAGGAATCTGCCTTGTCAGACCTGATGCCAAGACACAGAAGTATCCTACTTTAGCACCAGCTTTCCAAAGTTCACAGTGGCCAAACAGTGGCGCTTTCATAGTCTACAAAACACAGATCTCCCTTTAACCGAGCAGAAGGAAACTTCATAGGACAACTACACATCAAGAAGTGCTAACCATGATCTTGGAAATTCTTCAGAAAGTTCTGGCATTGTGGTTAAAATCCCTAGTGACAGGAAAGGCCAGTGGCATGATGGAAGTTCTATAGAGGTAACAGAGTCTCAGGAACACCTCAGTATCTCCATCCCCACTACAATATCCCACAATACTCCCTTCTATTAACACACCAGAGTAATATGACAGTTCCTCCTTGACAGATTCTCTGCCACAAGAAGTGAAGAAGAGGAGCAGAGAGCTGGGGACAGGAATACATTATGTTCACACCAAGGCCTAAGCTTCTCCGGATACCTTTGGGGTCCCTGCACAGTTCTTGCAGCTGCAAAAGGCAACAAGGGCATAGGCCAATGATGAGAACCAATTGAGGGTCAGAAGAGCTGTGTTCTTCTCTTAGACGTGGTTCCATGTGACATTGGGAGGTGTTTCATTTTCTTCATTTTTATGTAAAATTGGGATAAAAATATCACCCTATCTCAACTAATTTGTTATGAGGTTCAAATAAGATAGCTTGAAAATTATAATAATAATGATGTTGATGATAGCTAGAATTCATATAGTACCTACTATGTCTTGGGCACTGTGCTAAGTGCTTGACAAATATCATATCTGGTCCCCAAAACAACCCTGGATGTTAGGTGGTATGATTATACCCATTGTACAGTTGAGGAAGCTGAGACAAACAGTGGTTCAGTGACTAGGCCAAGGTCACACAGCTAGTAAATCTCTAAGGCTGGATTTGAATTCAAGTCTTTCTGACTTCCAAGCCCAGCACTGTGCCACCAAGCTACCTATAAAAGCCTGTGATTTATGAGCATAGGGAACTCCTTACAATAAAACTTCCTTACCCTGACCCTAATGCTTGATAGGTGCACAGTACTGGAACAAGTAGCATAGGACAAATAACACCTTCTCTATGTAATCTCAGAGGCTAATTGGCAGAATGGTCACAAGCTTCCTATTTAAGAATAAACCTGCTTTGGAATTTCATAATGTCCAGATTCACTGACGGAGTCTAACCAATGGAAATAATTCCCACTATGATTCTTATTCCACAAATTTTAGCATGAAAACACAGAGGGTTAACTAGCAGAGATCTATATAGCAGTCAATAGATTCAATTTAGCAAGAGGACAAATTATACATGTATTTTATATACGTATACACACATATATGTATAGATGTATAATTGTATTCAGTATAGAAAGAATTTCAGATGTCACAATAGTCTGTTTGAGAACAAATACACACTCCACAACTCCATCACCACAACATTCAACATTAGCCTCTGTGAAGGAATATAAACTGGGACTAAAGATGGGGTGGGGGTGGGGAGAGAAAAGAGCCCAATTTAAATATGCTATTAAACTTGAATCATCTCCCTTCTACTTTCTCTTCATTCTGTTTAGGGGAGAGAAAGAGAAAAATACAGCAAAAGGAGAAGAGAGTGCAGGTAACACCAACAAGAAAAGAAGAGAGGGCAACAGGGGTATTAAGAGAGAAAAAGCCTTTAAAATCTGACTTTTTTCTTTAAATTTGAAGCCTAGTTACAAGTAGACATGATGCAAACCCAAAATCTGAAAATTTACACACAGCCAGGTGTGCTGGCACATACCCGTCATCCCTGCTGCTGGGAAACTGAGGTTGGGAGATACTTGAGTACAGGAATTTCAAGCAGCAATAGGCTAAGCTGACTACATGGATGACAGAACTGGGGTACCAATATGTTGGGGGGGGGAAGCACACCAGGGTGCTTCAGGAGAGGGGAACTGGCTGGAGTCAGAAATGGACTTGGTTAAAGCTCCTGTGCCAATGAGCCTTGGAACTGGGCTGGTCAATGGTTGGTGCATGTCCAGCCTGGGTAAGATTAGGAGACCTGGTCTCCTTCAAAATAAATAAATAACTAAAAGTCCACACATACTACCATTTGGTTAGAGGGACTTCTGGTCAATGAATACAACTCAACAGTTAATGCCAACTGAGTCCACAAACCCATACAGGATAGATTATTTATAACTGGAAGCAATGACACTCTTTGTTACTACTAATATGTGAACTTTATAGAGTAATTTCTTTTCTCCTATATGGTATGCCAAAATTAAACTTCATCGTTTTTTTTCTCAAAGCCTGAAGTTTTAACATAGCCAAACTTCACATTATATCACAAGATTTCAATTTCAGATATAAGACAACAACATAAAAGATGAAGAGCAGAGTTGAGTTTGTCCCAAGGACCCTCTGTTCACATCTTTTACCACACCAATAAACTATAACACACCAATAAACAATAAACTTTCCCAATGTTCAGCTGGAGAATGCCCTTTCAGAGGTCTCATTAATATTTAAGCAAACTTTATTATCAAAAGAAATAAGTGGCATTACCATCTAAGAATGAGACTCTATTAACATACACTTAAGAATATATGTCAATAACTAATAGGCAAATAAATTTACTCTCCTATGATACTTTATAAAAAATAAAGCTATTTCAGAACAAGTTATACTTCCATGCAACTAGATAAACATATAAGAGGAAAACAGGCGGATTATCATAAATCATATTACATAGCAAATCATATTTTTATAGTCACACAACTGACTAAAAGGTTCACTGTACTGTGCTTATAGCTTTTTTTGTTGTGTTTTTCCACTAGAAAAAGTTTATTTTCTAGAGTAAAATGCTGTTTTAAAGGCTCTCATACAACATGATTGTCTCCTCTTCAAATGTTAAAATCATAGAAGACCGTCTGGTAGATGCAGTGGAGAATGACTCTGATGATCTGCTGATTATTAATGTCAAGAGAGATATAAAACAGGGAGACCATTCACTCCAAAAACATAGATACCTCTCTCTCCCTCCCTCCTTTTCTCTCTCTCTCTCTCTCTCTCTCTCTCTCTCTCTCTCTCTCTCTCTCTCTCTCTCACACACACACACACACACACACACACAAATCCAAAGTAGTATGTCAGAGACAAAACTTGAACTCTATCCACGATACCAACCCTCCCCTCATATGGTAAATGTAGGGCAGTTCACAAACACTTTGAAATCCACTGATAAAATAAATTGGAGCAAATACAGGGCATCCCAAAAGTCTTAGTGCTGTTTAAAGCTAACAGCTTTAAACAGCACTAAGACTTTTGGGACACACTGTATCTATGGGGCATAGACTGAATTGCAAAAACATCAAATGAAATTAAGGCCCTTGCCCCACCCATCTGATAGAGTTATACAAACATGAGGCTCATATGTAAAACCTCAGCCCTGTTGTTGTCTGGGAGTAGTCTTAGATCTTAGAAGAGCCCTGAAGACATACTGTTTGAAATTCTAGAAGGGAAAAGAAGAGTAAAGATCATAAATAAAAAGTGATGGTCTTTACCTGTTGCTGAAATACACTTACTTCAACTTCAAAAAATAATAATGAGGATATGCAGATGACTATCCTTATAAAAAAAAGTACAAAATGTGTTTAAATTAGGAAAACAGCTGCTCCTAGATCGGTCGCCCTTTTATCATCAACATGACTTTAATTAGTACCCATCTGCTTCCTGTTTCATGCTAAAAAAAAAAATCTAACTTTCACCTGTTTCAGGCAAAACTACTGTAACTATACTCATAGTAAATAAAAATACTTTCTTTCACTCACTGTAAAAATCCTCCTCTGATACCTCATGGTGGGCATGGAGGTAACTCTGGATTCAGGGGTGGGTCTCCTGCAGCCTTGAGGCCACACATGACCCTCTAGGTCCTCAAGTGTGGCCCCATTCAGTCAAAGGGGCCACAGGTTCCCCACCCTACCTGGGCTATGCCAGTAGGGCACACATCCTGGAAGGGTCTGCCATCTGTAAAAAATACGCATAATCCTCATCTGCTCTCTGAGGACCAGTTAAACTGAGAATGACATTGGAGGCTACCATTCAGGAAAAATTCCTTGTAAGGGCAACTCCTAAAACAAAGAAAAACGTCCAATGGCCCTCAATTCCCATTTCACTTGAGCAGTGAAGTTGGCGGAATGGTGGAAAGGAGGCCACAGAGAGCCAAGACTCACACAGCCTTTAGAATATCATTTCATCCATTGGTGAGAGAAAAGACAAACATCAATGCCAAATCAGAAAAAATCAAAAATAAAATGGGGAGGGGGGGAGAATGAGAGAGAGAGAGAGAGAGAGAGAGAGAGAGAGAGAGAGAGAGAGAGAGAGAGAGAGAGAGAAATGCAAAGCGTGCAGGATGAGGAAGGCCAATGGTCTCCTGTCCTATGCCTTTATCATACCACATTCTAGAGTAGTGTTCAGTTCTGGATAACATGTTAAGAAACCAACAAGAGTAGTAAAGGGCCTTGATTTCATACCATCTAAGATCAGCAGAAGGCAACTGAAGAAGTTCAGCCTGAAGAAGGGAAAAGCTATTGGGGCACAAGATAGCTGGCTGGCGTCAGTGATTTCAAGGGCTAACACATGGAATTTCACTTGTTCCGCTGAACAACCCAGAGGCCAGAACTAGGATCAGTGGGTAGAAGTTTAAAAAAATGCTAATTGAAGCTTTATGTAAAGAAAACCTTCTGAAAAATGAAAGCTAACCAAAAGTAGAATGGGCTGCCACATGAAATAATCACAATCAGTTCCTGCTCACCTGAAGTCTCCAGACAAAGGTGACTATCTTGTGGAGCAGGGGTATCAAAGTCAAATAGAAATGGATCCCTGCAGCGGCCTACTGACTTAGAAAACCATGAACTAACATTATCTCTGTTGTATTGTACTTTTATTTATTTTGTTAAACATTTTCCAGTTACATTTTAATCTGGTTGGGACCTAAGTTTTGCAGCCTGTGAGTCTGACACCTCCACTGTCCTCAAGTTAAAGCCTTACCTATCTCCTGAGGTCTCATCTAAGTATATCTCCATCTGTAAGAAGATATGGCCTAAAATCAGTACTGCTCCAATTTGGCCTACTTTAAGTTATCAAGACAGAAAAATGAAAAATGGATTTAAAAAATTTATATAGACTACCAGCAATTAATACAGAAGTTTAGCTGATACAAAGAAATCACCACAACCAGGGCAAAAAGTTCAAGAAACTGACTCAGCTGGCTAATAATCTCCTTGCTAAAAGAAAGAGAGCATCCAAGGCGACTTAGACTATGAACTCATTTGTAAAAATCTTTTAGAAAAGAGCAGAGGAAGATTATGAGTAGCATCACCTCATAAAACTATGAGAAATGGTGGAAAGAAAACATTTACAGAAAGCATGGACTTAATTATACCAGGTCATATTCAGGATATTTAAAGATGAAACTGGAAAGATAATAAATAGATTAAAAAATGGAAAAGGCCTCCTGAGATTTCTGTAGCAAATTTCTTTTCCTCCACCAAAGAGAATGGGAAATACCATATTTGGACTGTGATGCCACAATCTCCAATGTACTCAAAGGGTTCATTAAAACAGCACCACGGAAAAGAAAAAAGAGCAGCTGGAACAGAGCAAGTATCTAGGAGAAAAGGTCTGGGCAGAAGATAGCACCATTTTGAGGGCAATTCTTAAGATCTCCAAAAGGAGAGGAAAAAACAAATAACTGGGGGGGAAAACCACAGATATTACCATATATAGGAGAGGGGGAAGGATCAAGAAGAGATCAGTAATAGCTCAATCATACATTTACTTTCTTGTTTCTTACAAAAATCAACCAACTAATATTTATTAAACACCTACTATTCCCAAGACACGGGGTATACAAAGACAAATATGAAATCATCTGTGCCCTCACATTTCACTTCAGCATATATATTTTTCCATAAAATATTTGTGATAATTTATACATGTATCAAAGCAACTTGGATGAATATATGTGAATGAAACAGGCAGACTTTCACAAATAATATTAACAATGTGAAATTTATTTTTATAGTCATACAACTGACTGAAAAGTGAAGAGAATTCAACATTACACCGTGGGGATTTTTTTTTAACCTGAAATAAATTATTCTGTAGGGTAAAATAGTGTTTTGAATGTTTTCCTCCAACATGGTTTCTCCCCTGCGTATGTTAAGCTCATACAAGATTACCTGGAAGATACAATGGAAAGCAGCTTTGTTTGAGGATCCCCTGGTCATCAGCATCAAATGAAGCATAAAACAGAGAGGCGTGTGCTCTTCAAAGTAGTCTGCCATAGTCATGTAGGATGTCCAGGGGAAAATACAAATTAAAAAAGGATTCCCTAAAGACTGTGAGATCCTCCAGGTGGTCAGATTTACACATGACATTGTGGTGATTGCATTAAGTCCCAGAACAAAGCAGAGCCTCCTAAATGTAATACAAAGTAACTCAAAAATGTTTGACCTGCCTATCTAGCTGAGAAAAAAAAACAAGTGGGTAAAGTACATCTACTCTCTGGGCCCTTAAATGGACACCTCACAGAGCTAATCTATTAGCAGATATATTTTAAACAGGTTCTGTGTCTGGATAAGGAGAGAAAGAAAAAATGTGTGTGTGAGAGAGAGACAGAGAGAGAGAGAGAGACAGAGAGAGAGAAGGGGATGTATGTGTGTGCTAGATTGCATTTGGAAGATCATACAGCAATTTCAATGACCCTCGACCTTCTCCTTAACTCAAATTCACCTTCTTAATACCCACATTCTGTCAGGAATGCTATGTAGTGGTGAATTATGAAATACAACAATCACTCAAGATTCGAAACTGCAGATCACCCAAACATCAATGGAAAGAAGTATGGTATAATGGTAAATTGGCTAGAGTGAACCAAGTGATTAATTTCATGCACAAAGTAGCATAAAAAATGGGGGAAAAAAGGTGGACCAATCCTAAGATCTCCAGAACATGAGGTATACCACTGACCATGGAGGATTCACAGGACCACATGGTTAAGTGTCACACTGAATAAGAAGATGTGAGTAGGCTGCAATCTGCACCACCGGTTAGGGTACTCAAGATGAGAGGATGGAGCCATTAATATGTATGTTAATATGCAGAATTAATATGTAAGTTAAGAATCACTTAATACATTTCTTACAAGACAGTAAAAAAAAAATCTCATTAGATAATACTATTTTATTCCAAATAATGAATAATTAGAAAATGCAAGTATGGGGCAGCTAGGTGGCACAGTGGATAGAGCTCCAGCCTTGGGGTCAGGAGGACCTGAGTTCAAATCCGGCCTCAGACCAAACACTTGACACTAGCTGTGTGATCCTGGGCAAGTCACTTAACCCCAATTGCCTTTAAAAATAAAAAAAGAAAAGAAAATGCAAGCATATCCCGAGTAACATTATTAATTGGCTCTATGAAAATATAATGTTAGGCAAAACAACATCAAAGGCAGTGGTTAGGTACCATATGAACAATATCATAAATGGCAATCAGCCAAATAATGTTATCACCAGGACTTAACAATAATGTGTTACGGTACGGTTATTATATATTAATATTATTTATTATGAAACATTGGAGCAAAATCACATGGGGATTTTTGAACTGCTTTTCTTGGGTAACAAATGTTCTATAATAATAATCAGAACATACATCAATTCAGTTCAGTATTGTGTGCAAAGAATATAATGAATGAATTTTCTTGCATTTTAAATCAATAATGCAGGTGCATCAACTGACAATTGTTAAAAATAATTTTACTATAATTTCTCCTATCTGTGCAAATGCATTTTAAATATATAATTAGAAAGATATAATTTTACTTTGAAATAAAAATATTCATTCTACTTTTTTTTGCCTTATAGATTAAAAAAAATGAATTCCATCAATTGATGCATCACAATTCTTTGGAGTATTAAGTTCCAGTTCTTCTCCTTCAAAATATCTGGATTTCCTCATGCTTAATCTATTTGTTAAATATGAGAAAGAGGTAGTTCAGAAAAAAATAACATGCCTACCTTATAGAGCTACTGGAAGCATTTTACATTATTTATACATGCACATAAAGGTGTAATGGCTATCTAATAAATATTCACAAAAGAATTAAAATTCAAAAAGGGATGCTTGAAAACATGATAAAGCTTACAGATAAAATCCAGTTAGGCTTGGAATTCATGATTTTCACTTAAGACCTACTGGGTTGTTTTCCAAAAAGAAAAAAATCAGAACATATCAGAAAATGGGGATGTCAATTTTACTTGTCAATTTCCTAGAACTTTCCTCCCCAACTATCCCCCTCATGCTCGCGCGCGCGCGCGCGCACACACACACACACACACACACACACACACACTCTATTTCCTTTTGTGTACAGAGAGAGCTAGTTTTACAACAAAATGTTAGATATATTAGTGCTTTGTATAGACTACTTGAGAAAGAACGAGAAAACACTTGGTCAGTTCCTTAAGACAGCATTTAAGTGCAGCTAAACTAAACAACTAAATAGTTCTCTTTCCCATTTGCAAAGAACCTGTAATTTTTTTCCCCCTCTATCAGTAGTTTCACTTAGAATTTCTTTGGCAGTTTTGACAAGCCATCTGAGCTTGGGTTTGGAGGTGAACTTTTCATTTGTTTTCAAAAAGAAAAGTTAAGTGTACTTTCACGAGATCAGAACTCCTGTAGTTGCAGACAGCTGAATATGAAAAAAGCCAGGTCAACTTGACTCAGGTAATCTCGAAGGAAAGAATATAAAACCTCGCCCAGGGAAATGAATCCAAGCAGCTGCCACAGTTTCCAGGGCCTGAAAGTAAAACCTAAACTGATAAAATATGCCAAGACTGGTACAGAAAATCATCTTAACCATTCTGTCAAATCGGGATTTAAGAAGCAAGTCCCGTCCTTTGAGATGTTTAATTTGGTGCTTGATTTTAAGGAGATCAATGCCTAAAACCAATTCAGAACAGCTGTTTCTTAACCACACTCCTTCAGTGCGCTCTCCTCCTGATTTTACCTTATGAGCCAATTTTCCATATATGGATAAACTTACTGCTCTCTCTCTACACCTCAAGGCTGTTGCCATGATCATGAATCCATGGCAGTACAATGTACAACACTCTTATTAAGAAGAGAGAGATATGCCACCTTCTTTCTGAGAGGCTTACTATCTTTAAGTGAGGCTTTGAGGAACAGAGAGGGGAAGATCTCAATATTCTACCAAGGCTGGGAGGAAGTAGAGAGGGAGCACTTACGTGTTATGGACACCCAGGGAGGGTAGTGAGCATCTGACCACTGCAGAAGAGGCATCACTGATACGTTGAGAGACGTAGTAGCCTACCTGGAGGATTAACAACTCATAGACTAGAGAAGGGGTTTAAAGGGGGTGAAGAGAGATGGGCACAGAATGAGGAGAGTCCTGGATTCACATTCTGCCTCTGACACAATGCCTGGTACATAGTAAGCAATTAGTAAATGCCTGTTAACTTGCTGACACCTATTCAGTTATATGGCAAATTGCTTAACCTCACTGAGGCTCAGTGGACTTATCTGTAAAACAGATGAAATACCCGTAGTACCTAACCTCACAGCATTGTCACCAGGCTCACAAAAGAGAACATATGTTAAAGCACTTTGCAAAACCACAATCGTCAGCTGCCATTATCTCTCATTCTTCTCATCTTTTTCAATGAAGTTCAGATAGAAACGGTTCTGGGGATAGTTATGTAATTATCATTCTTTTATATTGTTTGATAGCTATGCGGTACCAGGGGGTTAAGAACTACAGACTTGGTTGGAGTCAGGAAGAATTAATTCCAAACCTGCCTTGAACAGTTAATATCTCAGTGATCCTAGGCAAGACACTACCTTTTCCTAGCCTCAGTTTCCACATCATAAAATGGGAATAATAATAGCACTTAGCTCACAGGGTTGTTGTAAGGTTCAAATAAGACAACATATGTATAGGTTCTGTAAACCTTAAAGAACTATAAAATGATGAGAAGTTTCTGTACACTACCCCACAGGTAGATAAAATGACTTTTTTTTTTTCAATCTAGTAAAAGTATTGTGATATGAGCTAATCTTATCAAAGTATCTTAAGGACAATTCCAATCATTCTCCTCATCTTTTCAACAGAACACAGTTAAAAAAACAGTATTAGGATAAGCTGCTCTCCTGTTATTATTTTATATTGGCTGTTTTGTTGACTATTTTACAGGTAGATAATAACTGTTATAGCTGAATAAAAGTATGAGAATGTCTCTAGGCCATCTTCTCCAGGATCACTGGACGTATCCTTGGCATGATGTCAGTAGCAAACAGGGCAAAGGGAATGATATGAACCTCATCCTCAGACTGTTCCCATGTGACTCTGATCTCCTGTGCTGGATCTCTTGATTACGAAATCTTTTCATTCCACACAGCTCAGAGATTATGACTATTTGGTATGGCAACATCTACTAAAAACATCATTCTTAAGTTTTGCGGGATCAGTGTTATGTCCAGGCAATTGTGGGCAACAGTTTAGTCTGTAATAATGCTCCCATACCAATACAGTTTGTTGGCTGAGTTCTCAAGGACATTTTGAAGTCTGTACGTATAATATGGGGATTTGCCAACTCTCAGTCCATGAAAGATAGCAAACTTCTGCTCTATAATTCTAGCCACCAGGACATGTCTTGCTAAGGAACAGGTTAAGTCTTTGCAACCTGCAGTGACACACTGCTACCATTTCCTTGCATAATTTCCACTGATCACATTAAGTCCAAGCTCCTTTATCATCATCATCATCACCATCACCACCACTTCATTTTTCTCATCTTTTTTTCCAAGGGATTCAAATAGAAAAGGTTCTGGGACAAGTTCCTATTCTACTACTCATCTTCTACATCTAATGTTCCACAGACAAGAGTGCTTTTTTTTTATAGTCAATAAGCATTAATTATGTACCTACTACTTGCCGGGTACTGTGCCAATCACTGAATAAAAAGTATTAATTCTTACAAATGAATAAAAGGGTTAGTCTGTAAACCCACGCCATTTTGGTTCACTGAAAGCATACTCAGTACAACCCCAGTGGCAGACAAGATGACGGTGATGATGGGTACCTCTCCTCCCATTCCCACAGGACTGTGATCTCCTCTGCTGGGTCTCAATACTTTAAAAGCTTTCTGTCCCAAGCAGTTTTGAGAACATGAATTTTGGCTGTGGTGGTATTAAAAACACTGTTCTTAAATTTTTGGGAATCAATGAGTGATTGTGGGCAACAGCTCTGTCAATGATAATGGTCCAATTTCAGTAGTTTATTGGTTGTGTTCTCTAGGAAATTTGTATTTGTAGTTTGAAGATTTATCAACAGCCAGTCCATGAAAGACAGCAAGCTTCTGGGGGGATAATTCTAGACACCACCTTGGGTCCTGTTAGTACTCACCTGGTAGGTGCTCAGTCTTTGCAGCCTGCAGTGACACGCTACACTCTCTTGCTTACTTGCACGAGTTACACTGAGTTTGGGCTCTTTAAGGATAACACCTTCTGTAATTTTTGGTGTCAATGAATCGCTTTTCACAAGCCCCTTTATTTCTACAAACAAATCTGCACAAATCAGCCATTTGCTTAATTAACGCTTCTTTGTTGATGTACTTGCTGGCTGACTTCGTGCAGCTGTCACCCATGGAGAGCTAATTCCATGAACCTTCATCCATTGGTTCAATGACACATCCAGATTTGAGCTCAAATCCTTCAGTACTAGCATTATTGTTGTTGTTGACTGATACAAAAATGAAAGCAAAAAGTGAGTCCCATTTCCTCCACAGTAAAATGGAGACAGTACCCTTACAGGGTTATGGTGGAAAACAAGGCAGAAAGTCATAATGAACTCTGTAAAGAGAGTTTTGATCATACAGAAAACTAGTCCTTCTAACTGTGCAAAGTCTGCCTTGCTGACAGTCATGGAAGTGGACTAGAATTCAATGTTTGTGAAGGAGCAGCCTCACCAGGACAAAGGGCACTAACAGGAAGGGGGAAGGCGTGTGTGACGCTGGCCAAGTCCCCACCTCTCTAGGTCTCAGTTTCTCCATCTGTTAAATGGAGAGGCCGTGCCAGATGGTGTCTGTGGCCCCTTCCAACTCTCACTCTGCGAGCCTTGTGAATTTCACTTCACCTGCCTTTGTGATGGGTGCAGAAGCTAAGGGTGTATAGCGACTCAAACAAGGGAACCACAGCTCAGTCAAGTGGGAGAAAAAAAAGTGTTTAGAATGTGTTTGCTGCCAGAGCAGTGAAGGCGACACATTGAACAATCTTCTACTGGAAACACTGCTTAAGTGTTTTTAAACTGAAGATTATACTACCACTTAAGATATTTTTTCCCTGCTATTTTGCCCAGCATATTACAAAACTGTATCCAGGACTGAAATAGCAGATTGCCTCAAGAGCAAATGACAATATTTGTACCAGAAATGTTGGCAACCAGCTGCACAGATGGATTTCTGCACAGCAATCTTCAAACTGGGGCTCCGAGAATAACTCCACCCACTGTTCCAAAGCTAAATTGTTGAAGCCGAAGTCAAAGGAGCTCATTATTACATATTTTTATTCCACACCTCCTCCCAAATGAATACGTACCTGTCTGACCTCTGTCAGCCAAGTGAGAGCAGAGAGTAAAGAAAGAAGGGGAAAAAAAGGCTGGGGGGTGGGAATCCCTGAAAATACATCAACAACTGATAAATGTATGCCTCACTTGTAATTATCTATGGCAACAGGATGCAGGTAAAATACAAATTATTTCGGCCATCTAAGCTGTCAGCAAGTACCCAAATAGACTGATGTAGATATCAGCCTTTCTCATACAGCTCTGAGATGAAGATGCAAGTAGTAATAATACCACCCAAAGGAGAGAGAAGAGTGGCCCACACCTGTTGCTTGGGCAAGACTGAATCATTCAAATGATCTTCTTTTCAACCAGGGCTGAGACTAAGAATCACCTTCTATCTACTCTGTATCTTGTACAGACCAATGTACATACATATTGTCTCTCCATTAGACTTTAAGGTCCCTGACTGGGCCATCACCAGTCATCCTGACCAATGTCTTGCCACTGGACTCCAATGACTCTGGAGGAGAGAGTGGGGCTGATGACTTTGAACAGCCCTGCCTCGTTTAAATCCAATTTACTTGCAAGTCAAGACATCGCCCTCCTGGGGCAGCTAAGTGGAGTAGTGGATAGAGCTCTGGCCTTGGAGTCAAGAGCACCTGAGTTCAAATCCAGCCTCAGATGCATAACACTCACTAGCTGTGTAACCCTGGGCAAGTCACTTAACCCCAATTGCCTCACCCCCCCCAAAAAAAAAAGACATCACCCTCCTGATGACCTTGGTGCTCTTAGAGAACGAAGGACCAAGAAGAAGAACAACAACAACAACAATAAGGTCGTTGAGGGCAGAAAACGTTTTCATTTTTGCCAGGCACAGTGCCTGGCATATAGTAAGTGCTTAATAAATGCTTGTTAACTAATTGTTGATTGTGCCTGTAACATGACACTCTGGACAAAACGTGACTTACAATCTCTTTCCAATGTTTTCTTCAAATTTTGAGGGAAATGTCCAGGAACAGAAAAGCTGCATTCACTCACACATCCCATGAGTTTCTCACCAAAATTCCTATTCCTCTGTAATGTCAACCAAAGTAGGCTAGAAAAGCAGACAGAAAAGATAAGTCTTCCACTAAAAGAGACACTGATTAAAAAATGTGTCCAATTAGATCATCACTTCTGAGATTCATAAGGCTTATGGGGTTTCTGTGTGTGGTTTTAGTGACAAGAAGCATGGGATAAGGGGAAGGGAAGGGAATATGCATTTATATAATGCCTATACATGCCAAGCACTGAGCAAAGTGCTTTGTCCTGTTACATACAAGGGAACTTCCAACACAAGTTCTCTGTTCATTCTTAACAATCATTGTATCCTGGACACAACTCATTCCAGTTCAACTCAACACAAATTTAGCAAGCACCTACTACAAAAGCCAGCAAAGTGTTGAGGAAATGAAAACAGACCCTCCCTTAGTAAGGATCTTACAGTGTTTGCAACAGAAGCAAAGAGAATGGGAATATAAACCCATATCATCCTTTCTCAAATAAGTAATTAAAGCAACAAAATTAAAACAAATTCTCATCAGTCTCAATCTTTTCTATGAAACACGTATCAAAAAATCAAAGCACAGTTTGACTTTTTAGGAATAGCTGTCATTTAAAACCTGAATTCATTAGAAACACAAAACCTGAAATTCAGGATTTGAAACAGATCTTGAAAAACTGAAGCTACCACAAAACCACTTTTCCTCCCCTCACCAAAAAACTCTTAAAATATTTCAATAACAAACACAAAAACTAAAGTATCACTGTGATGAAATGTTTGGCTTTTGTCTTGGCATCACTTTGTAGGAATGGAACTCTCTTCCAGTTTGGTTAATTAAACACAACGAACAAAACTGCTGTTTGCTAAATGCATCAGTGTGGCCTAAAGGAAGCCTTTCAAGGTTTGTATTATTTCAAAACAAACTGCAAAGTCATCACCATAGCTGTCTTTCTGGAAGTGAAGAAATCGGCCCATGTGCTTCTGTATGTCAACAGGGAAACAGTTTTTCAGGAATCTCATTGTTCACTTCTAGCTGTGGGAGGTGACAGCTGCCCTAGAATGGCATGAGTCGAGACATGAAAAGTCGTCAGATTTCTGGGGTTTGGTCACTAGAGCAGGATTGGACAAGACCAGAAGCAGCAGCTGTTTAAGGGATGCTAATAAACAGCAATGTACAAAATCAAATGTGATTAACTCAAAGCTGGGGGACGGAGCCACAACTGTACGGGGTAAGCCAGGGATTTTCATGACACTCCTTTTTTTCAAAAAGGCTAGATTATAGACACATAGACATGCGCGCGCGTGCACACACACACACACACACACACACAGAGATATAAATTGTACTACATAATTTTTAAACAGCTAACTTTTAGCTGTTTAGAGGTCATGTGATATATTGGGGAAAGTACTGTACCAGGAATTATGAGATTTGATTCTAGTCCCCACGTTTAACACTTATTAGCTATATGACTTTGGGAAAATGATTTAACCTTCTTGACCTCAGTTTCTTCATCTCTAAAGGCAATTTAACTAATGATCTCTTAGGTAACTTATATCTCTAAAAAATAATATTCTATAAACAAAGGCCAGAAACCAAGTATTTGTTGAAAAGAGAAGAAATTATATCCAGTATACCCTACATGTTCCTTTGCTCCTAGATACTTGCTCTAAAAAAGTAAATGTTATATCTTCTATATCTGAGAAGAAATATGGCATACTGAACAGAGTGCTGGACTTGAAGTCAGAAAAACCTGGGTTTAAATCCTTCCTCAACTACATATCTGCTGAGTGCCAATAAGCAAGTCACTTAATCTTTCAGTTCCTCAGTTTACTCATCTGTAAAATGAGAAGGGAAAAAAGCCTTTTATTAAATGCCAGCTATGTACTACACATTGTGCTAAATGTTTTACACAAAGACCTCATTTGATCCTCACAACAGCCCCGTGAGGCAGGGTGCTATGATCATCTCCATTTTATATTTGAGGATGTTGAGACAGAAAGAGGTTAAGGGACTTGCTCGAGATCATACAGGTACTAAGTGAAACAAGATTTGAACTCAAGTCTTCCTGACTCTAGTCCCAGTAGCACTAGCTGCCTCATGAGGGTTATTACCACCTACCTCACAGGACAGAGTATGGTGAGGATAAATGGATGCATGGATGGATGGATAATACATAGATTGTTACATATAATATAAATCACTTTGTAAACTTTAAAGTGCTATATAAATGCCTATTTTTATTAATAATAATATTTTGTACAGTGGCTAGGATGCTGGACTTTCTGGAAGACCTGGGTTTGAACCCCACTTCTGACACATACTAGCTATCTCTTAGCCTCGATTTCAGCTTCTGTAAAACAAAGAGGTTGGACTCAACAATCTCTAGAAATCCCCTCCACCTCTAAATCTGTGATCCTATCATCTTACCTAAGGAACCAATTTCAAAGATTACTCTTTTTTCATGCCCCACGGAAGCCCCTTCTGTTTCTTCCAATGCTTCCAGTCTCAAACTGAAGTTCATTTCCATAGAATTCCCGAAGCTCAGAACTAGAACCACAGACATCATCTGAGATAATCTACTCCATCCCCTCCTTGTTCCGTTGCCTCCCATCCTTACCTCCACTGTACAGGTAAGAAAATAGCTTCCTTCTATATCCCTTTTCTTCTTTTGAAGGAACAGTTTGGACTGTGATTTCATTGTTCTAACAAACTAATAACTAACATTTATATATCACTCTTGTTAAGGAAGGACAGGTAGGTGGCTCAGTGGATAGAGCACCCCATGGTCTCAGACATTTACTAGCCATGTGACCCTGGGCAAGTCAATTAACTCTGTTTGCCTCAGTTCCTCATCTAGAAAATGAGCTAGAGAAAGAAGCAGCAAACTACTCCAGTATCTTTGCCAAGAAGACCCCATTATACAGATGAAGAAACTTACGAGAGATTACTTGACTTGCCTCAGGTCACTGAGGGCAGAGTTGGAACTCAGGTCTTCCTAACTCCAAGTCCAATACTCTAAGCACTGTATCGCTTAGCTACCTCCCCTACTTGTACTTCTTAATTAAATGCTCCTGGTTTTGGAGGGAAACTTTTAATATGTGCTCTGACAGAATTTTCATTCAATTAAGTATCATAATTAGTGGATTGTGCACTGTCCATTAGGCAAGGATGCCTGGATGACAATGAGCAGCTGTTAAACATTAAGTGGCCCCAGATTTTTTTCCTTCAATAATTTCCAATATTTTCTGCACTGAAAAGGTATTCAAGGAAACCTTAATTCCAAATATACTTCAAAGACCCATGATTTCACTGGCACCCTTCCACGCATACCAATTCAGGCACAAAAAAAAGGCACCTTTCTAATTGATGGTCTTTAAAATAGAGGGATCTCTTAGATGAGTAATTTACTGTTTTAAACAGTGAATAATGAGGTCTTTATTGACACCCTCCTCCTTCTATTAAGACTCTGGCCCTCCAGATGGCTTTTTTGTATTACTTTGTATAAATTCGTGTATTTTTCTCCATAAGGCAAAAATGAGAAAAAGAACTATTTCTTTATTTTTTTTTCCTGGATCAATAGCATAATGACTTGCACACAGTAGGCACTTAATAAATATCTGCTGAATTCAAACTGAATAACACAAATAAATATAATACAGCACTTCCATGCCTTCAAAATAAAAGTCTCCTCACTTTCCTCCCCAAACCCTAACTATGTAATGTACAAAAAAGAAATACCTAAGTGTGACATCTGCTTTCTAAGCAGGAACTGACTGTGCCACCCTCAAGAAAAAACTGGCTGAGGGGTTAAGGTGACAATCAGTAAATTGGGGACAAACTACAGTGAGCAGAAGCAGCAGCCACCTTTGGTGAGAGCTTCGGGAAAACTAGCTTACACAGCCTGCTGTTGCTGGGTTGTTTTAAGTGGTGACCCCCTTTGGGGTTTTCTCGGCAAAGATACCGGAGTGGTTGGCCATTTCCTTCTCCAGCTCATTTTACAGATGAGGAAACTGAGGCAAATAGGGGTTAAGTGACTTGTCCAGGGTTACAAAGTTTATGAGTGTCTGAAACTGGATCTGAACTCAGGTCCTCCTGACTCCAAGCCAATTGCTCTATGCACTGCTCCACCTAGCTGCCCCTTTACACAGCTGGATTGATGGCGATGATGATGATGATGATGATGATAACTAGCATTTGTATAGTGCTTTCAAGCTTTGCAAAGTGCTATGCTGTCTCATTTGGCAGTCACAACAACCCTATGAAATGCTATATTCTCCCCATTTTATAGATTAGGAAACTGAGGCAAACATTAAGAAGTAACTTGTCCAGGATCACACAACTAGTAAGTGTCTGGGGGGTGGGGGTAGGGGTGGGGATTTGAACTCAAGTCTTACTGACTCCAGGTTCCAGAACTCACCCATTGTGCTATCTAGCAAGAGGCAATGAAGCCCATATGGGAAATAGGGAACAACCTGGAACCTTAGAGAATATTTCTCTCTTTGCTTAGAAATAGAATACAGAATGAAGGCTAGGGAAATGGGGGAGGGGGGCAGAAGAGAGGGACGGAAAAACGATTTGGATAACAACCTAATCTTCAACAATAATCTGTAAAAGAAATGGTACCTTCAGGATTTATAGTATTGTGATTTTAATAACATTAAGCAACTGAGACTCACCAGAACAACCATCTGGCTACATTTCCATTTTACAAATAGGGAAAACAAATACAAAAGTGGTTTGAAATTTAAGTATGTGGGGCTGCCCAGGAAACCTGGTGTTCTAGGAGACAGGGAGGAGCAAAAAGAAGAGAGAAAAGGGTACAAGCATTTATATAGCACCTACTACGTGCCAGGCACTGTGCCAAGCACCTTACAAGCTCTAGCTCATTTGCTCCTCATAATCAATCCTGTGAAGCAGATGCTCTAGATGGACCCTCTCTCTCCCGCCCCCCCCAATTTTTTCTGTCTCCACATCCATCAAGTACACACAATGTTAATGATCTTCACAGCTTTTCCTTGCTGCCATTCAACACATTAAAATCATGTTTTTGTCACTGATAATTTTTTTAAATTGATTTGTTAGTCTATTAATCTCCTCCAAATTTTCAGCCTTCCCCTCTTGATTCCCACCATAGACTCTTTATTCCAACCATATGTGCAAAAGCTCTTATCTGCCAAATTTTCCCATAAACTGCCCCAGACCAGCCAGCACACAAAGTACCATATTCTAAAGACAGCAATGCTCCTACATAAATTGGAAGTGTCTTGTATATACATATGATGGCCAACTTTCCCGACGTACAGGAGAGAGTAGAGGGTGGGTGGATTAGTGTGGGTTTCCCTATCCCATACCCACCTCCTCAAAGCAGGCTTGAAGTGCCACCAGTCAGAACAATGGCCACATTCATTTTAGCGTGCTTCAAGATTCTCTGAATTAGGTATAAAAGAATGACATCCCATAAGAACGACTCATAGCCAACTCATTAGAACAACTTCAGCCCTATGAACTTTGAGAGAGCAAAACCAGCTACACCACTAAATTCCACAAAGGTTTCTGACGACACAAGCAAGAAGGACATGGTTAGGTACTATGAGCTCCCCCAGGAGAAAAGTGTCAGACACTCTAAACGCCAGGTCTTTTACAAGCCCACTTGAAAGGAACAGCTCTATCAGGTTTAAGCATCAGAATTTAAAAGGTACCTTGTGTCCGGCTATAGACTGCCTGGCTACCTCCCCAGACCAAAATTATAATTTCTTTTCTCTTTTTAGATGAAGGGAGCCTGTCCGAGGAAGGGCTTTATCCAGAACCTGAGCAAGGCTCTTCTGCTGATTCAGGGTCAAAAAGTAAACAGCAGAGGGCCATGGAAGGCTCCCTACAAACACAAGCCAGTATCTAAGAAGCTCTGTTCAGAGGTGTGAAAGCTCCTCTCTCTCCCAGCCCACAGAACCTTCCTCAGCTGAAAGGCCCTTTTGAAAGACATTAGGTGTGTTAAAAAATCTTCATTAAGTAATTTAATCGTCTAAGCATCTAGTACTTCGGCCCTCAAACAGAAAGGAACGTACGGAGATGCCTGCCTGCCTGTCTGCCTGCCAAGGAGGAACATGCTTCCCAGCAGTTTGTGGCTGTGAGATCGCTGGCCCTTGCTCTGCAGCTTGAGGTCCTCCCAGAGCAGTGATGGATGGACTTTGTTTTCCTACAATATAGATTTAGTCCCCATCGTACCCCCATGAGATTACATTTATACTGCATATACCTTATAGTGGCTACCTGTTTGCATGGTGTGTCCTCCACTGGAACATAGGTTCCTTCAGGACAAGGACGTGGTTTTGTCTTTCTTCATATCCCCAGTCCTTAGCAGAGGGCCTGGTACATAGTAAATGATTAATAAATCCCTATTAACTGACTGGTGAAAGGACAAGTCAACCCTCCATCAGGGAAAAGGCATTAGATAGATAGATCTAGCTATATAAATACGTACATATACATAATGTATAAGATACATAATATGTAATAATGTAATATATGTAAAACAGTGGATGTGTATATGTATACACACATATGCATATATTTTAAAATATGCAGTATATGCATACGTGGGTATGGATACACATATATTGTGTGTTCATGTGGTCAAAGGGGAACGATGAACTCAAATAAAACAAATAACAATAATCATCTCTGGTTACAAAGAAAGAAGGTTAGGGATAGGGATGGAGCCCGTAATCCCAGTGATACAGGAAGCTCCACGAAAAAGAATTCCCTTCTGTCAATCCAGGTCAGGGCCGTCTCTGCCATTTACAGTCTTAGGAGAGTTGTCTAGAACACTGAATGGGGATATGACTTGTTTGGGGTCACATGAGCCTGTGAGTGTCAGAGGAAAGATCTGAACCTGCCTCTCTCTAAGAGGAAGGGAGGGAGGAAAGGAGGAAGGGAAGAGACAGACAGACCGCCTGGTTAATCATTTTGCCTTCTCCTCACCCCAAATGTGAAAATAACCTATATCACCAGTGCTTACAAAGAAGAGATTATATTGAGTGGAATTCTTGTGTGATTATTTACTTCCACATTAAGGACCCATGATTTTGTGGGTGTGAATACTCCCTCAAACAGTGCAGGTCGTAACCCCTGTTTTACCTTAAAAGGAAATCTTCCTAAGTTGCTGTTGCCTAGAAATGCATTACCTAATGTCTGAGTGATAAAGTTTTCCAACTTAGCTGGGTTGGCACCCAGATGACACAGGGACCATGCTGGTTCCATCCTTGGAAGTCTTTCCTACTTGGATGGGTCTGCCAAAGCTTTTAAGTCAGAGCAATAAAGCATCAGAAGATGGCATCAGAAAAGGAGCCAAATGGTAGATTAAATCTTCTGCAAGCTCCTACCAAGGTGAATAAGCTTCAACCACAGACATAAGCAATAGAGTATGAGTATGTGTGTGCCTGTCTGTCTGCGTGCCCTCCAAGGACCAGCTCGTTTCATC
Source organism: Phascolarctos cinereus (assembly GCF_003287225.1). NCBI lineage: Eukaryota > Metazoa > Chordata > Mammalia > Diprotodontia > Phascolarctidae > Phascolarctos > Phascolarctos cinereus. The sequence goes on along the minus strand of NW_027556098.1, from coordinate 342,199,883 downwards.
AGGCTCATCACCAGAAGGACACCAGGTGATGAATTCTTTTGACCACAAGTAATACAAGAAAATGCATATTAAATTAAGGTATGGAGAAGCTGCCCATGAGAATGGAAGCACAGAGGAACTGAGCAGTCTAGCAATACATAAAGAATTAGGAAAATGACCTTATAGAGAGCAAGACAAGAGAATTTCATTTCATTAGATCAAGTGGCTTTATTGCCTTCTGAGATTTTACAAAGTTTTGGAAAGAAATCTGTGCATGTAATTTGCAAATTCTCATAATTCATTTTGGTACTGGCATGGTATTTTCAATTGTACAACACTTCTTTAAAAACATTTTTTCATAACAGTGTCAACTAAGCAGTTAATCCAGCACTTATAGAAAATACAGCGGTCTCAGTATTCTATATGCAAATCATCTTCTAATATTTCTAGCATCCTTAAAAGATTAAGAAAGAGGTTTGTCAGGAGAATGTTTATAAACACTCAATAACCAAAATACTTAGAATCTATTCCTTCATGCAAAATATGTTTATCAATTTTCATCTTAAATTGACTAACAGAAATACACACACACACACACACACACACACACACACGAATATATACATGTATCTTCAAAAGACCAAAAAGTCCATAACTAGTATGTTGCTTATTTTTTCTACAGAAATTTATCTTGAGATCAATTACAAGTTGGCTGGGACACTGGCTACAGCAGACCCAAATCTTAAGTGCCACCCAAACAAATCAATAAATGAACACAATTACCTACTATGTGGCAGGAACTATATTAGCTGACATAATGAAGTATAAATAAAGTCATTCCTGGTTTCAAAGAATTGGGTTATTTCAGAAAGACTAGTCTATATACGGGGAAATAAGACACACACATTAAAGGTTAAATCATAAAAGTATTCAAGATGGGAGCTAAAAAGATGCTATGAGGCATTCATCATTATTCAATGTCAAGTGTATGTTATAACTGCCATAGGATTTGGGAAGAGGTAATGGTCTAGGTGGTTAGGGAGGAATTTAAAAGTAGTATGGCATCATGAGTTGGTTCTTGAAGGGATGGGTAAAATTTGGCTAGAACAAAATGAGCAAAAAGAACCTGTGAAGACATGGAAATCAAGTAGTTTGTAAAGAATTGATTAAACTCAGTGACTGATTACATATGGGAGCCCAATAGAAAACAAGGAATCAGAAGTAACTATAAGGCTTCAAGATTTAGCATTGAGGCAGCTAAGTGGCACAGTAGATAGAGCTCTGGCCCTGGAGTCAGGAGGACCTGAGTTCAAATCCAGACTCAGACACTTGACACTTAATAGCTGTGTGACCCTGGGCAAGTCACTAAACCCCGACTGCCTCACGAAATAGATAGATAGATAGATAGATAGATAGATAGATAGATAGATAGATAGATAGATAGATAGACAGACAGACAGACAGACAAATAAATAATTAAATAAACAAATAAATAAATAAATGAATGAATGAATGAATAAATAAATAAATGAATGAATGAATGAATGGATAAATGGATAAATGGATAAATGAATGAATAAATAAAGAACCACTTAACATCCACAGAAAAAAGGGAAGTCAAGAGGGAGGAAGACAAATTCAGCTTTAGAGACATTACGTTTAAAGCAAACAACAGGGCATCCAAAAAAGATACTTGGCAACTATGACTCTGGGGAAATAAAGGTCAGAACTGCAAATATAGTTTGTGGAGATATCTACATAGATGAAACAGTTGAAGCCATGAGATTAGATGAAATCTCCATGGAAGGAAAAAATAAGAAAATCAGAGAACCAATGGGCTGAAAAATGGGAGTCATGAGAAGGAAGAAGAAATCATAAAAAAGACAAAGAAGGAAGGGGCAAAGAGGAAGGAGGAAAACCAGTATGGTATAAAGATAGAAACAATCCCTATTAGACATGTTCTCTAACCAGTTGATTGTTTTGGTCCAATAATTGCAAATGCTGATTCAGATTGTCCCAGGAAATGTAGGGCACTCCAGAAGCACCATTAACTCTTTCCAGCTCCTTCAAGGTACCACTTAAGAAATTATTGCTTCAGTACACTTAAGTTTGTAAATGAATGTTTGGGTACACTAAATAGTACCCTAGCGTCCTCTAAGAATTAATGCTGCTGCCAAACTATGTAATTTATTCCCAGCAAATAGCTTATAAAATGGGAGAATCTAACTATTTGCATATCACCAATACAGATATAAAGGAAAAGCACTAGATTTGGAGTTGGAATTCCTACACTGGAAGCCCAGCTTTACAGCTTACTATAAAGCAAGTCACTTAAGTTTTTTAGGTCTCAATTTTCCACACCCCAAAAATGAAGGGACTTTCACAGACCCCACCCCCACCCCTTCTAGCTCTAAAGGCTGTATCTCCCTTCATTTATTCAAGATGCTGCTCCAGTCCATCTCCTGTCAGAAGCTTCCTGGTATCTTGCAATGGCAATGGTCCTTCCATTATTATATCTATTAAGATGATGATGAGATGATGATGATGATGATGATGCAGCAAACAATAAGAGCTGAAGCCTATAAACCTATGATACAGTAACATATCTGAATAGTGTCGATATGTGTGCAAGCATGTTTGAGCTATGTACAAGGTGTACAATAATGTATCAGGCAGTTTCAGGTTATTGTTGTTATTGTTGTTACTGGGTTGCTATGGCCAAAGAATTTATCACCTGGTGGCCAACTTAATGGGGATGAGCTTCTCCATGTTTTGCTGGGTTGGTTCCCCAATAGGTCATCAGGACCTATATTCAAAGCCTTTCCAAGGAGGTCAAATTTGCTAAGACTTATTCTCTGCTGGCATACATAGCCTTCAATAATTCACTTCCATGCCTTGCTGAATAACAACAAATGACATCTACATCGCCCTTTAAGGTTAGGATCACCAAGTCCAAAAGACCTGGGGCTGTGATCAATTGATTTTTCCTATGCAGCACATAGTAACTTTGGGAGTATTTAACAAAATTCAAAATAACAATTTCATGTTTCTATAATGATTCTAACTTGTGGGCAAATGTAAAAAAAATGGATTTGATGCTAGTTGTTTTGATTATAACGTCAGTGATAAGTGTTCATGTCGTATCATGACTGGCACAGTGTATTGAGTGCTAGACCTAGAGTCAGGAAGGACTGACTTCAAATCCAGCCTCAGACACTTACTAGCTGTATGACAGTAGGAAAGGCACTTAGCCTCTGTCTCCCTCAGTTTCATCATCTTTACAATGGGAGTGATAATAATAGCACCTACCTCCCAGAATTACTGTGAAGATTAAAATGAGATATTTGTAAAGCACTATATAAATGTTAAATATTATCATTATGGCTATTACACTCATTAACCAGTTGATACAAATCCCCCCTAACAAAAATGAACATAATTGTTATTTGTCCAAATACAAATCAGAACACATCAACATGTCTCTTTCACTATGGTGCAATGGAAAGGGAAATGGATTCTAGTGAAGAAGATGGAGGTTCAGGTACCAGCTCTGAACACATCATTTACTACTTCCATGACTTGACACACGTCAGTTAACCTCTCTGGGTTTTGTTTTCCTCACATACAAAACAAAGGGGGCAGGCTAGGTGAACTTAAAGGTCTCTTCCAGTACTAAACCTCAGTCTGTCAGTTTGGACCACAGTAGACACAGCATAGCCGGATTTGTCATGGAAAGGGGAGTGGGCCAGGTGATCGTCCAGTAGGCTGGAAATCAGAAGTGCTTCGATGAGTAGTGATGTCAATCGTGAGGGGGCTCTCTGGGGTTGGACCTGCGCTGTCCAACCCTGGCATCTGACTGGTAAGAACCCACAGGCAGCAAGGAGGAAAGCTCACCAGCATGGTACGCGACAGAGCCTGCATCCAAAAGGATCTCTACAGGCTAGAATAAAGGACTAAAACGAAGGGTAGGACTAAAACTAGGATGATTGTTTTTAAAAGCAGATATCTATAGTTGGGATCCAAAAAACCAACCATCCAAGTACAGAATTGGGGAGGCATGGCTAGAGTCCATGTGATTAAAAAAAAATCTAGGTTTTAAAAGACCGGCAGCTTAACACGAATCAATAGCATGATGTGGCAACCCAAAGAGCAAACACAATCTCAGACTGCATTAACAGACATAATGTATGGGAGGGAACTGAGGGTCGCACTGCACGCACGCTGTCTGTTCAGCTGAATGCCACATTTCTCGAAGGACACTGACAAACTGAAGCATGTGACACTTGTTGGCTGTGTGACATTGCGGGAGTTATTTAACCTCTCTGGGCCTCGGTGTTTTCATCAGCAAAATGAAGGTGACAGACCAGATGGCCTCAGTGTTCCACTGCAGTCCCAGGAACCTACAGTGGGTGAACCACAAGCAACCCAAGACATGTGTCTCCAAATCTCTGAAGGGCTGCCATGTAGGAAAAGGGTAACACGGACTCTTAGTCCCAGGGACAGAGCCAGGAGCACTAGGCAGAAGTGGCTGGAAGACAGATTGAGGCTTAATCTAAGCAAACTCCTCCTCTCCAAATGTGGGTTGGCCTGCCTTGGATGATAAAAACAATAATGATGATGATGATTAATAATAATAATAATAATAACAGTATTAATATAGAGCTTGATAGAGCATCGGCCCTGGAGTCACAAGAACCTGAGTTCAAATCTGGCCTCAGACACTTACTAGCTGTGTAACCCTGGGCAAGTCATTTAACCTTGCTTGCCTCAGTTTCCTCACCTGTAAAATGAGTTTGAGAAGGAAACAGCAAACTACTCCAGTATCTCTGCCAAGGAAACTCCAAATTGGGTCCCACGACTGAAACAACTCAACAACAACAAATCGCAAATATCATCTTGTTTCATTATCACGACAACATTGGGAGGTAGGGACTTTTACCCCCATTCTACAGATGAGAAAACTAAGGCAGACAGTGGTTAAATGACATGCCCAGAGTCACATGGCAAATAAGGATCTGAGGCAGGATTTGAACTCGTGTCTTACTGACTTGAAGTCCAGCATTCTATTCACAGAGCCCCCTCATGTACCTTGGACAACTACTTGTCAAAGATTCTGCAAAGATTACAAACTGGAATTGATGACTACTGAGGTCTTTTCCAAACTCTGAGGCTCTGTGACAAGGAGCTGTATTTCAAAGCCAAATTAATATGCTCGAACTGTCAAATAAAATTTTAAATGTATCTATAAGAAGTTCATAGTTATTTTTGAAGCAATCAAACTCACTCCCCAATGCCAAGGCATACCTTCTTTACACAGGTATCATTTAGTCAATACAGTTAGTACTTAATTAGGTACATGTTGTTGTTCAATCATTTTCAGTCCCGTCTAACTCTTCCTGACTCCATTTGGGGTTTTCTTGGCAGGAATACTAGAGTAGTCTGACATTTCTTTCTTCAGCTCATTTTCCAGATGAGGAAACTGAGGCAAACAAAGACTTGTCCAGGGTCACACAGCTAGTTAAGTGCCTGAGGCTAGATCTGAAATCACAAAGAAGAGTCTTCCTGACTCCAGGCCCGGCACTGTATCTACATGAGCCATCCAGCTGCCCCAATCAGGTACTATCAGGCACTAATGGGATGAGGCGCAGGGCTACGTAGGTTCCAAGGAGTTGGAGGGTGAGGAGAAACCTGGGACCAGAGCTTCCCATGAGTACAGAGTCCTCCTGTCCCTTCTTCATACCAGCTTCTTCCCCAGTCACTCTTCCTTAGCTCCAGAAGATGGGTCCATCTCTTTTCCCTTCCAAGACTACAACCTATGCTTCCATCCAGGGCTGCTCCTCCTTCCTGATTCATCTCACAAGAGCCCTACAAAAAGTCCTAGAGTTTTTCTATTTTTACTTAATAGAGAAACAAGCAGTGAAAAGGATCCCTCCTATCCACCTGCCCAACCTATATTTTCAACTTGGAATCTGTAGAGAAAGATGAAGGTATGTTTCAAAAGGGGAAAAGGCACTGGAGCTGAAGTCAGAGATAAAGTCAGTACATCATGGTGCACGTACCAGCTCAGTCACGTACTAGCTGGGTAAATCATTTAAGCAGGGGCAGAGGGAAATCTTAAGCGTCCTAAGAGAAATTAAAGGACCCCATCACTCCAGACCTACTAAATGAATGATAATTTGACTACTTACAGCAAATTCATTTAAGTTTTCAAATATCAGAAATTATTTTAAAAGGAATAATACATATAATTATAATAATGGTGGCATGGTCCAGTGTGATTCAAGGGTTAGCCTGGGAGTCAGAAATGCCGGTATAAATGGTCCTGCCTCAGACACATATTAGCCGTGTGACCGTGGGGAAGTCTCTGAAGTTTTCAGTGCTCTAGGCTATTCTCTAAAACCACAAATTGCAGAATAGCTGCTGAGCAGTATCAGTGAAGACAGTCTCCACACTGGGACTGACCCTACATGACAGCACTGGATTCAACTCCACCCCCTACATATCCAAACTCTTCTCTAATGACCTATTTATTACTATTTCATTCTTAATGTAAATGATGTGTGGCTTTCAGACTTGAGATACCACACAACGTGATGCCTGCAAGCCAGATCTAAGAAACAAAGATTAAGCACTACAGTTTCCCTTTTCATTTGTTCTCTTTCAATCATCCTACCATAGTAGAGCCAAATTAACTTTCAAATAAGATGCGAGATACTAGAAACTAAAACAAAATTTATCATTAGTTTCATACAACTTTAAAGACAGGTTAGGTTCTTGCCCTAATTTATTAAACATCCTTTTGAAGGTAAGTCTGACTGTAAAAACTGGGACATGTATAGCCAAGAGACAGAGTGAACACGGGAATATTTTGCTATCAATCAAACAGTGCTTTAGACAAAATAATAATAATAATAACTCCACTGTGAATACTAGAGAGCTGTTAGAAAACACAGATGAAGAAGAGCTTAAAAGGAAAGTAAAGTCTTCTCTCTTAAGTGTCAAACCCTTCCCAGAATAAGAAATATAAAAGTTCAAAGCATCAAGCCTATTAACACACACCCCTGGGATGGGGGAGAGAGATGGCATAATCAGAGCATCTGTTCAATCAAAACTAGAATGAAAATGGAATTAACAAAAAAGAGAGAGAGAGAGAGAGAGAGAGAGAGAGAGAGAGAGAGAGAGAGAAAGAGATTGTGCCAAACAGCAGCAAAAGAAAGAGACATTTATCCTCAATGGCCATCACAGCTGCATTAATTCCCACGTCCAGCCCAGGATCCTTCAGAGAATTCTTTTTGGTCAAGACCGTGGCCCTCATCTCAACCCCATATAACGCTACTACTGTAAGCCTGGCATGATTATCCGTTCCTGCTTTGGTCACAGATGACCAGCCATTTCACAGCTCTCTTCACAAGGAGCTCCACCAAGACCCATGAGAGAGGCTTTCACCCCAGGCTCACACTATCAATGCCCTTTTCAGTTGATACATGTGACTGAGGCCAAAATCTCAAACCCATATGAACTCACTAGCTCAGTTACTTGAAATAACAAAAAAGCCATGGCATGCTAACCCATATTTCTCCATAATTTATACACGAGACTGCTTACTCTTGGCATTTAGCAGTCTGACATCAACTGCTGACAGTTTTAATTCTAGCCACTATTCAACCTCTGTGTGTGTTGGGAGGGAGGGGAAGGGGAGTTAATTTACAGATTTACATATATTTAGACACATAGAAGAATACAGTCCTCCTACTATTTTTAGGAAGAAGACCTCTTAAATGACATCACTTCCATGTTTTAGCCCATCTCCCTAATTAGCTATGTGACTAGGGCATGACACTTAATATAGCTTCTTCCTGTTTGAACTAAGGGAACTGAATTTGAGGGATTTGACAATAGCATCTCTAAAGTCCCTTCCAGTTCTAATATTCAATGTCAGCGTCCTTCATTCGCATTTAAGACTCCTATCTACATGTAGATGGAACATCCATCATTTCACTTATACCCCTCCATCACCTCCAAAAGACAAAAAACAGAACAGCTGAAGTATCCTGAAAATAACAGACACTGAGTAAACTCGCTTCTTTCCTCCAATCTAGCCAGGGAAAACATCCATTCAGGTCACAAAAGCTGAGACTACAATAGGGATGCTATCACTCTCCATTTTTTTTCCATTTCTTAGTTATAAGGCAAAGTGATAAGACAAAGATTTTTTTAAAAATCACCAAACTTTTATTTAAAAGGATGAAACAACTATATTTATTTTGATAGCTTGGACTGTAAAACTGCTCTAGGAAGGAAAATTTTTGGTGGCAAAAATAAACCTTCTAACATGGTGAACAAGGTATTCTTACTGTCTGCCCCACTTCCTACACACGGCCTTTTCTAACATCACCCTTCCGGCCCCACCAAAAACAGAGTTATTAGCCCTCTTTCTCTCTCCTGCAATTACTTTGTACACTGTTTATACTTTCTGTACTTACTTGTGACACATTTTGTATCTGCTCTCACTTTCCCCTCCCTCTTACAGTACCCATACAAGATCATCAAGGACAAGTGAGTTTGTTTTTGTCATTGTTACACCTGTATTTGGAAGAATGCCTTGCATCTAGCAGATACTCAGTAAATGCATATCGAATTAAATAACAAATCTACAAATGGCACTCTAACATCATCTGTTAGTACAGTCCAGTATGCTACCCAACTTGCCACCTGCTATTTGTAGATAGTGCTCAAATATTTATACAGGAACTCATTTACTTACATACTCACGTGTTTCTACATATCAACTCTAAACTATCTCACTAATGACAGGGCAGCTGCAACACAGATAACCCAAGCCTCATTTCTATTGGGTTATGAAATGTTTTTGTAGCACATTCGCCTTCCTTAGACTTACAGGATCACAGACATAAAGTTTGAAGGGACTTCAGAGGACACCTAGTTCCACCCCTCTCATTTTAAGAGGTCAAATTGGGGCCCAGAAAATTAAATGACTTGCTCACTCAGGTCATAAAGATCAAAGGCAGGATATGAATGCAGGTTTTCTGACTCCAGAGCTAGGGTTCTTTCTACTGGACATGCCCATAGCACACATCATATAGGCATTAAGCTGTAACAAAATTCTCATGGGCTTGATATGTAGAGGCTGTGGGTCAGGAGCAATCTCAAACTTGGTCATGAAGGAGCCACAAAGCCTATAATCAATAGTTGACTCTACTATAATCAGGAGCCTTTCCTGAAGTAACTGGAAGAACCAAAAACCTGGTAGCTTTCCTTGAAACACAAGGTCCTGGGAAATTGAGAACTGTAAGGAACCTTATCCTTATCTTATCTTACAGGTGAGTAAACTGAGGCCCAGAGAAGTAAACTGACTGGCCCAGGTAACTGGCAAAACTTCATACAAGTAATATAAAGCACAGAGTCAGAATATAAACCCAGGTTCTCTGACTCTAAATTAGCACAATGCTTTTCCAAAGATGCTGTACCCCAGCTTCATCAACAGCACAAACACAGAATGTGGCTTATACACGGGACACATGGAACTCTATGTTCATTCATGTTTTCATAAAAATTACTCTCATCTCTAAAGAGTCCCACTTAAAATAACCAATTGTACATATGTCACCCTGTTAGAAAGTACTAATTTTTCAAGCAGACACCAAAGCTGGTATCTGTGGGGAATAAAACAGCTATTCTAGAATCATGTGTCAACTCCTATTCTAAAAACTGATAGGTTCCTATGTGACAAAATAAACCCTTTCTCAGATCCTGGACCACCTCAGGGACAAAAATTTTGCTACTAATTTTCTCATTTGGTAAATGACATGGAAAAGTAAAATCTGTGTTCTCATAATTTAAGAACAGCATGTATTACTTGGTTTACTTTTTATTAAAAAAGAGCGTAGTTATATTTTAACATTTATGTCCTCATTTTCTTACAAACAGGCATCTCCAGAAAGTAATTTTCACTAATTATGTCAAAATTAGAAAATGTTGAACAATATCCTTTCTCCCATGTTTAAAGGGAGAATACATTAATAACTAATATACTTTAAACATACACAATAGCAACGTTAAAAAATTAACAAAATTTTTTTTAAACTCATCAGCCCTCAGTCAGACCTCTCTAATGATGGAAATCAAGGACATTTCGGGTAGAAGGAAATATTAAGTTCAAGTTAAAAGTAAATACTTACAGAAGCAAATAATTAGATATAAAAATAAAACTCCAAAGAATCAGGGAAAAAATATAATTTAATAATTCCACCCTGATCAGGTGCAGGAGTACACTTTCGTGCTGTAGCCATGCTATACAAACCGTTCACATAGATGTAGAGTTGAAAAAGATCTGAAGATGGGAGCCATGTCTGGTATGCGGCTTCCCCAGATCACTGGAGGGGAGGATTTAGAGCTGGAAGGGACTTCAGACATCAGCTAGTCCAATCTCATCTCAAAGATGAAAAAACTGAGACCTTGAGAGGTCAAGTGACTTTGACAAAGTCATAAAGCTAGTAAAATAGCAGAGCTGAGAAAAATCCAGGTTTCTGACTCCAAATCTAGTATTCTTTTCACTACCCCATGCTATCTGGTGTATACAGAACAGCACACCACCACCACCATCATCATCATTATGTATAACTATTAAGAGCTAGTTCATTAAAAACTGAAAACAGTTGGTGACAGGTATAGAAAATGTGGCCAGTAAAGCAACAGACTACATCCTAGAAGGCTATACTACCTTCCTTGGTGAGGATTATATAAAGGCAGAACAAAAATACAACCACTTCACGTCTATACACACATGCAAATATGCATTGTGTATATGTACATACATATACACACACACACGTGTATGTAATCTTTACATATACATGTGTACATACAACTTTGTTTGAAGTTTTTTCTTCACAACAACCCTGTGAAGTAGTTGACACAACAATTATCATTCTCTGTTCTACAAGTAAGAAAACTGAGGCTCTAAGAGACTGTGACTACGCACCAGTTGTGGAATCTAGAGAGCAAAAGAGTTGGGACTGGACCTCCGGTATTCTTACTTTAGGTCTGGTATTTGTTGTACAATAGCAATCAGCTTTCCCATGTCAGTTGATAAATCAGCATAATAATAAAAGTATGGACCTAAGAATATGCTTGGGTATGTTACTATAAAGCTACGATAAAAATGATAAAGCAAATAACCAGTATTATTCAAATACCACTACTTTGGCAAATAACCACTGTACTAAGATAGTCATCATAATACACAATTGAACCCTGGCCAACAAACCATATACTCTGAGCTCTAATAAAACGAATAATGTGGTGGAACTTGCTGTTACCTGTCCTATTTAGTCAAAATCCTAGAAAAACTTACACAGAAAAAAATTAGGTTTATGATTGATTAAAGGACAAAAGTAAATGGTGAAAATAGAGCTCAAAGCCATGGTGACTTCTTTCAGAGTGACTAAAATGGTTTCATTCACTAGCGTGTGTAAGCTTTTACTTTACAGAACTGGAGCTCTATCATGCTTTGACGTCAATTCAAGCATCAGATATCAATCATATAAACTACATGTGGGCAAAACCATGCCTTAGTTATCTTTGCATCCTACCCATCACCTATCTTGGTGCTTTGCACATTATGTCAAGGACCTATGACTGCAGTGGCATGTGATTGTGCATGATTTCAAAAGGATTGAAATAAAAGTAGCAGAGGGAAGGCTCTAGATCCTCTGACAACTGGTCTGGGTGCCATCTTTGCCACTCACTAAAATATAGGGTCTCTAGATAACTGTAATTGTACGACCAAGATCAAAGTAATGACACAAGACTGGTCATAAGAATTACTCAAAGCAGACTGTAAAATAAAAGGAATTTTAATACTCTTTCCTTGGAGTTATTTACACCATTTGAGCACCTTCCCAGTTGGCTTGTTTTTTTCTCCTTTACAAAGACTATTTCCAGCTTCGTCATTTCATGGCACTGTTCCTACCATAACACTCATTATCCCAAGTTAAATAATTTAAAATTAGACCAAAGTCCTATACCCTTTTCTCATATTTCAAAAGAGCTATGTCTGCACTGATGTAGGTACTGCCTCCACCAACGGAGATCACAATCCTCCCAGACCTTAGCAGATACCTTCGTGAGTTATGGAAGCAACAGAAATCATCTTCCAGGGATCAATCTTTAAGTGATGCACAGCTCTAAACTTCCTTGGTTAATCCTCCAATGAGAGTCTGTGGCCAGGATCATATTAAAAACATTTTCAGTTTGGAAATGAGCTTTGTGCTCCCATAAGCATGGCAAGCTATCATTAATCAAGTTAACACATCCAATGTTCTTATTCTTTTCTAGAATCCCCATTTCCCCTTAAATCATTTTAGTTCATTTCATTTTTCCAGTTTCCCTTTCCCTCATAATATAAAATAAGAAAAAGTTATAAATATACAGAGAGAATTACAGGGTTTTTATACTCAGGAGGCACATCAGCTATCACCCAAGCCAAGTCCCTCATTTTAAAAGATGAGTAAACTGAGACCCAGAGAAGATAACCAATTTGCCTGGGGGTAACATAGCTATTAATGGGAAGCCAGGTCTCCTGACTCCCAACCTATGCTCTTTCCACTGTGCGGCCTTCTGTGATCTTATTCAGTCTTGAGGGACGTGTCCCCCTTGCGGCGTGATAACTCAACAAAATTAGTCCACCTCTAGACAGACAACACTGGGAAATGAAACTGCTAAAGCTAGGGGCCTTTTCCCAACCTTCATACTCTTTGACCTTCTAGCATTTTATACTGTTGACCATTACCGCTTCCTCCCAAACACTCTTCTCTTCTTGATGATGTCTCTTCTGGTTCTCATCATACATGTCTGATCAATCTTTCTCAATCACTTTTGCTGGATCATTATACATCTTCTACTCCCTTAGGGTGGGTTCCCCAAAGCTCTATCTCGTATCTTCTTCTCTCCTTTTATTATACATACTCTGCCCCTGAGTGATCTCATCAGTTCACATGGGTTCATGTTCCATCTTTGCAGATGGCTCCAAAATCTGTATCTGATTCTAATCTCTCCCCTGAACTTCCTAAATATCTTCCCCTGAATGTCTCCTAGCATTTATCACAAACCTGACATGTCCAAAATGGAAGAAACTCATTATTTCCTCTCCCTCTAAAACAGTCTTCCTCTAACTGTTCCCTCTCTTAATGGCACCACCACACTCCCTATGATCCAGGTTTATAACCCCAGTGTCATCCCTTACTCTTCTCTCTGTCTCTCTTTCTTCCTCATCCCCCATTACAAATAGATGCCCAGTCTTAACTTTTCCTCCACGTCTCTCTCACATCCATCTCCTTTCCAGTCATACAGCTACAGTTAAGAGCCTTATCACCTCTTGCTTGGACTAGAGTAACAACTTCCTAATTTATCTCCTCCCTTCCAGGTTCAATCTACCCCTACACAACAGCCAAAATAATCTTCCTAAGGTATACCTCTGACCATGTCACGCCCCTGCTCAAAAGCCCTTCCATGGCTCTTAGGGAATCTAGGACAAAAGCCAAGCTCCTTAGCCTGGCATTTAAGGCCTGCCACAGCCTGTATCCCACCTAATTTTCCAGACTATTTCATAATACTCCCTTTCACAAACTCTATGTTCCAGGCAAACTGGACTACTAGCCATTCTGTGAATCAATGTTCTGTCTTTCCCCTCCACGCATCCTCACAAACCATTTGTCATGACTAGAATGCACTCTTTCCTCACCAACACTTTCATCTCTTCAGGGACTAATTCAGAGGCCAACTCCAGGAAAGGGGATCTCCCCAGTTGCTGGGGCTCTCTCCAACTTCAAGTTTCTCTGTTCTACACTTTAATCCCTCACTCCCCTCTCCCACAAGAGAATATCAGCTTTAGGGTGGACCTATTTCCATTTCTGTTGCTATATCTCACCTGGGCCTAGAGCTTTAGGGCTACCAATAACTCCTGTTTGTTGAGTTGACCAAATATTAGTAAGGAGAAAGGACTGTGGTATTTCAAAGTTAGCTAAAGACCACAAGGGGCAGGAGGGAGGAACAGGCATTAAATACCCACTATGTGTCAGGCACTAAGCTAAGCACTTGACAATATTATCTCATTTGATCTTCACCACAACAGTAGGAAGAACGTGCTAGTACTAGAAATGACGAAAATGAGGCAGACAGAGGATAAGTCACTTGCCCAGGATCACAAGGCTAGTAAGTTTCTGAAGGCAAGTTTGAACTCAGGTCTCCTTAGTCCAGGGCTAGTGGTTTACCCACTACACCACCTAGTTATATATGTTATATGAAGAACTATTTTGATCATAATTTTTAGGAACGTCCTCCCTCTAAATAAAAAGATGCCCTCTCCAATTATTTCCCTGCTTACTTTCCAAGTTGCATTCATTCACTTTGTTTTTTTTTTCCTGTATTCCTAAGCACTCTAGGTCATGTTTTGGTCAAAGTTCCTTCATACAGCAACACTTCTCAACTTAAAAGAGTGTCATCTTCAAACATCTTCTAGACCATTAAGGTGGCTGGCACATAAGAATGTAGATAGTGGGAGACGGACTGATCCAGAGCTTCAAAAGCCTACCTCCCTCTCACTCCATGTCAGGCTATTTATTACTACTATGAGGAATAGTCTTAAACACAATATTCAGCTCATGTGACAGATCCAATCAAAAAATAAATACATGTTAAATGTGGCAAGTAGTACCTACATGGTAAACATTTACCTCTCACACTACAGATATCAGAGTTGCAAATAACTGCATTAGTTCACAAACTTCCAGAGAGAGGGATTTTTTAATCTAGTAGGTTTATTTCTAATGGTTTTTTTTAACTTTCAAGAGTATCCTAATCCCATAGCAATTTCAAAGGACTAACACTCATCTAAAACTTTAGCCAAATCTATCACAATTTTGTGGTTTTTCTTCTAGTATGTAGTTCAGTGTTGCCTCAAACTGCTTATAATTAATTAACCATGATTTTTCTTTTAAATAAAATTTAAGTCTTTCTACCTCAGGAGATGTGAAATCAAATTACGCTGGAATAATAAAATGTTTCATGCTGTGCAGTCATCTGGAGGAGGAAGAGGAATACTGAGCAGAAACAGAGCAAACTGCTGTGTTCCAAGGCCACCTAGCACACTGGCTAGTGAGAATCTTGGAGTAAGAAAGACTTGGATTTATTGCATACCTCAGAGACTAACTAGCTTAGTGATCCTGGGCAAGTCAACTAATCTCTTTCAGCCCCAGTCTCCGTATCTTTAAAATGGGGATAATAAAACAATAATAATATTATAATAATAATGATAAAATAAAATGGGGATGATGATAGCACCTACTTTATAAGGTCATTCTGAGGATCAAGTGAGACAATGTAAAGCACTTTGTAAACCTCAAAACACCACTGAAGCGATGTCTTCTATTCGTAGTGGCAATAATAATAAAATGGAGATACTAATAGCATTTCCTTCACAGGGGTGCATGAGAATCAAATGAAATAAAAGTGCTCTGTGATAAATAATAACAATTACTAGAATGTATATAGCACTTCAAGGTTTGCAAAGTATGTTATAAACATTATTTCATCTGATCCTCACAACAACCCTGAGAGGTAGGAGTTGTTATTATTATATCTAGTTTACAATCAAGGAAACATAGGTAAACAGACTTGTCCAGGGTCACTCAAGCCATTAATTGTCTGAGGCAGGATTTGAACAAAGGTCTTCCCAATTCCAGGTCCAGCACTCTATCTATTAAACTACCTATGAAACCCATTGTCTGTCTTTCATGTTTGTGTACCTGTCCCATGGGGAATACATGCTATTTTTCTACCTCTTATAGGGCTTTTATGGTTCTGAAGAGTTGTGAATATAAAAAAAAGTAGGGGGCTATTAACCTCTTGTGAGTTTGTGTATTTTGCTACTAAATATCAAATATACATGTATGTGCAACACTGTACCATATTATCATAATGGCGTATACATATAAAAACACAGACATATGTGTGTGTACACACACACTCACACACACACTCACTCACTCTCTCTCTCTCTCTCTCTCTCTTTCTCTCTCTCTCTCTCTGTGCATTACTCAGCCCCACAGAAAACACAAGTTTGGGACAGACATTTTGTAAGAAAGTCCAAAGAGTTGGAGTTTTCCTAAGAAAAAAAAGAGGACAATTCCTCCATTGGTCACTGAGGGTAGCCAGGGGGGTAATTATCCAATTAGAGTTTGGCCAGAATGATGGGTTAACACTTATGATATTGCACAGTGTAATTTCATTACCTTCAAGGAGTAATGGGATTTTTGCATTTCTATTTGCATTCTCCCCAAATCTAAAAAAGGGACACCATGATCCTAATTAAGACACATGTAACATCTACCACAGCAATCATTCTTCAGTTTTCCCATCTAAAATTCGTCCTGGTCCCTACTACTGATGATACCCAAGAGTCTCTGTCTGTCTGTGTGTGTGTCTCTCTCTCTTTGCTTCTCTGTTTTTCTCCGTGTGTGTGTGTGCGCGCACACACACTTCTCTATCTCTCTTTCTCTTTGGTGGGGAGAAAGACTGGTAAGTTGAAGGAGGAGAGGGGAAAGGAGATGACAACCTTCTTTTTTTTTCCGTGGATGTCTGTAACAGTGAAATTAAGAAATGGCAATTATGATGAGGCATCTGTCTACAGCACCACCTAAAACCTGCAAGCAGCAATTGTACAACAAGGTGGTGTTTAGTGTGTGAGGTTGAGGACTTTCTGCCAGAAAACCTAAAGCATCCAAGTTGTAAAACATTGTAATAAGCAGGTAATCCTCAGCCCAGCGTCCAAGTTTCTGCCCTAACCTGTTCCTTATGATTATGATTTTAAAACATCCCAGTGTCAGCAGGTTCACTGTGAGTCAGAACTGAAATAATAAATGGCTTATTTTCCATCCTGATGGAGGAAATACATCATGGCTCATTGTGGCTCACTTAACTGAGACTGTTTTTACAGGAAAATGTAAAAATAACCAGGTCATTCTGCTTTACTGCTCATATTTTTTAATTAACAAAGTTCCTTACTACAATCAATTTCTAAGAGAAAAAAACCCACACGTTTTTAACACAGGCAACAAAAACAATACACCAATAACACCTAGAAGAGAAAAGTCATGTAAACACTCAAAGAAAATTGGGTTTATGAACAATAAATATCCTGGCACGCCATTATATTCTACTGGTCATACACTTCAGTTTGCCAAGATAACCAATTAAGTCTACTCTATCTATTGAGATAAGCAGAATTCTGTCCAAGTCTATTGCTAAGCCAGTTGGTAACACGTTTAAAAGATAACCAAAACGTCTCATTATGATTTACTGATTTTGAGTTTGACAAAGGAGTGTGTGTGTGTGTGTGTGTGTGTGTGTGTGATTTTGATCCTTATACAAGAAGTCTCAGCTTCTCACTTGCAACCAAGTACTATGCAAAAGATACATAAAACTGTACCTTTCTAAAATGAAAGAACCTTCAGACACCTTAATATGTTTACTTGCCATCCCAGACCTTATCTTTAGAAACAACCTAATAAACATATGTATTATGTGAGAATTCAATAGTTACAATCAATTAAAAATGATATATGCTATCAAATACTTTTGCTCTCTTCCTTGTATGCAGGTTTCCATCAACTTCAAGATCATGGACAAGACTGCAACCCATAAGTAGGCTAAAGGAGGCTTTGCATACCCAGAAGCAGGGGATGTGGACTGCTGTGTCCAAGACGGCCACTAAAAGAAGAGGGAGCCTTCTTATACCTTACTCTGTGCCATATACTCATCAATTCAGTGATGCTGGCCTCCTGCCTGTTCCAATCAGTCAATAAATATTTATTAGGCACCTACTACGTGCCAGGCACTGTGCTTATTGCTGAGGATACAAAAAGAGTTAGGCAGTCCCTGCCATCAAGGAGCTTATGAACAAGACGCTCTCTCTCTCAGCTTTGGACATTTTCTCTGGCTGTCCCCCAAGTTTGAATTGCTCTCCCTCCACAACTTCACCTATTGCCTTCCCTGGTTTCCTTTAAGGTCCAACTAAAATCCCATCTTTTAAAGGAAACCTTTCCCAACCCCTCTTAACTCTAGTGCCTTATCTCTGTAAATTATTTCCTATTTATCCTGTATATATCTTGCTTCGTATATATTTATTTGCACGAAGCCCCCCCCATTAGACTGTAATCTTCTTGAGGGCAGTGACTGTCGTTTTGTCTCTTTTTGTATCCGCAGGACCTTAGCATAATGCCTGGCAACACAGGAGGCATTTTTTTAAAAATCACAGCCAACACTATTTTCAAAAGTGACACAAATATAAATAATACATGGTGTCGGTTTATTTCAAGTTCTCCTTAATGATTACTAACCAACTTACAGCTATCTTTGGTATCCCAGGTGTGTGATCCCATTCTCTAACTAAAGGATCTTGTGATGTGCTGCTCTATATCATAAGTCTGCGTGGTCACATTAACCCCAGTAAGACTCTCAAAGAATGGACTAAGAGAAGCACTTATTGAACGTGAGACCAGAGATTTCCATATGCCTTATTCAACTGAGTCAATCAACCAGCCATGATTTACTAGGTACCTACTAGGTGTCAGAAACTGTGCTACTACTGAGAGTCTTGCTCTTTCTCTGGCTCCTTTTCTAGGCCCCAAAACATGGAGGCAATGAAGGATGGCAGTTCTAAAAAGATAAAGATGGGACTTTTTCAGTGTTCCTGAAAAATTTGCAAGATAAGGGCAGCTAGGTGGCGTAGTGGATAGAGCACCGGCCCTGGAGTCAGGAGGACCTGAGTTCAAATCCGGCCTCAAACACTTGATACTTACTAGCTGTGTGACCCTGGGCAAGTCACTTAACCCTGACTGCCTCACCAAAAAAAAAAAAAAGGCTGAAAAAAAATTACCAAGATAGCAAGAATGACTTTGAAAATCAAAGGCCATCATTAGTGGTAGAGAGAAAAAGGAAAGGGTACGTCTGTCAAGGGCTATTGAGACTTTAATAGTCCGGTTAAAGATTCAACACACCTTCAGGACCTTTCTTTCAACTCTTCTATCTTTTATTAATAATTGCAAGAAAGAAAGCAGCTAAGGATCTTACCACTCATAAAACAAAAGGATATAAGATGTGGACGTGGGATTCTTATGTTCTATCCTAGCCCTTTGAGATTAGCCAAATAATAAGCTTTCCAGCTTAAAGTTGAAAATTATAGGATGTTTGCCCCTGTATCATTAGAGCTGTCTGTAAAAAAAAAGATCCAATCCTAGGAACATAAAGACATACAGCACTTTAAAGCTCCAAACACAACTATTATTTTTAAGTCAAATGATTTTAATCCATTTACTGACCCTGGTTTAATTCTAAGGGGACACTACCTTTAGGAAGAAACATCTTAAGTTTGGCTTTCCCTTTCCCGGGTTGGTTATCAGCAAAGCACACTAGGCAACTGAGGTATGTGAGAATTTCCTACTTGGGAAGGACTATGTTACGAGAAATACACATTCATCAGTCATTTTTTTTTTAAAAGAACTGTTATTTGTTTCAAGTGTTCAAATCTTGAGGCCTTTCTAAAAAAAGGACACCTAACAAGAAAGTCATTCTCCATCAGGTCTGCCACTAGATCACATATAAACATTCAGAGAGCCACAAAATTCTGAGTTTCCTTTTTCTCTTGGGGGAGGGCTTATACTAAGGGAAGGAAGGAATATGTAAAGTCGTCAGTGATCAGCTCCATTCTCCCCTTTGCCTACATACATAAAGATGCGATAGAAAGCCATTCACAGTCTACAAGAATTGGGGTGCATCCCCCTCTCACCACCATACCCCAATCACCTTGAAATCTAAATCACTTTTTATTTTGAGCTTGGAAGAAGAAAACACACACACACACACACACACACACACACACACACACACAGAGGGACTTGAGGGCTGAGACTTGAATCACATGAAAGTCTGGAACTTCAAAGTCGCAGTTTCCACAGCAACAGCGATTGAGCTCCCCATCTGCAAATTTTAATGCTACTGTATATGGTATTCTCTCAGATTTGAGGCCTTGATATGTGGGCAGTGCGGCCAAGTTAGAGGCCCTACGAATTTGAACTTCCTGACTCCTCCAGTTAAGAGCAGTCCCATTACCAGAGAATTAGCATCGACACCTAACACAGGTCTCCCAGGAGGAAGCACATTCAGGTCATTTGAATGTACATGAACTTGAGCTGATACTAACTACACACAGTAAGCTCCTGATTTTCCTTTACTATTCTGCCCTTCAGTTACAGTGAGCTCTAAGTATAATATGCCAAAGGGATGCCAAAAGTCAGGGGCTGAGTATATGGAATCTATCCAATTGTCATTTCAATGGCTCATTTTTTTGGTTTGTACTGGAGAGATGATGATGAATTTATCTTTTCTTTTAAAAAAATTACAATACAAGGTGGTATTATAATAATAATAATAGCTAACATTTAGAGAGTGCCTACTGTGTACTAGATATTGTTCTAAACGTATCTCGTTCTGGCCTTTTTAATTTTCTTTTTTAAAAAATTACAATACAAATTGGTATCATTGTCATCATCATCATCATAATAGCTAACATTTATATTTGTCCCAGGCATTGTTGTAAGTAAGCTTTTATCTCATTCTATCCTCATGACAATTCTGGGAGATAGGTGCCATTATTATCCCCATTTTACAGATGAGGAAACTAAGGCAAACAGGTTAAATGACTTGCCCAGGGTGACCCAGGTAGTAATTATCTGAGGCCACATTTCAACTCAGGTCTTCCTGACTCTGGGCCCAACATTCTATCCCCTGAGCCATCTAGCTGTCCCTACAGAGAGCTAGTTAGGAAGACCTGAGTTCAGATCTTAGCACAGATACTGGGTCTATGTCCAGAGAACCTGAACAAATTATTTAACCTCTCTTAGCCTCAGTTTCCTCATTTGCAAAATAGGAATAATAACAGCACAACTCACAGGGTTGTAGTGAGGATCAGATGAGATGACATATGTAAAGCACTCTGTAAACCTTAAAAGTGCTTCACAAATGCTGGTGGTTGTTATTATTATTAGTCAGATCTAACCATAGCCATGCTCCCTTCAGTGCTTCACAAATGCTGGTTGTTGTTATAATTAGTCAGATCTAACCATAGCCATGCTCCCTTCAGTGCTTCACAAATGCTGATGGTTGTTATTATTATTAGTCAGATCTAACCATAGCCATGCTCCCTTCAGTGCTTCACAAATGCTGGTGGTTGTTATTATTAGTCAGATCTAACCATAGTCATGTTTCCTTCAGTGATTTCCAAAGGTATTTCCCAGTCACTCTAGTTCCTGCTTTCAGTGACTCCTTTGGTTCAAAAATATATGTAAATTTAACCCCAGGACCAAAACCCTGAAAAGTCCCAGGCAACCAACACCAGTCTATTCCTCCCAACTATCATTTTTTTAAGAGCTCTTCTTGCCAATCCCCTAGTACTTCTCAAATTCACTCTGTCCTAGACTCTAAGTTCTAGTTTCTACGTTTCCTACATGGCTCTGCAGAACATGGATTCTTTACACAGTCTGGGGAAGTCTATGGAACTCTTCTCAGAAAAAAAGTTTTTAAAGACATAAAATAAAATACATAGGATTATAAAGGAAGACAATCATACCGAAACACAGTTATCAAAATATTTTTCCAAAACAAAGTCCCAACTCCTGGTTAAGAACCCATGCCCTACAACTTGGAAGTTAGACATGCTTCAGAGTCAGAGTTTGTACTGACTGCAACCTGAGAAGTCCAAGGACTTCCACAGCACCTTCGGACAGCCACAGATACCCAGCAATGAGGTCAAGCGGAATAAGAATTGGGAGGAAAAAAGCCCCTGGACTTGCTGGGCTGGAAGTCAATAATGTCCTCTGAGAAAGTTTGTCAGAGATCTGAAGGATTCATCTGATTATGTAACTGAGTAAGAATACCTCCCCCCCCCACAAGAAGGCAAAGGGAATGAATGCGTTGGACAGGATCTCAATCACTTTGGAGGAGAGAGAAAGAAGAGTTGAGGTAAGTGGCCCCAGGGCTTCAGTATTCTGAGTGCATTAGGTGGTTAAGTCATTTTCTAGAAGTGTGGGTCATAGGGTATGGTTGAGGGCTTACGGAATGAGGAAATAAGATAAAGAGGCAACAAGGATAGAATAGGAAGGCTGTTAAAACAGCTGCCTGGGATTATTTCTATACACCAAATTTAGAGGGGGTAAATCTGACTGATTTTATGAAATGCTCTAGCAAAAGCTCCTTACCACTCCCTTATGTGACAGGGTCTAACTTCCTCTAAATTAAGAAAGCAAAATGCACCTGGCTTTCGGCCATTCAAGCCATTTCATTCCAACCAATGCTTAAATCACCTCCTTCCATGGACCAATTCATTCATTCATTCATTCAATCAGTCACTCAACAACAGATACAAGGCAAGCCATTGCTGAGAACACAGCACCAAGGGAGGTGCTGGGATGAACCCAATTCCACCTTCACATACAAACTGTATTGCTGAGAAGAGCTAAGTCATTCACAGTTCATTATACAATGTTGCTGTTACTGTGTACAATGTTCTCCTGGTTTTACTCACTTCACTTTACATCAGTTCATGTAAGTCTTTCCAGATTTTTCTGAAATCATCCTGTTTGTCATGTCTTATAGCCCAATAATATTCCATTATAATCATATACCACAACTGTTCAGCCATTCCCCAACTGATGAGTATTCCTTCAATTTCTAATTCATTGCCTCTGTGAAGCATTTTGAAAACTTTAATATTACACATTAAATAATGGTTTCATCCTCTTCCAGGTCATTGTCCACTATTACAAAATTTTGCATAATGATTTATATTTTGGTTAATGTCTTTGAGCTTTTTTCTGTAATGTCAATCTATTCCATAAAAGACTTCTGCATTTCATTCTAAACTTTTTCAAAAATTCTCCAAATTTATGACTATAAGAATGACTAGAGTAGGGGCAGCTGGGTGATGCAGTGGATAGAGCTCTGGCCTTGGAGTCAGTAGGACCTGAGTCCAAATCCAGTCTCAGACACATAACACTTACTAGCTGTGTGACTCTGGGCAGGTCACTTAACCCCGACTGCCTCACCAAAAAGGGGGGGAAAAAAAAGAATGACTAGACTTAATAAGAACCAAAACTGGCTGAGGGGGAGGCAGGGCTGGTGGTTAACTGTGAAATCATATAGGTTTTAACATGGATAGATTACACATATTTCAGGGCTTAAAGAGACTATCTAGTCTTCATTTGACAGGAAACGGAAGGACACAGAGTGAAATGGCTTGAGCCCAAGGTTAGCCAGAATTAATGGCAGAATTAATGGGACTCAGACTCTTACCTACAACTTTAAAATCCAATGTTCTTTCCAATGCCCCTCAAAACACCATCTTCATTTGAGCTGGGCTGTGTTCAGTATGACTCCATCTGGTGAAGATTTTACTTCTGTGGAACAGTGATGGACTTGGGGGTATGGACAGACAAGTTTAAATCCCATCAACTTATTTGTGGGCCTCAGTTTCATCACCTATAAAACTTCATCTTTTTTTAATATAAAAATAATGGTTTGTAAAACTGTTTTACACATATTACTGTTTTATGTAAATATATATAAATGTCATCATCATATAAATGTACCATCGTCATTTCCATCAATCATTTTTATATTAAAAAAAAAAACCTCAACTCTGTCAGTAGAGCATGGAGGGACCTTATTGGTAATTTAATCGAAACTTCCCACTCAATATAGGAATTCTTTCTATAGTATCCCTGACAGATAACTATATGGTTTCCATCTGAATACTTTTGGTGACAGAGAATTTGCTACCTAATGAGGTAATCTCTTGCAATATTTTATAACTCTGGTTGACAGAAATTTCTTATGATGAAATCACACTGACCTTCTTTCCACCTTTATATGTTGGTTCTAGTTCTTTCTTAGGAAGCAGCACAGAACAAGTATGCTGTTATTTATAATAAATAGTCTTTAAAATGTGTATTTTTCTATTTGTGTTGTTTCTGTGTGTTTTTCTTAGCCTTTTTTAGGCCAGCAAGTACCATTTCTGCTAGTCATTCTTTATAGAACAGCTTCAGAATCCTTTCCATCCTAATTTCTCACCTGGAGGTACTTAGTTCTATCAACCCTTCTTGGTAAATGTGGCAACCAGAATTGGACAGAATATGCTAGAAGCAATCTACCTAATGAAGTGTTTTCTGGAGGCAGTCTTCCATGCTTTAGATTGCCTATCAAGTGTCGTTCAAATAAATACATACACACACACCCCCCCCCCACACACACACCCCCTACCTGTATCAAATTCTTAAAACCAAAAAGTAATCTTTTTTTTTAGGAAGGAAGGAATCAAGCAAAGATTTAGTAAGCATCTATTATGTACATAGCACTGTGATAGGCACTTTATACATATTACCTCAACTAACCCTGACAACTACCTTGGGAAGTAGGTACTATTATCTAATTATCTGAGCTTGGATTTGAACTCAGGTCTTCCTGATTACAGGCCCAACACACTTTTCCCCCGCAAATAATTGGTAGCACTTAGTGGAAATTAGCAGAAGGTAAAAAACTACTGTCGGCATTTGAGTTCCTTTGATTTCTGAAAAGCCCAGTTGTTTTTTGCTAGATAGGAATTACCACTGAGGCCCTTCCATGATCAAAGATCCTTTGAATTAATATCATTTATATATTTTGATATAGCCTACACAGGAGGCAAACAAATTTCTATTGAATTATTGAATGCCTTAGGGTATAATAATATTGTTTAATATTGTTATATTATTAAATAAAAGTAAATATCACAAACACTAATAAATATGAAGCAATATTAAGCAACAACTATATTATTTGTATAGCCTAGGTAATTAACAAATGGAAAACACTAGTTAGGTTCCTATCCTGACTTGCTGTAGAATTTTTTAAAACACTACAGAATAACACTACAAGGATTTTACTCCAATGTACCTTTGAGCAGGCTGGGCTGTACAACTTAAGTCATGCCTGTTTTTATAATACCAAAAATGCCATGCCTTGGCCAATAATAAGAACAGTAATAGTAATGATAATAGTAGTACTAGCAGCTATTTTAAATAGTTAAATATTAACCTGTTTACCAGCTGTAAAAAAAAAAAAGTCAGCCATTTTGGTAAACACTAGCTGTGTGACTCTGAGCAAGTCATTTAACCTGTGTGCCTCAGTTGCCTCATCTGTAAAAGAGAAAATAATAGCATGCCTCACCTAGTTGTTATGAGGACCAAATAAAAAAAACTGTAAAATATTTCCCAAACCTCAGAGCACAATATTTATTAACATTATTATTTTAGATGGACTAACCACACAGTAGAGAATTCTGATTTTAAAACATTCAGTTTACACATAAATACAGATTCTATTAAAAAACTTAACTGAATGCAACAAGAATAAAACCTCAAAGGCAACATCACTCCTAATGCATTCCTTTGGCATTATTACTTTCATTCAACAGGCTAATAGTGACAGAGAAATCAAGCCCTGTACCTTCAGTGGGAAGAACAGAGCAGAAGCTGTATCATCCATAACCTCTAACTGAAAGACCCTTTCTCCCTCATGAAGAAAGTGAAAAGTGAGATTAACGTCACCAACTACCTTCACTCTCAGCTCATTCCACAAATATTTAATCAGGGCTCCTACATTCAAGGTGCTCTGAGATAAAGATGACAAAACTACCAGGTGCCTGTAAACCTTTCCTGACCACAACACTGACCGGCTGGCTACCTTCAGGAGAAGCTGGTTGTGAGCTCATAAAAACAGTCCCTAAGAGTTGGGGAAACGAAGGGCATAGCATGTCCAAAGAGTCTCAGTCCAGTTTTAAGTGAAGACTTCGGGGACACTCTGCATAAGAACCCAAAATAAAAGCTACCAAACAGCAAATTTAGATATGGGGGGGCTGGGGGGAGGGCAGACTTTTACCATGTCAGGGTAGGACTTTGGAATGAGGTGCTGAAGAGCCACAATAATGTTGCTAAATATGATTCCATTAACCCCTAAACGTGAAAAGATGAAGTAATTCAAAGATCATCATATAGGAATACATCCAAACAAATCATATAAACCCAAAAATATTTTCGGGGGCAGAGGAAAGCACTTTAAGATATAAAGTACTGGGAAAGAGGTATAATAACAGAGAAACACCCAGGGCAACCCAGTAAAACAAAGATTAAGCCTCAGGATTCTACCACTTTACAGAAGCATTCTCATTGGACTTAGAGCTGGAAGGGGCTTTGAGTCAGTGAAATCAACTCCTTCTTTTGACAAATGAGGAAACTATGACCCAAAGAGATTTAGTGACCTGCCCAAGGTCACGTAACTGCTAAGAAGCCGAGCCAGATTTTGAACCCTGCAGCTTTGACTTGGAATCCATTTCTCTTTCCTCTCATTCATGCTGCCTTCTCCTTCGTAAAAACAAGGAAAGAAAAAATAAACAAGTTCCACTGGCAAAAAGGCTAAGCAATTGAAGAAAGGGAGGAATTACATAAAGTCCATTTTGTCAGCAATCACAGCAGTTTAATGTATACTCCAGACATTTTCCAGAATTGGAGACCAGTTTTATCTTGTCAAGGCCAAAAAAACATAATATACAGTAAAGCTGGCTTTTCCCACTTAGCATGAAGTGGTTCCATGTATTCAAATTCACACTATTCAAAGTTGTAATTATGCAAAGTGTGATTATGTATTTCTGCAAGCTATCTTATCACCAGGAGATTTTGGTCCAGACCAACACTATTGCAAAGTTCTTGGCTAATAAAGTCAATGATCTTTAAATAATCAGATTCACCTGAATCTTTAAAATCATAATAATCAATAAAATCAAGATAATAACAACGATCCAAATAAGTTACTTGTTGGGGTCTACTATCCATACAAACTTCACTGAACTCTCCTTCCACATTTTACTCCCCATATTACATCAGTACTCACTGATCGCAGCCAGAGAACAGAATTTTCACAATCCAGACTTGAAAGGTTACTAGCTACCAGGAGCTGTGAACACGTGACATGGGGGCATTTTGAACAGTTTGCAACTGGCCCCTGGACCTAAAACTTCTGACATTTCTAATTGTGCACAACTTTCTTGTAAACAGTGTGACCTGCAAACCAGGCAGGCTCCGGCCTCGATGCACACCATCTGAAAGGAGGCAGAAAACATGCAAATGTTGCTTTCCCAGGACTCCAAATAAGAAAAAAGGGCTGAATTTCATTTAATTAAAAACAGATAGAGTAGTCACATTTTTGGCTTCCCTATGGAGAAGGGAAGGGAATAAGTAAGCATTTATATACCATTTACAATGTACCAGGCACGGTGCTAAGCAATTTATCAATATGCTTTTATTTAACCCTCAAAACTGTCTGTAAAAGAGATGCTATTATTATCCCCATTTTGCAATTCAAGAAACTGTCACAAAGAAGTTAAGAGACAATACCCGGGGTCAAACAGCTAGTGAGTGTGGGAGCTGAATCTGAACTTGAATCTTCCAGACACCAGACCCAGCACTTTAACCACTAAGCCACCTAGCTGCCCCATATTGATTCAGTAGTCAGAGAGGAATTCATAGAATTAGAAAATGCTTTTAAATTGGTAGTCTGCAAAAGAGTACCTAAACCTAATCCTTTCATGTTAAGGAGGAAGAAGCAGGGCCTAAAGAGATTAAATGGTTTGCCCAAGGTTAGAGCTATTTCAAGCACAGCGCTTTTTTTTGTTTCTGCTATTGTCCCCCTTAGGTTTGGGACTCTGTGTCTCTTTCCTGCCTCCCCCTCTATCACCAACTTCAGATGTAGCTGGGACTGAAGGAACCTCACAGAGATTCGCTGGGATAAGCCTGCTCTCTGGCCCCTTCTGGCAGGCCATGGGTAATCTTGGCTCTCTTGCTAAAAGGCATGCTACAGGGACCTGAGCACAAATCACTAGCAGGATGGGCTGGCCCATGCTATGTGGAGAATTTAGTTAATGACAGTAAAAAACTGAAGTTAAAACCACTAAGTAATAGCAACCCTATGTCTAAATAGTGACAACATGACTTCAGTTCACCTCAGAAAAGCCTACATACATAGCCTATATAAGCATACGCAAAGTATACATGAAAGTATGTGGCACATTCTTTTATGGTCTTCCTATTTCACAAAGCTGAAGGCAATCCTGGAGAAAATCCTAAGGGGGACTGCCATACATGAATTCTTTAGTTGCAGCTGGCCTCACCCCTACTGGTGACACCAGATCTTGGGGAAAGAAGGTGAGCTGGGAGGGGGGGAGGGGGCTGCAAGAAGAATAAATGAATGTATGTAGATCAGACCAAACCCTCTAAAAGCAGAGAACACACAAGAGTGTTCCCTGCAGTCAGAAAGGCTCCGTAGGCAGGGAATCAAATCCGGAAAGACCAGGTGACTAGGGATAAAAGAAGGGAGTGGGAGGAGGGTGTGGAGAAGGGCAAGACACTATCTGGGAACTCCAAGGTGGAAGAAAGCAAGCCTTATTTGCCAAACCAAGGCGTTGGCAGTTAGCTGGACATTCTGGGTGGCCTGCCCTATGTTTTCCTCATCCTGAGAGCTTAGGCTGCCCAAATACTGGCAGAAGTATATAGATCTCTCTGTGGAAAACCCCAATTACTCAGCGACTTTAGGTTTTCATGTTTTATAGCTTAAACAGGGAGCATCATTTGCAAGTATCAGAACAGTCTATGTAGATAAAGGAAGGGGAATATACAGTCCTGTCAAAATGTACCCAAAGTTAAAGAAACAGCACTAGCTGTTTAGAAGCAAGAGAAAATGAGAAACTAGCAATGTAATCCATACCCCCACCACCACCACCAAAAAAAGGGAAGAGAATAGTTAATAGACAGGAAATAAGGGCATCCATTCTCATCATTTCAGAAGACTGAGGATGAAGTGGATAGCCCTATTTCTTGGCAGTGAGGTGATAGGTTAGAGGTAAGGCACAAGGCACACCTTTTCATACATGGTCAATGTGTTGACATTTTAATTCAACCATACTTATTTGTCATAAGTGAGGTCTTTTATTTGGGGGAAGGAAAAATCAGTCTGTAGTATTAAGAAAAGGGGAAAAAAATCAAAATAGTTTTAAAGCACACAGAAAAAAATAAAAAGCTCAAGAAGAACCTAAATAGGGCATTTTTTTAATAACAAATTAAATTTAACATATACTTTTTAAAAAAACTAAAAGAAAAACCATGTGGCAGTTTATGGTTGCATATACAATTCTCTTTTTTGTTCTTTCTATGCTGAAATGTTCAGGTTTTTTGTCAATTGCTAAGTTCATTTAAAAAAAAGAAAGAAAAATTAATTGAAGGTCTGAAATGTAGATCAGAGAGTACTGGACTTGGCAAGAGCCCTGGGTTCAAATCCCACCTCTGATATTTACTGCCTATGTGACTCACCCCTTGGTAAGTCTCAGTATCTTCACCTCTAAAATGGGGATAATAATATTTGTAGAACTAAATTCGGAGTTGTTGTGGCTCAAATGAAAAAATATATGTAATACATAAAGTGATCCAAGTGTTATGTAAACCTTAAAAGTGCTATATAAATGTCAGTTATTATTAGTAGCATTGCTGTTATTAGATAGAGGAGAAAACATACAAACAAATGTATACAAACAAATGTATACAAAGCAAACTTATATTACAGGATAAATAGGAGATAATTAACTGAGGAAAAGTACTAAAATGAAGCAAATTTGGGCAAGGCTTCCTTCCAGTGGAAGGTGGGGTTTTAGCTGGGCCTTTATTATTATTAAAGGAAGCCAGGCTGGTCAGGGGTCAGAGCAGAGAAGGGAGAGTGTTCTGAGCATGAGGGACAGACAGCCAGAGAAAAGATGAAGAGTCTGGTTCAGTGGAATAGCCTGGAGGCCAGAGTCACAGCATGGAAGAGTTTGTGGTAGGGAGTAAGGGGTAAGAAAACTGGAAAGGTAGGAGGGGGCCTAGGTCATAAAGAGCTTTGAATGTTCAACAGAGGATTTTGTATTTGCTCCTGGAGGCAACAGGGAGCCAGCAGTGCTAGGGAGGGAGAGAGGGTCCTCACAAATTGGATACGGATGTAAGAGATAGGGAGGAATCCAGAATGACTCCTAGGTTACTAGCCTAAGGGGCTGGGAGGATGGTATTGCCCTCTACAGCAATAGGAAAGGTTGGAAGGGAAGATAATGAGTTCCAATTTCGACAAACTGAGTACAAAGTGTCTTATTGCACATCCAGTTTGAAATGTCTGACAGGCAGTTGGAGAGGTGAGATTGGAGGCTGGCAGAGAGTGTGGGGTTCCCTGACAGCCGGGACTGTCTTCTGCCTCTTGAGATCCCCAGCACTTACCACAGCACCTGGCACATAGTAAATGCTTTAAAAGAGTTTTGATTGATTGACTGATATTCAAACCAGGAGGTAAAAACATTTGAAAAGCTTTTTTTTCTTTGTGAGAATTTAAACAACAAAATTTAAGTTTTATCAGGTGTGGAGGAGGGAATCGGGAATCCAAGTTGGCATTTAATAAATATTCAATGATCAAGGAAATCAGCACAAGTCCTAAAAACTACTGCTTCCCCTTCTATTATTCCCATCTACATATTTCACAGCTTTGCAGTGTGGGGTTGTTTTTTTCCCCCTACCTTGGGGGTTTTTTGTTTGTTTGTTCTGTTTTTTAAGGTAGGTTAAGATCCTTTGAGGAATAATGCTGTATTTCCTCCTGGAGCATCTACTCAATGTAAGCTCCTCCCCTCCCCCACAGGCGGTTAAAGGAATCATATACAAGTGAAAGTCTTGAACAGAAAGAAAACAATCCCTCCATAGCAGGTGTGGTAACTGGTTCCAAACTAAGGCTATCTGAGATACCGTGACACTGAGGGATAGTAGATAGTCTGCCAAAGAATGTTTGGTATCAGGGCATAGAGAGGCGAGGAAGTGTGTACCCTGAAAGTACAGGAATGACTCCAAAGCAAACCAAAATACCCAGGACATCACAGCAATTGCCAAGCTTTTTGTAGGCCCTGGATTGGTTTTAAGGGGACTTATCCTCCTAAAGTAATGGAGCATCAGCTCTGAAGCCTCATCTAGAGGACTAACTGGGCTCTGAAGAGTGACCCAGGGCATGGTGGATGACAATGGTAAGTCCTGGGGCCGTCATGGAGACACTGTCCCTGGGGGCTTTTTTGGGCCTACTCTTTTTAGCAAAGAAACACAGCCATTCAGCGCCCAAAGAGAGCAGCTCTGTGAGCAGGCTCAGGCATTAAGTTCACATGTACCTGAGAAAGACAAATGCTCCTGTGAGAAAATGTATAACACCCTGAAAATGAAATCAGAGAAATGAGCTTATTTTTTATGCAATTTAGATTGCCTCTAAAGCCCATTTGGTCACCATTGGCACAGACACCATCTTTATCAACACCACACTGGAGAGAAGAGGGACTGGAAGCACTTTCATTGATAAAGAACAGTACCTCTTCTGCAACTGAGGACAGTCTTCAGAGTTGCCTAAAACTTAGGGTCACATAGCAGGTGGGGGTCAACTGGCAGGCCTTGAACCTAGGTCTTCCTAGCTTTGAGACCAGCTTTCTACCCATTATACCAGTAGTTGTCAGTGTGGCCCACAGACCATTGGAGATCCCCAGGACCCATTATACATAACTGGAGCTTCTTGGCCCCGTTAAAAGATATGACTATCTGCTCTACGTCCTCACTTAGGGCTAGGTTAGTTATGCCCTCACTCCACTCTGGGGAATCTTTTCCCCCCCTAATTGTCCTACTAAAATAAATGGGACCTGAACATGAAGAAGAGAAAAAAAAAGACAAGGTCAAAACTATTTTCATAATATTGCTAAGATGTTATTTGCCTATTAAGATAATCCTCCCTCTCCCAACTACATCTCTGTATGAGGCCAGATTTTCTTCATATACTTCAAAAACAAAATATTGTAACAAAATTAATGCAGAAGAAAATACAAGAACACAAATGGCTTCTACTAGGCTAGACATTACAGAAATTTGCAAAAAAAAAAAGCCACTCCTCACCACTTTTTTGTTTTGGACAATAGTCATTTTTAATTAAAATATTATTGATCAACATGAAATGGGTTAATTACTTTAAAATGAATTATTTTAACAATTTATCGGTTTTCATTTCTAATACGGTAAATATTGATAGATATAACTCACATAAGCAAAAGCTCCTTGAGTGGGGTACTCAATAATTTTTAATAGTGTTGGAGGGGTCCCTGCCAGCCAAATAGCCCTTTTACAAGCCAAATAACCCTTACGACCCTTTTACAAAACGTTTTCCTCACAATAATTTCATGAAGTGAATAGTTCAGGCATTATTCTTCTATTTTACAGGTGATGACTCACCCATGTCACCAAGCTATTAAGTGTTAGAGGTATGATTTGAATCTAGGTCTCAGGTCTAAATCTAGAGTCTTTCCATCATGTATTGCTGCCACTCAAAACAGAATTATAAATCTTCAGCTCAGAAGGAACTGTAGGAAGTTTAGTCGAACTCATAGCTGAGTATGATTGCCCTCTATAATATCACCCAAGTGGTCACTCTGCTTGAAACCATTAATGATGAGGAATTAACTCACTGAAATTAACTGAAAATTAGCAATTTTTTTCTTACTGTTCAGTGCTGCTTTTTTGAAACATCCACCCATTGCTTCTTTTTCTGCCCTTTGGGGCCATGTTGTACAGGCTACTTAAGGACATAAAAAAGGAAGTTTTGTAAAAGTGTAATATTCTTTAAAACCTTAGAGCATCAAAGCTGGAAACTCCCCAAGAGATAACTCATAACTAATTCACAGCCACCACCCCTCTTAATAAGCAGCTTTACAATCTAGGACTCATGTACCAAACCACTCTGCCCACATAACAGGCATGTGTATAAGACGATATATGAATTTCAGATTTCATCTCCTACACAATGATACAGGGGAAGTTGAAAGAAGGCACATACTTCTAACAAAACTGCCATTTCCAAAACTTTCTCCTCCTTCTCAGACTGTTTTTATAAAAGTACAGGGCTATTTAGAACTCCCTGATTAGGGTTCAGATGTATACATCCTTTCGTAATAAAACTACTGTATAAAATCAACAGACCAACGGAATTGTGAAACCCAATCTCATTTAGACAATGGCAAAATAATACCATAACATGCCCAGGAAACAGACCAAAGTAAGATAAACTGAACACAAATGGGATACAATGTTAAGAAATTACAAGGGAGAACAAGTATTTTTATTCTCTCAGGCTTACTAACATATAAGCCTGACTGGTTATTTTGAAAATGCCCAATTAATCCTCATTTCTCAGAGTCCTCTAAAATTAAGGCATTTTACAAGCATTATTCAATGGAATTTAAGTTGACAATCCAAGCCTAATCTACAATGTTGATAATGTGCTCCAACTGTCCTCTGACAATTTATATGAAACATCTGTTTCTACAACACTAAGCATTGTTTTACAGTACAGTATTATACAATGATGACCTTCAAAACTTATATAGAGGGAACCTTTCAAAAGAAAAACATCTCGATACTGGTATATTGCCTGAAAAAGAGAGGGGGGAAATGGGGGTTGGAGTTGGGAGGAGAGACAGAGTTAAATGATACATTTTTGAGAGTGAATAATTTTTTAATGCCCATTTACTGGCCCACAAAGAAAAACTCTATATTTAGGAGAAAATATGAAACAAATTTTTAAAGTATCCAATACCACTGAGATCATTTAAAACATGAAACATCAAGTTTTTAAAGGTTCACTTTCCATATTAATACTGCAGAAGTGGAAAGGAAGTGTCTCTTTCATATTTCTGGGACAGTAAAAAAAAAATCACTGTGGTCAGTTTCATTTTTATCCTGTTTCACTTTCTACTTATCATATATTACTGCAATACTAATTCAGGTTTATAATTTCTATAAATGCTGGCATATCCACCTAACAATGTCCCTACCAATGGACTGCAATGCTATAATTAATCAATACCTTTGGAGGGTGGCCATCTCCCCTCATATTTTGCCGTCCCTCTCCTTTCCATCCCTTCCCTAGCTAGGTGGTGCTACCAATACCTACAATACCTAGAAGGTAAGATTTTGTAGGAATGCTACCAATCAGGAAAACCTGAATTCTGGTTGTAAGTTATCAGAAGCCTCAGACACAAGATAAATGTAAACTTAGTGAAGTGCCAGGGTGAGAATAGAAGTGACAGAACTTACTGCCCCTAGTAAATACTGTTTCATCTGACCATAGCTATGGTATGCCTGCACTTAAGCCCATTTCCCAGCATTTAAAAAACAAACAAAAAACCCTACAACAATGAAATTTTTGTTTACATTTATTTACAGCAGTGTTTGCATATTTACATAATTTTTAGGATTATCTGAACAGTCTATGAAAATTGCTATCCAAGTCAATAACCATTTACTGATTACCTCCCTCTACAGATTACTATTCTAGTCCTTTGTGTATATATGCAAATGATACTATTAACCCACTATTTGTTTTCTAAAGTGGTGATTCTCTCAGGCTTCATCCATTGTCTCTCCCACTTTACCTAGTGACCAATTCAACATTCATTTGAAAGTCTGTATGGAGTCCACGGCCAAAATATAAGAGGGTTTAGTAACTCGTCCATAAAGAGATTTTATCTGTGATACTGGCCTCATTAGCCCCCTTCTATAACTTAATCTCTTAAAGAAGTCAGTGAACAAATATTATGTACCAGTGTGCTTAGTACTAGGAGAGGTACAGGACTCTAGACTTCAACTATTATCTCTAATATGGATGACTCCTAAATCAATCCCAATCTCTTACTCCATATCTCCATGTATCTAATGGACACTTCCACTTGGGAAGTTCCACCATCACATTAAACTTGGTTAGGCCAAAATCACATTCACTATCCCCTTCACTAAACTAGCTCCCACTTCTGACCTCCTTAATTTTAAATCATTGGCAACCACATTCCCCCAGTTCCCCAGGATCAAAATCGGTGTTCTTTGACTTCTCTCATTTACTTCCTCAAGCAAATTAGTCAGCAAGAAGAATCATGTGGGTCTTAGAAATGGCTGCCTAATTTGATCCTTCATTTTCATTCCCAAAGCTACCACTAGGTATGTTCTGATAAAAGGGTAATAACCAACTTGCAAAAAAAAAAGAAAAAAATACACAGGGCACACTTTTAAGTTTAATCTGTCATTACTAATATTTTCTCCATCTTTTTCTTAACTCTAGACCAGAGACATGTGTCTGCCTGCCACACTCCCAAATGCTACCCAAACCAGATGAAAATATACCTGAGTAGTATTTTACAAAAATAAATAAAAAGGGGCAGCTAGTTGGCACAGTGGATAGAGCTCCAGCCTTGGAGTCAGGAGGACCTGAGTTCAAATCTAGCTTCAGAAACATAACATTTATTAGCTGTGTGACCCTGGGCAAGTCAACCACTGCCTAGCCAAAAAGCAAAAAACAACGACAACAACAAAAGCTCCAAAACAAAGTAAAAATAAATTAAAATATAACAAAACATGGATAACATTTTAAAACTAAGTCAATATACAGGCCATGGGAATCCTTATGTACAGATTAGCGTCCCCTTTTCTATTTCAGTTTTGACTCCAATGATCTATACAGTCAATAAAACAATAAATATATACCATCAATAAAACAATAAATCAAACCCTGATTTATAGTTTATGGCAACTTCCCCCCAAAAAAAGGTTTGTTTTGGGGGTTTTTTGGGTTTGTTTCCAGAAAAATGCTTTAAAATTTACTATGCCACCTCTTTTATTTGGGAAGTGTTATTTTTTACCTTATATGATATTGTATCTCCCTGACCATGTTCTTCCTCCCTCCTGTACTCTGCCACCAAAATGATCTTCCCTAAAGATCACTTTCAACAAGCCTTTCCCATCCCCCCAAACCTTTAATAACTCTTGAGATGGTAAAAATTGGGGGCAGCTAGGTGGCACAGTAGATAGAGCTCTGGCCTTGGAGTCAGGAGGACCTTAGTTTAAATCCAGCCTTAGACACCTGAAACTTACTAGCTGCGTGACCTTGGGCAAGTCACTTAACCCCAACTGCCTTGCCAAAAATTAAAAAAGCAAAACAAAACAAAAGATGGTACAAGTTGGACTTGGACTCATGGTACAAGTTGGACTTGGACTCAGAAAGACATGAGTGCAAATCCTGCTTCAGACATTTATTATGTGACAACTGAGCAAGTCACTAGGATGTTTCCTCATGTCTATTATGAGGATAATAATAGCACCTGCCTTACAGGGTTGTTATGAGGATCCAAGGACATAACTTAAGTAAAGAACTTTTCAAACCTTAAAGAAATGTATATGCATATGTAAGTGCTATTAATTAATGCTGAGCAAACAGCATGTGTTCAAAGAGTAGTTAAATTAAAGTTGAAAATAAGGGGCTGCCTTTAAAAAAAAAAACAATTCTTAAGGCAAACAAAAAAATATTAACAGTAGGATTCCAAATCTCATACATTATATGAAAAATACGTAAGAGCTGAAACCCCTTGATCTCCTCCCCCTCCCCACATACACAAAATACCTCCTGTTGCCCTGATCCTAAACCTCCCATGCATTTTTTCATGTGTTACTTTGTATCATGACTATTTGTATGATACATCCCAGTTCTAATTCCAGGGCAGAGATCCAGTTTTATCTAAGCTTTATATCTCCAGTAGAGCCCAGCACCATACTCTGCACATAACACGAACTTAATAATTATCTTTAATCCAATATGCTCTGTATACACCGACATTTTTCATTAAGCTCCAGTGTTGCCACTGCAGCTACACACTATTTAAATCACAGCAGGCAGGCTTGGCTCAGGGCTCATGACCTTAAACTTTAGTACACCAGCAGATGGTTTCAACACCTACAAGATAAATGAACTATAGGGGCTACATTTGTCCACAGTCACACCAACCAACCATAGCAATGATCGCCAATATAATTCTGGTTAATGAAGTTCAGTTAACAGTTCTTATCAAG
The DNA here is from genome assembly GCF_003287225.1 of Phascolarctos cinereus. Classification (NCBI taxonomy): domain Eukaryota; kingdom Metazoa; phylum Chordata; class Mammalia; order Diprotodontia; family Phascolarctidae; genus Phascolarctos; species Phascolarctos cinereus. The sequence continues at coordinate 342,162,768 of NW_027556098.1, read as the reverse complement.
TACCTACTCTACACCCAGAATGCTATGAGGGCTCTGTGGAGGACACCAAGAAGACACAATCTCTTCCTACAAAACCTTACCTTCTAGGTAGCTATACATAAATTCACTTAGCCAGCGAACGTTCATTGAATATCTGCGACCTATGTTGATGACACCATTTCCATGACCCCAAAGAAAAAACAATATTATACTGGCTTCATAATCAAAACGAGTTCAGATTATCAAAGCCATAGCAATGTAACATTAACATTTACCTGTGGCTTACATATTATTTACATATCAGCCTAGCTGTGCAATCATTGATTTTTGAACCATTTTCAAGTTAAAAAAATCGTTATTACTAATTAAGACCTCTGATTATATGATATTCATATACATTTTAGATACATACATGTATATGAACACGCCACTCCTTACAACTACATATATTCTTGCCATTTTAAAAACACTTGAAACTTTTTTTTGCTTTTGAAATAAGGTTGAACAAGGAAACAAATACTTAGATGACTGGCAGTTCATATTGCTTTCACTAATACTGAAAGGTAGGGTTTAGTTTAAGGCTAGTTAAAGCACAATGATAACAAATAGCAATACTGTTTAAGGGACTAGTGATCTAAATGGAAAAGACAGAAACCCAAGCAAATACTTCTTGCAAAGGGGTGGGGGACCACAACACAGAGAAGGGGACAAAATTACAGAAAAATATTGAACAGTTAATGATAAAAAGAAGGCAAATCCTAAGACAAAGGCAAGGGCTTGGGCAACTGCTCTCTGAAAACAAAAAAGGAAATACTTTACATAAGATTTGGAATTTTCCTATCCAAAGATTACTATGCAGGCAAAAAGGCCTATCAAGTGAGGATTAAACACTAATGTAAGACTATTATCTGTGGTTAAGCTAGCAGACTCCGATAAGAAGAATCATTCCCCTATCAACCCTCCTCCTTCAAAGCACAACATGATAAGCAAATCTCCCCTTAGATCAGCCATCCATCTTGAGGATTGCACAACAGTCCTTTAGAATTCTGACTGTGCTTTCCTTGGGGTCATCAGTCACTGTCGGAAACAGAGGACCCGATAAGAGGAATCTTGCTCTGTTCTGACATAATTCCTAGGTTTCTCATAAATTTGCTATTATCCCAAATTCTAGCCAGTGTACAAAAAGGCTGGTCCCTCAGATACTAGAATCAACATTTAATCAAAATCTAGTAGAGCCACAACAAAGCATTTCATGATTATAAATGGGACTAAAAGTACCTATTTCTTTGTCATTTTGACAACTGGAGACAAAGAATCAATTTACCCTATTTGTCTACATGCCTATCAACTTGGTTGGCTTTTTCTGACCATACTTGAGATTCTATCAGTACAAGGAGCTCCTTCCAGTGAAAATCTCCCTCTACCAATAGAGTTGCTTGAGGCACTCACTGAGAGGCTGAATGACTTTCCCAGGGTCATGCTGACAGTACTGCGTTAGACATGGGAACTGAACCCAGGTCATCTTCCTAACTCTGGGTCCCCACTCTCTCTCTCCCCCTCCATGACACCACGCTGTTTCTACCTATGACAAAATTCTACTCATAAATACTGGTATCTTAAGCTAGAAGCCAGGGGATTTCAATTGTTTGCTTCCACTCATCCAGCCAGCCACTCCCCTCCAAGCCCTAGAGACCCTACAACTCCTCATTTGTGTGTCATACTTCTCTCTCCTTCCCCTCTCCCCCAGAGTAAATTTAAGAAATACTAACAAGGAGGTTTATCATTTTGAAGTATACTCTCTTTCACATCATTCAGGGCTTCTGGAGAAATACTAGAGCACCATTATTAGTGTGTAACGAGTTCTAAAGCCCATTGGTGGAGCCCACCTATCATGCAGGTACAAGGTATTAGGTAGGCATTGATCTCCACCAGAGAGAAGAGAGTCCTACATCAATGGGTTTGGGGACTTGAGTTTTAAGTACTTGCAACTTACTAACTGGGCAGACTTAAAATGCTAACCCAAAGATTTATTACAAAATTATAATGACCAAACTGGACCCCAAAGGACTATGGGTAAGGAACACTCCATATGCCACCAAATTATTTTAATATGTTGATTAGTTTTCCTGAGCTTTTCAATCCTCTTTTTATTCATTATTATAGGGGGTAGCTCTCTGGGAGGGTGGAAAGGGACACACTGGCAAACGTAGGTGATGTCAAGACAAAAGATAGCAGTAAAAGTGTGTTTTTAAAAAATACTACTCCGAAACCAGATTTTATAAGATGGCAACTAAAGAGCAAAAAAAATCCTTCTCAATAAAGGTACATCTAATTGATTCACACCCACTAATTTTGGGGGTGAGGCTGTTTTTGGATAGAACATGTATAAATGCCTGAAGAAAATAAGGAGTAACAGCTAACCAAGAATGTCGGCAAGTGATCCTTTTACCCAATCTTCAATCTCAAGAAAGGCTGCCATTGTGGGGTGAGACCACTGGGGGGGGCAGTTGGGGAAGGGGAAATGTGAGTGGACTTGGGTGGGGGAAGTAACAAATGACCCAGAGATAAAGGTTATCATGAAAAGGACAAGAGCTCATCACAGAAGAAAATTTTTTTTAAAAAAGCAAAAGTTTCAGTTTATTGTGAGAAATTTAAGCCCACCTTAGTACAGGTCTGGTTATCAGTTCCAGTCTAAGATCTTGAAAGGTAGTCAAATGCTCCCTTAAATGCATATTCAAACCCCTAAGAGAGTCCAGTGTTTTATGGAATGCCTTTAAGGGGTTGAACTGCTCTCTTCATGCTCCTGCTCCCTGAAGATGAAATCACAAGATCAGAGAACTAGAGCTGGAAGGTCGTCAAAGGTAAAGTGCATCTAGTCCAATCTTCTCCTTTTATGCATAAGGAACCTAAAGCCCAGAGAAGGGAAGAGTCTTGTCCAGAATCACACAGGTACCTAGAGGCAGAAATGAACAGAGCCTCTGACTCCAAAGCCACTGCTGTTTCCACTGTGTGTGGGTCGGACACAGCATGAATACCTTCTGTTAAATACTTCAATCAGGAAGTGCATTAATGGGCATCAAAAGCTGAAACTTCAAAGTTGTCAAGAAAAGAAGCTTACCTGCAAGAATCAAATCTTTGGATAGGTGACAATTAAGAGCATAAAAACGCTCATACAAAACACCACTTAAGGGTGTGTATCTCCAGGCCACATTCTTAAGAGCAGATGTCGGCATTTAGACTGAGTTACGTTTTTTAAAAGGTAAAAATAAAGGCAAGGTGACGGCTTTCACTTTAAAATGTTGATACCCATGCCCAAAAGGCAGCGGGAAAATGTAAGAAAATTTTAAACAATTCAGATACTATCTCAAATAATTTCTTAGTATGAGCAGTTGAGATCTTATTTTTTCAGCCGCTTTTACACAATAAAAAACTCTGAGAGCGATCCAAACCTCCAAGAAAAAGCTTATGAGTCAAAAGAAATAGAATAAGGGGCTATGAAAATAAGGGCCTAAAGTCCTAAAATTAAGAGTCTCCCAAGTTATTCGTGCTTACTTGAAGCTCCCACTAATTGTTACCAGCTTAGGTGCCATCAGCTGGGTCAGCAAGAACAGTCAGTTCCTTCTAATTCCTTTTTTTTTCCCTATCTTCACAGTCAAAGGTGTTATCAAATCTGCTCAAATGTTTTTCCCTTACACATCTCTACTTGCTCTAATTTTGAGGAGACAGTGTGGTGGTGGGTGTGTTTGCTCCCCCCCCCCAATGCATGGTTTTCTCCCTGGCCTACCATTCTGTCTGCTATCAGCAAAAGAAAAAGCCATTTGAACCTTCTAGGAGACAAGAGCCATCTTACTTGCCATAAGTAAAAGCAAGAGTGTCGAAGTCTTCTTAACACCTGCGCACCTGCTCTTAACAAATTGGAGGGTAAAGTGGGGAAGGGAGAGTAGTCCTAAAATAACTGCCATATAATCAACTCCTTTCCCTTTAGTTTTTGTTTATTTGTTTTTGTAAAGTAAAATATCTGCTTAAAAAAGATTAGGGGCAGGGAAGAATTAGAAGCAGATACACTTGCATTAGTTCTAAATGTGAATAAAATAACCAGAGTACTTCACTTGTAGTCGGAAGACCTGTGTTCTATTACTTGGGTATGTTTTTCAACTCTCTGGGTTTTGGATTCTTGATCTGCAAAAGGATAATTAAGGCAGAGCAGAGGTAAGAGTCAGTGGGCCTCAGGTGTCAGGAAACCTGAGTGTGAATCCTGCTTCAGATATCTAATATCCATGTGACCACAGGCAAGTCACAACCTCTCAGGCACTTGGCTTCTTCATCTGTAAAATCCAGGGATTCAATTCAACATGCATTTATCTTAATAAATAATTAAGATACCCCATCCGATCTGTGTGTTAGGCACTAAGGTTCCCAAAGCAACCATCAAGTGTTCCCATTTGCCCTGGGAAAGTCATCATAGCTGCCTCCAGGACCTGTGGCTGCTTTATTAGTCCCACTTTACCTGCCTCATAGAAGTGCCAGAATCAAATGAGATTAGGTGAGAAAATGCTTTGAAAACTGTCAAAGGCCATATCCAAAATAAAGGTGAAAATGATTACTACTGTGCCGAATTAGTGAAAATCACCTTTCACTAACACTGGGTGCTAATTTGGCAGAGTTTTAACCTCATTTGCAAGCAGGTGTAGTTCTAACCTTACTTTCAAGTTACTTCAAATATTTGTGCCTATGGTATGCCCAGTATAATAGAAATCACACACACACACACACACACACACACACACACACACACACACACACACACACACACACACAACACACCCACCCAAGGTATAGTTACTACCTTCAAGGATATTACACTCTCAGAACGGCACTGACTCAACGTAATTAGTAGAGACCAGCCTTAAAATGAGTCACAACAGAGTAAAAAGGATTGAATCCTGGTTTACAATTTAACGTTCTCTAAGAGCCCCAAAGAATGCTTCTAGCGTAGCTTTCTGGAAATATAAAGCCCTCTAAATGGTGCTAGAACTTACGGTGTTGATAAGTAAGAACAATAAGAATAAAGTTAAGAATTACCTGACACATTTGCTCCAACTACTGCCAACAGTTTAGAAGAGAATTGAGATCAGAAGGGCTGTTTGAAAGTATCTGGAAGAGACATGACTGAGCACATTTCTGAAAAGAGAATATAAAGCCCTTTACATTTTTTTATCCTTTCTTCCTCCTTTCTGGCCCAACTCTGTAAATCAAGTACACAACTGATCTAGCTGCCACTCACTACGGAAGTAGTAGTAGTAGTAGTAGTAGTAGTAGTAGTAGTAGTAGTAGTAGTAGTAGTAGTAGTAGTATAGTAGTAGTGGTGGTGGTAGTGGTGGTAGCAGCAGCAGCTAGCATTTCTATATGTATTTCTATATATTATATTTATTTATATTTTTCCTACATGGATATATTTATACATAATATATTTCTATATGCTAAGGTTTGCAAAGTCCATTACAAATTTTTGTCTCATTGATCCTAATAACAACTCTGGGAGTGTTATTATTATCCTCATTTTACAGTTGAGAATATTGAGGTAGGCAAGTTTAGTGGCTTGCTGGGGAATCATACAGCTAGTAAGCATCCTTGACAAAATCTGAACTCGGGTCTTTCCCACTCCAGGCACAACACTCTATCCTTGTGCCCCTCATCTGTCATTTCAACTCTATAATTTATATTCAATTCAGTTAAAATTCAAAAACCTTTAAAATACTACTGATTCCTGGTACTGTGCTAGGGATCCAGAAGTAAATGGCACAAATCCCTGTCCTCTACAAACTTGCAATCTAGCTGGGGTAGCCATCTAACCAAACACTCAGGAAAATAATAGAGGGACAAGATGGCATATAATTGAGCGCCAAAAGAAATGGAACTGAGACTGCCAAGCAATTCTGAGGAGAGATCAATAAAGGCTGGAAACAGTCCATAAAGGAAAGTATTTGAGTGGGGAACTTGGGGGGGGGGGGTAGGGATTCTGATCGAAGGGCCAGAGACTCTGCATGACCAGTGGGGGAAGGGAGGAGAGGGAGAAGACAACCAGAAGCCCAGTCAGGGCTAGAACAGGTTGTCTCCATTGGGAAGCGGGATGATAAGGCTGGCAATGGAGGGGGGAGTCAGAGAAGAGCTGATAGGAGCAGCAGGTACTCCCAGCTACAGCTTCAGAAAAGGAAAGCACACAATGTGAAGTTGGCTCACCTCGATGACCTCCAAGTCATCACATACTCTCCTCAGGGTGCCAGAGTTCTCTAAGCAAAGGTTCAGGAAAAGCCTCCTTTGACCTGGGCATAAGAATGGATTACGGAAGAGTAGCCATCCTTTGCCAAAACCTAGGGCTGCTGGGATAGCAGCTGTACCTAAACTTTCTAGTCCCAGTTCATTTCTTAGCTTCTCAGCTCACCTTCGTCACCATATGGCAAAAGCATTTACCACTACTTAGTAGAAATACAGTTGTTGAGATAGAGGTTGATTGGGAGTTTCATTTCCACCAAAGCCTTGATAAGTTGAGTACGAATTACCCTAATAACACTAACTTTCTATCCAATTGGAAGAGTTCTCATGGTTCCTCTACCAATCCCAGAAGAGACACATCCAGCGTCTGTCTGTTTTGTTTTGCTGAGGTTGTTACATCTGGGGTTCTGTTTTTATTTTTTTTTGGGGGGTGTTGTTTGTTGGGTTTTTTTGCTAACGACTTCACTGAGGGAGTTTTTGAGTGGTTTACCTAAGGTTACAAGTGACAGAGATGGGAAGGTAGTAGTGGTATACCCATCCACGTGAGCACACCCTGGACCACACTTCCTCTGTACTCTACAATAGTGGCCCAAGGCTGTGTTTCTCCCAGCCATTCATTAATCATCCTCATAAATGCACTGTACTTCTCCACAAGGTACTTAAGGAAAACTCACTAAACCTAATATTTATCATTCTCTGGATCTGTCACCTTCCTGAAGCTACTTAACCAACTGGCCAAGCCAGTAAGACTACAATTAAAATGGTTGTAATAGTGCATGTGCATGCTAGCACCTTAATTTCCATTGAAGAAATATTTTTGTGCTTTTAGGCTCAGGCAGGCTATTCTAATAGTTATTTGTTTATGCCAGCCCCTTATAGTCAGCTTCTCAAAAAAGAAAATTAAGTCCCAATTATAGCTGATTCAAGATCCCAAAGGTCATTCTTCTTCTGCTATAGTCAAAAGTCACCAATATTCTAAGTGGTTTGAAAAGAGGTATGAGGGGATGGAAATGTCCAATGAACTCTCCACTCTTCTCATACACTGGAGAATTGCTGAGGCGTGTAGGCAGTGCAAATACCATACTTATGATAAATTACGAACAAAACTTTATAGTGAGCTCTATATTCAACATCATCCTATAAATGGCCTATTAATCTTCTGTCTACCTTCGTTCCAAACCCCGCAATCCACCAGCCTTTTCTCTTCAGCCTCTCTGAGCTTTACTCTTGAGACTTTCCAGATTGCCTTAGCAATTCCTTCTGATCTCTTCCCCTACAGATCTCTTCAGTTTCACAAATCCAAACTAAAGTCCTGCCATTGTTTGACTTATTCTGGAATTAATGTGAGAAGTAACCTCAGTTTCAGATGGTTATGTAGCCAGTATACTAGGAGTCGTTTTCTAGAGGGCGTCGTCCAAACTTTCCAGGTGGACACAGCATCAAAACTGCAATAGATTCAATTCTTCTGGTCTGCTCTGTTTCCCAGATTCTTTTCCCTTGTTCCAATACAATGTAAGCTCCTTGAGGGCAGGAACTGTTTTTGTAGTACAGAATTTAGCACATAAAAGATGATTTTAAAATGCCCACTGAATATACTGGTGCCCCTTTAAAAAAAAATGAAAGCTATAAACTCTCAGCTTTCCTAAACAATGGATCCCAAGGTATTTTATGTTAAAATATATAACTTGATTTAATGTTAAAATATATAATTCTTCATAATTACATGGAGATCCTCAATCTAGAGAATCTCCCCATCTTTCTGAAGCACTTCTTGGTAGTATTATTATCATGAACACGCTGATAACTCAAGCCTTAAATGACACTACCTCCCTCAGCCTCTTCTCCCTTCTGATTGAAGGGTTGGAATGTAGAATATCAAACTCTACTCACTGCCTTCCTTTATAGAGGGCAGAAACTGGACTTCTTGGTCCACTCAACACTGCACCTGCTTCTCTGTGTGGCTTCTACTCCACAGAACATAATGCCCCCACGTCAAGTACCCCCCCCAGTCTTTTATCCCACTACTCACCACCCCATCCCTTTCCTGCCTTTTTTATGTGTGATCTATCATTAGATTACATGCTCCTAGAAGGCAGGGGCTGTCTTTCTTTTCATTAATTGTATCCCCAGCATTTAGCACCATACCTGGCACACAGAAGGTGCTTAACAAATCCGCTTGGACTGGATTATTATCCTGATTTACTGATAGTGAAGCTAATGCACTGTAGTGAATGGATGACTTGCCTAGACAATACAAAACTAGGAAGAAAATTCAAGTCTCTAGACCGCAAATGCAGAGTTGAGCCAATTTGGCTAAATTTTCTTGAAGACTCCTTGATAAGGCACACGCCAGAGGGAAGATAGCTTCTCAACATCAGCTGTAGTTTTGGAACACCCTTGTGACACAGTACCAAGATGTCAAGCCTTGGCATTCTGCTCTCCCAGGATAATTTCATACTGGACATTTTGCACAGCACCTTTCATCAAAGGCTCTCCAAACATATTTTATAAACACAAACCTACCATAGTTGTCTAACTATCATTCCCCATACACAGAAAACTGGGACACAAATCAGTGGAGAAAAACTTTCCCACCATCAGTGACCTCAAGACTTCTCTTTCACAAATGAGCACATCTTCTTATCTTTATTAAGTGAAGCAAAGCTGATAAAATTTTCCTGGTGTTTTAAGGGGGGAGGGGGGAGAAGCAATAACTATGCTGGAGGCAGAGAACAGAGAAGTGAGATTCATAAAGAAATGGACAGGAATTAATAGGCACTTATGGGGAAAATGTTGAACCTGAAGAGTTTGGACACCACATAAGACCTCTCCCTGTTGAATATGCAAATATATGAGCTATATATAGATATAGATATCGATATCTCAGATGGCATTTCAGAAATTATTCTGGCTTCTTAGGTGTGGTCAAATTTTTAGGGTGTCTTAAAATGTAAATTGCCCATACATGGGATTAGACTGGAAGACATTTTAAATTCTATACACACCCCCACCCCACCCCTCTGCTGGTAAATGTCCCTTAAAATATTTTACTACAACACAGGAGGAGATGCAATGTGTCATAGGGGATATAGACTAGGCCTCAGAGCTAGGACAACTTGGGATGAAGTCGGACACACACCAGCTGTGTGATCCTGGGCAAGTCACTTATCTTTAGAGTGTTTTAGAGAACACTCTAAGGTTTTAAGTTGCAGAGAAAGTGCCAATTCTACACTGTTCCAAGTTGCTAGAGAAGTTTTCCTCACCAGGGAGTATCTTTTACCAGTGAAATCACAGGTTCCATCTCTATCTCTATAAATAAAGACAGGTAGTAAACAGCAGACTCCAGTGCCAGGCCTGGAGTCAGAAATCCAGCTTCATACATTTAGTAGTTGGGGGACCCTGCGGAAGTCACTTAACTTACACCTGCCTCAGTTTCCTCAATTATAAAAACAGAGATAATCCTAGCACCAACCTCCCAGAGCTGTTGTGAGGATTGAATGAAATATTTTTAAAGTGCTTTGCACAGTGCCTGGCACACAGTAGGCAATTAATAAATGCTTATTCCATCCCTCCCCCCTCTCCAAGTCCAGGGTCTTATCTACTACCCATAATTGTGGCTAGGAAACCTAAGCAGCCTGTCTTTCATTTAGTCAGACCAATCAAAGGAGCAGATAAAACGTGACTCATAAGAGACCGCACTTAACACAGTGCTTGGCACATACTAGGTGTTTCACAAATGGTTTGTGGACTGATTATTTATTAACTCATAAATGCCAAGTACCATAAACCATTAAGTACCCCAAATTTCTTCAATCAATAGGAATCACACAAAAGGACTGGAAGAATCTGCTAAACCACTTGGTAGCTAGCTCAGAGTCTATTAATCTACACCTGCCAATAAACCTTCTTATTCCTTTTTGCTCAATGAGAACAGAAATTAGATCATCCATCTATTTTGTAGGACAATGACAATCTTATTATTCATCTCATACCTTGATGCTTTTCCAGAAAGTCTCCAGAAAATCACTGGCCCAAAATAAGTATCTAGTATGCCCCTTTCTCCAAAAGGCTTAAGATTTAAACACACAGTACATACTATATAAGCCCTCATACAGACATCAAAAAACATCGACTCTATTCAGCACTGTCCTTAGACCACTATGCCCAGGCCAAGGTCAGTTTCCTTTCTCCTGCCCATTCAAATAAACCAGTATCAACAATGTAACCTGAAATTGGTTAAAACGGTTTTTCTTGGGGACAGGGGTAAAAAGAAGGTCTGGATTCTCTCTTAAGAACTTTGGAACTGATTGTGTGGCATGGAAGACACTGGCACCCAGGGTACCCTCATCAGAGAAGTGCTTCAGAAAGATGGGGAGACCCTCTAGATTGAGGATCTCCACATAATTATGAAGAATTACATATTTTAACATTAAATCAAGTTATACATTTTAACATAAAATACCTTGGGATCCATTGTTTAGGAAAGCTAAGAGTTTATCATAGAGCCCTATGAGCAAAGCAGACCTGAAGTTGCTCAAAAGAAACATGAGATGCGCAGATTTAGAGAATCCACCCCAAATGTTCACATGGACTGTTTGTGACCAACCTGTGGTAGAACATTCCAAACTCATACTGGCCTGATCAGCCACAGTCAGACACACTAACATAGTGATGTCATTTTGGTCCTCTTTGAGAACGACAACAATCAACCACTGGGAATTCCCATGAAGGAAACTCCCTCCACCAATGCAACTAAGTACTTTCTCTGTAAATTAACAGTCTCAGAACACAATCAAAAAATGGTCCTTTGGACTTTTAGTTTAAAAAGTAACTGTATTAAATTACTTGGAAAAGACCTCACTATTAGACAAGAGCTACTGGGAAAACTAAGAAACAGTATGTCAGAAATCAGGTTAAGATCTACTGCTTGTACCACATGCCATAATAAATTCAAGATGGATTATGAAATCTAAATATTAAAGGATACACTATTAAAAAAATGAGAAGAGAATCATATCAGGTACATTTTACACTATGTATAGGGGAGAGTTCTCAACAACAAAAACAGGCAACCACAAAAGATAATATAGATAACTTTGATTACATGGAATTGAGAAGCTTTTGCATGAATAAAATTAAAGTAGTCCAGATAGGAAGGGAAAATGTGGACTGGAGAAAAAACTTAGCATAAAATACCTCTGATAAGGGTTTAATATTCAAGGTATATATAGAACTAACACAAATGTCTAAGACTGCAGTCATTCCCCAGTAGATAAGTAGTCAAAGGATACGAACAATTAGTTCTGACAAGAATTACAGACTATTAATGACCTTAGGAAAGACTGCTCCAAATCACTTATAATTAAAGAAACACAAATCAAAATAACTCTGAGCTGCCCAGAAATTTAACAAAGATGACAAAAGACATCACTAGTAATATTGGAGGTGAAAGAACTTCACCATTGTGCAATAATAATGGCCAAACTTGGCCTTGTGAAGAACTAAGATGCGTCTCCCTCCCCCTCCCTTTATAGAAATGAAGCCCTGTGGATCAGCTGTGAAACAACACATTCACACTGTCAGATTAAGTTGATGTGTTGGTTAGCTTTACTAAATTGATTCCTCTTTCTTTTTTATTCTTTGTTAGAAAGAATAACTCTCTAGATAGAGTAGGAAATAGCATATACTTTATCCAGCATAAAACTTGCTTTGAATATATGTGCTTGTATGTTTTCTCTCCCGGTAGAGGGCAAACTCCTTGAGGGCAGGGGCTATCTTTTGCCTCTTTTGTATCCCCAGTACTTAGCACAATGAAGGATACACACACAGTAGAAGCGCCATAAATGCTGATTGATTGAAATGAAGGTGATGGAGATATGGAGATAAACGATATCAATAAAAATTTACACCCTCTACAAAAATGTTCAACACTCCAAAATAAAGTAACTGTGTACAGTATTTTTAAGTTTATTTTAGTATCTCCCTCATCTATTCTCTTATAATTACTCTCTACAAAACTTGCTTTTTATTGACAAGGATTCCATACCTACCTATCCCCTTCCCCCTCTCAATCCACACTCTCCTGAAAAGCTTACCAATACACATTCGTTGACACAATCTTTCGAACATGGCTCAGTATGCTAACAACAGCAGAATAAGATGTATTTTTCACTCCTGAGACTCCAACTTACATGCAAACAAACAGTGAACAGATACTACAGTCCAATAATTGTTCACACTCTTGGAGGAAAGGTTGTCATTAATCAGTCTGTTACTATAAAGCTTAATTCATTTGAAAAAGACCTGTGACCAAAACCCAGACTTCCAAATAAAACACCTCACACCACAAAAACAGTTCATTCTGTAAAATACCTGTCTTAGTTTGTCTATTTCAAGAGATGACTCTAGTGTTTCCAGAATGTGGAGAAATAGCAAGCTCATAGGATCACAGATTTACAGTAGGAAGAGACTTAAGAGACTTCAGAGATGATCAGATCTAACCTCCCAGCTTCCTAAATTAAGTGACTTTCCCTGGGTCACAAAGCTAGTAGTGTCTGGGATAAGATTTGAACTCAGTCTTCCTGAATCCATCACTTTATCCCTGGCTTCACACACTATCCACTAATAACTTCGTCTGATTTCTAAAATCAACATCTAACAGTATAAAGACGTAAAAATGGTAACAGCTATTACAGTCAATAAGAAATAGAGAAGTAGGGGAGAGTGTAGCTTATGGCAGGCAAACATAAACATGCATGTGTGAAAAGTCTGTTTTCATCCTAAACCTCCTATCATATTAGTCCTCTTCTTCTTAAAAAGTCAACAGCCCAGTCAGTTTACTCATTTCTACGTAACCACCATTCGGTTCCAGAGCTTGATGACTAAAATAGCAAGATGAATTTAACTAAGTTAACAGACAGCCAAGTCACCCTATGGTGCAAAGAAGGTCCAAAGCAGTACCCCCCAAAAAAGACCTCACCCTACATGATCCCTAGCCAAGTCCTCAATGGCACTTCATGATTATTCCTCCATTTTGAGGCACATCAAAATCATGGCAGCCCTTTTATCGTTATCATCAACAAATTCCCCACAATTTGAAACAGAAACAAATAGATATGCTAACAAAATCTAAGAAAACTCTAGCACCTCTATTTTATTCTACAGGACCCTTTCCATTAAATGATCGTTCATTTGTGAATGGAATTAATTCATTTTTTTTTATCAACCACTGTCAGTCTAGGGGTGTTATATTAATCATTCTGCCCAAACCTGCATACCCACAGGCAAAGATAATCCTTAAGCAACTGAGCATCTCATTTATAGTCTGAAGGTGGGGAGAGAGAGGGAGACACACACAAACAATGCTCAAATCATAAGTACTTCACACGTGAAGGAATGGAAAGAAAGGAACCACAGGAGGAGAATAGAGTGTGGAGTTTAAATGCAGCAAAAAATTTTTTAAAGTATCTCTTTAATAGGAGTCATTTGTTTAAATAAAAATTGTAACCTTAACCAGCCCCTAAGGCTGCATGTGGCATTCTTCATTTAGTGGTTAACTTGCTACCACTAATTGAGAACAGAGGAAATTTCCTCAATATTCAACTAGTCTGTCCTAAGTGTCAGACTTCAGATGCATATGAGAAAATTAATCAATAAAAAGCCCAGGAAATAGACTGGTTTCCTTTATTTTAAACCCACCGATTTTCTTTCTAAAATATTTAAAGTAAGAACATCATTTTTTTGAAGCAACTGCTTAAGCAAACTTTCTGATTTGCCAAATTTTGGTCTTTTAAAACAAATTCTGTAACAAATCAAAAAGTGAGAATTATTAATGATGGTGCTAATTACAACTGGCAAACAGTCGTGAACAGAAGCCAAACGCTGTAGGTGGTATAGAAATACACATCAACTCAGCAACACCTTTTATTTCTTTTCTTTTCTTGGGGAGGGAGAGGAAAGGGGAGAAGTAGAGGAGGAAAGGTGAAAAGGAGTTATCTTTTATATACTATTCAGTGCTAGAAAAGTCATCCCAAAAGATTTGACAGGGAATGAAATGCTGAGTTACCCCAACTTTGCACACTAAAAAAATAATAATAATAATAATTCAAAAGCCCCTCAAAGAGTAAACTAGTATAAATACATACATACATACATAAATCCAGGTGCAAGAATATGAACAGTATTTTCAACAATGACTTTTTCTTCACTCACTAAATACTTTCTGAGAATCAAGTCTTTTTAAAAAGAAGCATGCCCATTTGACCACATCTAGCACAAATCAAAGAATTAAAACCTCCTTTGTATATTTTAATCTCACATTCCAATTTAACTTCTTCCTGTCTTCCCTCAATACTGGTCAAATGAGCCAAAATTCGCATTCCATGCTATCACAGGAAGCAAAACAAGGGAATTCCAAATTGAAGGATGTCAAATCCCCTAGCCGGGCCTGCTGGATAGCAAAGGGCAAGCCCCATGTTTGGCAGTGCCAGCTCTTTTTTGGGAATAGAAATACTATTAACATATTTATAAACAGGATGGGTACTCATAAATCTAAGGACTTCACTTCATCAGAGAGAGAGACTATTAAAATTCAGTGATGCTAAGTCTAAACATTTCTGCAGTTCTTTCAGGATACAAGCTCATTTGCACAATAAATGTGGTCTAACTACTCACTACAGTCTTATCTGTCTGCAGAGTTTAAACTGTCAGTGATGGGCAAGTGAAACTCCACCCACCTCAGTCAGCTCAGAGACTATGGCATGGGGACATCTAGTAAATTGTTTCTGTTAGACGGAACAATTTAACAGTGGTTAATGATATTATCAATGCCGGCATTTTATGTTAAAAAAAATTAGTGTATATACATACATATGCTATATATATATATATATATATACGCACATATATACATATATATACACATATATACACACACACACACACATATAAATACATACACACACATTTGAAAAGTTTACTTGATAAAAGTCAATGCAATTTTTTCAGCAATTGTAGTCTGAAAGGTTGCCCTCAGAAACCACCCAGTAATTAAAAACCTGAGTGCAAATGAGAGTAAAGAAAAAACCTTCTCAGTTCCAAAATCCCAAGGTAATTTTTGAGCAGTTAAATATCACAATGGATTTAGCTTTATGAAAATAGTAAGTCTAATACATTCTCAAAGGGCTAGAAATTTTTTATTTCATTTTTATATTTTTTTTCACCATCCCCCTTTTTTTTTTTAGGACAAGTGCAATCTGAAACACAAATGGAAATGCAAATAAGAATCTTAAATGCAGTATTAACTTGAGCCCTCAAAATTAGCCAATCAAGACCAAGAGAATCTGTACTCATGTATTTGCATAACTAAACATGGTTTTATCCTTTTCTCATGTTTTACACAAGCACAAGCAGCAGTTACAGTTAATCTGGGAACCATGACTTTCAAATGCTTGTCTTTTAATTGTGTGCATATTTTGACTACAAAGGAAATTAAGGTTTTGTTGTTTGTATGAATATATTTACTGTGCATTATTTCCCAGGACTGAAACCACTCTTACTGGTAACAAAGTGGCCATCCAACCACTGTAGGCAGTTTAAGGAAACAGAAAGTATAAAGCAGTTAAATTCATCCATATTTACTCCAATAACTGTAATTAATGATTCCAAACCTGCATCAATCCAAGTGTGGTTTAAGAAACATTGGAAGGAGGAAGAGGGGCAGAGAGAAGAATGAGAATAACTACATCACAACTATGTTTCTACAGCGATTGTTATATTCCTTCCATTGAATTATAAATTACCCTATTTTCACCTCCATGCAAGCAGGGCAAAGTCACCTTAAGGAATGCACTGGTACCAAGTGCAAACCTTTACTATTCAAGCCACTTATTATTAAGCAGTTTAAAACTCAACCAGACTGAACAGATGATCTCCCAGAACATTTACTCTTGGTTTAGGAGCAAAACTTAAAGTTCTAGCTGGAAAAGTAAAAAGGAAGGCCAAGTCATTGGAGGACCATGGTGCCATCCTGAATATGACAAAAATAGGCTACAAGAAACCAAACACCCAAGGTTAGAGATCATATCATTATAATTATAGCTGATTTCTGTAGAGAGTTTTAAGTTTTAAAAAGCTTTATATACATCACTTCATTAGATCAGATCAACCACTTATTAAATTCGGCTCCACAATATCAGGGATTCTCTTAGTTAGTATCTTTGAATCCACCCTTTTCCTTCCCCTTCCCCTTCCCCTCCTCCCTCATCAAGTACAGGGTTCTGTGCCTAGTAGATACTTAACGTGTGTTGAATAAACGAATGAATGAGCTTTGATGATATTAGCACCAATCTGGTGTCAAAATACACTTGCTGCAGATGGTGGCTGTCATGCTTTTGTAATTCCTTTTCATCTAAATTCAGCTGTAATTTAAAAAAAAGAAAAGAAAACAAAAAAGAAACAGTTTTTTGATGGAGCTAAGAGCTAATATCACAGGGCCTAACTGGGCTCTTCAAGAAATACAAATAAAAGATCTTAAAGAGTTGGAAACAATACCTAAAAAGTGCAATATTGTTCTTTGTCAGGTGATAAATGTCAATTGCTAAGGTGGATAAGTTGAAGAAATTACATATAAATTGCTATATTTTGTGTATATCATAGATAACTAAAGGAGATTTTTTTTAACCCTGCATAGAACAATGGGGAATTCTAAGTGACAGTCTCAAATACTAGGTTGCTATATTCTAGGGAAAAAAAGGACAGAAATCATTCATTAAAAACAGGCCAATAGTTCTTAAAAAACAAACCCCAATTTACTAAGTATTCATGGTCTGTTTTATACAACAATGTGAAGAGATAAGAATGATTCGATTTCATTCAATGAACACTTCCTAAGCACCTTCCTAATAAGCAAGATTCTGTAAGAGTCATAAGAAATACAAAGACAAAATGGAATAGTCCTTGGCCTCACAGAACCCACATTCTACTGGGGGATACAACAAAGAATAACAGGAGCCTAGGCTCAGAGTAGAAACCTGTCTCCCCTATTAGACAACTTCCTCAAGGCCAGGGACTGCTGTCTTTTGCCATTCTTAGTAACCCCCAGATCTTTTGGGTCTAGCACAAAGTAGTTGCTTGCTAAATTCTAAATAAATCAAAAGAAGTCTAAGCTCTCTTGTTGTACAGATGAGGAAACTGAGGTCCACAGAGATTCAATGACTTGTCCACAATCACATAGCTATTAAATGGAAAGCCAGGATTTGAACCCAAGAACTCTGATTCTACACCTAGTGCCCCTTCTACTAAATTATGCTATGTCACATACACAGGGAAGTAAACTCAAAGTAGGAAAAGTAATTTAAAGAGCAGTAACAAATGGGAGATCAATAAAGACCACACTGTTATCAAATAAACATCCAAGACATGGTGGGGGATAACATTCTCAATTCATAAATGGTGAAAGAATTTAAACTAGCAGCTCCAAAAGAATGGCAGACTACTAACAACCATATGAAAAACTGTTCACAATTACTTATAATAAAAGGAATACAAATCAAAATGACGCTGGGGCTTCACCTCCCATCCAGTAACTTGACAAAGATGACTGAAGATGGAAACTGTGTTAGCAGGGCTGTAGAAAAACAGACACATTCCTATACTGATGGTAGAACTATGAACTGGTCCAATCATTCTGGAAAACAGTTTGGAATTATGCTTAAAAAGTGACCGAAGTCCTATACATTTACATCTTTAACCTAACCACTAGTAGGTATGTGCCCCCAAGGAAGTGAAAGAAGGAAAAATATCATATACGCCAAAATATTCACGGTCACACTTTTTATGGCAGCAAAGACAAGGAAACAATTCGGGAGTAGCTAAACCAGGGGCCTTCTGCACCTGAGGACCTAGAAGTCCACATGTGGTCTCGAGGCTGCAGGTTCCCCACCCCAGAACTAAACATACTGTGACACATAAATGTAACGAAATATTACTACACAATAGAAACAATAAATATAAAGAATTCGGAGAAAGATGAGAACTATATCAGGATCAGGGCTCCAGACCCGAAAGGGGCCTCAGAGGTCATCTCCTCCAACCCCTTCATTTTACAGGTGAAGCAAGTGACACCAAGTAGGTTCAACAACTTGCCCAAGACCACACTGGCCTAAAGATCAGGTCCCATGACTTAGGAGCAGGTGTTCTTTCTACCCTATTATGCTTCAGAGTGAAGTAAGCAGAACCAGGGAAACAATGACTACAATAACACGGATGGAAGGGACAAAAAACCCACAACAGCCACACTATGCAAGAAAAACTGAGAAAATGTGCCTCTCTTCCTCTTTTACAGAAAGGGGATACCATGTGTACAGAATATTTTATATATTATATGTCATACTCAGTTGATACGTTGGTTGCTGCTTTTCCCCCTTTTTTATTCTTTGTTAGAATGATCTCTTATTTTGGGAAGGAGGGACTAGGGGGAATAGATGTATACAGAAATACAGATGATGTAAAAACAAGATAGCAATTTTTAATTTAGTAGAATGATGGGAGTTGAAAATACACTTCATCATACACAATCATCACATATAAATTTAAAGCCAAGCCACAAACACAACCCAGAGGGAAGAGAAGTCCCAGAATTATTATTTATTATTATTGTTATTATTATTAATGATGATGATAACTAGCATTTATCACTTTAAGGTCTGCAAAGGGCTTTATACATGTTAACTCATTTGATTTTTCACAACAACCCTGGGGAGAGTATTATTATCTCCTTGTTACAGATGAGGAATCTGAGTCTAAAAGAGGTCAATTGACTTGCATAGGGTCAACACAGCCTTGAAGTATTTGAGGCAGAATTTAAACTCAGGTCTTCCCAACTCTAAGTCCTTCACTCAACTCAGGCTAAATAAGTAATGATATCTTTGTACAGTACCAGCCAACATTTATGCATAAACATGTGTATAATAGATTTTGGCCTTATCATATAAATCTTATGTCACGTGACTTCTCTACTTTTTACAATCACATCACCTACTCACATTGGTGAGTAAATTGCTCACTTTTACCAAATTAAAGGAAACTAGGAGCATCATTAAGCTCTATTATCATTGGCACAAAATTATGACGGCCAAAAAGATGCTGAGTATGTGTATTAATTTTTATATTATGTAATTCAAGCAACAAATTTAATATGATGAACAACTGTACTACTGCTATTCAATGAGTGCTAAAGTGTTTTAAAACAATGCAAACCAAATTTGAAATATGCAGCCATGTCAAGAAGCTGCCAAAGTATGAGCCTCTAGCTAAACCATATGCAAATTATTTCCTTTGACCTTGCTTCTAAGCAACCACACCGTCAAAAGCTCCTGACATTCACTTGCATAGATTATTCCCAAATATTTCCATAGTTATTCTGTTTCCAGGCTTTGAAAAGTCATACTGGTTTTTGAGGGGCTTATTTAAAAGTTTCAGAATCATGTGATACAGTGCCACTTTACTTGTTCCTTAAATCGGGTGAGAGGAAATCCAAATGAACTTCCTTTCAGGGAGGCAGAATGTCACCTGTAGCATTCTCTCTACTACCCATCCTCCGGCAACTACCAAATTATCTGCTTTTTCAGCACCTATATTCCTCCCCTTTTCACAAGATTATAGACTTAGGGCTGAAAAGAAACTTATTGGTCCTTTAAGAAGAGTCTAACTACCTCACATACATTTTACAGATAGATAAACTGAGGCCCAGAGAAGTACCTTCCTCAAGGTTACATAGATAGTAAACTGCAGAATTAAAATCTGAACCCGGGTCCTCTGATTCCAAATCCAGGGGTGTTTTCACTATACTACATTTTCTGTTCATTTCTTCACTCCTCCAAAGTAAGACTTCTTCTTCCTGAAAGAGGGCCTTGCCATAGTCTCCAGGCCATGTTTTTTGGCAGAAAGGATTTGTATCCCATTTTCCAGACTGAAAAAAAAAAAAAGAAATAAAGCACTAATATAATAGAGGAGTAAGCTAAGGAGGGCCCAGTCCTTAGCACGTGCTCTAACCTGCCCTTCCTGGCGGGTTATTTAGCACATACATTGACATTCCCCGATGATTTCCAATCCAATGTGTAGAAGCTTGGAAAGCTTACTTCTGGCTGTGAGTGACTGAAAAACTAATTCTGTGTGATAACAAAGAGCTTACTAGTTGGCTGAGGAACTAGAAGGTCTAATGGCTAATAACTTGCCAGGCTGGAGCTGAGTGGGCATAGAAAAATGTGATCTGCCTTCCTAACATCCTGTTTTGCTTCTTTCCCCTACTGGTGAGTGAGGCAAAACTTCAGTGAGCTTTGGGGGTGGCGGGGGGCCCAGCTGCCCTCCCTCTTGCTGGTCACCATGTATATCCTTGGGCATATGTCACCTGCTTCCTTTGTGTTTATTCTTTCCTGATCTTAGATGAATAAGTAGACCAAGGTAGTGTAACCAAGAGAATTGAGAATGGGAGATCCACCAGAAATATGAAAGGCTAGTAGTAGAGTATATTAGAAAGGTAGTGGCCTCCAACAGAGGTAGCAAGATACAGTCCCCTAGGGCAGTGGCAGCTTTAGAGAAACTGTATGACCTCTTATAAAAGAAAAATTGCTGGCAGTGGACTTTAGGAAAAGCAAAGATTCTCAGAGCCCAGCAAAGCTACAGCTAGAGGGAACCTCATGACGGTACTAGGAAGGAAGAAAAAGACCTCAAAAGTTAGAGGTCAGGAAGTATCCCTCTTACATGTTCTCTACAACTGTGTCTGACCACCTTTGCACTCACCCCAGAGACCTGCATATACAAAGAAAAAATGTTTCCTTAACATGGGGGATATGGTGTTTGTTAAACACTGTTCTTGCTACACCTTCTTAGTAAATCTATTTTCTAAAAGCTAATGGAGTTGAACTGATTCTGAGTAATAGAGGAGCACACCACATGGGGCTCATGAGCTACAGTTCTGGAAACACCAATCCCTCAGGGCTACCCTTAGAATCCTGAACGGAGGAGTACTCAGCCTCACTGAGGACTCAGATCTCCAATGCAAATTAGAGCTGGGAGAGAGCAAACCCAGAAGGCAAAACCAGGAAAAGGAAAAGGGACAAAACTGAGGCCACTTGGGGTTGCAGTAAGCTATTTATGTTTTTTCAAGGTGCTACGCCACTGATTTTTTTTTTCCATTTCAAATAATGTGACCTTACTTTCCTCTTGCTCTTATAAATTATAAACTTTAGGATCTTATTTTGTTTACAGATGAGAAAAGTGATGCCCAGAGAGGGGAAAAGAGGAAGTGACTTCCCCAAGGTCACAGAGTGAGGCAGTAAAGAACCAAGAGGAGAAGCCAGGGCTTCTGGCCTTCAGTCCAGTGTCTCTTCCCTCTGTGGTCAGTCTGCACCTGTTGCCAAAGCATCACTTGTACCACGCTAATCCTGATCTCAACTTTTCATATGATGATGATGGTAACAGCTCACAATTATGCAGCATCTGCCCAGTTGGGTTCTCAAAGTACTTTCACAGTCATCCTTGGGTTGTGATCACTCTTTCCTGTTCCCTTCTGCTATAGCTAAACTGTTATTTTGCTCCCAAGTAGACAAATGGATTAAACCAACAATGTGGTCTTCTCCTCAATGAAGCAAAAGTAAAAAACTCTGAAACAATATGCTTCAAGGTTAGCAAGTTATATTTTTTTTAAGGAGAAAGCAGATATTTACTACACATTCAATTCAATAAAAAAATCACAAAATTAGAACCTATTTAACAGACATGTCAGCAACAAAAAAAACTCTGCTTATGCAAGAAATTATTTACAGCCAAATCACAAAAAATAAACAAAGACTTTCATCCTACCTTCTTCCACACCCTCTTCCCCCATCACAGATTTTCTCTAATCTGATTAACCAGAATAGCATCTTTGCAGCTGTTAAGGTATTGTGTATATCATTAGGATAAGACCTGCAACTAAAGCAACAACCAGTATCACTGTAATTAAGACAAACATCATCTAGCAAAAATCAAGTCAGAAACAGTAAGATTTCTTTAAAAAAAAATCAAGCCTTAAAGATGTACAGAAATAAGTCACACTGATGAAGGAGGCAGCCTTGGAATTTCCATGAACAAATGAGATGTGTCAGAAAGGTAGGGCTTGTCAGAGATAATCACCACTTCCTGTGCAGAGGGTATCTCCCGTGAGGCTAGTGAGCCACAGCAGCTGCGCTCAGACGTCCTGGGAGGCAGAGAAGGATTTGGCATCTCTTCTGAGGAGGTCAAAATGAAGTACAGGAGTCCCTCAGAAGTTAAGGGACCTGAAGCAGCATTCAGTGGCAGCCTGACTGTGCATCCCCCTAGACTCACACACTGCCCTCCCTCAGGAAGATGGCGTAACTTCCCGAGTGACTTCAAAATCTTAACTAAAAGGTTAATGAGAGAAACTGAAAAAAGTCTCATTTCCAGATTCTGATTGCTTTCACTAAGGATAGCATAGGAAAACCTGAGAAGCTGATCTTATCAGTCGAACTGTAATCTTAGACTCTGTTAACATTTAAGTAGCACTTACTCTATCTACAACATTCCCTCCTAAAAATGTAATTTGCCCAAAAGAGGGAATAGGAATGGAGTAGGGGAGAGAAGCTACAACTACAATCCACAAACCATGGAAAATGGGAAAAATTGAAGATTAGTTGCTTTCAGATTGAACATACTTTACTGGTTAGCTTGACTAGTCTGAGCTGGTATCAACCACAGTCATGCAGGTGTGATATTTTGGTTCAAAAGCTATTTTCTTCATGTAGAAGTTAATTACACGTTTGATAAAAACCTCAAGTAGTGAGCTATTCAGCCTATTTTTAAATTATTTTTTTCAGCAGGGGTTATTTTTATGAAATAATGGTCTGTTACTACAGGTATTGAACATACCAGTAGCAAAGCCTTACTCACCAATTATAATACATACTTCATTCACTGCATGTTACTTCTAAATGGCTCCAGGCTATTTAAGAATCTGTGTTTGTGGCTTCTGAAAAACCACACCCTAGAATTTTCTTTGTATGCAGTCTTATAGTATATGATGAGTTAGTCATGGCTACTGCAATTATTCCCCAAATAATCACTTTTATTTGGTATCAACTTTGGATTCAGATCTTCCAAATTTAGTTTCTTCTGGTTAGTTGAAACTTACTATTAATGCATCTTATTCCTATGCTGATAGGTACAGACTATTAAAGCAAGGATTCTTAAATTCTTTTTGCATCGTGGTCCCCTTTAGCAGTCTGGTGAGGCCTACAAACTCCTTTTCAGAAAATGTTCTTTAAAATAATAAAATACAAAGGATTACAAAGGCAACCAATTATATTGAAATAAAATTATAAAAAAAAAGTTAATAGTTCCTAAGACCCCAGGATAAGAACTCCTACCCTAAATATACTAAATAACCACAGTCTAACATTTAATAATATAACCACTAAGTAGCCTCTCTAGAAACACATAAAAATGTCAGTTTACAGTGATACTTAATTTTGCCATGATGCTTTTTGACCCAACATAATTTTCCTATGATTACTTTAATATTTTTAATATTCAAATTTTGAATTTATTCTCTTTTCAAAGAAAAGTGCATTTATAAACTTCCTTTACAAAAGGGAGACTTACTGGTCTGGGGTCAGGTACAAATTTCAATATTCTAGAACTAGCAAAGCATGAATCAATTCTGTGATTACAAGTCTTCAGGTAATGTACACTAAATTTGTATTTTTTTTATCAGTTCTATACATCAAGTTAGTATGTTTGTTTGAAATACTTGGCTTTGGAATGCATTTGTAAGTACCTCTTAATTTAATAGATGTGTTTCTGAAAAACTAAGGAAAATTTACATGTCAAATCCTATTTTCTCACTGATGTATTATAAAAATGTGTTTTCATAGAAATATTTTTATTTATGAATTGGAATAATTAAAGGATTTTCAGTCACATAAAAATATTAAATTTTTGATGAAATTATTAGAGCTACTACTAAAATAACTGTCAAATAAATCATTTTATTAAGGCTGAACATATCTTACAAAGAAACCAATACAGTATGGTAGAGCTCATCCATGAAATAACAAATTACTGCCTAAGATTATGTATAGCTAGCTATTTGTGTTGGTGTATCTTATTTTCCTGCTTTGCCTTCTTGAGAACAAGGACTAGGTCTTATTTAAACTTTTCATCTTCCTCCAGAACTTAGCAGGGTGCTCTATACACAGTAGGTGCTTATGTTTGCTGATTAATAAGTATAGAACATTTTTATCAGTCAAGCAAATTCTACTAACAGAATTTAATCCTGGTGACCTTAAAATCACTGTTCACTTTAACTTCTCTGCCACAAAATATACCATCCGGGCACATGTCAGCATGACATACTGCCCTAACAACAACAAATGTTTGTGTACATATAGTTTTAGAGTTTACAAAGAGCTTTTCCTCATAACAACCCCATGAGTTAGGTAGGGCAAACATTATTACCCTCATTTTACCAATGAGGAAATTGAGGTTCAGAAAAGTGAGGTGACATACTCATGATTGTATGTTGTTGTTTAGTTGTTTTTCAGTCATGCCCGACTCTTCGTGACCCCTCTTTGGGATTTTCTTGGCAAAAATACCAGAGTGATTTGCCATTTCCTTCTCTAGCTTATTTTATAGATGAGGAACTGAGGCAAACAAGGCTAAGTGATTTGCCCAGAGTCACACAGCTAGTAAGTGTCTGAGGCTATAGATTTGAACTCAGATCTCCCTGACTACTGACCCAGCACTCTATCCATCACACCACCTAGTAAATGGGAGAACCAAGTCTAACAGCTAGGTTTTCTGACTGCTGGCCTAGTGTTTTTCTTCTATAACGATCTGTACTACTCCTGCCTTCAAGATACTTACAATCTACCTGCGACAAGACATGTACACATGATAAGTTAAAATAAACTATAAGATGATAGGCCCCAAATGAAAGGTTCTGTAGGGCTTCAAATAGGGGAGAGATCATTGTGGGCTGGCGTCATGAGGGGTCTTGAGTTGGACAATGAGGAATGAAGGAAGAGGAAATTCCTGAAAAGCAGAGACAAGGGGTGGGGGAGAGAAGAGATGAGCATGGTATAAATAGGGGAAACTAAGGCTGAGGTGATGATAGTGGAATATGGATGAAAGGAACATAATGAACAAAGAATCAACAGAATCAGATCTCTTGAATGCAGTGAGGGGAAAAGAAGAAATTGGAAGTCAATTCCAAAGAATAGAATAAATATTTATCACATGGCTATGTCTCCAAAGTGACTAAAAGGTGACAGGGAACATTGACAGAAATGGGGAAGTTGGAAGTTGGAATGAGTTTTGAAAGGAGGTGAATTCCGAGGCAAAAGCAGAACAGAGGGACAAGGCCAAGGTCTAGAACTATAATTTCATTGATACAGGGAACTTTCAGCGGAGGAAATTCCCTCTACCACTGCAGGTCTGCACTTTTTCTGCAACTTAAGGTCTTAGAAAGTTGCCTAATGCCCTAAGAAGTGAAATGACTTAACCAGGGTGACAAAGCCAGTAAGATGTCAAAAGATGTTAAGTGAATGCAGGTCTTGCTGGCTTCAACGCCAGCCTTAACCACTACTATTTTGTGATGCTTCTATTTAAGCATAACATCCTAACGTAACAGTAAAGCAAGACTAAGAGATGTGAGAGAGAGAGAGAGAGAGAGAGAGAGAGAGAGAGAGAGAGAGAGAGAGAGAGAGAGAGAGAGAGAGAGAGAGATTTGGGATTCATCTGTATAGAGGAGATAATCAAAGCCATTAGAAAGAAAGAATTTTCTGAAGGAGAAAAATTTAGAAGAAAAAAAAAGCCAACCAATAGAGTCGAGGGTAATGAGCACTGTTAAATGATAAAAGGAACATGAAAGAAAACCTGGATGGTAGCATAATACCAAAGGGATACTTTAAGAATAAAAAGGTGGTCAACAGTGGCAAACCTGCAGAGAAATCAAGAAGAGATCACAGAACTAATGACTAGTGCCTTCTAGGGTATAATTTCAGTGGGATGGCTAGAAATCAAATCAGAGGATTAAGTATTAAACTCCCTACCACCATCACAAATTCTGACTATCAGATATCTTCATGATTTTTCTGAGTAATCAAAATGCTTGAAACAGAGGACACCTGTTGAATATTTTTTAATTTAACAAAAATGTTAAGTGAAAATTTACTAAATGAATGTGATGAAAACAAGAAACATTTGTATGTGATATTTTTGGTAACAGATTTCAATTCCTAATTACAGATGGGCCCTAATTTATGTATGTCCAACTTATGTACATTCCTTCCTCATAAGTGGCCAGCCAGGAATTTTTCCTCAGCCAAGTAGCTTATTGATGGCCACCCAGGAACACAGTATCCTTGGGATTGGCCTCCCAGTTTCTGCATACTCCACTGCTGTCTCAATTTCTGAATTGTAATCTCCACTCAAGACCTACTGTTTACCTTGGTCTAGGGTTCAGGATAGGGTCTTTGGTGGTTGAAGAGGCAAGAGAAGAGAGGTAAAGGTAAATCCCTCAAGTTCACTCCCTTCACTCTGAGTCCTTAGTTCCAGCATCAGTTCCTTAGCAGATCCTAAACCAGAGGTGGGGAATCATCGGTCTCAGGGCAACATGTGGCCCTCTAGGTCTTCAAGTGCGGCCCTTTGACTGAATCCAAATTTAACAGAACACCTGTCCTAAACCTTGCTCAACCCTCTAATCACATCTATATCCACAGTATCTTTCTTAGAAGAAATTGGAAATTCTATATTCTCTCAAAAGTCTTTACAATTACAGGATGTAGGAGGCTGAAAGTAAGTGAAATCAACACTATGGATTAATCTGTGGATTAATTATGCGCTACAAATTTTAAATCATCACTCACACTCTCTCACATACAAACACACTCACACCCCTTAAGCTACACTGTCCTGCTCTCCACTCCAGACCTCCTGCTTAAGTTATGACTCAGATGCTAAGGTTAGCCTACACCTGGGTTTTTCTCTGAAATACAGATGAATCTAACCTTGTCTTTCTCTATAGCAGGGCTTCTTTTCCTTTCCTGGCAGTCTAATGAAGCCTATGGACTCTCTCAGAATAATGATTTTTGCCTACATTCATAACTGAAGGAAAGGCTAAATTTCAATTAGAAGTTAGTGAAAATAGATATGTAATTTTTTTTTCTCATCTAAATTCAGAGGTTTACAAATCCTTAGAGTCCAGGTTAAGAACCTCAGCTATATAATGTCTAAAAGGGGGAGGGAAAGAGAAGAGTAGGGGAAGCTTAGAAATGAGACTTATAACACTTAGAAATGAAGCTTATAACATCTTATATCTTCACTGTAACTACGTACTAGCAAAAAGTCTTAGGAAAAAACCTGAAAAGCTTCTTTCAAGGACACTAGAGTTTGGACAAGCTGTATGTAATACTGTATTTTTTTTTTGCGGTGATTCAGGTAAGGAAACAAACCCTCCTTAAAAGCAACAAGCAACAGCAATAGACATCCCTGATGCTAAGGACTGATCAGTTCAGGATCAGGCCGTGTCTCCAAGTTTTACCTCCATGGAAGACTGGTCCTTCATAACTCCTCATTCCCCACACTGTGATGCTTTTCTTCCCCACCCTTACTACTTATAACCTCCTACAAAACTCTGGCCTCATCTAAGGCCCCTAACTCCAGAGCCACCACCATTGGCTCAGACCCAAAACAGCCCTCATCCCTTTCCCTGGCAGGTGCTCCAAGTCCCAGACACCACTGCTGAGGCAAAGGAGGAATGAACCACCACAAGGGAAATCTGATTCAATTCAGGGAACATCTAACATTTGATGTGTTCCTGGTTTCCCAAGTTAGAATTATGAACATTTTCCCACAGAAACATTGTTAAATGTCATTAGGTTCTGGAATACCACATTTCAGATACGTTATAAGCTAAGCGTCCGCATGGCCAATTTGGAAACTCAACATTGTTCCTATGAAGCAAAAATGGAGTACAGAAAAGCAAGAGCTTGAATGTCTGGGAAATAGCTTTGAAAATCCCTAATGAGTGGGTGGTAACTACTGGTAAACTTGACTCCAGATTTTAAGGTACTTGATTCAACATCTCCAATCTTTTCCATACACCTGTTACAATGGGAAAAGCGCAAGATTTGGGATCAGGAGACCAAACTTGGAATCTCCCTGGGTGACCTTGAACAAGTCACTTAACTTCCTTGGTTTTCACTTTTCTCATTTGTAAAATGAGAAGGTTGGACTAGACTTGATCTCTAAAGTAACTTCCAGATCCAAATACTATGGCTTTATAAGCCATGATAGGAAAAATAAGTACCACCAGCCTAGGTGACTTAAGCTAATCCTAAAAGTATACCCAATGTTCCCTGATGATAGGAAGTATTCTGGTGGCAGGTGTTAAGTCAGCCTAGAATTTAAAACTAGTAGTGTATTATAATTAACCACAAAGGAAGAGTCCACAGGAAGATAGTGAAGATCCAAAACTTGACCATCCTTACCACCTCTGCCTCCTACACTGGACAAATGACAAGGGCTGCTAAGAGAATCCAGCATTTTGAGTTCCTCAGGAGAAAAGCACTCCAAATATAAAGTAAAGCAACGGCAGATCTTTTCCTATTATCCACAAATGAATAGTTTAATGCTCTATTGTCCTTGCTACTGCTGCCTCCTACACTGGATAAATTAAGTGAATCCTACATTCTGAGTTCCTCAGGAGAAAAGTATTATGAAAATGCTAAAAGTAAAATAAAACTAGATCTTTTCCTTTTATCCACAAATGAAAAGTCCAAAGCTTGACCGTCCTTGCTACCTCTGGCTCCTACACTAAAGAAACTAGAAGGGCTGCTAAGAAAATCCAACATTCGGAGTCCCTTAGGAAAAAAAGATTCTGAATATAAAGTAGTATTGATCTGCAAGGAGCTATCTGCCACTGACAATTGTCAGACTGTTCAAGAAACTACGAGATTCAAGCTGAACGGAAGATACAGAGAAAAAATAATAAATCACTTTTTATAGAGCTTTAGGGTTTATTCAAAGAAAGCCCTTTCCTTACATCAAAGCTATGTGATGATAAATTGTGATCCCTGTTTTATAAATGAGAAAACTGAGGCATAAAAAGGTGAAATAACTTACTGTGGGCTACTCAGACAGATTGTAAATAATGGAGCAAGGACTTAAACCCAGATTTACAAACTCTAAATAACACTAGTATTGTTTCCAGTAAGACCAATGTTGTTTCATGTTGTTCCTTATCTGGGAGTTAGGGAGGGAAAGAAAGAGAAAGAGAAGAGAGAGAGAGAGAGAGAGAGAGAGAGAGAGAGAGAGAGAGAGAGAGAGAGAGGGAGGAAAGGAAGGAAGGAAGGAAGGAAGGAAGGAAGGAAGGAAGGAAGGAAGGAAGGAAGGAAGGAAGGAAGGAAGGAGGGAAGGAGGGAAGGAAGGAAGGAGAAAAAGAAAGAAGGAAGAAAAAAGAAAAGAAAATTAAGAGGGAAGGAAGGAAGGAGAGAAGGAAGGAAGAAAGGAAGGAGAAAAAGAAAGAAGGAAAGAGAAAAGAAAGAAAAAAAGAAAGAAGGACCAAAGGAATTTTCTTATTTTCTTCTTCCCTTCATCCTTGGCTAGGGATAGCAACATGGGAAAGGAGAGCTGCTGCTGAAATGATGGATTTTGGATGAAAGCAGGCCGTTAAGACTTAAAGGAGGTCCCTCTGGTGGCGTAGTCAAGTCCCTGCAGGTTGCTTTGGTGAAGCCGAGAACACCATCAGCACCTCAATGCCCCAACTCCAGGCCAATTATCTTTGCAGGAATTACCTGATTCTCAATTATATCGTGACAGTCAGCCCAAATACCATGGTGTTAGCCCTGGAAAACATCCAATGTTCCTACCAAACTGGACCTCAACACTGCCTGTGCTTTCCCACCTCTAAATCCCTCCAGGACATCACCATCCAATCTTGACCTGTCAAAATCAGACCCATTCAAGGTCCTGATCAAATGCTACTTCCTCCTTCTGCCTTTCTTGATTACACACTTACTTACACACACACACACACAGCCAAAAGTAGCTTCTGTGCAATGTTTACATTTCTTTTGTAGACTTTCTATGTTGTTTTAAGAGTTATTTGTGTACATGTCTCCTATAGCATAATATAAACTGCTTAAAGGCTTATTCATTCATAGCACCAAGCACAGTGTAGCAAATACATCCAACAAATGTTTGTTGCACTGAAATAAATTAAAACCATCACTGATACTATAAAATCATAGGGTACTCTCCAAAAAATAGGCCAGGAAAATTACCATGATGCAAGTTTCTAGGCAGTTTCCAGAAACATACAGGCCTTTGCTGCTGTATATTTCATCCTGAAAGTGCTAAAAGTACAGATGGACCAACAAACCACTGGGCAAATGCCCGGCTGCATTCTAGGGCAATTTAACATTTGGCAGGGCTTAGAGTTAGGCAGCAGTAAGGAAACCATAAGGATGCAAAAAGAAGTACAAAGTTCTCAACTTACTATTGTAGGGTCTATCAACCCCACCACCGCATAGTCAACTTCTTCCACCACTCCCTAACCCCAATCAAACCCCTGGAATTTCCTATACCCTAATATTAAATACTATTCGCGAGCTAGGTAAAAGTCCATCAATGATTAAACCTGTTATACAGCCACCAAAGAAGTATTAGTCCCTAATAGCTATACAATGAATCTCAATTTTTATGAAATGCTATTGAAAGAGAAATTGTGTGCTATATTTTTATTGTTCAAAAGTTTTATTTTTTGAAAAGTATCTGTTAAAAATTCTAAGCATCACTGAAACCAAATCAATTTCTTGATAAGAAGCTGGCACAACTACATCTATGAAAAAATATAATGGCTTTAAGTCAATAAAGTTCTTTACCTATGTACATCATTTTCAATCCATTTATGTAGATTGAAATCCATTCAAGTAGACTGAAGTCCCTGTTGTGCCATGAGAAGAACAACCCAACACATTTATCACTCCAGAGTCCCATAGAATGAATTTCTAAACATGGGCAAATGTCAAGATGCATTATCCTGGCATCCCAACCCAAATGAAGGCAGAAGTTTTTGAAGGTTGATTAATACTACAAAACTCACTCCTCTGCCTTATTCTGTTAAAAAAAATAATTATATCTCTACACCAACTAGATATAGGGAAGATTCCTCAAATCATGCTCATCGGATTAACACTAGAAATCAAATACAGGGTGTCCCAAAAGTCTTAGTGAAGACTTAAGCTACTTAAGTTTACATCTGCACTGAGACTTTTAGGACAACACATACACTGTGTAGCAAGCAGTCCCCTTCCTGTCCCTCCACCTGAGAGCTACTGATTTAGCCCGATCTTCAAAATCTCAGTGGCAAAATTTATGTGAATTTTCTAATATAAATAAAAAATGGATAATGCTTTTTTGATCAACACACCAAAGATTTCAGTCCAAATATCAGAAAGCCCACCCACAACAAAACAAATGCAATTCTTCCTGAAAGCATTAGTTTTAACATATTAATTTTAACTGCTTAACATATGGGGAAAAAAACTACACCCTGGCTCTCAACATCATTTCTTGTTTCAAATCATGTCCATGGGTATAATTCTAGAAAGCTTTCTTAAAATCACATTGAGATGGAAAATAAAATGTTCACTGTTTACAAATATTGTGCTCAGCTTAAAGGATCCATTAAGGACTACCCTCTATGTCAGGTGTGACTTTATACCACCAATCCTGTGGTGGGGTAAAGTAAGTTAAAAAGCAGCCTCTATTAACACACATAAAATGCCTATTTTCTCACAAATACGACTAGTACTTGAATCAGTATAAATATGGGTGGCATTATTTTAGCAAGTGATGAGAAAGGTAAAAGTATCATTATTGCCATTAATATTATTAATAATGCTTAACAACTTTCCAACTAATGGAAATTATTTATATGGCATTTAACTGGGGCTCAGCGGAAGCCTTGTGCGTAAAAGTCAAGAAATTACATTGACACCCAAGTTAATGCCAGTGCTGGGCATTAAATGATATAAAATATTTATTTCCAACATATTATCAGCAATCCCAAAGCATCCAACCACTTAATAAGTTTGGGGCTGCTTGTCTTTTTGGAGTAAGTCTATAATCTAAAAGGAACAAAATGACTTCACTTTATAGACCTTGAGAACAGCAGAGTCTTTCAGATCTGAGGGAAGCTTGCTTTTAACAAGTAACACATTTATGAAAGAGGAGAAAAGTTGTTTCTCTGCTGCTAAAATACCCTTTTACTCAAACTGAAAAAGCACTAGATGTAATCTTACTTCTACCAACTGACTTTGATGACACCTGAAAGGTTTAGTCATTTGAAAATGATGGCCTATCTTGAACCAACCAAAAGAACCAGTTTCTTAAAGCATCTAGTTCATAGATGATTTCCTTAATGAAAGCATCTATACATTTTCTAATTCTAGTAAAAGATTAAAATTTACATTTTATACCCCTGTTTTAATAAATGCTTTGTGAGACTAATAAGTAAATTTAAATCCCAAATAAAGTCCTACTATACCTTTATAGAATAGTACCATAACAGTTTTAAGTAGGTTGCTTGCCATTCTCAAGGTCTAAAAAGAGTGGATTAAGTACACACCGTACTTTGAATGTCAACATAATGGGCTTTTGTTTCTTTTTAATAATTCCAAATGTTTGAAACGACTACAGTGTATGACATTCAAGTAGGAGTGCTGTATGTGAATACAAAAAAAAGTATGTTATTAAATCACATCGTTTTTGGACAGTAACCCAGGTTATTTTAATTTATAATAACAGAAGCCTTTCATAACTTTCTCGTGAAAGGGTTACATATGAGGTAGTAAAATGATATAGAACACACCTTAAAGCAGTTTTTAAGGCATGTGATTATTTTTAAATCCAACACAATGAAAACTGTTAAGGAAACAAAACTAGTTACTTGAGGAAGAGTTTCAAAATAACGTTAATAGTTCGACCTTTTGGTCACACATTCATTAACTACGAGTACGACCTTTATGTAAAACAACTCTGCTATAACAATTGCCCAACAAGTCTTAGCCCTAGTTATGCTGTAAACCTCAAATGGGGGGGGGAGGCGGGGAAGAGACTCAAGAGAAAGAATTTTGAACAACTAGTGAATAACTGCTATGGTTTTCAACCAGTACGATGCCATTAGAACTGGTTGTAAAAACAGGACCGACAGGACCACAACAGAGGTTTCTGAGAGTCAACCCTTTGCTTCCTCAAAATCTGTCACCATCTATTTCAGAAGCTAGATGCAGTAGGTGAATGAATCTCATCTTAAGTCTTAAGAACAGAATAGACTAAAAACTGTTATACCCAGTCCTCTTTGGAGGAAAACTTCAGAGCAGTCTTTCATGTTTTTCAATTTATTTCTACCTGGTCCTCAAATTGTATGTAACAGAAAGGTCCCTGACACCGTACTTCAGTGATGTATAGCCCAAGGTGAATTAAATTCAAACCTCAGTTCCTAATTAAAAGATGTATGCGTGAGGCCAGGGCAAATCGGGAAGCCTTTCCATTCACAGGTCTCCTATCTTTCCCTACCAATGCAATTACAGGCCCGAAGACTGCATTTAACCCAAAAGGGTTTGTTAAATTTCGGGAAAAGGCACTGCCCCTTTAAAAGTGCTGGCTTTCTTAGCTCAGTCCCTCTCCAGGCAACCATCCCTGAGGTCCCCTCCCTCTCACCCCACCCCCTCAAAGTGTCACACTTGAACTTTAACTCAGCTAAAGCAGCCCAGCGCCTGTAAACCCCGCCAGCTGTGGCCGCCCCGTTGCACGTGTCGGATGAACTATCCTGGGCTCTTTTAGCTAGTGCCCAGCCCCCTGAACCCGGGGTCACTCCTGATAAATGAAAACAAAACGAGTACTAGGTCCTCTAAGAAAACTATAAGGCCCGCACCAAACCAGTTTCCTCAAGCTTCTTTTCCTTCACCTGCTTGTCCCACTCTCCCCAAGTCCACTACGTACGTACGTGTACCCACACACACACACACACACACACGCACACAGTCACTTCACCCCTGTTTTTGCTGCCCCTCTAGGTTCCAGGAGAAATGGCATCACGGCTCAGCACCAATTTATGAACTACACATTGGAGGGACTCAGCCGGGACTTCCAGACCCTGACCCTACACTTCCCTATCAATTTTAAGGAAGGAATCATTGGATTTGGACTCCGAGGACGTGGATTCAACTCCCGGCTCTCCCCTTTTAATACCCGTGCAACTTTGAGTTTCCTCATTAGTAAAATAAGGGAGCTGGACTAGATGACCTCTAGGTCCCTTCCAGCTCCGAGTCTAAGATCCTATAACAAGGAAATGGGCCTGCTGCAGGAGTTGAGGCGCCGGGAATCAAGCCGTCTCTCCCTTTCCTGGTGCCGACCCCAGCATCCACTCCACATATATCATCACTGCAACTGTACCCGTCTTTATTCCCAAAGGATACACCTGACAGAGCCCCCCAGCCAAAACAAAACACACGCACAGACACACACTTCCTGCAAATCTCAGACCTACCTCTATACATACACCACTATAGAGTTCCCTGCAAACGAGGGCCAGACATCGGTGAAGGAAGGGCAGCCAGCTTTACAGCTGCCCCCTCGTAGGTACAAACCTACACGCCTAGCTCCCTATAGCCTCCCCCTTCTTCCCACATCCACGAGGTGGTGGTGACCACAGCAGACGCTTCTCACCCTCGTGGCTTCCCAGTGCCTTCGTCTCCCCCCTCTTCCCCAGGAGCAGACGCCCCTTCTCCCCACTCCAGGGGGTGCGGGCTCGGGCGGCCTCACCTTCCAGCCAGCAGAGCTGTTGCTGTCCCCCTTATCCTTGAAGTAGGGGACGCTCTTCACCATCCACTCGTAGATCTGGGACAGGGTGAGCCGCTTCTCGGCCGAGCTCTCGATGGCCTTGGTGATCAGGTCGGCGTAGGACAGGTTGCCCCAGGCGTTGCGGCGGGACGAGCTGCTCTTACGGGGCTGGCCGGCCAGGGGCCCCGCCGAGGCAGGGGGCACAGGCGGGTGCTGCTGGAGGGGCCCAGGCTGTTGCTGCTGCTGCAGGCAGGTGGTCTCCGGACACTGGAAGTCCGCACACAGTCCTCCCGCGGCCGCCGCCGCCGCCGCTGCAGCCGCTGCCGCCGCAGCAGCAGCCACGGCCGCCGCCGCCGCCGCCACGGGACCCGAGGGCTGCTCGAAGTCCTCGCTCTCCTCCAGGAGGCTCAGATTGCTGATGAAGTCGGAGCTGACAGCGGCCGAGGCGGCGGACGCGGCATCCCCGGGATTCCCTGCCCCGCCGCCGCCGCCGCCGCCGGAGGGGGCTGGACTGGAGGTGGCCGAAGTCGACTGGTTAAACTCCGGTCTGGGAAGGGGCCAAGTGCACGACCGAGGCCGGGGTAGTGGCTCGAAGTCCGGGTCAATCTCCACCACCTGAGGCGCTTCGGCCATGGTGACCCCCCCTCCCCTCCCCCCGGCCACAAGAGAGCGAAAAAGAGAGAAACCAGAGGAAGGGGGTGGGGGAGGGGACTTCTCCGGAGTTAAATACTGGGCTGGGGTGGGGGAGGGGGAAAGCGGGGGTGGGAAGGGGGGCAGGAGAGAAGCTGGGGTCTTGGGGGGGGGGGAAACCAGAACTTAACTTCGTGGGCTTGTTAATTAATGCCTAAGCTTCCCCCGAGTTGCGGCGGCGGCGGTGGCTTGCTGCTGCTCCGGCGGCCGCAGTGGCAATGGCAATGGCAGTGGCCGCCGGACAGCAGGTTCGATTCGGCCGGGAGCGAAAAAGGGACAGAATCCGCCGCAAAGGGGTCCAGCAAGCGAGCGCGGAAGGCGGGGGCTGTCCGGGTGCCGCGGCTGTGCCTCCACTACTTGTTCGGTCCTGCGGAGGCGGCGGCAGCAGCTGTTGCTGCTGCTGCTGCTGCTGCTGCTGCTGCTGCTCGGGCTCCTGCTGCCTGTTGAATGTGGCGGCGGCTGGCTGAGGGAGCAGCAGCAACTCACCGGCCCACACCAGACTTACGGGATCTACTACCACCACCCAGCCGCGGGGCGGTGAGTCCCGACTAGCTCCCTCCCCCGGGGCTGATTGACTGCACCGCCTCAGCCAATGGGAGCGCGCGCGCTGCTTAGGAAACGACTTGCTTGTCAATTTCGCGGGGCCAGTTTTCCTAGGGGAGGAGGCAGTGGTTTAGTTTAGGTGGGGGGTGAGGGGAGGTGGGAAGGAGGAGGTTTCCGTGGTTTCTTTTTTTTCTTTCTTTTTTTTTTGGATCATTATTTTCTGGTAATTCTCGAGTGTGTTTCTGTGAGACTCAGTGTTTTGATTTCTGTGAGGTAAACCAGCGTGGAGGCGGCGACAGTAGTTTGTTTACTACCGAGGAGAGGAGAAGCCTGGGAGGGATACGAAGACGCGGAGATGAGGAGCCTCTAGGTCGGATAGTGCAGCCGTCCCAGGGGTCCTCCCGTGCCTCTTCGTTCTTGGGTGCTGGGAAGATGAGGAACGGGGAGCAGAAGGTAGCGTGGAGAGTCATCCTGGATACGCAAACCCTACAGGAATTCTAAGCGCTTTAGTAAAACTAGTGTTGGAGGGGAAAGGGGTAGCGTAATTTCGTGAATTTCTGTCCAGTCACCTACTTTGAGACCCAAGGGGGATTTATTTTCAATGGGATATGGAAGTCAGGGCTCGCGCGCTCTCTCTCTCTCTCTCTCTCTCTCTCTCTCTCTCTCTCTCTCTCTCTCTCTCTCTTCTCCTCTCCTCTCCCCTCTCCCTCCCCCAATTTTCAGTGTGTTTGAGTGAGAGAAAGCCAGTTCGGGTTGCTGATTCCCCAATCCTCGTGACAAACCTCACTAGTGTTGACTGTGTTTCCCCCGAACACTAGACACACACACACACACACACACACACTCTACATCTCTCTCTCTCTCTCTCTCTCTCTCTTCCTCTCTCTCCCTCTCTTCCTCTCTCTCCACCCCCCTTCCTCCCTCCCTCCCTCTCTCCATTCTCTGAGCCTGTCACTTCTTCTACAACCTCCTCCACCCCTACCTCGGCCACGTGCAGAACTCCGAGACTTAGCCTTGGTGCAGAGGACTGACTGACAGGTCCATTAACCAGAGCCAGCCTCCCCTCCTCCCCCTTTCTGCTTCCCTCCCTCTCAGTGAATCCGTTCCATTTCCTCCAGGAACCCAACCACCCACCTGGCAGCTGCAACCTAAAGCAGAAACTCTGGAGGACTGACGGAGTCCTGTCAAACCTGGGGTCAGGTCGGCTCAGCCCAGTCTCTACTGCCCCTTGCACTCACCAGTTAGGAACAGGCTGAACAGAGTGACAAAAGCTAGATGGGCCTCGATCCTCTCACCTAAAAATCTGAGATTGGTCACAGAAAAGAAAGGGCAACAAGAAATCCTTGTTCCACCTACCCGGGGAGGAGGAATTCATACTTAATATGAAGTAGAACCTTTCTCTCCCCTGTTTCATTAGCAGTTGACTGAGTGGATTTCCAGCCTTGGTCTGGGAGGACACCCTTGCTTGGGAGAAAAATTTAACCTGATAGAGAAAGAAGATCAGGAAATGCCTACCAGGGGTGGGAGTTGGAAGGAGGGGTGGTAAAGAGAGCGTATTGTTATCAGCGCAAACACTACGGGAAGACCTGCTCTAATATTCAATGTTTAACCTTTCCTGGATACAGCTGGTGAGGTACGAGCGTCTTGGATTGGGAGTCAGAAGACTCCCTTAAGTCCTGGGTCCCTCTGTGACCTTGGGCAAATCACTTAACTTCTCTGGACTGTTTCCTCATCTGCAAAATGAGGGTATCGGATTCGATCATCTCTACAAGGTCTCCAGCTCTTACAGTCTAATATTCTGCTGATGTCATTTGTCTCCCAGTTAAATGGGCTAAAAAGGTTTGGGTTTGGGTTTTGTTTTTTTAAGGTGGGTAATATGGCCAAATCTCTGTGGCACGCACTATCCAGCCCCACCCCCATCCCTAAAGGGCCCCTAGGCTGTAATAAGACCTCTTGTCTTCTGGGCCAATCAAACCATGACGCTTCTCTTTCCCCCTCTCCCCAAGCAGGACTACAGGTCCAGGAAGTCCTGTAGAGGGTGAATGGGGCCAGAAGTAGAAAAGACAATGGACCTTGTGTCTCAGGGAGCAAGAGAAATAGATTTCTATTTAAGTTTTTTTTTTAAAGGAGGGGGTGTGGAAGACATTTCCTTCCAGAGAGACAGAATCACTTAACATAGAAGATGAACAGCTCTGTTGGGTTTTTTTTTCCCTTAATATCTTGTCTAAATTGACAGCTGCCAATTCTAGACAATCTCCTTTCTTCCCACAAACAATTATAAAACTAGTAAAGGGTTAGAATGTTATGGCTGTTTTTGCAGAAGCAAAAAAGAAAGACAAAAATAAAAATCTCATATCCATCCCTTCATTTCCATTTCAATTGCCTTCACCCTAGTGGAGACCCACATCACCTCATACTTATATTATTTACAATAGCTGCCTACTGATTTCACTTATCTTGATCTCTTCCTATTCCAAGTCATTCTCTTGATGTATGCCAGACTAAGATACCACTTTCATGTATCATTCCATCTACAAGAACTGCTTCGTTGAATATATTGAATCTAAATTTCTCTGCCTGACTTTCAAGCCCCTCCACAATCTGGGTCTGTCCTATCTGTCCAATTTTATTTTCATGTTATTTTATCTATCCAATTTACTCCTTAACATAAACTCCTCATTTTAGGATGACTGGACCATTCAAAGATTCTCCTTTGAATAATACTAATTCTTGCCTCCTTGTCACTTTGTGTTTGGTTTCTTGCCCCTACCTGAAATGAACTTCTCCTTCTTTCCACCTTTCCAATTTGTACCTATTCTTTGAGGCCTACATCAAGACTCAGGAAGACTTCCTGAAAACTCTAGCCCATGGTGACCTCTCTTCCCTTTGAACTCATGGCCCTGATTTCCTGTTCCACTGCCTGTCATTTAGCACTTAATTATAAATAGTACTGCCTTGTGACATCACTTACACTGTTGCTTGTATTTTGCCATTTAATTGTTGTATACATTACATTTTCGTACTGGTACACCTTATTTCCCCAACTGCTCTATAGAATCCTTAAGTGCAGATATTGAGTATGGTACTTCTTTGTAGCATCCCACAGTGTATTGAATATACTTAGTACTCAAGTAGTGTTGGTA
This sequence comes from Phascolarctos cinereus, assembly GCF_003287225.1. NCBI lineage: Eukaryota > Metazoa > Chordata > Mammalia > Diprotodontia > Phascolarctidae > Phascolarctos > Phascolarctos cinereus. The sequence continues at coordinate 342,123,235 of NW_027556098.1, read as the reverse complement.
GAAAATAAGCAAGGTTCAAGGAAGAATTATAGTAAAATATATTAATTTGTTACTTCTCTGGGAGTAAGTTGGCAGGTAGTGTTAAGGATAAGAAAGATTTTCAATGAAACATTTAAAATATGCAGAAGAAAACATAAGGAAGTTCAAGGGAATGCAATCAGCACAGTTTCGTTACTCAGGTTTAATCTAACATACACCTAAAATACTAGGTGATAATCAACAAATTTACATACAATACTGGTTTTTTCATTCATTGCACATTGAAATGCTCATGTGTGTAATTTGTTAATAATATAAAATTGAAAAAAAATTAAAGTCAAACACCAGTTCTCAAAATTCTTATGCCAAGTACTTCTGAGATGCTGTGACCCAACCCCCAACAGGCATGTGAAAATGCTTTGGTATTTAATAACATTTCACATTTTGTCTGCTTCAGATTTTTTCACTTACTCCTCTACCCCTTAGAAATGAAGGCCTATGGAAAGTACAATAGATTGGGAGCCAGAAGATCCAGGGAATAGTCTCTATTCTATCACTTACAAATTGTATTTGTTGTTTTTCAGTTGTGTCCATCTTCGTGGCTCCATTTGGGTTTTCTTAGCAAAGATGCTGGAATGGTTTGCCATTTCCTTCTCTAGCTCATTTTATAGGTGAGGAAACTGAGACAAACAGAGTTAAGTGACTTGCCCAGGGTCACAGAGTTAGTAAACGTCTAAGGCCAGATCTGAACGTGGAGTCTTCCTGACTCCAAGCCTGACACTCTATCCACTTGACCAACTAACTGCTCCTACTAGTTGTATAGCCTAGAGCAAACTACATAACCTCTACATAATAAAATTAGATCAACTTGCTTTAATTTTTAAAATACTGCCAGATCTTTTTTTCCCCTGTTCAGGGAGGAAGCTGAAGACAGTCTCTAGGTTCTAGTCTATCCCTGAATCTGTGTTACAACTGAAGAGTTCATTCAAATCAATAAATATTTACCAAGCCCCTACCATATCCAGGATATTATACTAGATGCTGGGGAAAATGCAAAGCTTAGAGAAAATTTAAATAGATATTCATCTCATTCAAGTTATTAATTGAAAATTTCCTGTAATGCCCCACCCCCTGCATCCAAGGGGGCCCTTGTTTTGCTTTTCCTGAATATTAGAAGAGTTCCTGTCACTTCACTTCAGAATTATAGTGAGGGTGAGTTCCCCTACCTTGGTTACCAATGCTCAAAAAAAACCAAACCTGAAATTCTCTTGGAGAAGGGCAAAACCATAATCCACTTGTCGCACACATTCTCATCACCACCATCATCATCATCCTCCCTTAGTGTGGGAATAGTATGCCTTTGAATACATATGCATAGTGCCACTATGGGGTACCAAGTAACCCAAGACATTGCACCTGCAGTTGGCCCAGTAAATCCAAGTCCACTCCAATTACTGTCTTCATAACTAGGCATATGGATGAACAAACAAGGTTTTCAAGGAAACGTTACCTACAAGTGCTCCAAGGCCTCTGGCCTGATCAAGAGGTAGCTTGGTGTAGTAGATGGTACTTTGTATTTGAAGTTAGGAAGGTCCTGGTTTTGAATCCTGCCTCTGACATTAACTAGCAGTGTGACCAACAGGCACCTCACTTAAACCTTCCATTTAATTATCAGTAAAGTGGAGAAGAATTAAACTAATAAATATGCCTCACAGTACTAATGCAAGGCTCAAATGCAATAATGTATGCAAAATGATTTACAACCCTTTGAAGAAGTCATTGTGTCAAGAGGAAAGTCTCCTGGTCTTGACTCTGCTATCAGTTCACTGTGAGGTTGGGCAAATCATTTATCCACACAGGTTCTCATTTTCTGCATCTATCCATTGGAGTTAAACTAAAATCTTACTTCTCCACCACCCCACCTTCTGAGTGTGAGATCAGCTAGGCAATCTCATTTTGCACAAAGCTGGCCCTACATCTTCTCCTCTTACACATCTCTAGGGAGCTTTGCTAGTTTTCTTCCAATATAGAAGTTTGATTTGGGTTGATCTTTTAAAAGAGCCTGGCAAAGACAATGTATGACCCCATTGTCACCCCATTACTATTAAGAGACAATTTCTGGGAGTTCTCTACCTCTTACATCATGTCTCAGCTAAAGGGCTTTCTTCTTTTTCCTTCCTTCTATATGAGGATTGGCCTTAGGCAAAAGTGTGAAATAAGGAAAGCTTGTTTTATGTGTGTTCCCATATGCCCCATCCTGGGCCAGGTGCCCAGTACCTTCCTCTGACTCTCTCTTCATCCAGTCATTCAACAAACATTTCTAAAGTTACTCTTAGGGAGAATGTACTCTTCTAGGTGCTAAAGAAATTCAAAAATAAACAAGATATAGTCCTTCTCTTCAAGCTTGCCATCTGGTGGGGTGGATAACCTCCTTCTATGGATTAGCTCCTACATAATGAGGAGCCATTTCTGAGTTATACAAATATGGTTATTTATAACATTATAATTTTGTAAAAGAACCTCCTAATAAAAGTAGATCTTGTTTTAATTTTTAAGCTGTTGCCAAATCTTTTTTTTCCCAAATTTTCTAGAATTCAGCACAATGAGTTTTGACTTAAAATCTAATTTCCTAAATTTCTATTTCAATGAATTTAATCAGAAGAGCTAAGCAACTTCGCTCCCAATAAGATTCACTAAAAATAAAGTAAGTAGGCCTAAGGAGAAGAAATTATCATAGAGTTAGAGCTGGAAATAACCACAGATTATTTAGTCCAGCTCCTTTTTTTTTTTAACATGAGGAAAGTGAGACCCAAAGACATCAAATTATTTTGTCCAAGATCACAGAGCCAGTATTTGAACCAACTACTCTGATTTGAGTTCCAAGACCCGTTTCATTGCACTAAAGTCTCTGTAGAGACTAGATGTGGGAATGAAAAAAGCAAGATATGAAAAGAATTATCTGCTTGTTGAAGAAAAAAATGTTGAAATATTTTTTTTCTTGTATACTAAAGCATTTAAAACTGTATCAACCAGTTTTTTAAAGGGATTTATTGCCAATACATCTCTTATGTATTACTTAGAGTCTCTTTTAAAGCTCATAAATTCTTTTCACTTATTAGTCAGCTTGGATTAACCAGTATGTGTGGCCAAACTAGAATAGAAAGAAGAAAAAGTTTCAATCAGGTACAGGCAATTATAAAGAAAAAGACCCTAGATGATCCCACTTCCCCACCACATTGGCATCTTTTTCAAACCTAGTTTTCTGTGTGACAGCTACATCATGAAAGGCAGAAAGACCACGGTGTCATTTCAGTTGATCACTCTACAGAAACTCTTCTTCATCTCCCCCTGAGCACTAGCACATTGAACTCTGGATCAAATTTTCATAAGGGAGTTGCCAGATAAATTTTATTTTACATTAGATAGCCCAAATGGGTTGTGTTAAAATTCAAATCACTACATTAAAAAAAAGTTTTAATGTTTCTTTTTCAACTGTAGCATAATAATCCCAAATTTCAATGTTTCTTCCCCATTGCTCCCCAATAGAGTTGGCTATCCGTTTTCTTTGGAGATGCCATTAACAACCCAAAGCAACTTTTGCTTGGGTCCCCATTTTAAATATATATTGTCTCATTGAACCTCCCAGCAACCCAGTAAGGTAGGTGCTGTTATTATCTCCATTTTGCAGATGAGGAAACTGGAGCTGAAAAATGTTAAAGGACTTACCCAACATATGACGTAGCTCAGTTCCAGCTACCAGGTGAGAAATGAAGAGCCGAGAGATCAAGGAACATCCAGTACCTTGAACTACAGATGGGTGAATGAATGGTAACAGTGGGAAGTGAGACTGGAAAGGTCATAACAACTCACATTTTCATAGCATATTAAAGTTTATAAAGCCCTTTCCTTGGCCACCCTCTGAAATGAAAGTGGTTATTCACATTTTATAGATGAGAAAGTTGGAATTTACTGATGATCACACAAGCGGCCAAAGCAATATATGGGAACCTCAGTCTCCTGACTCAAAGTCTAGCACTCTGTCCAGTCCATTAGCTTTGTAGCCAGGTGGTACAGTGGATAGAACACCGCTGCTGGAGTCAGGAAGATATAAGTTCAAATCAGTCTCCAACACTACCTGTGTGATCCTAGGAAATTTTTTAGTTCCCTCAGTTTCCTCATCTGTGAAATTTGCCTCTATTTGCCTCAGTTTCCTCATCTGTAAAATGAAGAGAATAATAGCACCTACCTTCTAAGGTTATTGTGAGGATCAAAGGAGTTAATAATTGTAAAGTGCTTAGCACAGAGTAAGCCTATATAAATGTTAACTATTATTATGTTAGAGATAGGCTATGAAGGCCTTTTGCTTCCAGGCTAAGTAGTTTGTCTTTTATCCTAGTGGCAGAAACTCTTAGGTTCTCCCCCTCCCAGATTGATTCTTTTGTGAAGTCAAAGTAGGCCATCTTTTGCCTCAATTCTTACCTCAATTTTGCCCTTAACTACTGAATGGGTGTTGCCTCAGGCAAAGTGGGACCTGCTTCTCTGAGTAAAGACATTAGCTTAAAAAAGGCATCTGGGATCATCTCCAGTTGTCCTGACCTATGTCTTGACACTGGAATCCTATGACTCTGGAGGAGAGAGTGAAGTTGATGACTTTGCACAACACTGCCTCACTTAAATCCAACTCACTTGCAAGTCAAGACATCACCCTCCTAATGTCTTTGGTCCTCTCGAAGAATGAAGAGCAAACAACAATAGGGAGGCACTGAAGATTTTTGAGCAAGGAGTAAAATGGTGTGTCTGAAGACATTTTTGTGGGTCAGCTAGAGAAGCCTGTGGACCTGACAAGAGCTGTCATCCCATCAATCTTATGTGCTGTCTGGCCCAGCAGAATTTCGCTCCTGGCTATCATACCATAAGAGTTGTAATATGTTCCTGTGTAAGAAATAGACACCTTTAATAGTGGCAAGGATAGCTGAGATATGGAACTTGAGTGATGGATTAGCAAAGCCAAGCTTCATGTGGACAGGAGAAGGACCAAAACTACTCCACCTTGGAGCAAAGAAGTAGAGCCCAAAGGGAGAAAGAGAAATTGGTAGGCTGCCCCAGACCCAGGGGATATTGGGAAGGCCAGAATCTATGAACAATGAGGCATAGAGTCTTAATAGAGAAGAACAAACCCAAAGCGCAGCCTTCACTGGTCCTGGGAGTTAGGTGGACTCTATAGAAGCAGGAATCAACTCTAACTGCCTTGAGTTCTTTCCCTACTTGGGTTCATCTGTAGAGGCTCTTGGGAGAGATGGGTTTCATCGTAAGAGAAAGGTTTCTTGACTGTCCATATAGGTTCAAGGCTCAGTCTTTTCTGTAATTCTTGTTGTATGTTCCAGGCCTTGTTAGCCCAGAATGCTTCTGAAATTGAATACTTCCTCACCAGAGCTAGAAATGAGTCAAATTCACATGTTCCCAGGACCAAGGCCTCAATCCTGGGGAGGAGACAAAATTTCCCATCCTGTTATTTTCTGTAGGATACTCTCAAGGTTGAATTCTGGTCTCCATGTGTCATAAAAGAGAGGTCCAGGAGCCTGAATTAACATACAGGTTACAGTAGTTACCCACTTTGAGAGGGTGTGATGACCACTTTTTAACATAAAAAAATTGTTAGATTCCCGCCTGAAAGTAAATTAATATTAATTGATTGAGAAAAAATAGATAACAAAACTGTTATAAACCAAGTACTACTTTAAAGTTAATGTGTATTTTCTTAACTATGAGAGTGAACAGGAACATGGGGAATAGTATGATAGCTAGCTATGGAGTCAGGAAGAACTAGGTTCAAGTGCTACTTAGGACAGAAAATAACTCAACAATCCTGATCAAATCACTGAACTTCTTAATGCCTGAGATGGCTCTTTAAGGCTCTTAATGCCTGAGGTGGCTCTTTAAGTTGCAGATCTATATCACTGGAGTTTCCAAAATGATGAAATCATAAGTCTGTACTTACATACATACACACACATACACACACAAATGCATGTACATATGGGAAAATAATAATACATATATGCATGAAGATTTTTTTTCAGTCAGTCTACAGAAGATATATGTTTTCTTATTTATTATGGGTAGTTATACTGCATGATTTGACTTAGGTAATGATATAAAATATTTGCCATATAATTGGATTCATGGACAGCTTACAATAATTGCATGGCCTCCCAAGGTTTGCTGGGCCAACAAATTGGGAAATGCTTGTCCGTGTATCTTTGTGGCTAAAAATCCTTATTTTAGCCGTAACAACCCTCTTTAAAGACAACTCGACCCAGACTACTCTGACCACTGATATTAGGCTCATACTCAAAGGCTTCACAGACTGTGAGGACCAGGCAGCATCTGAAGTCTACTGACAAACTCTTCATTCAAGAAGTCACAGTCATCATTGCCTCAGGGTGATATGTCAGAGTGGGCCTTAAGTAGAAAGCAGTCTTAAAGAATTCTCCTGGGCCCCAAATGACACTGTTAGAGTTTTTATTTTCATTCCCACTCCAGCCCTTTAGGGACTTATACTCTTCACACATAGAACACAAAATCTTCTTGGTGCTACCTACAGACCAGAGTCTTGTATTCATGGCAGAAACACAATGTGTTTTTAGCATTTTATTTCTGTTCCATGTCACATTAAAAAACCCTTAACATGCTTCCCCAAAGGGAGGACATATGCATCCTCCAAGAAAATGCAGTATACAGATGGCAGCCCATTTTTGGCAACAGGGAAGTTCGACAAGACATTTCAGTTATTTACTTGGAAAATGAATATGCAAGTTAGGCAGGGAGAATTAATTGCTACTTTATAGTATTTAAGAAGGATTATATTTTTAAAAAATCAAACTGCTCTCTTCCCATAAGACAAAGGTTCTTTACCTGGGGTCCATGAACTTTTTTTTTTAATATGTTGATAACTATATTTCAATATAATTGGTTTCCTTCGTAATTCTCTGTGTTTCATTTAATTCATAGTTCTGAAAACAAGTACGTGGGCTTCCCCAAACTACCAAAGGGATCCAGGACACAAAGACAGGTTAAGAACACCCACCATAGGACACTTTAATGCTGCTATTGGAAACTAGGCCTTCTAAGTGATTATTTAAAAAAAAAAAAAAAGAACCACAAAGGCCGATGGCAAACGTGAACTAAAAGGCACTGTGAGGAAGCTTCTAAAAATTCACATCATCCTCACCAAGTATTTTTGCTTGTCATTTGTTGATAGAAATCAATAGTGAGAGGTAGTAAGCATGTAGCTACATCTGTTTTCAATATGACATGTGTCGCCTCTGACTGTTTCAGGGATGGTGTAAAAGCAGGAGGTAAGAGTTTATCAAATTTCAGATTTGGCTGACTCAGACAGCCCACCCATATGTAAAGTCTTACAGACCAGAAAGAAAACAGAGAATGAAAAGAAAGTATATTTTTCCAGAAGATCATATTTCTCTATTTTGTTGTAAATACAGTGATTAAAATACCCTGTAACACTACATATTCTAAGTTTCAACATTAAAAAGGGGCAATTTTTCATTTGTTTATTACTGATATGTTGCTAGAGGGGAAATTAGCTTGCTTCACATGCTGTCATGTGTACCTTAAATTAAGTTTATGTTTGAATAACAAACTGAAAGCAGAGAATTTGACAGTAATATTGCATTTCAGGAGCAGATTTAAACAAGACAGCCTCTTTATCACTGACCAAGACTGAGCCTGATGACAATTTTTACTTTTCTGTTTTCTTGCCAAAATGTTTTTTTCATTTTAAAGAGAGAATTATTTTCTCCCCAACTTCAAAATAAGTGTACAAAAGTGCTATATTTATATGTGTATTTTTCACTGTACCAGGAAAATTTCCTGAGACCTAGAACTCTCTCACAGGGGGCTCTTTGGGTAATAATAGCTGGCATGTTATATGCCCTTAAGGTCAGCAAGGTACTTTATAAATATTATATCATTTTATCCTTACAACAACCCTGGGAGGTTAGTGCTATTATTATCCCCATTTTCCAGATGAGGAAACAAAGGCCAAGGACAGGCTGAAGCCAGTGGCTTCAAGGTTCCCCACCCCTGGCCAAGGAGAAGTCCCATGACTTGTCTAGTGTCACACTGTTATTAAATGTCTGTGGCTAGATATGAATTCAGGTCTTCTGGACTTCAGGTCCAGGGTAATTTGAAGATTCACATTTTATTCTAAAACAATTCTAGATATCCAAATGTTGATTATTGGTCAGTACCAAGGACAACTAGGTGGCACAGTGGATGTAGTGCTCGGCCTGACTTCAGGAAATCTCACCTTCCTGAGTTGAAATCTGGCCTCACATACCTACTAGCTAGCTGTGTGACCCTGAGCAAGTCATTTAACCCTGTTTGCCTCAGTTTCCTCCTCCGTAAAATGATCTGGAGAAGGAAATAGAAAAAAGCACACCAGTATCTTTGCCAAGAAAACCCCAAATGGGGTCTAGAAGAGTAGGACACAACTGAGCAACAGCAACTGTGGATCAATCAGTTTCTGTGCATGGAAAGAATCCTAGAGAGAGAAAAACAAATAAGAGAGTTAGAAATGCTTTGCCTTTCAATAACACTACTGGCGTAGAAGATTTCAAAGTATTCATATTTGCTCCCCCAAACAGGCAAGCCTCTTGGACAGTGTACATGAAAATTTCTGCATGTATAACAAAAGAAGCCAGCCTTTCAAAAATGTAGGTGTGGCTGCAACTGTTTCCAAACCCCAGGCTATCAGTTGAGTCTCAAAAGGCAGGTTATCTAGCCCAACTCAACAGCACCCATCTCGAGCCAACATCCCACTCAAAAGAGAATCTTAAATTTGTTGCTAAAAGTCTTTCATGCTTTCAGTATCAAACAAAGGCTTGGGGTTAGGGTTAGATGGGAACCATTAAATGTGTACTCTACAATTCAAATAGTAAGGCTTATTCCAAGAATACTTAATCCCAGCACTAGTAGGATCATAAAATCTCATTGCTGGAAGGGTATCATAGAGGGAACCTCGTTCTATCTCTCACTCAAATCAAGACTCCTTTCTACATAATGCCATGAAAACTGTTAACTCTCCTTAATGAAGGGATGGTCCAAATCATAATGCTGGTCTCATTCCAGGAACAAATAAAATAAAAATGTCTAATGTTCCCTTCTCTTTTAAATTCTAAATCTAAGAGAAATAAGAAATTTCATGATGAAAAAATAAGTTCAAAACCTTATTTAAAATCCTTTAAAGGAAACTTCGAAAAGATATTTTCGAAGCAGGTATTTTAGTTTGCTTTAGTCAAGTTAGGAAATTCATGAAATGGAAGGATAACTGTGGTTTTATATTATTCCAGACTTGTCACAGAAGTTTTAAAACCGTAAGAGAACTTACTTCCTTCTGGCTCTGTATTTCTCAAACTAATCTGGACTTGGTGACATTTTGGGGATGTTGAAACATTATTCTGGGAGGCTGGTGCCTGGGTTGGAAGCATGAAATACCTCTAAGATAAAGGGCTGGGTCTTGAAGCAATATTGAAGAAATTTAGCCTCTTTTCATGCTGAAAAATTACCACTTCTAATAAAAATTTTTGATACATACACAATTTCATATTTAATGTTATAGAGTAGAAAAAAAATTGCTACCACCAAAACAATCATAAGGAATCCCTACTAATCACGAAAGAACCCCAGTGTTTTGCATAACATAACTTGTTAAATGTTGATTTAATTAAACCTCATTTTACTGTTAAGGGAAACTGAGACCCAAAGAGGTTCAAGAGCTTGCTAAGGTCAAATATTTATTTAGTGACTTGCAGAACTGGAACCCAGGGGCCAGCTAGGTGGCGCAGTGGGTAGAGCACTGGCCCTGAAGGCAGGAGTACCTGAGTTCAAATGCAGCCTCAGACACATAACACTTACTTACCTAGCAAAAAAAAAAAAAAAAAAAAAAAAAAAAGAACTGGAACCCAGGTCTCCTGACTCAGTGTTCCTTTCAAAACAAGTAAAATTTTAAAAATCACTTTTCATATTATAAAGCATTTTATATCCATTCTCTAATCTTAGCTAAAGCAGCCTGCCTCTCCAGGTAGCATAAATAGCCCAGCATTGCTCCATCAAGCTGTTGAAATGTATCTAGTTTTCTTCAGACTGATATCCAACCTTAAGTTGAGAGCTGGTTAATGTTCAGCGGAGGTTAATTCCATGGAGGCTGATAAAGGTGGAAACACGCTCCGGGAGCTGACAGCATGTGAATGAGTCTACCACAAGTTAAGGTTGCCTGATGAAAAATTCCCCAGCTGATGGATGGACTTCAAGCTCCCATGCATGGGTGCAGCCTTGAGTGGGACAAGTTAGATGACCTGGCTAGCTGGACTTCCTCCCCTGAAATCATGTTTTCTGTCTCTGTCCCATTCCAGTTAATTATCCAATGAACCTCAACCATATGGGATAAAATTTACCACTTTTGTTCCCCTCCCTTCTCATTCCTGAGAAAGGAAAGAGTTCTGACCACACCATGGACCTTGCCCAGACCCGTTCCTCATCCCATTCCAGAGGCCAGGCTACTTGAGGCAAAACGATTATTCAATGTAATCCCAAAATCTAAATATCTGCCAACCTTTCCCCTTTAGCTGTATAACCACCTTGTGGGTGACAAATTCTAGAATAATGAAATTGAAGATGTTTTCTTGGAGAAGTAACAAGAATGCTGAATTAGAAATCAGAGGACCTAGGTTCAAATCTCACCTTTGTAACTTACTACCTCAGGTAAATTACTTAACCTCTCCCAGTTACTTCATCTGTAAGGTCTCTTAGGGGCAGTGAATAGTGTGTTCTAGGCCTGGAGTCAGGACACCCTGAATTCAAATCCTGCCTCACACACTTACTACTCTATGATCCTGGAGAAGTCACTTAAACCTGTTTGCCTCAATTTCCTCATCTGTTCAATGAACTAGAGAAGGAAATGGCAAACTGCCATCGAAAGGAAACCCTAAATAGAGTCACAAGGGTTGGACACAACTGAAATGACTGAACAAAACAAAAAAAAAAGGGTCCTTTCCAGCTCTAAATGCATTGAACATTAGCAAGAAAGGCCAGATAATGTCGGCTATTAGTACGACCTTAATGATAATTGGTATTTATGCTACTTTAAGGTTTGCAAAGATTTTGCATATAGTACTTCATTATATCCTTATAATAACTCTGTCAGATAAGCATTACAGTACTGTAATTAGTATCCCCAATTTAGTAATGAAAAATTGGGCCTCAACAAGGTTAAGTGATTTGGTTATGGTCACTCAGTGTCAAAGGCAGGGGTCTGAACCCTAGTCTTCCTGACTCCAAATCTGGTGCTGTTTTCATTCAACCACATTGCCTGTCAAATAGCAGTAACCAAAAAAAGTACATAATTACAAAAGTTTAAAATGGAAATCAACCAAACATGTTGATATTTGATTTTATAGACACAGTCATGACAGATGCTTCACCAAAGGCTTGGGTAAACACATTAACCAGTTGAATGCTATGGCAGCCACCTAAAAGTTATGCCTCTCTCTGGCTCCTAGGAAAATAACATTGGGTGCATGAGCCACTTCTAGTTTGAAAGAACAGGAGAGTTAAATGTTCGTGCAAGCAAAATGTTTAACACAATGGTTTTCTTACCAAAGCTAGGCATTGTAGATAACACTGTTTTATCAAATATATAGTAATATTGGTCCTATGTACATTACAAGTTGAAATCACTAAAAGATCACTTTTGGAAGGCCTTGCAGTCAATCTTCTGTGCATTCTGGAGTGTTATCTTAGTTATAAGTACCGCCTAGGTACATCAATGAGGTGTTATAAGGATTAAGGCAATGTTTACAAAGTGCTTTGAGACTAGGATGAAAGGTTTGTACTTTGACATCAGTACAATTTCGTGGGTTGGTGTTTGCTGCTGTTTGAATTCTAACTTGGGTGAATGCATTATTTCCAAATCTCAGGCATTTGTTTCTAATCAGTTTATAGGTGACTCATTTTTAGGCTATAGAATAGCTTCCCACCTTAAGTAACCACCTCAGTTACCTAAACTCTAATACTCCTGTGTGTATTGAGGGGGTAATCTATGTACTACTAATAGAATTTCAGATTAATTGGGCTAGTTCCTTTTGGCCAAGTTTTTGTAGCGTTTTGCTAACAGACTATGCCATTTAGCCATGAGTATAGAAGAAGAAATAAAATGAACTGACCTAAAATAATTAAACTCTCTAATCTACTTTAAAAAAAAAAACAGCAAAATTTATATAGAATGTTAAAAGTGCTAGAACTAGGAAAGTCTTAGAAATCATTTAAACACCTGATCAATTTTACCTGATAAATCAATATCTCTGTTATAAAAGCTTATATACATATGTATATGTCTATATCTATATCTACTTTCCTATCACATTATCCTTAACAAACTCAATGAACAGTTTAAAAAAACAATTAAAAGGGAAGTTAGCTGACTCATTTCATTGTTCTCCTGGCACCTTCAATTAATAGATAATGTTATGGTCAAAGATACAAAAATATTTTAAACAACTAAACCAAAGGTCTTTGAAAACTTTAAAAAATCTACAATATACTTTAAATGTGTTAAAATGAAAATATAATTTTTAAATACATTTAATTGGAATGTGATTGTTTGTCCTTCATTCTCAAGGAAGACCATGACATCAGGAAGATGATACCATGACTTGCAAGTGAATTAGATTTTCAGCAACTTCACTTTCTCCTCCTGAGTCATCTGGGTCCTGTGGCAAGATACAGATCTGGATGGCTGCAGATGGCCCCAGCATTTATTTGGAATAGAAGCACACTGGATAGAATGATAAGCCTAGAGTTAGGAAGACCTGCATTCAAATTCAGCCTCAGACATGCCTGACCTGTGGGACTTCAGGCAAGTCATTTAACCTCTGTCTACCTCAGTTTCTGATTGTAAAATTGGGATAATAATAGCTCTTCTCTCCTACAGTAGTTGTAAGGATCGAATGAGATAATCTTTGTAAAGCATTGACACAAACAGCTTAATATGTTTTTGTCATCCATCATCCCCTCCCACTCCTGCTCCCCCTTTTGTGCTTCAAAGTTTTGTCTAAAAGAAGTTCTATGTTCAACTAAGTCCAATTTTTTTTCAAGATAGGCATTAGTGAGTATTTAGTATTTTGAAAAAAATTAAGTATTTGAGGTATCTGTGTTTATTTTCTTGTGATCTGGTAAAAAGCAACATGAAAGCCTTCTCACAATTACTGTCTTCAAAGAAAAAGAACACTATTATTTAAGCGGGAGGAGGGCATGAATATGATGTCCTGTAAGTCTTGAATTCCATACACCCCCCTCCCCAGATTGAAGTTTTTAAAAGAACATTTGTTTATTTAAGGCAAGAAGGTAGTAGATTAATTTTAATGTTCAGGTCTCAGTTAAAAGGAATTCATGTCTCCTCATGTAGACAAATTATTTCTAACGAGGCATAGCACCTGTATTATCAGATACTGTAGTTATTCCTAGATTTGTTATTCTTGGCATGTATACTACAGAATCACATGTCAATGTGTGTATGTACAAAGACTAGGATTCCATTAAAAGAGATAATGAAATGCCATAGAGTACTGTACTTTTTTTTTCACGGCCTAATTAAAATATGCAGTCAATGTAGTCATTAATGGACAAGAATTGATGACAGCCGTGGAAAATACTCAAACAAATATTCATTCTAGACATACATCATCTTTCTCTTCATAAACACACACACATATACATATGTATATAGAGAAAGAGAGAGAATATTCCCTCAACCCCCTTCAAATATGACATTCATCAACAATCAGCAAATTAACAGATTGTACCCATTTTATGTCTGCTTTCAATCTAATGGGTTTTTTAGTTAACTACTAGCAGATGTCTTCCTCCAAATCATTTCAATTCAATTAAATAGTCCGTCATTGAACACTTTCAGTGCAAGGTTCTTACAATGCACCAACAAAAGCTGACCAAAAATGATAAAACAATATTACGTTTTTGTTCCCAAAGCTAATGATCAGTATTTAAACAAAATCATCAATATCCTGAAAGTTTAATGAAAATGGTCAAATCGACTAAGTATTGAGCTGAGCTCAGAAGTGTAAATATGGTCACAACCTACCAAACACTATAATTCTTCCCAATTACTATCCTTTAACTCCCCAAGCCCATCTATCCCTCAGGTGGGATTTGTTGACCATGGAGCACATAAACCAACCTGCTGCTGGTTTTCTTCAGTATACAGGGTCTGGGGGAGCTCTTTGCATAATGGAGATTTGTTCTGTTTTCTCTCTTTCCTCCCTCTCTGGTCTAACCTTGTGTTTGTGATGCTTTCTAGTCAGCCATACCAATTCCCAAAGGTCACATGGGACTCTAAATCAAGAGCTAGAGAAGACCTCAGAGGCCATCTGCTCCAACCTCATTATTTTACATTTGAAGCATCTGAGGCCTGGAGAATTTAGGAGGCTTGTCTAAGGTCACCCAGGTTGTAAACAGCAGAGTCAGGAAAAGAACCTAGGTCATCTGACTTTAGCACTTTTCGTACCATGCCACATTGCCCATGGACCATGGGATTAATTGGGCTGTAGGGACTGAATATTTAAGGAGTCATGGATAAAAATTGCATGGTCAAGTGTTGGGTCTGCCATGTGCACGTACTTGTGATATTTTTTAAATGAACAAATATAAAGTCTAGAGTAATAATATGCCCATCACATACTTTTTGTTTTTTGGTTAGGCAATGGGGTTAAGTGACTTGCCCAGGGTCACACAGCTAATAAGTGTTATATGTCTGAGGCCAGATTTGAACTCAGGTCCTCCTGAATCCAGGGCCGGTGCTCTATCCACTGCACCACCTACCTGCCTCTGTCATGTATCTTAAAAAGCTGCTGAATTAGCTACTGTGCCAGAAGATCTTTTGATTTTAATGAGGAAGTATCCTACTGAGCCTGAGATTTCAGTGGCTCAAAGTGACTATACCTTACAGTCAAACCTCTCAGCAAGAATTAGTATCCATCTAATCCAGAAAACCATAGCATTTTTAATTGGTTTTATTTTTGTTTTCAAAATTAATTTTTTCCAATTAACAAGCATTTGTTTTCTCTCCTTCCCACCTTCCCCCAAACTGTCATTTGAGTAATATTCTTGGGTCACCAGCTCTAGTCCCAGTCACTTCCTACCATCATGGGTACCCTAGAAGATGATGCTGGCTTTACTCTTCCCCTTTTCTCCCCAACCACCAAGTTTAGGTTATTAGTCATTAACCAGAATGGCTCAGAACAGGCCAGACTAGCAGGGGCATGGGCACCGACCAGATTGCACTGCCAATCCCACACAATCACAAAAAAAAAAACAACCCCAAAACACCAATCAAATTCCTCAAGGGCACCTAGAGCCGCGGAATATTGTGCTCCACTTCCAGGAGCAATGGTACTTGACCAATCCAAGGCCTTTGAAGTCCCTGTGGGATAATCTTGCCCGTGGAAGAAAAGCTCATTCTGGACCAGTTCTGACTCAAACACAAAGGAATTAGTAATCTAGAGCTACCTTGGCCTCATGTTTGCAAATGTGTTGGCCCATATCACCCTTCAGTGGAATTAATTCAAGTTGCTTTCAACATGCCTCCTTAATGTTGTGAACAAGCTCATAAGAAACATGGTCCCCTCCTACCATTCCAGGCTTCATAAGGCTTGCTCTCCACATACTTTAAGGTCCAGTGCCATCGGCCTTCTTGCTGTTCCTTGCACAAGACACTCAATCTCCCATCTCCATGCATTTTCCACTGGCTGACTTCCATGCCTAGAATGCTTTCCCTCCTTATTACCACTTCCTGGATTCCCTGGCTTCTTTTAAATCTCAGTTAAAATTCCACTTTTTGTCTTCCTTCTGAGATTATCTCCAATTTAGTGTGTGTGTGTGTGTGTGTATACACAGAAAAAATATATCTATCCATATCTACGTAGTGATATCTCTCTATGTAAATACGCATGTATGTATGTATGTATGTATGTATCTATCTATCTATCTATATCTATCTATCTATCTATCTATCTATCTATCTATCTATCTCTTCTTTGTATATACCTGTTTGCATGGCTTCTCCCTCTTAAGACTGTGAACTCCTTGAGAGCAGGAACTGTTCTTAACTCTTTGCATGCCTAGTACTTAGCACAGGCAATAAATGAATGCTTATTGACACACTTTAAAAATGGCTTTGGAAGAGTGCTTCTAAGCCCTCCTGTTCAGCTTACTACAAATCAGCTGCTCTGGCATCCTAATTTTATCTCTTCTTGTCTTCTGTTCAGCACAGCTGAGCTGCCCTTTGGAGCTCTTTCATCATCTCTAGAGTGACAGAGTTCTGAAACTTACTTACCAAAGACCAGAACCTGCCATCTGACAGAAGACACAAGCTGAGTTCAAAGAGCTTGGGTAGGAACTTTAATTCTACAGTTGCTGTCTCCAGCAACTTTTAAACAAAATTAAAAGACAAAGGTTCAACATGCCACGGGGTCATGTTGGCTCTTCGTTTCTTTAAGGAGGACAAGGTAGATAGGGAAATACTGGGCCCGGCTTTTTTCTACCACTTCTAGTAAGAAACAAAGCCCAAGAGAAGAGACACTCGATTTACAAGAGCAGATGTTCATTTATTTCATAGCTCTGGATGTCCCTGCCAACAGATGAGCACTGCCCCCAAACAGTTCGGCATATCCAAGTAATTAAGACACCCTAAAGAACCCAGCGATGCCAAAAATGTATGCCCTTGGCCATTCTCTCACCAGCTATTTTTACGATGCCTCAAGTGGGATGGTTAGAGTAGTTCATGCCCAAACCATGATCTCTCATAGAGCTGCAATGATCTGGAATTTTTAAATGAAATTTTATGGGAGAAAATCAAACTGTAAGACAGAAAATGTGCAATTAACTTTCCACATTGGTTAGAGTCTGTGGACTCTCCATATATAATTGTCTATAGCAGTTACAAACTGTCATACAAGTAGTAGTATGAAGTTTTAATTCACTAACCGGAAAACAAGGGTATTGCCTTAACCACAGAACATTTGAGTTAAAGCCTCTGATTTTTGTGCCTCAGTTTCTTTGTCTGTAAAATGGGGTTAATGAAAATGCAACCTCAAAAGGTTGTTGTAAGGAAAGTAGTCTGTACATGTGAGTTTTTCTTATTCTCTTCTTTCCATAAAGGTGATACAAGGACCATGTTTGATTTGTAATATGGTTCTTCCGCCAGAAATACATCTCACCCAGTTATCAGTGTGTCTG
Source organism: Phascolarctos cinereus (assembly GCF_003287225.1). Lineage (NCBI taxonomy): Eukaryota > Metazoa > Chordata > Mammalia > Diprotodontia > Phascolarctidae > Phascolarctos > Phascolarctos cinereus. The sequence goes on along the minus strand of NW_027556098.1, from coordinate 342,105,928 downwards.
AATGCCTGAGACTTTTTCAGATCAATATGTACAGCAAATTAATATTTCCAGAAGAAAAAAAAATCCTCCCTCCCCCTTTGAAATAAATGGGGTTTTGTTTGGGCTTTTTTTTTTTAAACAAATTCAAAAGCAATGTTTGAGCTCCCCCTATTGGTAAAGACATTCAGTCGTATGATAAATGGTCAGCAGAAGACCCATTTAGTTGTTAGAGAAAAGAGGGTTGTCTGCTATTTCACAATTAAATATGTCCCTTAAAAGACACTCCATTTCAAATTTTTTTATATAAATCTGAAGAGTAAAACAGGTAATTCTTTAAGAACCTAACAATATTCTTTGTGTTGGATAACTAATTCTGGCATATCTAGTGTACTCAAGTCATGTTTATCCTCATAATTCTTCAGCTCCTTTTGGGATCTTCCTTCTTTGCCTCCTAGCTTCTCTGCTTTTCTTCAAGTCTAGCTAAAATCCCATAATCTGCAAGAAGCCTTTCCTGTTCTTCCTCAGTGCTAGTGGCTTCTCTCTGAGATTATCTCCAATTCAGCCTGGATACACTTTGTTTGTACATAGTAGTTTTCATGTTGTCTCCCCATTGGACTGGGAGGTCCTGGAGGGCGGGGACTATCTTTTACATTGCCTGTATCCCCAGGCTTAGTACAGCGCAGCCCACATAGTAAGCATTTAATGAATAGATGTTTGTTGTTTATTTCAGATTAGGAGAAAAATAAATTATAGGAACCAAGCAATCTGAAAAGGGCAAATTATAGCTTAGATATGGGGTGGGGAACCTGCGTCCTCGAGGCCCTCTAGGTCCTCAAATGCAGCCCTTTGACTGAATCCAAACTTCACAGAACAAATCCCCTCAATAAAAGGATTTGTTCTGTAAAACTTGGACTTAATCAAAAGGCTGCACCCAGGGACCTGACCTAGATTCTCATGGGTTACTATTTTAGTATTTTGTGGAAACAGATTTTTAAAAGAGAATTCCTATGTCTAAAAAGTGAAAATTTCCCTAGAAATTATAAACAATAGCTACTGAGTGCTAAATTACATGACTGGACCAAAGACAGATTTAAACTGGCAGGTACGAAGGGGAATGTTCAGTTGATGGGGATGGTGGTTGGGACTCGGTGAGGAGGGATAGCTATAAATTAGGTAGGTAGCAGTTGCCTTCATATGGAGAAACCCACATTTCAGTAAGTTAAACTCCACTTTAGAGCTAATGTTAATTTTTCAACTTTAATTTGTACATGGGTGTAAGGGGAAAGACGCCTCTAAACTGGGGTTAAAATTTAGATACAACAAAGGGCTGAAGAGAGTGGCTCTTCGTCGATTCTCAAGACTGAGATAAAGAACCGCAGACCAAGACAAGCTTCCGAACATTCCAACCAACTGCATGCCTGCCCTGCAGTGATTAGCCAACCCCGGGGGAGAGCAAGGGAAGACACTCATTACCCAGCCATTCTTGGGCTTCCAGCAGCAAAGCTCCCATTTCAGCAGAAAAGGTAGGTGTGGCTGTTAATGCATAGCTGGAGGGAAGTGGGGATATGGGCCATTGTCAAATGGGGGCCCTGAAATTCCTTTCACTTGCAATCTGGTGCCAAATTCATATACACTAGAATGTGAAAGAATAGCCTTACCGCTGGAAAGTACTACGAGCATTTTATATTCTTCCAATAAGTTCCCAGGAAATTTACACTAGCTCTAAAATTTTTTTTTCTAAAAGTTCTTCAAAGGTATGCTTTTCAAAAACTGCTTTCAAGCTTTCCAAATTTATCTTGTACACATTTTCCCTTATAGCGACACTGTGTACACGTACATACATACATACATACACACATACATATATGGAAACACAAGGGGAAAGGTGTGTCACATAACTTCTACTGATGCAGATTTTTTCTCCCACTTGCCTTTAATCTCTTAGGTAGGAAATGAACATTTAATAAGATATGTGCTTAAGATGTTCAAAACTTGGGAGCTTTTCAGCCTGTTCTGCCAAAATGTTAATTTTAGGCATTTTAGCTTCAGTTTTAATAACTGCCATTATCAGTCACACTGCAGAAAAAAAGTCTCCCTCCACTGACAGCTCTTCCTCCTAAAACGAAACCTGCATATTATAATGTCACAGAAAGCAAGCAAAACTAGGATCTCTCCACAAAGCAAAGAGGCACATTGGGTTTATAAACAAAGATAAGTATCAGACTTTTCAATCGCAGCTTCTTGGGTGGGGGGGGAGGGAAGAAGGGGTGCTTTATTACAATTCGAGCCATTGTAATGCAAATTATTCTCTAATAAAGGAGTAGGGAGTCACTGCTCTGCTTCAGGCCCTAGGAGAAAGAATGCTCGAGTGGTGATCATCTTAATGGAATTTCACCTCTAAACACAGTTTTGTTTATCTAGATTTCTATGAACCCAGGGCTAGGAACTCCCAGTTCTCAAAGCAAAAGCACTGTCTCCTCTTACCAGGAAAAGTTGGAGAACTTGAACACAGCAGGTACATAGCCCTTTTTAGCCTTGAGGATGCATTTAGAGAAAGACAATTAGCATAAACCAAACTGGGGACTTCCTCCTGCCCTGATAATCCCTGACTCGCTATCCCATGCTCTCTTGACCTTTGTTATTCCCTTCATCTGATTTCAACATTTTACACCCCTCTTATGCACTGATTACTTTCTAATTTAGTTATATTTAATCTCTATTCTTGTCTATTTCCCCTTATGAGAGTTGGAGGCAGGGTCTTCGTCTTCTCCAGTCTTAGTTTTTCATCTTTAAATGGCGGTGATAATGGCGCCATTTTCAGTGTGTTGTTGTAGGGATCAAATGAGTTAATATGTATAAAATGCTTTGCTTTAAGTGCTGTGTAATTGTTACTGTAGTTCAGTTGTTTTCAGTCATGTTTGACTCTTTGTGACTCCATTTGGGGTTTTCTTGGTAAGTATCCTGGAGTGGTTTGCCATTTCCTTCTCCAGCTCATTTTACAGATGGGGAAGTTGAGGCAAGCAGGGTTAAGTGACTTGCCCAGGGTCACACATCTAGGAAGTGTCCAAGAACAGATTTAAATTCAGGAAGTCTTCCTGACTTCAGGCCCAGAACTCTATCCATTTCACCACCTAGCAGCCCTATTATTATTACTGTAATTAATAAATAACGAATGATCTAATTCAACAAAACTCTCCATTGCCTGATATGTCCCTACTTCATAGGATCATACATATAAAGCTGAAAGGAACCTTGGAGATCATCTAGACCAACCCTCTCATTTTACAGATGGGGAAACTGAGACCCAGAGGGGTGAAATGATTTGCTCAAGGTGGAACACGAAGAAAATGGCAGGAAAATCCTCTGATTCCAAATCCAACCTCTTTCTGACACATCACACTGCCTTCTTCAGAGTGACATTTTAAAATTATTTTGAAAACAGTTGGGTTTTGGGGGGGGTAGGGGACAAAAAAAAGAATGTGGGTGGTCCTTGTCTATTATGCTACCAAGATGATTTTTGATAACTTGAAAAAACTTAGGCTTTTATCATCTAAATGCTAATTAAATTTCTTTACAAAGTATGAATCTGATTGAATAGCATTATACAAATTTGAGTCTCTCGAATTCCATAATGAACAAATGCTAACCAATTGTTTTCTATTACTTGATATTTCATTTTTCAAAGCAACATCTTTAGCTTCAAGCTTACTTTTTCATCAGACAATTCTATGTCAGGAGAGATAGTGTAATGGTGTGTTTTATAGTCCAGTACTACTTCACTTAATGAACAAATTAATTCCCAAATACAATAGATTTTAGACCAACAGAAAATTGTAATAAAGTGTACACCCTTTATGAACAGCTATTCTTGATATTATAATCCATGTAGAGCACTTACAAAATAAACCCCATTTCCAATACTGGATCAAGAGTTCATAATTTGTAGTAATAATAATAACAACAGCAATTAATATTTATACAGTGTTTTAAGGTTTACAAAATGTTTTCCTTGCAATAGCCTTTTGAGATTGGTAATATAAACGTTATTTTCCCCATTTCGAAGACAATCTGGCCAAGGCTGTCTTTACCTCTCCATCCTTCAGGCTACTACAGCTTTCTGGTTGGCCTCTCCCTACTACAATCCAGCAGCGAAAGGGATTTTCCTAAAATACAGGTCTGACCATGTCACCTCCAGGGGCAGTTAGGTGTAGAAATGGATAGAGGGAGTCAAGCCTGGATATCCTGGAGTCAGGAAGAGTCGTCTTCAGCTGCATTCAAATCTAGCCTCAGACATTTATTTACTAGCTGGATGGCCCTGGGTAAGTCACTTTACCCTGTTTGCCTCAGTTTCCTCATCTGTAAAATGAGCTGGAGAAGGAAATGGCAAACCACTCCAGTCTCTTTGCTAAGAAAACACCGAATGGAGTCACAAAGAGTCTGAAATCATTGAATAACAAAATGTCACTTCCCCTGCTCAACAAACCTCATTTACCTCCAGGATCAAATATGAAGTCCTCTAGCTTTCAAAGCCCTTCCCAGCATAGCCCCTTTCCAAGCTCTTACATTCTACTCCCCATCAAGCACTCCAAAATCTAGCTATCCCCAATCATGAAACTCTCTGCTTCTGCACCTCTGGTTCCTGACTTCCTAGGCTTTCTTCCAAACTCAACTCAAATGCTATCTTATGCAGGAGGGCGGTTCCTGCCCTCCCTGAGGCTAGTGCCTTTTCTCTAAGATTACTTTCCACAATCACTGTGTATTCCTATCTAGCAAGTCCTTAATTACTGACTGGTTGTCTCTTCCACCTCGAGGACAACCTTGTGTTTTGTCTTTGCATCCCCAGTACTTAATCACAGTGCCTAAAACTCTGTAAGCACCTACTAAATGTCTGTTGACCTACAGTTAAGGAAACTGGGGCACCAAAAGATTAGAATCACACATACCACCTAGTAAATGTCAGAGGTGATATTCAAACCCAGGTCTCCTGACCCGTGGTTTTTCCACTATGCCATACCACAAACATGGCCCTACGAGTAACTCCACTGAAACTAGTATCAATCAAATAAATCAAATAAACATTTATTAAGAGCCTACTATGTGCCAAGCACTGTGTTAAAACTATATGACATACTGCTACCTTCTTTGTATCTTTCAGGACTATTTTCCACATTTAATTTTTAAATTATATGTCTTTATTTTCAGAAGGTTGCTGCTAAATGGAAGGATAGTTTAGGCAAAGAAAAATTTCTCTTTGAAGTGGTGAATAAAGGAGTTGGAAAATTCAGTGTTGTCTTAGTACATAATGGGAGGGTGGAACCAAGATAACAGAGCAACAGGAAGCAGTGTTGCAGAGTTCCTCTCCACAAGTTCCTAAAAGACCTAGAAAATGCACCAGACTGAATCCTAATGGGAAAATCCAGAAAAAGGCCACAGGGAGTCCTTTGTCCATAAGAGGATGGACAAGGAGGTCTTTGGGCACTGAAGACGAGGGTCAGGCCAGGTCTTAGGGGCATACTCCAGAGCCCAGGGAGAAACTGTGCACTAGGGCAAGAGGACGTCTCAGACCCATATTAGGCCATCCCCAGGTCCACACAGGGGCACTAGGGCACAGACAAATCCTAACTGATGGTGTAGTTGACCACTATAGAGTCCCAAGTGGCAGATCCAGGGCAGACTGAGAAGGGTGCCTGTGTGCAACAGTGGAATTCTAGGGTAAAGAGGCTCTAGGCAGCAAAGACTGAGAAAGTCTATCAATGTCTTCTTCCTTTATGGTGAGGAAGTGTTAACCTTTCGATAGCTATCTTAAGGGCAATCGGTCCAATGTTTAGCACTGTACAGGTTTCAGTGAAGATGCTTTCCAGATGTGTTACAGTCCATCTTACCGTTCCAAAAGCATGCATTCAGACTTGAAACACTTCAACAGTATTAATTGCCTGAAATGTGTTCTTCTCATTCAACTTTGATTTCAGAATGTCAGTAAGTCTCTTAATGTGTTCTTAACAAGTGCATGTATTGCTGGAATAACTGAGTCACAATGATATTGACATTCTTAACTATAAATGAAATTGTAAGACATAAAGAAGTTGCTGCTAAATGGAAGGATAGTTTAGGCAAAGAAAAATTTCTCTTTGAAGTGGTGAATAAAGGAGTTGGAAAATTCAGTGTTGTCATTTTTCCAGGGGTGACAAGAAAATTTATTTCATGGGAAACCTGAGCTTCTCAGCTTGCAGTGCTCATGATATACATGGGCAAATGATCAACCACAAAGATAGTTGCAGTTCAGTGTCACACCAGAGTTTACAGATGACAGAAAAAGTAGGGAAATGCTAGAAAGAAATGTGGTTACCATAAAATTCTCCAAAACACATTAACATACTTAGTGATTTCAACGTGAGGGTGAGTGCTGAGGAGAGCAGTGAAAAATATTGGAAAGAAAGACTCAGGATTAAAAAATAAAGAAGCCAAAGGTATTTAGGTTAATTAGAAGACTCATGCCAGTATACAATTAATGTGTTGGTTTTTTTTTTAAGAAAAGAATTTGAAGAGGCTGAACAAGGCGAGGTCTAAGCATCATTTCGAAATATTCAATTGACTATATCTTAAAGACAGGAAAGAAGAGTGACTGAGGTGGGAATCATTTGGTATCTGCTGTCTTATACTTCACTCGAGCCTCAGTTTTTGACCAACACTCCAACTCCCACTCTAGGAATCTGGGCTTTGGACTGATGAGGGTTCACCTTGTGTAGCCCAACTCAGATTCACTATGCTGCTTCCTAGTCATCTTCACATCATGCCACTGCATGCATATCCTTCATCCCCTCACCCCACCCCCTTGCACCTATAGCTCTGGGAACAATGATGGAATCAAACGCTACCATTCCCGGAGAGGACATTTCAATTATTTGTACTTAGGAGCAATGAGCTGCCTTTGGAGATAGTTTGTCTGCACAGTGGATAAGAGTGCTGGGTTTGAACTCAGGAAGACCTAAGTTCGAATCCAGCTCTATGGACCTGGGCCAGTCACTTAACTTCTGTTTACCTCATTTTCTACAACTGGAAAATAGGGATGACAATAGTACCTACTCACCAGGGTTGTTGTGAAGATCAAATGAGATAATATTTGTAGAACACCTAACACGTGGTAGGCACTTCATAAATGCTTGTTTTCTACATCCCTTCCCATCATTATGTTCTTAATCCTTGTGACTTTCTTGACCAAAATTTCTCTCCCTGGCCACTAATCTCTTGAATCTTCCCCAATTATAATGTAAATTTTCTTTTTCTAAATTGGCATTATTTTTATCTTCATCTTGTTTTTTGTATTTGTATCCCCAATGCTTAGCACAGTGCCTGGCACACTGTAAGAACTTAAAAGCTTTTTCATTCATTCATTCATGCATGTATGCATTCATGCATTTATCCATACATTTATTACAATAGTAACAACTTCTACACAGCCTAACTGAACCGTTGATCTGAAAAATGGATAATGGATAATAGAGTCATTGATTCTAATTTCCTAGACAAGTTTCACCATTTAAAATAGTCTTCACAAAAAGCTTAGAAAATGTCTTAGCCAATAAACATTTGATCTCCTTAAGTACAACACCAATTTAGAATAAAAAGTCTTTTGGCAGATACCACTTACTGAAGATTTTAAATTGGATCATATCACATAACAATAAAAAGTAGTTGAAAGGAAATATGTCTGCAAAATTCTTGGCCTGAGACCCAACTAAGCTATAATATTCCAAGTGCATTTGTAGATCATAGGATAATAGATTTAGAGCTGTAAGCAATCTTGGGAAGTCATCTAGTTCAACTCCATCATTTTACAGATGAAGAAATTAAGACCCAGAGAGGTTGTGACTTCCCCAAAGTTGCATAGTCAGTAAATATCAAAACTAAGATTCTGAACCAGGTTGTTGGGCTTCAAATCCAGTGCTCTTTCCACTGCGCAACACTGATGAAGAGGTCTTGCAGCATTTCCATAGTGATCTATTATTATCTTTGAGAACACAGTAGCCACTACATTGGGACTCAGCCCATTATATCTGAAGTGCTTATAAGGAATGAAAAATGGTCCTTAAGAAAACTGAGAAAAGCAGCTAGCTCTAACCAAATATACATAGGCATACCTTGTTTTATTGTACTTTGCTTTACTGTAGTTCACAGATATTGATTTTTTTTTTAAAGAAATTGAAGGTCTGTGGCAACTCTGAGTCAAGCAAGTCTATTGACATTCACATTATGTCTCTGTGTCACATTTTGGTAATTCTCACAATATTTCAGGTTTTTTCATCATTATTATATCTGTTATGGTGATCTGAGATCAGTGATCTTTGATGTTTCTATTCTAATTGTTGGTGCTCCATGAACTGTGCCCACATAAGATGGCAAACAATTGATAAATACTGTGTGTACTCTGACTGCTCCACTGACCAGCTGTTCCCTCACCTCTCTCTCTCTGTCTCTCTGTCTGTCTGTCTGTCTGTCTGTCTCTCTCCCCCTTCTGGTCTCCCTATTCCTGAGATACAACAATATTGAAGAACATTATATAAACTTTGTTGGTAAAGTAGCAGCAGGGTTTGAGAGGATCAACTCCAATTTTGAAAGAAGTTCTACTATAGGTAAAATTCTATCAAACAGCATCGCATGCTACAGAGAAATCTTTCATGAAAGGAGAAGTCAATAGATGAAGCAAACTTCATTGTTGTCTTATTTTAAGAGTTGCCACAGCCACCCCAACCTTTAGTAACCACCACTGATCAGTTCAGCAGGTATCAACATCCAGGCATGACCCTTCGCCAGCAAAAAGATTATGACCCGAGGAAGACTCAGATGATGGTTAGCATTTTTTGGTAATAAACATTTTTTAATTAAAGTATGTACTTTTTTAAAAGAAATAATACCATTGCAAACTTAATATAGTATAGTATAAACACAAGCACTGGGAAACCAAAAAATTCATGTGACTGACTTTATTATGATATTCACTTTATTGTGGTGGTCTGGAATCAAACCTGCAACACCTCCAACGTATGCCTGTACAAAAGAAATATGTACAAAAGTCACATAATTTTGAAGGTATCAGGGGTGGGAAATCAATTTTCCTTCTTTTTTTTTTTTAGGCAATTGGAATTAAGTGACTTGCCCAGGGTCACACAGCTAGTAAGTATCAAGTGTTTGGTCTGTGACTAGATTTGAACTCAGGTCTTCCTGACTTCAGGGCCAGTGCTCTATCCACTGCACCACCTAGCTGCCCTAGGGAAATCAATTATCAAAGTACCTCAAGGAGTGCAATACTCCAAAAGAATGATAAAATGAAACAAAACATAGATAGAATTATTACCATTATTACCTAAAATAGGTGACCAGGAAGATACCAACAAGCCATATGCCTACTTTTCTCACCTCCATAAAATCTTTATGAGAATGTTCTATGGTCTATACACCATTGACCTTGATAAAAATGTGAGAAGGGAGCAAGAAACCTTCAAAACCTTCAAGAACAAGATTCTTCAAAACAGGCCACATCTCCACTGTCACACAACTGACCAAACTGTATAGAAGATACAAATTCCCCAGTGTTTATAGCTTGCTCACAAAAAGCACCTGACCAGGATAGCATCAGTGTGAGTAGAGAGGAGGGAATATCCAGGCATGTTTTGGTTGCAAAGCATTGCCTGGGAGAATATTGAAGTGTTCTCTTTGCAATCAGAAGTTGATTCACAGCCGCAGTGAGGAACAGGCTGCTTTGGACTTTCAGTTCCCCCAAAGTCAGGGAAAACAGTAAGGCTGCAGGCATTAGTAGCTTCTCTAACCTTCTTCTCTGTGATGCAATGAAACATCAGAGATAGGATGTGGAGCACAATTTCTTCTATATCTGCTCGTAGAAATTTATAAGTGGAGGGGCAAGAGAATTCCAGGCATGGAGTATAGCCATTGAATATATCCAGGGTCTAGATTTGAGGGCATCATTATCAAGACAGCCAGTAACAGTCTTTGGTTCAAAGGATAAGGATGTTTTAGTTGCTTTACTTGTATAATTCCAAAGTGTTTTCCAAAATGGCTCTACCATTTCACAGCTCCACCAATAATGCATTAGTGTAACTATCATCCCACAACCCCTCCAATTTTGACCATTGACATTTTTTGTCATTTTTTGCCAATTTGTAGGGTATGAAGTGAAACCTCATGGTTGTTTTGATTTGCATTTTTCTTATTATTAGTCATTTGGAATATTCTTTCATGTGGTTGTAAATGCTTTGAAATTCTTTTGAGAACTATTTATTTTTATTTATTTGGGGGGGCAAGGCAATGGGGTGAAGTGACTTGCCCAGGGTCACACAGCAAGTAAATGTTAAGTGTCTGAGGTCAGATTTGAACTCAGGTTGTCCTGAATCCAGGACTGGTGTTCTCCCATTGAGAACTGTTTATTTAAGAACTTTTGACCACCTAGCCAGTGGAGTTTGATTAATAGGGGAAGGTGGCATGTTCAGATCTGTACTCTAGGAAGTCAGTTGAAAGTTGAGTGGAGAATGGATTGGAGTGGGGAAAGACTGGAGACAGGGAAATAAACTAGCAAGCTATTGCCAGTTATGAGAAAATAAGGGCTTGAATTATGATGGTAGCAATGCAGAGCAGAGAAGAGGGCATAGATGAGAGATGTGGCAAAGGTAGAAATTACTTGGACTTGACAACTTCTTGGATATGGAAAGTGACCAAGTAAGAAGTCAAGGATGACACTTAGTTTTGAGCCTGAGCAATGGAGAGGATGGTGGTACACTTGACAGTGATAGGGGAGTTTGGAAGAAGACAATGAGTTCAGTTTGGGACATGTTGAGTTTAGAATGTCTATAGGGCATCCAGTTCAAGATGTCCAATAAGTCATTGGAGATAGGATACTAGAAGCTGAGGAAAAGGTTAAGACTAGAAAGCACATTGAAGATCATCTGAATTGTTGTTGTTAAGTCGTTTTTCAGTTCTGTCTGACTCTATGACTGCGCTTGGGATTTTCTTGGCAGAGATCCTGGAGTGGTTTGCCATTTCCTTCTCCAGGTCATTTTACAGATGAGGAAGCTGAGGTAAAGTGACTTGCCCAAAGTCACACAGCTAATAAGTATCTGGGGCCAAATTTGAACTCGTGAAGATGAATTTTTATGGTTCCAGGCCCAGTGCTCTATCCGCCGTACCACTGGAGATGATAGTTGAAACCGAGGGAGCTGATGAGATCACTGAGGGAAATTTTATATATGTATGTGTATGTGTATATGTATATGTTTATATAGATACATACATAAAATGCAAAATATATACATTCACAAAATGTATACATTTATGTTTATGAGATATGTATGTGTATATACATATATATATATATATATATATATATATATATATATATATATATATATGATGAAGACCTTCATGACAGAGCTGTTAGGGACCCCCATGAGTAGTGGCTGTGACCTGGATTAAGATCCAGCAAAAGTAAGGGCAGCTAGGTGGCACAGTGGATACAGCACTGGCCCTGGAATCAGGAGGACCTGAGTTCAAATGTGGCCTCAGACCAAACACTTGATACTTACTAGCTGTGTGACCCTGGGCAAGTCACTTAAACCCAATTGCCTATTTAAAAAAAAAGAAAAGAAAAGAAAAAAAAAGATCCAGCAAAAGAGATTTAGGAGTAGTCAAAAGGCTAGGAGAACCAGAAGAGAGCAGCATCATGAAAACCTAGATGGGGGAATATCAAAAAGATAATCAATAATGTCAAAGGCTGCAGAGAGGTCAAGAAGGAGTGAGAATTGATAAAAAACCATTAGATTTGCCAATTAAGAGATTACTGGTAACTTTGGGGAGAGCAGTTTCAGTTGGATGGTAAAGTTATAAGGCACACTGCAGAGATTTAAGAAAAGAGTGAGATGAAAGACATCAATTACATATGGTCTTCTAAAGGAGTTTAGCCACAAAAGGAGAAGAGATATAGGAAGAGAGAGAGATAGGATGATCCTAATGGGGTGGATGGATCAAGTATTTTTTGAGGATGGAGGAGACATAAGCATGTTTGTAGGCAGTAGGGAAGCAGTTGGTAAACAGGGAGTGATTGAAGATTAATGAGACTAGGAATGACAGAGGGGGGCACTCTGCTGGAGAAGACAGTATAGAATGGGATCACTTACGCAGGTACAGGGGTTTTACCTTGACAAGGAGAAGAGCCACCTCTTTATGTGAAACCAGAGTGAAGGAAGAGACAGTTGCCCAAGATATCTGAGGGCTGTGAGATGAGGAGGAGGGGACGAAGGAGCTCTTTGCTATGGCCTTAATTTTGTTTCAGCGAAATGTGAGTCAAGGTCAGCTGAGAGAGTGGTGGAGAAAAGGGTATGGGAGGTTTGGAAAAGCTACTGTGGGGAGGCAGGTAAATGAATGGGAAAAGGAATCAATTAGGGAAGGGCAAAGGGATTTCTTTCCAAAGTGAGGGCTAAGTTGATATGACGTAGCAGACCCAGTCAACAAGGTTTTGTGATTTCCTCTAGCTTTGTTCAGCAGCATGTGAGTAAGAGTGAAAATACCACATGATGGGAGTAATACAAGGCTGGGGTTTGGCAGGACAAGTTCAAAAGGATAAAAGAACAAGGTACTCTAGAGAAGAGGACAGTGTGGAGCTGAAGTGGTTCACCAAGGGTCCAAGATGAAGAAGGGAACAGAGTGTAGCAAGTACAGGGATGATGGCCTGGGGAAGAACTGAGTGGTGAGGATGATGAACAGGGTTTGGGGTTGTAGAATGTCAATAGACTATGATCAGATAAAGGAATTTCAAAGATTAAGGATGTGGGTGTTGAACACTTGTAGGTGATGACAAGATCAAGAGTATGGTCATCTCTGTGGACAGCTGTGGTGGGGTAGAAGAGTAATGTCATGGGAAATGAATAAGGTGAAGAATTTGGAGGTTAGCATGTTTGAGGGAGTATTACTATGCATTTTGAAGTCCCCTTATATAAGAGCAGTAGTTGGGAAGGAAAGAAAGACTGAGCCAGGCACTGAACTCATTAAGGAAGGAAGGAAAGGGTCCTGGAGGTCAGTTGACAACACCCATCAGAGTCTTGATTGGGTGATAAATATGGATTGAACAAACCTCAAAGGAAGAGAGGTTACTGAATGATAATGGTAGAGGGAGAGCATGGAAGTGGCAATAGGGAGCGAGAAGTAATCCAGTTGCCCCACCATGATCAATGAGAGGGGCAGAGTATGAATGAAAGTGCAAACAGTGCAGAAAACAGTAGCCAGGGAAGCTGTCATCAGGAGGGATCCAGGTCTCAATTAGTACAAGATGGAGGGAACAAGAAAGGAAAAGGTTTAAAATTAAAAGAAAGCTACTTTATTACCTATAGAGCAGGAGTTCCAGAGATCACACTGGAAAGATTGGATAGTTTAGAGTATAGGAAGTTGGAGGGATTGGGTTGAAGGGAATAAGGGAGTAGGGATGGTGAACAGAGTTTGAACAATGGCAACTGGGGAGTTCAGAATCACTGAGGTGCAGTGAGTCTGCCTGGATAGAGGCATGTTATTCATTGAGGAATGAGTTAAGGTAGGTCATCATTGTCCATAGGTGTGCATAGTTCTAGGTGCCATATTTGTGAAGGGTTATTGTTGAGCTAGAGCATATCTTGAGGAAGGAAACAGAGTGAAGGCTTGAAACCACTATATATGGATTGGTTGAAGCAATTAAGGATGTCAAACCCAGAAGAGAGGGGAAACATGATACTTAATCAAGGTATTAATAGACTGTCATATAGAGAAGGGGCAACATTTATACTATTTGTTCTCAGGGAGCAGAAGGCAGATTTCAGCTCAATATATGGAAAGACTGTCTAACATTTGAAGCTGTCCAAAATAGAATTAGCTGTCATAGGAGATGGTAATTCCTGGTCACTATAGGTTGTCAATGAGAAGCTGGATAAATATTAGTCAAGGATATCACAGAGTGAATTTATGCTTCAAGTAGGTAGGGTATGGGTATGGAGAGGTGGAGGAAAGGAGGGATGGTCCAGGAATAGAAAACTATTGAGGTTACTTCCAACTTGAAAATGCTCTATGACTTTGTAATTCATTGAATGAAACTGATTCCATAGGTGTAGGGGGAACAAGGGGTGAGGGAGGGAGGGGAAAGGTGGATAGCTAGAGCATTTCATCACTGGTACTCTTGAGATGTCAGAAGAAAGTGAGGAATGCCACCAGAACATTAAGGAGATCCTCTGAGGCCGGTGCATAGGAGGAAATAGACAAGACCCATCCAGGATGGGCAGGCATGGGTGCAGAAGGAAATCTGCATTACTGGAGGGAACTTCCAAATCAGTGGAATAAAAAATTCATTTGGTATTTGCATATACATTGTCTCCCACAATAAAATGTTAAGCTCTTTCAGGACAGGACCCGATTCATTTTTGTCTTTATATCCATAGTACCGAGTAAGGTACCTGGCACATAGTAAGGACAGGGAATAGAGCTATGTTGTCACCGGTCTAGGGACTTCCCAGGTGAGAGAGCTTTCCTTAACAATGCAGGTTGGAGGGGCAGCTAGGTGGCGCAGTGGATAGAGCTCTGGCCTTGGAGTCAGGAGAACCTGAGTCCAAATCCAGCCTGAAACACATGACACTTACTAGCTGTGTGACCCTGGGCAAGTCACTTAACCCCGATTGCCTCACTCCACCCCAAAAAAAAAGCAAAAACAAAAAAAAAATGCAGGTTGGCACTTTCTTTATAGCATCGAGTTTTAGAGAGTTACCTAGAGCAATAGTGTCAAATCAAATAGAAGGGGGGACAGGCTCTAAACTGTACATAAGGATCCTTGTGGGCCACATATTGACTGTAATGTTATCTGTGTTTTATTGCATTTCTTATTTATTTTGTTACATATTTCGCTATTACCTTTTAATCTGATTTAGGCCATGTGTTTGACCCCTCTGGCCCAGAATACTGAGAGGTTCAGTGTTGTGCCCAGGGTTACACAGCAGTATGTATTGCAGGCGGGACTGGGTCCAGGCCTTCTAGGGTAGAGGCCAGCTCTCTATCCAGTATCCTTAAGGTATCTCTCCAGAGTAGATGCCAAATAAATACTGGAGGATTGACTAATAACTTTATTTGGTGGGCAATAGGGAGTAGCTTTAGGTGTTAGAGCACAGGAATGACATCACAGCAGCTGTGCATAAGGATGAAAAGTCTGGCAGCAATGTGAGTTGTCATTTATAAAGGTAGCTTTCATGCACTTAAATGTATGGAAAATTCTGACGTTTATCCTAAAGTATTCCACTAAGCTGGGCAGCTGGGTGGTACAGTGGATAGAGTGCAAGGCCTAGAGTTAGGAAGACTCCTCTTCCTGAGGTCAAATCTGGACTCGGACACTTACTAACTGTGTGACCCTGGGCAAGTCACTTAACCCTGTTTGCCTCAGTGGCCTCATCTGTAAAATGAGCTGGAGAAGGAAATGGCAAACCACTCCAGTATCTTTGCCAAGAAAACCCCAAATAGGGTCAGGAAGAGTTGGACATGACTGAAAATGACTGAATGATTCCACTAAGCCAAACTGGCCCTAACCCCAAAATCATGCTGTTGAAACTGCCAGCACCAAAATTTGCAAGATAAAATTCTTTCCAGCTTTTATAGTGTCAGTTTGCCCAAGTCTGTCAATGTTAACCAAGTGTATGATTTATAATATAGACAAGAATTGTTTCTGTGATTTTATTGCTATGGGGATTTCCCAGGCGAGGAAAGTCATTCTAGCAATCAACGTCTTCTCTGCAATTCAGAGTCTTAAGAGAATTGCAGTAAGACATTAAGGGACTCCACGAAGGTCATACAGTGGGCATGTCAGGACAGACTTGAACCTGGTCTTCCTGGGGTCAAGACTCAGTTCTCTATCCTCTACAACAGAGGTCTCAAACACACAGACCTGTCAGAGTGCTGCCCAAACCAAATAAAAATGTTACTGGGAAATATCCAATGAAACAAATGAAAACAGAATATAGAGAATGTTAATATGTGGTTATCTATGTCAATAAGTGGCCTGCAGGGATCCTTATACACCATTTAGTGCCCCACCCTTTCCATTGGAGTTTGATGCCACTGAACCGTGTCGCACTGCTTCTCCAGATTTAAAATACTGATATAAAAATGTACTTTCACAAAAAAATAATATTCTTAATATTTAAAAAGCATAGCATTTGCCTTTTAAACTCATTTAAATCTCAGTTTCTCAAAGTAATGGGCATCAGAAAGAGGACATTTAAATGAAATCCACATAGTTTACAAACCTCATTTTGAGAAAATATGCCAATTCCCATTAAAACTTTTTTTTTCCAGTGACTGCAGCAGTAAAATTGATTGATTTGGATTCTACCTCTTTTCCTTCTCTTGATAACTCTCTTGGCAGATGTCCAGTAAAAGGCAGGCACTAGAAGCAAAAGAAGTTAGTCAATGGTTTGGGATAATCAATTTGGGGTATTTAAAGATTTAAGTGAAGGGTGGATCAAAATTTAGAACACCCAGACTCTACTCATCATTCGCTTGGTAACGAAATGATCACTTTTCTCAGTCCAAATTTTTCTACTTCTATAACCTCCACCCTGAATTCCAAATCTGTTGCTGAAGGACTAGGCTTTCTGCCTCTAGACGCTCTCACTCAGTCCATCTTGAATGCCTCAGCCAAAACTGTGTCTCACTCTGACCTCGTTCTTCTTCAATACACTTTTTAATAGTGCCGCATCTAAACATTAAACCAGGGGTGCAGAACCTGCAGCTATGAGGCCACATGTGGCCTTCTAGGTCCTTGAGTGCAACCTTCTGACTGAGTCCAAGTTTTATAGAACAAATCCTTTTATTAAGGGGATTTGTTCTGTGAAGTTTGGAATTGGCCAAAGGGCCACACGTGGCCTTGAAACCACAGGCTCCCCACCCCTCCATTAAATCTCCATTAAACCAAAGTCTAAAGTCTGTGGACTTTGTGGCCCTCTAATCTGCCCACTCTACTCAGCCCTAAGTTAACGGGAATTCCTTATGCTTCCACTTTGGAATAGATAATCACCTGTCCATCAAAGTCCTCACCTACAGTTATCAAGGCATGGAAGATTACCTTACTCTTGTTTCTATCCGTCAAAATGGCATCCCTTTCATTCTTATAGCCTGGCTGAAAGTCATTCACCACAACAAGGTCATTTCTTGACAAAATAGGATAACAAAACACATGTTCAGCCCCCAAATATGGCATATGTTTCTCCCACAAATTTGGGAATACATTTATTATATACATCTAGTTTTCACTATAAGGAATCTGCCTTTTGCAGCAATCTGTCATTCTGAAGACCTGTTAAACTTCCTAATGCGCTAATATAGAGCTCCTAGGGGGAAATTTAAAAAAAAAAAAAAGAACTTCCTTTTGCTCTGTTTGGGGGGAAGAAAAAAGAGAAGGCTGCTTAAAATAAGATATACATTTTTTTACATGCCTAATGAAGGAATTTGCTTTGTTTGACTGCATATTTGTTATAAGGACTCTATCTATTTATCTATCTATCTATTTATTATTCAATTGATATGGGGAGGTAGGAGGGGAGAAAGATAAATGCTTATGAATTTCTTTAAAAATTAGTTTTAAAAAGATACAAAATGACTGCTTATGATAGAAGTAAACAGGAATTCAGAAATAAAATTACTTGCTCTCTTCTGTTTCCCCTCCCACAGAAAAAAAATAGTATTGACCTATCCTGTGACCAAGTATTATTTTATCTGGTACTATTTTTACTAATGATAGGGAACATGTAAAAATATATAAAGCAACAGGCAGATAAACAGGTGTCATGTGGCTTTTTGGGAACTCTGTTTTGTAGAAATAAGCTACCAAGAATGGATCCTATTAATGATGGATTCGTAAAACCATAGCTTTATGAATTAAAGCTAAGGAAATGTGATACTAAAATAAATATTTCATGCTAACTTCCTTTAACGTGTCTCCTGCTGATGTAGCTCATGGAGCTGACTCTATGGTAAAGTGTGAAAACTCTAAAAATTTTCTCTAAAGCAACTAACATAGATAGATGATTCCTGTTTAAGCAATACAATGTGACCAACAAGTTGAGGAAAAGTGTGCCTTCATAGCCCTTTTAATATATTTTAAAAGTGCATTAGCTATCATTTCTAAATTGTGAACATTTAGCCTCTCTAAATGACAGCATGACCTAATGGATAGTGGACCAAAATATCTGGGTTCAAGTCCTGCCTCTGAGGCACATGAACTAGCTGACCATGAGCAAGTCACTTACCAGCTCTTACCACAGTGCTTGGCACATAGTGGATGCTTAATGAATGTTTATTGATTAATTGATTGAACTTACCCTCTTAGTGTCCTCCAGCAACTCTCTAAGAATCCAAGCTATAGAATAATTGCTGATACACACCTGTAGAGAGAATTTCCACACCATTCTTATATGATCACAGGTCCACACTCCAGAGACTCTCCTTTCTCCTTCCCTTCCCCCACATATCTCTTATTAGGATCTTAGAGGTATTAGTGTTTTCTAAGTGCACAACTGCTACCAACCTTATTTTTGCACTCTTGAACAAAATGTTAAGACATGGTTTCTTGAAGCTGGGTATCAAGGAGAGTTATAAAAGGTGCTAAAAAGCCATCAGGCTAATTTCAAGTGGCAGTAGATTTTAAAGGCTGGAAAGAAGAAAACCAGTAGGAAAGATTCCTTGCCCTTGTTAGGGAGTCCCTGACTCATTAACCATCTTCTCCATCATCTTCCCAGGCCTCTTTCTCTTCTCTTTTAGCACTTCTTTCCTCACTAGTTCTTCCTTGTCTAAGCACTCGTTTTTGAGGGAAGAGAAGCATTGAAGTGTCAGTGAAAATGACAACACAAATATAATGATGTGTCTCCTACTAACAAGTCTGCTTTACTCTGTTGGATCATGGCACCCACGTAGGTATTAGCTTAGGTTGCAAAGCAGAAATAATTTAATCATATCATAGTGATGATATGGACTTGTTATGGAAGGTTATGGACTTGTCTGAAGTCCATTTACTTCCTTGCTCCTAAATACCTGAAGCCACTAAGAACAGGGTTGCATGAAGGGAGCAAGAGGAAAAAGTTCCCCTTTCCACTTTACCATTTCACTTTCTATTTTCTACTTCAAGTCTTTTTTCTTATCTTTTCTTTCTTTCTTTCTTTCTTTTTTTAGGCCAGGATAGGAGTGGGAGAAAAGAATAAGCTAGGATATCAAAGGGTCAGGGAAGATTATCAAAAGATAAAGTTTGAAACTTTCTGGTGTATACTGATTAGATCTGGAAAAATGAAAAAGGGAGCAAGCTGTTGCTGCCAAAGAAATTCCAGAGATGTCAGGAATTGGGGATGGGAATAGCATCCTTAGGAGAGTCATCTATGCAGGGTTAGAGGTGGAGGAAAAAATAAAACAAGAATTCTATGACCTTTCCCTTCTATTTGTCACTGGGGCTTCGAGGAGGGCGTAAGGAGAAAAGTAACAGGAAGAGAAGAAAAGGTAGGAAAGACACTCTGGAATGATTTGCACCACCACAAGGCTGTGGAACAGATGGGATGTTGCCAAAGCTTCAGTGTTACTTCTCCTTACTCCTTTTTCCCCAAGGATTATTTTTTGTGGCTTGGTTTTCTCCAGATAAATGGTGGAAAACTCCAGGCCTTTTTTTTTTAGGCCCATTACTGTTTCAGAACGTGGCAGGGAGAGGCATAGAGGTGGTATGGGTCTATTTGAAATAAAAATGAGCAACCACCAAGAGCAGACTGTTCCCTCTTGCAGAATTTCATACCAGATAAGCTGTTACTAAAGCATTACCTAACCTTAATGTACCATGGGCTAATAGAGTACAAACACTTTTAATTCTAGCTTCTATTTACTCAGAAAATCACTTATCCCATGACCTTGGAAAATATGAGTACCTACTTTTTTTTGGAGCAAAAATTTTTTTTGTAAGAGGCTTCTCACCACTGCCGGTGTTATGTGCTTTTATGATAGTACATCAGCAGTCCGAAAAACAGCTGGACATTCTTCTCTCTCCAAAATATTTTCCCTTCTGCCACCCTCATCATCAGTTTCCTCATTCACAGAGATGTTAGCAGGCCAAGTAAATCATTTGGGACTACTTTTAGAAATGGCCTGGTCCCTGGGTTAAGACAGCTCAGGAGGCAGGGCAGGGTAGCCTGAGGCCTCTTAATATTTATTTTCTTAGAATAAAAACTTGACAGCTGCCATATTCACCAAATGCATACATTTGTAAAGAAATTCATTACAAAGAGAAAAGGGTTTGCTTGTCCTTTCCCCCTTTATCAAAGTTAATGCTAATTCCTGGAACAAATTCAGAAGCAATACCAAGAACTGTCTCAAAGCAAAAATCCAAGCATAGTAGAATTCTTTATAGAGACTCTTAGCTCATGACTGATTAGCTAGTCTTGGAAGTACTTGAGCACATAAGGTCAGAGTGCTAAAGGATCAGTGTTTCCAACAGTACTGTCTCAATTTCGGAACTATCTTCTCCAAAAAGAAAAATCATAAAATTCTCTTGGGGATATGATTATCATATTAGTGTTCTCACAGGCACAAGTTAGTAAAAGGCACACATTCTTCAGGAATCATAGACCAAAATTTTTCTCTCCTTTTAAAAAATGCCTGAAGTTCTCCCAGAAGGAAGTCATATAGATCCTTTCTTCTAAAATATCTCTAACTAAAATTGCCTAAAGAATTCAAGAAACAAAATGGTTTTGATTTTATGCTACCCTTTCTTCCAAGTAAAGTGAAGTTTGTGACCATTAATTTTGAAATTCTCAAATTATCTGCAGAAAAATAGTTCCCAATATCAGAAAGCCTTTCTTGGAAGATGCAGGTGAATTGGGAATTAGAGGATTTGATTTCAAATCCTGGTTTTGCCACTTATTACCTGTGTGGGCTTGGGCAAGTGATTTTCTCTCTCTGAGTCTCATCTGCACAATGAAGGAGGTGACCCATAAGGTTCCTTCCAGCTGCACTTTAGGAATAAACCATCCTCTTTCCAACCCACTCAAATAAATGGCAAGAAATACTTTCCAAAGAGGAATTCTCTGGTTGCCTTGGTCCATTAAAATATAAGTACTGCATATTTAAACCCTGTAAGGTATTGTTACTGTAGTGATTTGATCAGTATGGGTACTCTCTCCATGGAGAAAGTAACATTTCTCCTTGATTTTTCATCCGGTATTATTGTCCATGTCTTTCCATAAATCCATTATGGTTTCCCATAAATCTACAGAATGTGTTAGAGGTCTCATTGCATTCTTTCATATAGATTAGGGGAACCTGTGTACCTCTACATTCAGGCCATCCTTTTCCATTACTTTTGACTCATGAAAGTATAGGGTATTAAGGAAAGACTAGTACCTCTGGTATGAGGGCTGCTAAGTCCTTTTTGAGGCTGCTTGCCACCTGCTACACAATTCTCACCTGTGGCTCCAAGAAGCTATAGCATGTTCAGTGGCCAGACCCTGGTAAAACTATTTGGGCAAAAGGACTAAATCAAGTTGAGGGTAAATTATGGGCCTCAAACCCATTGGTGAATTAGTGGGATGTCTACACCAAGCATTCCAAGAATTCCCCAGTGGCAGAATAGGTGAATGGGAACAATTTGTTCCAATGGGCCATGAAGGTGGTGGAAGCAGGCGCTATAGAACCCAAAGCCTGGCTAGACATCAAAGATGCCAAGGTCACCACTGGTGACCACTGCATCCACAGCCATAGAGAGTCAACTTGACTTCTGTCTTGCCACCGGACTCTGAAGACTTTGGAAGAGAGAGTGAGGTCAACGACTTCACACAACTCTGCCTCACATCCAATTTATGTACAAGCTAAAAGACAGCACCTATTCCATTGTACCATTTTTATTTACCTCAAAGTCCTGTGGTGACAGGCAGGTGATGAAGCCACAGGTATAGACACACTGGCAGCTGGAGTCACAACCCTGCCCATAGATGGATCAGGACCCTATGGTCATCTTCTCATTGGACTGAAGCAGTAATGGAATTCTTGAACACGTGAACAGCCTTTTTAAAGGACTACCCTGCTCACCTACGGTCATGAGGAAGGAGCTAGAGAAGGTGCCCTAAAAATTGTCTGCTTCCCCTAACCTAACCCTGACTTGCTTAACCATGGCAGGTGGGGAATCCTACTCTGTGGTTGAAACACAAAAAAAGTACAAAAACTTCTGTGATGATTTGATTCATCATGTGCACATGCTTATGGATAACATGAAATCCAGTAGACCTGAAAGACTCTGCTTGTGAGAGAATTCTATAGGTACTGCATCCAACTGCACCCCTAAATGAAACAAGGCTGGCAAAGGAAGGCCAGTTTACTAAAGTCAGAACTAGATAGCTGTTTTTCTGGAGTGGCCACAGTGATGGGGAGCATCGTGAAGGTGGTGTAAGTTTCACAATCAAATCTAATTCAGTCAACAAGCTTGTATGCCTCACAAAAGGAGTAAATGACAGGTCCATGACAATGCAATTGCCCCTTGCAGGAAAGCACCATACCACCTTTATCAGTGCATATAATCCCACATGATGAACCCTGATGAAGCCAAAGAAAAATGTTACGGAGACCTGAAGACCCTCATCATCAATGTGTCATAAGAGGAAAAGCTTGCAATTTTGGGTGCTTTAATGCTAGAGTTGGCTCAGACTACCATGGCAGGAAGTCCTTGGGAGAAATGGAGTTGGAAACAGCAACAGCAATGGTCACTTACTTCTGAAGATTTGTGCATCTCATGACCTTCTCATCACCAACAGTGTCTTCCCTTTATCTAAACACAAGAAAACATCATGGATGCACCCTTGCAGAAAACATAAGCATTTAATAGACAATGTCATTGTAAGGAGATGAGAAAGACAAGATGTGAGAGGGATAAAGGCAATGTGTGCTGCAGAGTGCTGGACTGATCTTAGACTTATCCTCTCCAAGATAAATATTCGCATTCAACAAATGTGGCAGCTCCAAGGCAAAATGACTACCAGAAGACTTGTTGACAGATTGGAGTGCTTCTCCCTGTGTGAACACTTTGTTCCTAACTTGGAGGGAAAGAGCTAATACGTGGTTGGTAACAGTGGAGCAGAAGAGGAGTGGGCAGCTTTCAGAGATTTAGAGATTTCAGAGATTTACTCATCTGGGTCAGAACACTTGCAAACATTAAAATCAGTTTGATAAAAATGATGGAGAAATGTAGAAGCTGCTAAATGAAAAACAGAAACTCCACAGGGTTTTTACCAGCAGGATAGTTTGTCTCTAAGAAGGCAGTGTTTAACTTCCTCAAAAGTAAAGTACAAGCTTAGAGAGATGCAGGATTCTTGCCTCAGTAAGAAGGCAGATGAAATTCAGTTTTATGCTGATAGTAACAACCCAAAGCACTTTTATGATGCCCTGAGGCTACTTATGGGCCAAAGACCTATGGTGCGTCTCCACTACTCTGTGCTGATGGAGCCACATTGATTAACAATAAGGACATGATCCTGGAGCAGCGGGCTAAATACTTCCATAATGTTCTCAACAGACCATTCATCAATCAATGATGAAGCCATTGACTGTACACTTCAGGCTGAAGTCAATCCCTCTCTAGCCAAACTTCCAACTAAAGAAGAGCTTCTGAATGCCATTAGGTTTCTCTCACATGGAAAAGAACCTGGTGCTGATTCTATTCCAGAAGAGACTTACAAGGTAGGGGATCCACTACTCATACAAAAGCTGACTGAAATCTTCCAGGTTATATGGCAAGAGGAGGTTATCCCCTCATGCCTCCATTGTCCATTCTGTAAAGGAAAAGGAAATGGGCTGTCCTGTGACAATCACAGAAGGGGTTCTCTTGGTCATTGCCAGCAAGATTCTTGCCAGAGTCCCCCTTAATTGGCTGATCCTTCACCTGGTAGATGGACATCTATCTTAGAGCCAGCATGGCTTCACAAAAGACTGTTTGCTGACTGAAAACTATAGCAGAAATGGCAGCAGAACAGAGGTCTACACACATTTGCCAAATTAACTAAAGACTTTGATACCATCCATCATGAGGGCTTGTGGAAGACCATGGCAAAATTTGGTTGCCTGGAGCTCATCAATCTCATATGCCAGTTCCATGATGGCATGCTTACGTGGGTTTTGGATGGTGAACGATGCTCTCACACTTTCCCAGTCACCACTGGAGTGAAGCAGGGCTGTGTGCTTGCTCCAGTGCTTTTTGGCATGATGTTTTTGGTGATGTCAGATGCCTTCAACAAATAAGAAAATGGCATCAAGGTGAACTACTGCATTGATGGTAAACTACTTAAGGCTACAAGCCAAAACCAAAGTGGAGAGAGGATCGGTGTGCCACTTTTTGTCACAGACTGTGCACTCAATGCAGCTTTGGAGGTTGATGCAACAGAACATGGATCAATTCTCTGTCACTTGTGCTAACTTTGGCCTAACAATGAACACCAAGAAAACAGAGGTTCTCCAGCACCACACCATCCATACATGGAACCATTGGTTATAGCAAATGAAGAGACTTTTAATGCTGTGGATAACTTCACTTATCTTGGTAGCCTACTTTTCAGGGACATACATAGATGGTGAGGGTGATGCACACATTGCCAGAGTTAGCACAGTGTTAGGGAGGCTCCAAAGGAAAGCGTGGGAAAAAAGGATTAGGATGCCTACAAACTGAAGGTCTACAGAGCCGTCATGCTGACCTCATTGTTGTATCCTGTAAGGACCCTAGAGATCTAGTCTAAGCTATACTGGAGAAGGAGCAGCGTCCTAGAACATCTGCGGAAGCTTCTATTTGAAGATCTTTTGAGGCAGGCCATTCCATTTTCACACTGCTGTCATGATTAGGAAGATCTTCCTTATGTTATGATGAAAACTGCCTCCCTAGGGCTTCTGCTCCCCAGGGCAAACCTAAAGGAAAATCCTCTGCTGCATTTGACTGTCACATGTGAGGTAAAGGAGAGGAACCTAAGGCCCTTCTACTTGTTGGTGTCTACTCCTCCAGTGTCTAGATCAATGCATGCACCAAGTAGAGATGTGCATTGTTTACAATGATGCAGAAGGTCTCTTGCCAGAAAACAGCAATGGTAAGCATGGTTTTCACTGGGGGTTGCTGGAATGAAGTCGTTATACAGTAGGTGAGGGTAGGATGGTAGTTGCAGTTTGGAATTTATACAATTCTTTAAGGTTTGTAAAGCGTTCTACATATAATAATAAAAATAAGCTTTGATAGCTTAAAGCTGCACTAAAACTTTTGGGACACACTGTACATTGATTCATTTGATCCTCACAACACCCCTGTGAGGTGGGTGCTATTATAATTATTCCCATTTTTACCGATGAAGATACTGTGGGTGAGAGGTGAGGTGATTGAGTCACTCAGCTAGTGTTTTAAGGCAGAATTTGAACTCAGATCAGGTCTATCGTACCTAGCAGCCCTCAAAATGTAGGCCCACCAAGAAAACTGAGAAAGCTCTGAAATGAACTTGGCATCTGCTCCATCTAGTAGCCAATGGTGAGTTTGAATATGCTCTCAGACTGTAACCCCCTTAAGGGCAGAGACTGTCTTTTGCCTTTCTTTGTATCCCCAGAGGTTAGCCCCCTGCCTGGCACATAAGACACTAACTAATAAATGTTTATTGACTGACTGACTTGCATCAACAGAGATGTGGCCCTTTGACTTCATTTTCTTCACATGGAAAGGAAGAAGAAATTGAACTTAATATAAAATGAACTACTGCACTCATTGTCCAAATCCACATAGCTGGCATACAGCTGTTTATGCCTCCAGATTGAGTGGTATCTAATTTCAGGCAAACAATCACCTTCCTCAAACCTATCAGAAAACCTAAGTTTTGCCTATTAATCATCGGTGTCACTTTTCAAGTCAAAAATTTCAAGTTCGAAAGAAATGTCTTGAGAGAAAGTTCATAAAAATCTGAGAGGCAGAAAGGATTAGAATGGAAAACAACTGGAAGCCAAATGATATCTGCAGAGTATTAAAGGCTCTTCTGTCATATTCTGGGTTGGTCCCCAAATAGCTGCAGAGATAAGGAGATAATTATATTTAGCATTTTATAAAGTTTACAAAGCACTCACAGTACCTTCTGAGCTAATTCTCACAATAATCTTCAAATGTACCAAGGCAGGGAAAACAAAGTCTATGTGTATGAGCCATTATCATCTTATTATATAGGAAACAATCTCAGATTAAAGTGATTTGATCGAGTTCTCATTAAAGGTAAAGTAATAGAACTGAGACTAGACCTCAGCTACTCTGACCCCCCATCCACTGTACTTTTCAACACTTGTCCTCAAATAAATGGCATGATGAAAATCATTATTTAAAAGGCCCACTTAATTATGTAGCACGTTTTAAATCGACCTGCCTGATGCTGTTCCTAATTCACATGCTCCATACTTTGTACAGACTTGACACTCAGGCCTGGAATGGTCTCCTGCCTCACCCTCAGGGCTCTTGGAATCTTTAGCTACCTTCTAGGCTCAGCACATGTCACAAAAGACTTTTCCATGTTCATGTTGTTTGACCCAATAAGCTCCTTAAGGGAAGCAACTTTCTAATTTGTTTCTCTGTAACTCCAGTACCTGGCATAGTGCCTGACATATAGTAAGTATTTAACAAATGCTTGTTGAATTGAACTGAATGTAATTGTCCTAAAATCTTCTTACTAATTTACAACAAATTGCGTTTAACCTAGTTGCCCATGTCCTCACACCCATGCCCTCTGCGTAAACTTCTTTTAACAGTCCTAATACTAATAAAGTTCTTAGGAATTACAGGAATCATCTTCCAATACAGGAATGTAAACAGTTTGACTTTACTGAGTCCCTTATGATTTTTCTTTCCTGTTTACCTTTTTATGCTTAAGTTTTATGTATGAATGTCAAATTTTCTATTCAGCTCTAGTCTTTTCATCAGGAATGCTTGAAAGCCCTCTATTTCATCAAAGTACCTATTTCCCCCCTGAGGCGATTATACTCCATTTTGCTGGGTGGTTATTCTTGGTTGTAATCCTAGCTCCTTTGCCTTTCAGAATATCATATTCCAGGTTCTCCACTCCTTAAATGTGGAAATTGCTAAATCTTGTGTGACCCTGCTTGGGACTCCACAATATTTGAATTTGAATTGAATTTGTTTCTCTCTGGCTGCTTGCAATATTTTCTCCTTGACCTGGGATCTCTGGAATTTATCTATCATATTCCTGGGAGTCTTCATTTTAGGATCTCTCTCAGGTGATCAGTGAATTCTTTCAATTTATATTTTACACTCTAGATTTAAGATATCAACAGTTTTTCTTGACAATTACTTGAAATACGTCTGGGCTTTTATTATGCCTTTCTTGTAGTCCAATAATTCTTAAATTATCTCTCCTCAATCTATTTTCCAAATTAATTGTTTTTCCAATGAGATATTTCATATTTTTAAAATATTTTTTCATTCTTTTGACTGTTTTATTTTCTGATGTCTAATGGAGTCATTAGTTTCCACTTACCCAATTCTAATTTTTAAAGAATTATTTTCTTCAGTGAGCCTTTGTACCACTCTCCCCATTTGGCTAATTCTTCTTCCTAAAGAGTTCTTTTCTTTAGTGAATTTTTGTACCCCCTTTTTCCATTTGGCTAATTCTGCTTTT
Organism: Phascolarctos cinereus; assembly: GCF_003287225.1. NCBI lineage: Eukaryota > Metazoa > Chordata > Mammalia > Diprotodontia > Phascolarctidae > Phascolarctos > Phascolarctos cinereus. The sequence goes on along the minus strand of NW_027556098.1, from coordinate 342,078,230 downwards.
TAAGGTGTTTTTTTCTTTGATATTTTTTGTGCTTCTTTAATCAAGCTATTAATTCTCTTCATATTTTCTTGCATCACTCTTTCTTTTCCCAGTTTTTCCTCTATCTCTTTTCTTTATCACTTTCTCTCCCAGGAATTCTTGTTGGGCTGTGCCCAATTAGCATTTTCTTTGAGACTTTGGTTGTAGCAATTTTTATGTTACTGTCTTCTTCTGAGTCTGTGTCTTGGTCTCTGCCACCATAGTAGCTTTGTCGTCGTTGCTGTTGCTCATTTTTCCAGCTGAATTCTTGACTTTGAACTCTGTGTTGATGTTGGGCTCTGCTCACCTGGGATGGGGAGGCACTGTCCCAAAGTTCAGGCTTTTTCATGCTGCTGATTTCAGAACTAGTTTTGCAAGGTAGTGTTACCTTGGTAGAGGTGTGGTCACTGTTCTCCTGGTCTGTGCTCTGGTCTTTACCCAGGAAGAGCTGCTGCTGTCTCGTAACCACAAGCACTAGCACTTCTTTTGGCCTTGGAACTGTGACTAGGTCCCTTGTTCCCCTGCCACTGCAAATGCTAGAGCTTTTCTTGGTTCTGGAACTGTGTCCAGGACCCCTGCTCCCTTGTGACCAACCATAAGCACTCCTCTCCACCCTGGAACTATGACCAGAACTGTATATGGGCAAGAGTGCCAATCACTGCCAGCTGTACCCAGTGCCAGCAATAGGTCCCCTGTAGTGTCTTTCTGATCAGCTGTCTGACCCTCTTACTCTCTTGGGGCTGAGCCCCGTAGCTGCTGCTAGTGTGTCTGTGTGCTTTGGACAGAACTCTCCTCTCATTCTCTTCTTATTTCTCTATGGTCTGGCTTCCAACCTTATCATTCAACCATTTTCTCCAGAGTTAATAATGATTTCTTTTTTTTGCCAAAACTAATGGCCTTTTCTCAATCCTCAGCCTTCTTAACCTCTCTGCAGCCTTTTGCCAGTCCTTGGTGACCCTCTTTTCCTTTATACTTTGTGACACTGGTTCTACCTACCTAATCTTTTAGAGTCTCCATTGCTGGATCTTCATCCAGGCCATGCCCACTAACCAAGCAGGTTATCCTGTGAGTGTCCCACAGGACTCTCTTCTCCTCTTCCTCTATCTCATTGGCCAATCTCATCAGCTCCCAATTAATGATTTCTAGGATGATTCTTAAGTTTACTTATCCAGCCCTAACCTTTCTGCTGACCTCCAGTCTTTCATCTCCAACCATTAGACATGTTGACTCCTATGTTTCACAGCCATCTTAAACTCAACACGTACAAAACTGAACTCATTATTTTTCCCCCGACCCTCCTCCCTTCTAAACTCCATGCATACTGTAGTGGGTACCACCATTCTCCCATTCTCCTTGATTTGCAACCTAAATGTCATTCTTGATTCCTCTGTCCCTCTTACCCACCCGCTACCCCCCCACTATCCAATCTGTTGCCAAGGTCCGTTTGTAACACCTCTCACATCCATCCCTTTCTCTCCTCTTACACTGCAACCATTTGAGTGCAGGTCCTCATTACCTCAGGTATGGACTATTGCAAAATCCTGCTAGTGGGCAGGCCTGGCAGAAGTTCCTCCCCACTCCAGTCCCTCCTCCACTCAGTTGTCCAGAGTGATCTTTCTAAACCACAGGTCTGACCACGTCACCCCTATTCAATGAACTCTGATGGCTCCTTATTACACCCTGTTGGTGTCCAAAGCCCTTTGTAACCTAGCCCCACCCTCAACACCCCTCCAGGTTTCTTACACCTTACCCATCCTCATCTACTCCTTGATCCAGTAACAATGGCCTCCTCAAATAAAACACTATTTCTCAACTCTGGGAATTTTCCACTGGTTGTACCCCATGCAAGGAATGCTCTCCCTCTTCTATGCCTCTTGGCTTCCCAGCTAAAATACCCACTTATAGAGGAATCCTTTCCTGATCTCACCTAATTTTAGTGCTTTCTCTCTGTAGATTGTTTTTCTTATCCTGTGCGCAGTTTGTTTATATAGCTATTGAGTGTTGTCTCCCCCTTCAGACTGTGACCTCCTCAAGGACAGCACCTTTCTTTGTACCACCAACACTCAGCACAGTGCCTGGCACAAAGCAGGTATTTAATAAATGACATGCTAGGCATACTATACTTTACTCTCCCAGTCCAGTCAGGTAAAAGAAAGAGTCAATAACAATCATTAAGCATCTACTATGTGCCAGGAAGACAGTAATTTAACTTTCTAAGAATAAATTTACTTTTTCAATATTTACTTTCTTCTTTTGATATTCGAATTGTATTGCTCACAAAGTCTACCAGTTTATCTTGTGATCAGCACATGCTACATAGCAACTAAGTGGATCAGACTTTACAGGACACATGGACCATGCTCCTATCAGGCACACAGGAGAACATCTAATATACTAGGAGGAAAAAAATCCAGAAGAATCTTGAAAACATATTGTAATCTCTTTTCATAATGCTACTTCTCTGCAGCATCCCGTAAGTAGTCATTGGGCATTTTACCTTGCATTTTAGATGATTAGTATTATGATACTAAAGGCAATTCTACCTTCAAACCTTGCTTGTAAAATATTCCCAATTATTTTATTGCTGGCAGAGTGTGTGTGTGTGTGTGTGTGTGTGTGTGTGTGTGTGTGTGTGTGTGTATGCATCCATGGGAAGCTTTTTGAGGGCAGAGACTGTTTCCTGTTTCACTTCTGTCTTACAGCTCCAATGCTTTAGTACAGTGCCTGGAACATTATAATTGTTTGAGAAATCCTTGTTGCTTGATTGAAGTATGGCTTCTTGATGAAAAGAAAGTGACTGGATAGGTTTGCCTGAAATTACAATTCTCATGTCATAATTTTTGTTATCTATAGAATATAATGAAATTTTGCAACTAAGAATATTTTTTGGCCACCACGACTAATCTCTTAAACAATTTAATGTTTTTGTAATGCAAATTAATTAAAATAATTATTCATCACAAATTAAAGAGGGGAAAAGTAAAGTTTCTATATGTTTTATGGTAGCATCCATTTCCAAAAGGATAAAAATTTCCATGTTCTCAGTTGAATTGAATGTTATTTTCTTCAAGAATATTCTTTTTTTCATGGAAATAATTCCGAAACCATTCTATATGCTCAACTTTTTCTTTAACAGTTAGAAATGGGTTTTTTGAGAGTCCACAAGTAACTAGTTCCATGAAATGACGAATTGGTCCTTGCTTTGGAAAATCTTCCAGGTATTTATCCAAAAATATATGTTCATGAAAATCAGCACCATCATCAATACCTAGAAAAAACACATATAATTTGAATGCATACACAAATATAACTCAAAAATATATTAAAAGCTCTAAGCCAACTTATTGCTCTTTCCCCCAAATAAGAAAGATTTGTTTCACAAAAGCCTTAAAATGAATACATTTCCCACATATTTTGTTTCACAAAAGCCTTAAAATGAACACATTTATATTCCATATTTGCCATATAAACTGGTCCTGTAATGAATTCTAAATTTTTTATGACTACTTTTGGGAGCAGGAAATTTTTTTTTTTACATTGTGTAATATGTTGAGACACACATGAAGATAGCACTCTCATTTAAATAAGTTATTTTAAGCTGAAAATAGATATTTTCACTGAATCTATTAAATAAATTGGTATCCTTTTGTGACAAATACACAGAAATACTCTCTCATATTAAAAATTGATCCACTAATCTATGAGATGCAGAGAAGGTGCCAACCTGCATTGTAGAAGTAGTTTCCTCATCCAAAGAGATTCTTATAACACTGAAATCACAATTCCATCCCTATTCCTAAGTCTGAGATAATCTAGGTACTGATTATTTTGGAGAGTCTAGGATAGGCAGGCAAGGAATTATTTTATCCATTGATTGGATGAGGAAGGTGAAGGGGAGGGAAAAGAGTGTATGAGAAAGTACAAGGATAAGAAAGACTAATCATTTTAGCCAAGAACGTCTCTTAAGTGAAAACACCTGTCATTTCAGGGCTGCATTGCCAAAGGAAGTAAAAAAAATAAAACAGAAATAAGAGATACACATAATAGGATGGCAGTGTCACCAAGAACTTAAACTCCAGCGTCACTCTACTACCTAAGCCATGCAAAAAAATGCATGAAGGCAAAAGTCAGTTTATAACAATAATCTCCAAACTATTTTTACATAGAGAACATCTTTGGGCACTGGATTAAATTTAGCCATCTTCATTCTGAATTATGTTTCTACTACCTTTGTGTCTACGACACAAAAAAAGATTAAGAATCTCTGCTCTTGGGGCAGCTAGGTGGCGCAGTGGATAGAGCACCGGCCCTGAAGTCAGGAGGACTTGAGTTCAAATCCGGCCTCAGACCAAACATTGACACTTACTAGCTGTGTGACCCTGGGCAAGTCACTTAACCCCAATTGCCTTTAAAAAAAAAAAAGAATCTCTGCTCTGGATTCTGTCCATGTTACCCCCATGAGTCTCTTCTAGCACTGTCTTCTAGCCCTAAATATCAAAGAACATACCAATATGGGCTCTACAATATTAAACTTCTTCCCCATTACTCCAAGAAGATGGCCTTGCATAAAATAGGTCCTCAGTAAACAGGTTGTCAAATGAATTGAGCCCATCCAAATTGGCTCATTCTGTGCCATGTAACGTGAAAGTGGGCAATGAAAAGGGAATAAGAAGTCAAAATAATTATATTTGATATAATTCAAAATAGAGAATTATTGACTTCAGGTAACATCTCATTATTTCCCCAAATGCAATTATTATTGTTTTGGTTAAAGACAATTCTGGCTTGGGCACATATTCAAGGAACAAAGCTTGTTAACTGAGTGTTGCTATATTATTCCTAAATTTACTGAACAGTCAAATCCACAATGCTTAAGAGACACAGAAAAAAAATCATCTTGGTGTACCTAGTTAATATCATCTGATAGCCTCTGAAAATGTCTAAGAAGTGTGAAGAATCATGGAAGAAACCACCACTTTGAATTTTAAAAGTTAATTTAGATGCTGCTTTAAGTGTCATAAATAGAAAAGCTTTACACACATACACCCCCCCCAACTTTCTGATACCAGAAAAAAACACATCGAGAAGTTAACTGTAAACACACAAAGTATTATTTTCATTATAATGTTCCAATGCTCACATTTGTTCAATCGTTGAACTAAAGAAAAACTTAATTTATCTCATAAAGTATAAAGACTGTTTAAGTAAAGCAACAATGGAATTTCCTTTGCCAAAGCAAAGTGTGTAAATCTTCATGGAGGTTACTAATGACAAGTGTGAAGAACATGATATCTGATAACCTTTTTTGAAAAAATAAAAATTAAAAACCAAGGACAACAAAAGGAAAACAGCTCCCTACTGTGAGAAGCCAGGTCACAGTGCAGGTTCCTCAAAATCTTCAGAAGTTCACAAATGTGTGGTGAAGAGGGAGATCAAATTCAAAAAGTTTCCATGGTTTCTTTCCTGTTTTTCCTTCAGATGTTCAAATGCTTAAGGAGCTGGAAATGAGACACCTCCTTTTCCTACACTGTGGCATCAATAACATGCAGTGTATATAGATACCTGTCACATTTTTCTTCCCTGACTGATCAAAACAGATGTTTCCCCCCCTTCTCAGAGACTAAACATTCTCACTGACTTTATCGACTTTAAGATAAATTTTTGCTAGGCATTGTAATTCAAGACTATTTGTTGAATGGAAACAGTGAAATGGAAAGAGAAATCTCATAGTTGTTATGACAATGTGCCCTGATTCACCTTCCTATAAACCATTCTTGGTAGCTATTTTGCACCAGGAAATAGTGTTGATATTTCAGATTCAAAAGTTATACTGTACAAGATAAAAAAAAATGTATAGCAATACAAGAAGTCCAGCTATCCAGAGGATATAATACAAGGCCATACATACCTAATTATACTGGAACACTACATTATCAAAATGTTGCTAACTTTGTCAGGGCTTAAAACACCCAATTTGCATAAAACTTATTAAGGTTTTAGGAATGAATAAAATCGTTTTGTTGAGAGATTTTTTTTTAACCAATTCTATTTTGTTCCGTTTTATAGTCCATGAACATGTATACAAGTATTTTAAAACATGAATAAATATATGTAACATATGAGTAATGTGTACAATAACATTGTAATATGACAAGAGAAAATTCAGCAAGACTCAAAAAAGATTCTATAACCTTTAACCTTCCTTAAAAATAAAGGAACAAGGGGCAGCTAGGTGGCACAGTGGATAAACCTCCGGCCTTGGAGTCAGGAGGGCCTGAGTTCAAATCCGACCTCAGACACATGATACTCACTAGCTGTGTGAGCTTGAGCAAGTCACTTAACCCCAACTGTTTCACCCAAAAATAAACAAATGAATAAAAATAAAAGAACAACAAAAGCTATTTCAGAGCTACCTAGCATATTTAAAATTTTCCATTCTGTTTATTATTCAATTGAAAATACACAAGTAACATTTTTAAAAAGTATTCCCATCTTAAAACAAAAATTCTATTACAGTGCTAATTAAAAATCAAAAAGCCTAAAATTCTATTTAAACTTCACAAAACCTATGTAAAGGTTTGTCATTTTTATGCAATTTGGCGACCTACCTTTTCTGACCCACTAAAGAAATTCAGTGGCTCTCTACTGAATGAAAACAACTATTCAAAAGAATATTCAGAAAATATTTGATACGTTTTAGCTGATGGCAAAACAGGATAAACAAACATACTATAGCTAGGCTATTTTCCTCTTGATTTAGGAAGCTCCAGCATCCAAGGGGAATAGAAAAAAGAAGGCACCAGATTCTTAGTTCAAGGCCTCCTGCGATTTGTTTGTGGAAACAACTTTTCTGAGAATCATGGCTTCCCACGGAAAGTTTGTATAAGACCTTTCAAATTCAGCAACGCATTCAATTTAAAAGAAAACCAACTTTCTATAGAGGAATTAATGTTTCAGATATAGGCTAATGTAGATAAGCTGAGGTACTTCTAACTCAGTGATTTTATACAGTGAAGATTTTAAAGTTCCACTAAGATCTTAAAAGCAAACTCGAAATCTGTTCTACTCTGTATAATGCATTAGAAGTGCTATACCATAATGCCTTCAGAATTTAAAAAGATGTCACTACTTAAATGGATACAATAAATTTTATTAGCACATGACATCAAGAATGGACATTTGGCACATCATTTTTCATGTTTCCTTACTAAGTGGCCAGGAATAAATGGAAATCTAAAAGTCTTATCTCAAATCTCTCTAAAAACTCATTTTAAGGTAATATGAAGGCATTTACTCAAAATAATACACATATATGGAGCTTCTACCTACTAGAATCTACCAGAAGTAGTTTCCATCTCCTAATTTAGAAAAAAAAAACATACCACCTTCATTGTTAATTGGGAACGTCCATAGTTTTCCCTCTTTCGTCCACTGGATCATCTCTTCAAAAGCATTCTGGGGAGGCTGTTGATTTACTTTGGCTAATTGTTTAGCAAATTCCACATCCCAAAGTGTTGGTGATGTCTCTGTAGTAAACAGATTATTTCAAGTAAGTGTAACCATAAAGATCTTTATCCCAAAAAGTTAAAATTGAACATTAATACTAGGTTTTTAGACTTAGGGAATTTACAAGATAAAAGTTCATAAGACTATTTCACTTATTATGTATAATTAAGAAACACTAGAAAGGTTAATGTTTTCACCTGAATGATACAACTATTTAAGCTTTCTTCTAATATGAAGAAGGTTCAACTTCCTATTTGCCAAAAAAAAAAACCCAAACAATTAAAAATGATGTCTTTTCCTATAAAGGTAGAGAACTTGTAGAATTTCATGTAAGGGTGCCTTTATAACTAAAGTGCAGTCTAACAGAAGGTGTGTTGGCTGTGGAGCCTGCCCCTTATAAGCTCTGTGACTTCAACAACTTATTTCATTTTTCCGAACTGTGCTTTTCTTTGCTATAAAAGGTAATGATAATATTGGCACTATATATTTTACAGCATAGTTGTGAGGATTAAATGAAATCATACATGTTAAATACCTTAGAAACGATAAAGTACCATAAAAATGTCAGTAGTTACTTCGTTATTATTATTTTGGCTAACAGGTTTCATTACATTTCAAAGGCTTCTTGAGGTAAAAGTAAACATTCCAGAAAAGAACAACATTTCCAAAGTCCCAGATGCCTTTTCATTCTTTTTTAAATTAATTTTTTTCTCCAAAAGATCCACCTACTCTCCCTTCTACTTCCTTCTCCCATTGAGAAAGAAAGAAAAGCAAAATCTTTCTTATACATATGTATAATCAAACAAAACAAATTCCCACATTAATGTTAGCTATTTTTAAAACTGAACTTGATCCTGTTAATAATTATCTGGTATCTGGAACATTAGACTCCATCAAAAAAAGAATTAAGGATTTCTTAGTTTTGATGACCAGTAAAGGCATCAATACAAATAATGTGATTAGTGCTATTCACAACAATTTTCAAAAAATTTCCAGTAGAAAAAGCCACTTTAATTCTTAAGACTTCAAAAGGAATCACACTGTATAAACTTTGCGTGTTTTACTACTGTAACTACAAACACATTTATTAAGCACCAGTTACTACATGACAGACACCAAAGACATAAGCACAAAAAGAGACACAATCCTCACGCATAAAGATCCTATGCTCGTCTTTTTTAATTTTTGGCTAGGCAATGGGGTTAAGTGACTTGCCCAGAGTCACACAGCTAGTAAGTGTCAAGTGTCTGAGGCCAGATTTGAACTCAGGTCCTCCTGATTCCAGAGCCAGTGCTCTATCCACTGCACTGCCTAGCTGCCCCAAGATCTTATCTTCTAATGAAGGAAAGAATAGGTACATATATATATACAGCATAAATATAGAGACTAGATACAAATGTATACAAAAAGTTAAATACCCAAGATAGTTTGGGAAGGAGGGCACGAGTAGTTTGGGAATATTAGGCAAGATTTCATGAAAAAGATGGTCCTTGAGCTGTGTCTTACAGGAAGAAAGGGTACGGAGGGCATTCCAGGCAGAGAGAACAGCTAGTAGTGTAAAGGAATAGAGCCATGAGATGCAGTTGTATGTGAAAAACAGAAAGAAGGCCTTTAAGGCCAAATCACAAAGTACAGGATGGGGGAGTAATGTCCAATGAGACTGGAAATGTAAGTTGAGTCCAAGACATACAGGCCTTTAAAAGTTAAACAGAGGGGCAGCTAGGTGGCGCAGCGGAGAGAGCACTGGCCCTGAAGTCAGGAGGGCCTGAGTTCAAATCCGGCCTCAGATCAAACACCTGACACTTACTAGCTGTGTGACCCTGGGCAAGTCACTTAACCTCAATTGCCTAAAAAAAAAAAGTTAAACAAAGTTGATGTTTTATTCTAGAAGCAATAGGAAGCTACTGCAGTTAAATGAGTAGGGCAGTCACAAGGTCAGATCTGCACGAAAGGAAAATTACTTCAGCAGCAGCTTGTAGAACAGACTGCAGTAGCGTGAGACTTGAGGCAGGGAGAGCAATTAGGAGGCTGTTACAATAATCTCGGCAAGATGCTGATATGGGCCTGAAATAAGGTAGCAGTTATACGAACATAACGAAGAGCACCAATGTGAAATATGTCATGCAGGCAGAAATGGCAAGATCTGGGAAACGACTGGACATGTGAGATGACGAAGAACACGAGTCAAGGATAATGCTGGAGTTACAAATCTGGGAGACTGAAGGATGGCAGTATTTTCAACAGAAATGGGAAGTTTGGAAGAGAGAAAAAGATAATCAGTTTAGTTTCTTGAGGACATCCAGTTTTAAATGTCCAAAATGGTGGTGCTACACTTCATCTTGTTCTCCTCTTGACTTACACTACTGCCCCAAAGGCTTTAAAGTACAAATAGCAGGCACTACAGGTTACTAAGAGACGGCTCATTGTTTGAATGAATGAAAATATATCAATGTAATCAGATGTCACCATTCATGTATGGATAATAAAACTCATTCTTTACTACGATTGTAACCTTGATCCAAATGTTCAAGTCATCCCATCCATGGGGAAACAAACTAAGAAAATGAAAATTAAAGTTGAGATACAGTCTGCTTCCTCTTCCACCTACCAGGCAAGAATAATACAGTAGCAATCATGGTTTCAAGTAATAATAAGTGTAGAAAATGAAAGACAGGGGCTTCTCTGAACAAAAGAGGGTCATACAAATGGGCCTCTTGGAAAGAGACAGCTTTGTCCTTCAGAGTAGTTTATATACTTAAGTTTTGACGATTTGGCTATTTGTCTGATTTACCAGTATTTGACAAGAATGATGTAACTATAGGCACTAATACAAAAAAGCATCTAGAAACTTCAACTGTAGCCATTTTAAGAGAAGCAGTGCTTCAAAGACCTTGTAAGTATGTCTGATATTTATTGCAGTATCATCCTTCTAGCATAGTACACACTTCCTTTCCTACAGTACATGCTTTCTGCAATGTCAATATATCATCTCTATTTTCAAATAACCTAGGAAACAACAAGCATTCTCCAACTTACAAATATCTCATACATACAAGGCCCACACCACATGAAGCTAGATACAAGGTTCTCTATGCCACAAACACAAAAAGTGACTTTCTTGCCATGTACTCCATGGGCAGTAGCTGTGAGGATAAGTTTGTAAGATTAATCTATTTTTTGGTGGGAGGAGAGGAGGGAGGTTCCCAGTGTGTTAGTGTTTCCATCTACCATAGTTTGAAATGTATCGTCCCACAGATGCACATTATATATGGTGCCAAGTCCATCAGGTTAGCCTATTTGTAGGTTTAACAGGTTTCTCTGGGCTGTCCTGTAATTTAATCCTCACATACACTGTTTCTATGGGAGAATTTGTTGCAAGCAACCAACTAATTTAAAAAAAAAAACCACTTTTGTAATACAAGTCAGAAGTTGGAGAAAAGAAAAAAATTAATACTAAATGATAACAAAAAAAACTATAATTCTCCCCACATTTCTGCCCTTCTCACTTCCCCCACCTCCCAAAATTGACTTATTTTCATCTTGGTGTCCCTCTGAAGGCAACCTTCCAAAAAATTTGACTCTGGAATTTCAACTTAATGACTTACAAGCCCAAATTTGTATACAATGAAAACTTTTAAGATGTGGTTTTCCTTAAAATCTAATTAACAACATTCTACAAAGACTCACTATAGAGATTGTAAAGTAGATAAAACTAAGTCATATTTATAATCCAAATCGGCTTTAGAGCCACTTAATACATTTTCTTTTAATTTTTTTTTCAGCAAATCTTAGAATAAATGTCTTAGGTGGTTATCATTCACCATTTTATTATAACTGATAAGATTTCTCAGCCTTAATTACCTATTTAAATACTGGGCTTCTCTTTCCTAAAGAAAGTCAATAAAACACTAATTCTGGAGGCCACCAATGTTAGAAAACATTATTTGACATAACCCCCTCTGCTGAAGTCCTATCCCAATATCATCTCATTATGTCACAGACATGACCTGGGGTTAGCAAACATTATACAAATGGAACACAAGTTCTAGCAGTCCAGGAAGCTGGGAAGGCTGACTAAGCAAGTGTAGATGGCTTCACCACTAGAAGGACAAAAAGATGGCCACGAAAGAAGCCTTTTCCAACCCTTCTTAATTCTAATGCCTCTCCTCTCTTAATTATTTCCTATTTATCCTGCATATAGCTTATCTATATTTACTTTTTGCTTGTGGTCTTCCCCATCAGACTGAGTTCCTTGAGGGTAGGGTCTATCTTTTGCCTCTTAATTGTATCTCTAGCAATTAGCACAGTGCCTGGCACACAGCAGATCCTTAATAAATGTTATCTCATTAATTTTTTTTTTTTAGTCACAGCAATTCATTTAGAGTTGCAACATGCATCAGTGGAGGGACAAATGAAATCAGGCCTATTATGAAGTGAAGCGGCATTTAATCCCATGCGTCTAGGTAACATATTTAAAAATTATTCCTTCTAATTATAACTGAAAACTAAGGAATTTTACTTCTAACTCTAAAAAAGAAGACAAGATAATTTAGACAATAAAGACTAATTAATTACAAGGGGAAAAGAATACGCCACAAGTGTTTTCCTCCATATTTCTAGCTGCTATGTTGAATAACATTTTGTAGTCGCACAGGCGAGCATATTTAACCTATTCATCACAAAGAATGGAGAGTGTTCATTTGGGGAAGCCAGTGACATAATAAACCACTATTTCTATCTAAGATTTAGGCCACTAACAGGATAGAACATTCAAATACTTTGCCACTACAGATATAAAACACTGCCATGTTTGAGAAACAAATCCTTGAGGAAGGTAATTTGTTATTGTTGTTTCATAACCAACCTGTTTCAGATGCCTCTTCAGGAGCTGTTTCAGCCACAGGGAAAACATTAAGTCTCTTCCCCATGAATAATCCTTTCCTAAAACCAAAGGGGGAAAAATATTTCCTAAGAACACTTTTATATGCTCCAATTTTAAGTTGTTTATGAGAAAAGTATTTTACATGAAATGTTTTAAAGGTATAAGTTAAAACAAATTCTGACCCAAACCAGACTGATATCTCTTAGTAATAGATGCAATGAGGTTTATACCTTTGAATTTTTATTTCATTAAGGCAATTCATTAGGTAATGCAGTTCAATTCTCAACATTCCTACTGAAAGGATTAGTATAATATGCTATTATTTTATAGCTGATTTATTTCAACTTAAGTCATAAGAAAACCTAACGTAATGGCAAAACTATCAAATCCCAATTTAGCAGTTATTACTTCAACATTAGGAATACCACTTCTTGCCTTTTAAATTGCATAAAGTACTATAAATTTTAATTGTAAAAGATAACAGCTAAATCAAAACATTCCAACTTACAAAGCAGTCTCAGTGTTTAGAATACTCATGTAGTTTTTACTTAATAGTCTTTTAATTAACCATAATTAATGGCATGTTAATCTTTTTTTCCTATACTTCATTCTTTTTGCAAACATATTCCACTCTGATGAACTGTTTCATATTTCACTGCTTCCTGCTCTCATTTGCAGGATTTTCAAAGTGAAATGCCAATGTGACATATTAAAAACCAGCTTCTAAATTGGTCTTTGAACTGCTTTTAATCTATTCTTTCTGATCCAAAAACTTTCAACACATACTATGAGGCTGGTAAGTCAGAAAGCCAGGAGTTCAAGTCATGTCTCAGATAAATATTAGCCATGTAGCCTTGGGGGAATGCCTCTCAGGGCTTGGGGCAACTCTACACCTTTAAAATGCAAAGCACATTCACTCATCTGTAATAGAAGTTCCCTACAGCCAATGAAAGCATAGATTTGGATCATACATACATACATACATGTGTTATCACAAATGAATTTGGAAAGTGTGAGTGGGATAACAGGATTTTTAAGCTTTCCTGTTCGTGTAAAGTGATTTTCCACCAACAGATGAAGCTCAGCAACCTAATGCACCCAAGGTGGAGACACAACTTTCCATAGCTTGCAAAGCCATTTTAGACATCAGGACCCAGGCAAAATTGGTTTTCTGCCTCTCTTTCAACCACCTGGGCTTCAATTTCCCACCCCATAGTGCTTTCTTTTTTTTTTTTTACAGTTTTCTGGTTATTCAAAGCCCTCCAGGCCTGCTGTCAACTTAAAATAACAGCTCTTCCCCACTTCCTAGTAATTCAAACTGTCCCCACTGTAGAGATCTCAACTAGGTATTAAGCAATCTAATTAGCTGATTATGGTAATTCTCAACAATGGAGAAATTGCTGATCAGCTTAAATCCCCAGGGTATATCTGCATTTTAATAGGGGAGCCCATTAATATAAACAATCTTTTAATTGGTGGGACCTAAGTGGGAGAGGTTTGGGAAGGGGGGAAGTATACCTTTCTGCTACTCACCTTCCAAACAAACACAGATGCCAAAATATGGCTGGAGGGGTGGGGATAAAAATCACTCCTTTAAACTGTAGTACTCCCAGGTTTTGACAGTCACTTCCCAACCATTACAAGTAGATCAAAAAGGTTGGGAAGTAGAAAGGCCGTATCTTTTCTCTATCATTTTAATCTATTTTGGGTTCAAGTTTTGATAAGTTGTTCTGGTCTGTCAAGATCTTGTTAGATCCTAACTCTATCATGCAGTGTGTTAACTATTTCTCCCAGTTTGTGTCACCTGCATGCCATGCATGTCTTTCAAGTCACTGACAAAAATGTTAATCAGCACGAGACCAAGCAATGATCCCCAGGTGACTCCAATGGAGACTTCCTATCAAGTGGACACTGAACCATTAACAACTATTCTGAATCCAGCCATTCAATCGGCTTGAATCCATATAATTACACTCTCTTCTAGTCTACATCTCTTCATCTTCTCCGTAAGAATAACATAAGAGACTTTAGCAAATATTTTGCAAAAATCTAGCAAGCTATAGCTACAAAATTCCACTGATCTACTAGTTTATCAGTGGTCAGCTGTCAATTTCTACAGAGGTGTTTTCTTTCTCCTTCTTCTGAAATTAATTTGTATTTATTCATATGTGCTCATATTGTATCTCTCTAGTACAACATAAGCTTCTTGAAGGCAGGGACTATTATTTTTATCTCTGAATCCTCAGGACCTAGTACATAGTAGGCACTTATTAAAATTAACTTAATAAGGGAATAAAACAGATTGGTAGCTATGTGAATTGAGGGAAGAAGAAATGGAAAAGCTGCTGTGGAGGTAGAATAAGACTTGACTTCTGACTGAATATGGGAAGTAAGGGAGAAGGAGGAGACAAAGATAACTGGATGGAAGTACCCTCACAATAGCAACAGGAATTTTTGGAGGAGAGATGGGTTTAGGGGGCTGAGGGATGGAAAAGATAAATTACCTTTTGGATGTGACAAACATGAGATGCAAAAGATGTCCAGCATACCAATGGTGATGCAAAACTGACATCAAGGTGAGAGATTACAGTTGTAGACACAGACTTAAAAGTCATACTGTAGATAGACTCACTGAACCTATGGAAGCTAATTAATCAGAGAACCAAAAACAAAAACAAAAAACAAACCCGAAAATCAACATCTTATAAGTGCCCCAGGGAAACTGTTGAAGTGATAGATCATTTCAGTCAGTAATGGTAACTTATGAGACGTTGATTCTCTTTTTTTTTTGTTTGTTTGTTCTTGGTTTTCTGATTTTCCTTGCTAAAGAGAAAGATTAGGGTATGTTAATATAAGCTGGTAAGAATTTACTTCATGTCACTAATGTACAATTGAAAACCAGGCTGCCAGACGAAGATTGCTTATCTGAGATTTGGTCAGGTTTACCTAGTCCAAGTCAGGAAAACTCTAATCAGTATGGGTGTTCCCAGAACAATATACGTATGTGGATGCTGAATCCTCCTCCAGTGAACAGAATGGGGCAGTACAGATTGGAAGGATAGATTTTAATGTCCTCTTTCTCCCTAATACACTATGGGCTGGCAAACACATAATCAAAATCCATAACCAAGAGAATGGAAGGAAACTCATAGGCATAGTTAGAAAAATGAGGCAAATAAATATTGAGAATTAAAGATAAGTACCTTTTCCTAGAATCATGTTCCAACAACTCATTCACAGACAAAAATCCAAGTCCTTCATCAAACTGAATCTGACGGTCTGGCCTGGTATAAATTCGAGATGTAGGTGACTTGGTGATCTTCATATCTGAAATTATGTCACTGAAATTTAAACAACAAAAATGGCTAGATAAGCACTGAAAATTCTAACCACAAAATAGTAATATGCTTGCTGACTTGTAATGATGACTCATGCTACTTAATCTTTATATCAAGTTATGATAACCACTTTGAAACTGACAAGTTAAGTATGAACCAGCAACCATACCAGACATTAGTTAATATTCCCTTACTACAGCTCTTTGAGGTTCTCATTTTATCTTTTTAAATTGTTCTTTGGATTTCTTTGTTAAAACTGTAGTAGTCCTTCAAACTTACAATAAACCACAAGCTCTGAATTTAAAAGAACAAAAGACAATCTCAATGAAACTACAGTCCACAGCAAAGATACTTCAGGTCACAAATTCGTTGTTATAATATACGTGAACAGCTAGAAGCTCTCTCTCTCTTATTCTCTCTCAATTTTTAACAATGATAGGTTCATAAACTTTTTTAATTTCTACCTGGGAGAAAATAATATTCAGAGACCTGAGTGAAAGAACTTGCTCAAGCTTACAGTAAGTGTTTTAGGAATAATTTTATAGTTTCTGAAAAACTTCATCCTCTCAAGTCTTTCATACAACAGGAACACAGAACGTTAGAAATTAAAGTGACCACATAGGTCAACTCATCGAAACTCTTAACAGCTATAATAATATCCTTATGAACTCTCTAAGTAGTCATCTAGTCGCTATCTTTTCTCTTGCTCTGCATCCTCTGTATTGTTTAGTTTTATACCATGTGCTCCATGCAGTAGACCTCATCCTTCTTTTTTTCCCAAACAGTTTTTTTAAAAGTTTTTGGTTTTTTTGGGTAACTCTCCCTCTACCCCTAGCCTTTTAAAAAAACTAGTCTCGGCTGAGGCCTTAGTCTTCTTGATACTATTTCTGTATGTCTATGCCAGTTTCAAAGACTCCCTTAGTCACATGCCCCTTCTTTTTCATACAAACGTTTTTAAAATCTGGGCTTATCAGATAGTTCTCTTTGGGGAAGCTCCATCATTCTCTCTGTATTGGCAGACCTTCATTTCTGAAACTCTTCCATTCCTTTTGAATTGTCTTCTCTTTTATAATCTCAAGCCAAAGGGGTATAACTATCTTTTCTTTGATCTTGTTGAAATTTGTTTCCTTAAAATCTAGAGTATGTCATATGTCCAGATTCACTGGCAATCATGAACTTAAATTTTTTTCTTTCATCTTATTTTATCTTTCAATTAACAAGGATTCATTTTTGCTTACCTTCCCCACTAAGCCCTCAATTTAAAAGAAAAACATTTTTTAACAAATATTCACAAATAAGCAAAATAAATTCCCACACTGTCCACGTCAAAACATGTGTGTCTCATTCTGAATCTTGAATTCATCACCTCTGTTAGGAAGTAGGTAGCAGAGTAAATCATCAGTCCTCTGGAAGTCTATCAAAGTTATCTTTATGGACGTTGTTATCGTAAACGTTGTTCTCCTGGTTTTGCTCACTTGACACTATCAGTTTAGTCTTCCTAGGTTTCTCTGATATCATACCCTTCATCATTTCTTACAAAACATTATTCTGTTCATTTATATACCATAGCTTGTTCAGTCATTTCCCAAACGATAGGCACCCCCTCAGTTTCTTGTTCTTTGCCACTACAAAAAGAGCTGCTGTCAATACTTCTTATGATATGTGTGTGTCCTTTTGCTCTGGGTACAGACCCAGAAAAAATCTCATTGGGTCATAGGGAATGCACAGTTTAGTGACTCTCAGAACCTAGTTACATATTTCCAGAACAGCTGTATCCAATTCACAGTTCCACCAATAATGAATTAATGCCTTTTTTCTCCTTAGCCCATCTGACATGTCAGTATCCATTTTTGTCATCTTTGCCAATCTGATGAAAGTGAGGTAGAACCTCAGAGCTGCTTTAATTTGCATTTCTCTAATTATTAGTGATTTGATGCATTTCTCCATATCTTGGATAGCTTTGAGAACCACCTGATCATCAACTGATCATTTATCAATTGGAGGATAGTTCTATCACGAACTTTAAAATGACAAATTCTCCATAGGTTTTCATCATTTCTATTTTAATCACTAATTTCTTTACTGATCAGAATTAGCTACTTAATTGCAACAGAAAAATACTGAGAAAACAACCTATATGTCTAGCACTAGATAAGAGCCAATATATGTTATATTGAGATAATAAAATACAGCGATATGAATAATACAAAACACACAAAGAAATGTATCAAGAGTTGTATGAAGCAATAAAGAAAAAAAATCAGCAAAATCTGAACTCTGTAAAATCTAACTACAATCTCACAAACTACATTTAAAAAAAAAGGAAAACATCATTAAAACTGCATCTTATTCTGGTCCTTCTGGAACCCCTCGCCTTCTAATCAATATAATAAGTTTATAAGTAGCCAGTATAAAAGCGCAATTGCAGAAATTAAGATGTAAAGCAGAACTTGGAAGTCATATAACAAATGATCCCAAAGATCAAAGGAGCATAAGTTACAAACTGTATCATGCAGTAACCAAAATTCACATCCTGGTAATATGTGCTGAATCAGCAGAAGCCATCCAGATAGTGCTGTCAGGGTTCTGGTCCTATGATATGTTAATTCTAGACAAATTCCAGACCTCCACAGTTCCAGATCAACAGAACACCAAAAAAGACCTGATAACTTGGAGATAATGAGGACATGTAAACTTTAAAGTTTTACTACTAATGTTGAGATGATTTGTATATGTTAATGAACTAATAATGTTCCCTCCCAAATCCCTATAAAAATGAGACTTCAAACTCCTGCCCCTCAAGCCTTCTTCTATCTCCTTCAGATCCCTGCTGCCTAGTGCTCCCAACTCTAATCCATGGTTATGTGAGTGATATTCTCTGCCTCTCTGTCTCCTCTTTCTTCACCATCCCATTCCCCCATCCCCACACCAACATCTGCCTCTTTTGCTGCTTGTCTCTGCCTTTATGAGCTTCTTCCCCCATGCCTTCTGCACTTAATTAAAGTATGATTAGCACTTCATTTCCTGCTGCCAGTCGTGGTCTTTCCAGGCAAGTACCCAAAGAACAGGGAACGCCTGCCCCCATTTCATAATTTCATAAATTAATTACACATCCAAAGACTGTGAACTTCAGGCAGGCTAGGAAGGGGACACAAAATAAAAGCATTTTCTTTGCTTTAAAACAAAATTCTAATATATTTTGCTTTTGCTCTAACAGATACTTTGTTCTTTTAAACATTTAAAAAAAAACTTAAGGTCCAAATTCTCTCCCTCCTTCCAGTCCCTCCCTTACCCATTGAGAAGGCAAGCAATATATCAATTATACATGTGAAGTTATGCAAAGTATATTTCCATATAAACCATGTTGCCGCCTCTCCCTCCCCCACCAAGCAAGGAAAAAAGTATGCTTCAATTTGCACCCAGAGTTCACCAGTGTCCCTTCTGGATATGGATAATATTTGTCACCATGAGTCCTTTGGAATTGTCTTGGGTCACTGCATTGATCAGAGGTACAATCACTCTAATACTACAAAAGGCAACAGTTCTGTTTTATAAGACAATTTCCAGGTAATGTTAATGTATCTCTATAAATCTGAACATGCTCCTTTTCATAAAGTTCTATTAAAAATTTAACTCATTTTTATGTTTAAGTTAAAAAAAATAATCCTTTGCATCAGATTAATTCTCAAATAATCCTAACAAGCAAAAGGATTTAAGGATTATACACATTTCAACACTTAGAATTATAGACACCAAAAGGACCTTAAAGATTAACCACTCATTTTTATTTGTGAAGAAAACTAAGGTTTAACTGGGGGTTACATAACTTGTTAATAGTTATACAACTAACTGATACTAAGCAGAACCAAGAATACAACATTGGTCTTTACTCCCTTTCCACAACTTCTTCCTATATCGTATTGAGAAAATTTTAAAGGCCATTATGATCCCTAACATTTTGCCGATATATATTATGACGGCAGGATAATAGGACAAGAGATAGCAAGAACTGCAGAGACCATCTAATCTAATTCCCTTGTTTTTAAAGATGAAGAAAATGAGGCTCTCCAAGCAGGTTAATGTCTTGCCCAAGGTAGCCCAGCGGGTAAGCACTGAAGTAGGAGGTGAACCTACACCCTTGGACTCCACAGCCAGTGATTTTGGCATGGAATTTTGTTCTCTCTTAGTGTCTAATTCCCCTTACAATCATTGGCACAATTCTATGCAGGTTAAGAATGCCATTTGTGGACACTAAATGTTACAAAGCTGACTTGTCTTACAGAACTACAAACCCTGGCCATGGTCTCATCAGCCTTATCTTCTATCTGGAGCCATAAGCTGCAACTAACACTGTGAATCCTCCCTTGCCTTGCCCCTTCCACCTGGCCACTTACCTGCTCACAGGGCCTGAAGGAAATGGGTGTCACTCACTCTACTCCTCCCACTGGGATGCAGAATGGTAGGCTTTACCATCTGCCCTTTCAACGCCTCCAGAGGTCCACCTAGGCCTTGCTTCTACATGCCTGGCAGCTTCTTGGTGCTGTCATCTGACTTCCTGATGTCACCTAGAGAACCCTGGGCCTTGCTACCCTCCCCATCTCTATACTCTCAGGTCTTCTGGGCCTTTCTATCTGCCCTTCGACTAATGCATGAAAATATTGTCTCTCACAATCAGAGTCTAAGAAATGGCTATTCCAGTTTTTCCTATGTGTATCCTCAACACTTAGTTCAGTGCTTGGCATGTAATGGGGGCATAACAAATGCTCTCTCCTTCCTTCAGTCATCTTAGTCATCATCATCAAATAACAGTTTTCTCTAATATCCCAAGCTGGTGGCAATGTTCCCTTTCAGTATTTCCTAACTCTCTAATACATTCATCATGTAAGCGAATTACTTTTGGTTTTGGTCAAAACTGAAATCTATTACTTCACTGACTAGAAAGCTCTCCAACGAGAAAAAGTCCTATTAGCAATGAAGATCAATAACTGCTCAGCAAATTTTAGTCTACAAGTTGCATGGGGTACTGAAAAGTTAGTAATTTGCCCAGAGATTCCTGGCTCTGAGGCCATCCTGCCTCTCTTCCATATTACTGCCTCTCTCTGTGCCCTAGAACTGGGTGTCTGCCATGCCTGAAATGCACTCCTCTACCTCTGCCTTGGGATCTCTTGCTCCCTTTGAAACTCTGTTCAAGCACTACCTTCTACACATGGCCTTTCCTGACTCACCATTAGCCTACCCCCTAACAACTCATATTTATGCAGTATGTTTTATATATAGCTATGTACATTTTATTTCTGCCAACAGAATGTAAGCCCATTGATGGAACAGACTACTTAAACTTTGTTTTTATGTCCTTATCCCCAAAGATAAGCACAGTGCCTGGCACCTATTAGGCATTTAATAAATGCTTGACTGACTGGTATCTACTACTGGACTATAGGTAGGGTGCTTCCTACCAGATTAAAAACTCCTTGAGAATAAGGAATATGTTTTAGGTGAACTTTGTCTTCTTCAATGTCTTGCACTTATACCCATTGCATAAATGTACTACAAATGGAAAAAAAAATCAAGTTCCTGAAAAAAATTAGCTGTATGTTAAAAGCTGTATGTAAAACTGAAAAGTAATGTAGGTAAAAAAAAATCTAAAAACCTGAAAAACTTCCCAATCCAGGGAATGAGGGAACTCCTAAAAGTACAGGAATTGAGGTATAAATCAGCAATTAAATGGCTGAAATAAGTAGTTCAAGAAGTATCTTGTAAGTGATCCAGTTATAAGTTCCGTAAAAAGAGTGAAACTACTTAAGGAACACACTTGTCCATATCCTCCACAGAACAGTTTTCAAGACAGTCAGGAGGCAGATGAGAGCAATGATATGCTAACAGCCCTAAGAACTGTGTAGCAGCAGCACAAAGGCTTGAAGATAACACAGACAAAGGCTGAAGGCCCATGCTAGAATCCAGGAAATGTTTCAACTGCTTTCATTAGCATCACAGAACTGAAGGCTCTAAATGAATTTGACTACCAAAAAGCATACCATTTAGTCTGGCACAACTTTATGACATTCCAAGTCTCTCTAAATGATAATTTCCATCAAGGGAGAGAAGTCAATCACCATCAGGAGTCAGGATAAAGGGCGAAACTGCAGGAATCCAAAACCTAACTCCAGGGATCCAACACCTAATTCCTGACTGAATGTGCCCAACTGCAAAGAGGTGAGAAATCCTGTCAACTTTGCGGAAGGCTCAGAAGCAGCTTTAGGATACAAATAAGACATCTTCGTAGCCAGAAGTGCTAACTTGCTTCTATGTCAAATACAGTGGCCTTATTTAAATAACATCATTACTAACACTTCTGTATTTGGGGTTAGATTGATAAAACACCAAAATGCCACTGCAGTTGTATAGCTGCCTTCCTGTAATGTGCCATCAATGAGCCTGGCAAAAGAAACCCTTCAAGAATAATTTAAAGCATATCTGAATTGAAGTAACGTCACTCAGCAAGTGGACCACATTGACTTGAGATAATTCAATTCAATTCAATTAGCATGTAGCCTTCATGGAGAAAGGGCCAGCCATCCCCCATACAAGTTAGTCGTAGGGCTCAAGTGCTGGCCTAGCTGAAGTAGCAAGGTACCCTGAAGGAAAGAGAGGTGGCATACACCAGGAAAGTCAAGTTAAGATACCAACACTACCTTCACCACAATTTTCCTTTAGGCCCTCATGGAGATAGTCCAGGATCCCTACCCTATCCCCTCAACATCCCTTCCAGACCCATTCCTGCCACCTCCACCTGGAGATGACTGATTCTGCTTCAGCCCAGTTCCCATAGCTATCATCCAGGGGATCAACTTTCATGCAGAAGTGAATGCTTCTGCAGACAGAGCTACTGAAGACTTGGAAAAGAAAGTTGTTGCTGCCAAGGTCCTTGTCATTGTCAAATGGTCCAATTACAGAAACAGATATGTTTTTTCCATGGAAATGACATTAAAGGAGAAGCACTACCATTTGCTTTGCTGCTGTACTCTCAAAAACCATAGTGGCTTCCCATTTTTCTTATAGCTGAAACCACCCATCATCTTCTATTAGAATGTAAGTTCTTGAGAACTGGGACTGCCTTCCTCTTCTTTTTGTATCCCCAGCACCTAGCACAGTGCTCTGAAAATAGGAAGGATTTAATAAATGCTTATTCAGCTATTAATTCTAGACATAGAGACCACTTGTACAAAGGCACAGAGATGAAAGATGGAATGTCACATATGCTGAATACCTAGCAGCAGGTCAGTATTGCTGGAACAGAGAGTGCATGATTGCTAGTTATACGGAATAACACTGGTAGGGTGAGCAGAAGCTGAATTATGGAAGGTGAAAGGCTGAGGATTTTGTAGTTTATCTTAAAGGTGAAAGCGAGCCATTGAAGATTTTCTGTAGGAGGTGACAGTCAGTTCTCTTTTAGGAATATCAATATGTCAGCTGGGTGGATGATGAACTCGAAAGGCAAGAAAATGAAAGAAAAGAGACCAATAAAGAAGCTATTTCAAAAGTCCAAGAGACAAGCGGCACGAGCCTAAGTAGGGGTCAAGGTTGTGAGATGAGAGAAAGGGCTGGGCATAAGAAATGCTGTATAGGTAGGATCACTAAGCTTTAGCAACTGAATGGATGTAGGGATAGGAGAATGAAAAGTCAGTCATGACCCCAACTGTGTAAACCTGGGTGCACTGAATAATAGTGATGTCATCAACAGAAGTGGGGCAGATTGGTATAGGGATAGGTTTTGGGTGAAATGTGAACTGCATTTAGGAGATGCTGAATTTGAGATGCTCATGGGACATCCAGATAGAGACTCCAAGGCATTTGGTAATACAGGAACAGAGCTCAGTAGAGAGGTCGGGACTAGATATTTATACTTAGGAGTCATCTGCATAGTAAAGATACTTGAAGCTATAGAGTTAATGAGATCACCATGGCAGAAAGGACAAATAAAGAGAAAAGAGAATAAGCTGGGCTTAAGATAGCAGAGATTTCAGAAAAACCAGGCAGATTTCAGACTTCCATGAACTGATGCTACGTGAACTAAGCAATACCAAGAAAATATTGTATACAGTAACAGTAGCATTGTTCGATGATCAACTATGATAGACTTAGCTCTTCTCAGCAATACAATGATCCAAGCCAATTCCAAAAGACTCATGATGGAAAACGCTATCCACATCCTGAGAAAGAACTGTGGAGTCTGAATACAGATCAAAGAGGACTATTTTCATTTTTTTTTTTTGGTGATTTTTCCCTTTTGTTCTGATTCCTCTCTCACAACATGACTAATGTAGAAATATGTTTAATGTGATTGTGCATATATAGCTTATATCAGATTGCTTGCTATCTTGGGGTGGGGAGAGGGAAGGAGGGAGAAAAATCTGGAACTCAAAATCTTTACAAAAATGAATACTGAAAACTATCTTTACATGTAACTGGAAAAAATAAAACACTATTAAGCTGGGGGAAAAAAGAAGATAGTGGAACATCTAGTCAGAAATACAGATCTATTACTGTTAATCTTTGAAACTGCCTCAGAGAGTGGAGTTGGAATTGATATATAGAGTACATAAGGGGAGAAAAGAACTAATAAGTGAAAATTGAGGAAGTAAAAATGTTCATAGGTTAATATAACTGAAACTACCAAGATTGGCTTATGTACTTCCTCCGGTAAAGTCTGATTCCTAGTTTTTCCAAAGAGTCCTCCACAAAATGCTTATTGTTAATCATCTTCACCTCAATTTGCAAGTGCTTCACCTTGACTTTTTTTTAGCATAACTTTGAAAACATATGTATAATAATTAGGCTTCTGTTTCTTCACAATTTACATTCAGAATTTTGTGTCCATGGGAATGTCAAGAGGCTAAGCATAAAGATTCTGTAATTAACATAAGGACAAAGATTATGAAGGCCAAGGAAGAATTTACTGGCCATGCAGTATATACATCCAGCAATCTACTTCATTTAGAAAAATGTTTCCTTTTACAGGAGTATTTCCTTAAATGGAAGCTCTTCTTCCAGTAGTCAATGACTATAGTAATCTACTGTTTGATAAACCCAAAGACTTCAGCTTCTGGAATAAGAACTCACTATTTGAAGAAAACTGCTGGGAAAACTGGAAAACACTATGGCAGAAACTAGGCACAGACCAACATCTTAGTAGACCAAGATAAGGTCAAAATGGATACATGATTTAGATATAAAGGGTGATACCGCAAGCAAACAGTTTACCTGTCAGATCCATGGAGAAGGGAAGTATTTATGACCAAACAAGAGATAGAGAACATTATAAAATGCAAAATGGATAATTTTGATTACATTAAATTAAAAAGCTTTTGCACAAACAAAGACAAAGCTACCAAGATTAGAAAGGAGGCAGAAAAAAAAATACAAAAATAAAAAGGGAAGCAGAAATCTGGGAAACAATATTTACAGCCAGTGTCTCTGATAAAGGCCTCATTGCTAAAATATAAAGAGAACTGAGTCAAATTTATAAGAATACAAGTCATTCTCCAATTGATAAATGGTCAAAGGATATAAATAGGCAGTTTTCATATGAAGTTAAAGTTACAGTCATATGAAAAAATGCCCTAAATAACTCTTAATTAGACTCATAAATACAAATTAAAACAACTCTGAGGTACTACATCACACCTATCACATTGGCTATTATGACAGAAAAGGAAAATGACAAATGCTGGAGTGGATATGGGAAAACTGGAATACTAAAGCACTGCTAGTGGAGTTGTGAACTGATCCAAACATTCTGGAGAACAATTTGGAACTATACCCAAAGGGTTATAAAACTATGCCTACCCTTTGACCCGGTAATAGCACTACTAGGTCTATATCCCAAAGAGACAAAAAAAAAAAGGGAAAAGGATCCACATGTACAAAAATATTTATAGCAGCTCGTTTTGTGGTGGCCAAGAATTGGAAATTGTGGGGCTCCCTATCAATTGGGAAATGGCTGAACAAGTTGTGGTAAATGAAAGTAATGGAATACTACTGTGCTATAAGAAATGATGAGCCGGCAGAATTCAGAAAAATCTGGAAAATTTTACATGAACTGATGCTGAGTGAAGTGAGAACCAGAAGAACATTGTATACAGTAACAGAAATATTGTGTGATGACCAACTTTGATAGACTTAGCTCTTCTCAGCAATACAATGATCTAAGACAATTCCAAAAGATTCATGATAGAAAATGCTATCCATCGCCAGAAAAAGAACTATTGAGGCCGAATGCAGATAGAAACGTACTATTTTCTCTTTTTTGTTGTTGTTTTTTTCTTTCTCATGGTTTTTTCCTTTTGTTCTGATTTTTCTTTCACAACATGACTAATGTGGAAATATTTTTAATATGATCATACATGTATAATCTATATCAGACAGCATGCTGTCTTGAGGAAGGGAGGGAGGCTGAAAAAATTTGGAACTCAAAATCTTATAAAAGTGAATGTTGAAAACTAAAAATAAGGAAGAAAAGAAAGAAAAAAAGAAAAAAAGTTCTTAGATTTACTGTTTTCTTTTCGCCTTACTATTTTTTATTTTTAAAAAATAGCCTTTTGATGGATAAAACTGTCTTACTTGTGCTATTTTTAATTGTTTCTGAGACGAATTTATATTAAGCTATAGTTGACACATATCAGCCAAATAAAAAAAATGATTATTTTGAGTACCATTATGAAGATCACCATTCAACTTACTGACCTTATTTTAACTGTTTCTTTTCCTTGGTGTGCTCTGAAGTCTTTCTCATGTTTCCTCAATTGCCTCAGCAACTCTGATTTGACTGACAGTTTGTCAAAAGGAAGGGAATCAGCAACAGCAGTTGCAGCAGCCACTAATTCAGGACGCAGCGACTGGTGACTGAAGAAGAATGTGAAAGGAAAGAAGACAAAATATTACATACTGTTTCATTTATCTCTTAAGCAAAATGATGGTCTTGTACTCTATCTTGCCTTTTCACACCAGGTCATATAGCTCCACTAGTTTTGGAGCTTAAGGACTCAAAAACAAATCTGAGATCCTCAATAGTACTTTGGTTTTAAAACACCCACTTCTTGAAGCACATTTAACCTTAGAATGATGTTGTATTAAATAGATGTATAAGCATATATGATAAAACTCACTATTCTAAGCTAATAAAATAGGGAGGTCAGACTTATTTCAGTAAAAAGTCTGAATTATATAACACTGCTAAATTCAGTTTTATTACTTTCAAGTACAATCTAAGAACAGATAAATAAAATAAGATTAACAAAAGTTCTTCAGTTCATTACTATATTACAGTGTTATTCATGTTTTTCTTCAGTAATTACATGATTTGAAATTGTTAGATTGTTCCTTTCAAATCTTTCCGCTTTCTTTCCATTTCCACTGACACCAACCGAATCTAGGCACTTTGTAACTCTTAGACTCCTTCAACAGCCCTCTAATTAATTTTCCTAACTCCATCTGTTCCTATTCTAAGCTATCTATATACTTATTAGCATATCTTCATGACTCATTGTAGCTGAAAACATTTATTCCCTCAGTGGAAAATTTCTCATAACTTAGCTTATTCTCTATAGTCTGAGGGCTTGTCATATAGTTTGTCTGACGGACTACAGTTGAAGCCTATCAATCTTATTATGACCTATCAGAGTTTATACTCCAACGGACATATTCTTGGAGAACCCAGGATCACCTACACATCACAATGAAGTACTAGAATTAGATTGGAGAACAATGTTTACTTGTTATTAAAAAGCTCAAATTTAGGGCAGCTAGGCAGCATGGTGTAAAGCACCAGCCCTGGAGTCAGGTGGACCTTAGCTAAAAAAAGCTCCAATTTAAACAGTACAAATTCAAAGGAAAAAAATGACATATCAAAACCATCACATCAGGGGCAGCTAGGTGGCCCAGTGGATAGAGCACTGGCCCTGGAGTCAGGAGGACCTGAGTTCAAATCCAGCCTCAGACACTTGACACTTACTAGCTCTGTGACCCCACTGCCTAGCCAAAAAAAAATTAATTAATAAATTTTAAAAAACCAAAACATAACATTAAAGAACATTCAAATGAAAATTCAATTTACCTCTCAAGTGAAGAATCTTCCACAGCTTTCTGGCTCACTCTACTTGTCCTCCCCAAATTTTTAAGTTCCTCCTTTTCTGTCTTGGTTGTATGAGTTTTTGTGTCTTGTAATATGTCCGATGTACGTACTTCAACCTTCATGCTCCTTACCATATTCAACAAGTTTTTAATTGCCTTTTTCTTTTTATTATCCTGGCTCTCTGGAACACTGTCAGAAATCTTTGCAACAGGAACAGAAGACTCATCTTTCTTGCTGTAGATCACACTGTTTGTGCCAAAACACCTTTGGATTTTGTATTCTGTCCTAGGAAAGAAATTTTGAAAAGGAAAGAAAAGGAAAAAGAAATGTGTACATTATATGAAGGTAATCCAAGAGTTTACACCTACTTGCTACTCTAAATGGCATCCAGGACTTTGAATCTATACTTTTTAGTCAGAATCAGAGCTTTCCCCCTTCAAAACCTTACCATTTAATAGCACCACCTTTACCTGTCAGTAGCACTACCATTCTCCTGAGTCTGAAGCTTTAATCATCTTTGATTCCTCACATCTAATCACATGTTAAGTCTTACTGATCCTGTCTTGGAAATATCTCTCCTGACTATCCTTTTCCTTTCCATTCCCACTACATCCCTATCTTACCCTCTGCATCTTTTAAATTGACTTCTTCAATAGACTACTACCTGATTTTCCTGACACTTTGTTTTCCTATTCTAACCAATCCCATGTACCAACCAGTAGTTATCTTTCTCATGCATAGATCTCTTTAGGATAAACACCCCCCCCAAAAAAAAATCTTCAATAGCTCCCTAAAACCTACTAAAAGCAGGTGGCATTCAACAATTTCTAGGCTTATTTGGTACCAACCTCAATTCTAGTATTTTCAAATTTTTTGCATTTATTTTTCAATTAACATACATCTATTTTCTCTCCCTCACACTTCCCCTTTCCCTCTTCCCCAGTAGGGGAGGGGGAAAAAAACCTTTTGTAATAAATATATAGAGTCCAAAAATATGTCTTATTCTGCCTCTTGAATCCATCACTACTCTGTCAGAAGATAGGTGGTATGGCTCCTCATTAGTCTTCTGGAATGATGGATGGCCACTGTGTTCAGAGTTCTTAAGTCTTTCAAAGTTGTTCGGCATGACAATTTTGTCACCATATATAGTGTTCTTCTGGTTCTTCTCACTTCACTCTGCATTATTTCATACAGTCTTCCTAGGTTTTTCTGAAACTATCTCCATTATTTCTTGCAGCATGACAATATTCTACCACATTCATATACCATAATTTGTTTAGCCATTCCCCAGTTGGTGGGCACTCCCTCAGTTTCCAATTCTTTGCCATAGTATTTATTTGATTTCTTGAGAGTACAGACCTAGTTGCGGTATTGTTGGGTTAATGCATATGCAGTTTAATGACACTGGGGACTTAGTTTCAAACTGCTTTCCAGAACGGTTATACCAATCCACAGCTCCACTACCAGTACATTAATATGTCTGCTTTCCGGCAGCTCAACAGCTCTCATTTTTGCAACCTCAATGTTGCTTAAATATACATTTCTCCTCCCCCCTTTTATTTATTTATTTGTTTGTTTGTTTGCAACATTAACTTCCATAAGATTTTGAGTTCTAAATTTTCTCCCTCCCCTCCCCCAGATGGCATGCAGTCTGATATAGGTTCTATATATACATTCATATTAAACATATTTTCACATTAGTCATATTGTAAAGAAGAATTAGAACCAATGGGAGGAACCACGAGAAAGAAGAAACAAAAAAAAAAGAGAGAGAGCAAATAGTATGCTTTGATCTGCACTGAGACTCCATAGTTTTTTTTTTCTGGATGTGGATAGTATTTTCCATCATGAGTCTTTTGGAGTTGTCTTAGATCTTGCATTGCTGAGAAGAACTAAGCCTATTGAGGTTGGTCATGGTACAATGTTGCTGTTACTGTGTACAATGTTCTCTTCAGTTCACTCAGTATCAGTTCATGTAAGTCTTTTTTTTTTTATGTGAGGCAATTGGGGTTAAGTGACTTGCCCAGAGTCACACATATAGTGAGTGTTATATGTCTGAGGCCGCATTTGCATCTAGGTCCTCCTGACTCCAAGGGCAGTGCGCTATCCACTGAGCCACTAGCCACCCCACTTCATGTAAGTCTTTTCAGGTTTTTCTGAAATCCGCCTGCTCATCATTTTTTATGGAACAATAGTATTCCATTACATTCATATACCACAACTTGTTCAGCCATTCCCCAGTTGATGGGCAATCCCTCAATTTCCAATTTTTTGGCCACCACAAAAAGAGCTGCTATATTTTTGTACATGTGAGTCGTTTTCCCATTTTTATGATGTCTTTGGGATACAGACCTAGACGTGGCATTGCTGGGTCAAAGGGTGTGCACAGTTTTAGAGTCCTTTGGGCACAGGTCCAAATTGCTCTCCAGAATGGTTGGATCAGTTCACAATTCTACCAACAATGTATTAGTGTTCCAATTTTCCCACACCTTCCCCAACATTTATCATTTTCCCATTTTGTCACATTAGCCAATCTGATAGGTGTGAAGTGGTATCTCAAAGTTGTTTTGATCTGCATTAAATGCACATTTCTCTAATTTTTTTTATCTAGAGCACATATTCATATGGCTTTTGATAGGTTTTTCAACCTTACTTCTACATATATTATACTTCAGCCAAATGGAAAAACTCACTATTCAAAAAAATCATGCAGGTCTTTCCCACTTCCATACCTTTGGTCACATGGTTGAAATGCACACCCCCATTTCTCACATTTCCATTCTTCTACACTTAGATGCTAATTTTTCCATAAAGCTTTCTCTGGTTTCCCCTCAATGAGAACTCTGGTATTTCTTGCCACGCTTTGTTTATACTTCTATACTTGACAGTATACCAGTCTTCTCTCTCCAGTGAGAGTGGAAGCTCATTATTCATTTTTGCATTCATTCCTTCAAACATTAGTATACGCAGGGAAATGGTATTATGCACTGAAGATATAACATAGGCACTGAGGATATGACAGAGACCTACTCCTAAGGAGTTTCTAATCTAGTCCAGAGGTGGGGAACCTGCCTCAATCCCTAATAGTTAGAAGGAAGAATGAGTACAACAAATAACTAAGATGTCCAGAACGACATCCAAGAAGAACGAGCTAAATGCAAAAAATTATGTGAAATTTAAGGGAGAGCTCCCTTCGGTGAGGAGACAATGTTGAGGAAGGTCACGGGCCGGTTTTTCATCTGTAAAATGGGGATGATGACAGCATCTACATCACACAGTCGTTGTAAGCACCAAATGAAACAACACACAGAAATCATTATGTGAATGAATGTTGGCTATCATTATTACTCATGAAGGAGATGATATGTGAATGGGAAACCTTCCAGCTATGACAATAAAACACAAGCACTAAAGAAGGAGACAGAATAAGGACATCCAGTTCAGCTGGCATACAGAATACGATTAGGGGGATTTGTTGTTTAATAGTTTTTCAGTTGTGTCTGACTCTCTGACCCCATTTTGGGATTTTTTTGGGCAATGATACTGAAATGGTTTGCCACTTCCTTCTTCAGATCACCCGAAGCAAACAGGGCTAAATGACTTGCCCCGAGTCAGAGGCAACATTGGAACTCGAATCTTCCTGACTCCAGGCCCACAACTCTGTCCACTGTATGACAAAAGAGCCTTGAACCGGGTTGGGAAGAACAGGAAGTTAAAAATAAAGGCTTGGCATAGTAAAGTTACTGAGGATTAAATTCAACAAACTTTGGTTACCTACTCGTGCAAGAAAGAATTAGAATGGGAGCTACATTCCACCAAGAACCTAACATGATTCTTTACAGCTAATTTAATTATTAATATTACACAATTCACTGGCCTCCCCCTTACACTAAAGGAAAACCATGGAGGGGAGGAAGGACGTATTTTAGCCACCAAACCCCGCAGGCAGCGAAGAGGCCGGCACGCAGTCCGAAGGGGAGGGCCGGGGGTCGAGCCCAAGGTTAGGTCCGAGCAAAGGGTCGCAGGAAAGGAGGCGAAGGGAAGGCTCCGGGGGCAAAGGTCACGGGGGCGGGGCATGCGGCGCGCGCGGTTGCCGGGGTCACCCCCAGGCTCCGGGGTGCGGGGAGCAGAGGGAGAGAGCAGGGCGGTACCTGGCCGGGCCAGGAAGGGTCCACAGTCCCCGAGTCTCCATCGCCGCTTCGGAGCCACAGGGGATGCAGGGAAGACGGAGGAGGAGGGGCCGGCTGGGCCCGAGAGCCGAGACGCGGGAGAACATCGCGGCAGCAAATGAAGAAACGGACCGGAAGCCACGCGGTCTCCCTGCTGAACAACACTTCTCTCTTCCTCCCACCTCTTCCGTGTGCTCTCCCTTCCATCCGACTAGCTACGGAGTTCCGTCACTTGGTTCCGGAGCTGCCAGGAGTCGCGCGTGACATCACCAGCCTTGGGAGGGGAACGCGCCTGCGCGTCCCGGGGGTTTAATTCCCAGAGGCGCCCGCGCTGGTCTCTCGCACACGTTAATTTTAGTAACTCCCCTCCCTTCTTAGAAGTAAGGAACTATCTGAGGATCCTAGAATTTAAGGCAGGGAGGGACTTTAAAGGCCAGTCTAATCCAGTTTTAATAAGTAATAATATCTCATTTTACTGGGGATGAAACTGAGTCCCAGAGACGTTAAAGGACTTTCCCAAGGTCATACAGATGACCCAGTGCCTGGGTTTGAATCAAGGCTCTTGGACTCAAATCCTGACATTTATAAATCAAGGAGAGGATGGAGAGGGCATTGAAAGTCTGGACACCTTTGTTCCATTCTCAGCTCTACTGAGTAATTTTACCTTTTTGACTTTTGGCAAATCTCATCCCAGCTGAGTCATGCCTGTCTAGCACAGACCTGGAGTCAGGAAGACAGGAGTTCAAAAGTGCCCTGGGCAAGTCATGTAATCTTTCTCTCTGCCTCAGTTGCCTCATTTGTAAAATAAGGATAATAATAGCGCCCCTTTTGTAAAATGGGAAAAACCCCTCCAGAGTTGTTAGAGGAGAAAATGAATGACATATGTGAAGTTCTTTGCCTACTGTAAGGCACTATTATCCTTTTTTCTGGGCCCATGTTTCCTCCACTGTAAAATGAAGGGGTTGGATCAGATGATGAGTAAGATCTCTTTCAGTTCTAAATCTCATAGTTCTGTGAAATCCTCTAAGAAGGGAAAAGGACCTTGGAGAGCACCTTTTCTTTCAACCCTCTACAAGGAATATGCACACCTTTTCAAAGCACTTTCATGGCATATGAAATTCTTACAACATTCTTGCAACATTCTTACAACAACCCTAATATATGGGCAGGGTAAGTATTAATATTTCCATTTGATAGAAGAGGAAATAAGCTCAGTGGTTTAGTGAGTTATGCAAGGTCATAAAGCCGCAGAACCTGACACTCACTTAGTATTCTTTCCTACATGCCTCTTTGCCCTTAAATTAGCTCCTCACCCCATTTCCTGCCCTCATTGAGCATACAATCTAATGGGGGGGAACATTTGTTTATAGTAATCAACATGCATTTATAGAATACCTTTTATTTGCCAAGGTCATATATAAACTTGCATTTATGCTTTGCATATCTCCTTCTTCAAGAACCTTATGGGGGTGCGTAATGCAAGGATTATTTCCATTTTATAGAAGTGACTTCACCAGGGTTGCATAGTATCATTCCCAAGTCTCCTGACTCCAAGTTTAGCACTCTTCCCGGTACAGCATAGTACTCTAGGTGGTAGCTCCAGAGACCAAAAGAAGAAAAAGTTCATTTTTCTTTCCCTTGTCATCCCTCCAGCGGGGAAGTGGGGAAAAAAAAAGTTGAACTATAGGTGTCAGAAGCAAGGAGAAGCAATGTCACTGAAGCATGAATTGCTGTGGCAATGTTACTTCACAGATTGGAATTCTCCTGGTACTTTTAGCATCCCCTAAAATTCCATTAGTGGTACTAATTCTCTGAGGAAAAATTTTTGTCCATCATCATTCTCCCCCTCTCCACCCCACCCCACCTTTGCGGCAAACCATAGTTCTAGGTTACAAGTGAAATTTAGGTAATTCTAAAAATACAGCCTAAAAGCATAGTTATGGATGTTTTTCTAATATGATATATACTTGAGTGTTTGCTTTTGTTTCATTAGACTGATTATTAATTGGATACTTCATGTCTTTTGGGTCTGATGAGAAATACTAAAATTATATTGCTCAATAGTATTTCCTCCAAATTCTTGAATTAATCCTCCAGATCAGCCTTTAATATGTGTGTATGTCACATATTAATATGACATTTTATATCCATATCTGTAGACTTATATAGAGACTGAAATCTTCATCTCCAAATTCATTGATCCTTCTCCCAGAGAAAGATTCAGTCACTTCTAGCTCCTATGAAATGTCTTGCTCCTGATTGCAAGAAAAAGAAAAATGAAATTATCTATAACCAGCAGTCTGTAGATTCCTACATTTCCTCTGGTTGTAGTGTGATATGTATAACTAGGAATCCTACATTTTCTGGAATATAGCCTGGGATAACCAACCAGCAGCCCTTGGGGCACATTCTAAATAGCACTTAAAATTAAGTGTGTCCTTGCTTCAAGGATAAAGAAAGACTCACCATTATGTTACTTATGTTCTAATTGAAAGTAATACTAGTAATACTTTCTTTGAAATATTTACATTGATATAATGTAGGTACGTGATGACAATACAGAACCATCAGTAAGGGAAAGTTTTTGGGTTTTTTTTCCCCATCTACAGTAGTTTAAATATTAAATGTTTTGGGGAAGACCTGTCAGAGCCCTTTGTCAATGACAATGATGAATTCTGGCTTACTATTGGTCAAATTGGCCATGCTTTTAACTAATAATAATAACTAACATTTATATGGGGCAAGTGGTTGACACAGTGGATAGAGTGCCAGCCTGGAGTCAGGAAGACCAGAGTTCAAATCTAGCCTCAGACACTTACTAGTTGTATGACCCTGGACAAACCCTGTTTTCTTTAGTTTCCTCATCTGTCAAATGAGCTGGAGAAGGAAATGGCAAATCACTCCAATATCTTTGCTAAGAAAACCCCAAATGGGGTCATGAAGGGTTGGACACAACTAAAAAATGACTTCAACAATAACAACAACTTTTATATGATGCTACTATGTGCTAGGCACTGTGCTAAGCACTTTAGAATTATTATCTTATTTGATCCTCACAACAATCCTGGGAGGTAGGTGCTATTATTATTCCTATTTTACAGATGAGGAAATTGAGGCAAGCAGAAATTAAGTCACTTGCCCAGGGTCACACTGCTAGTAAATGTCTGAGGCTAGATTTGACCTTTCGTCTTCGTTATTCCAGGTCCAGTGCCCCAGACCCTGGACCACCTAGCTGCCCCATATGACAAGTGCTACTCATCACAAGATCATAGGTTTGATGCTGGAAAGAACTTCAGATATCATCTAATCTAACACTCTCAGTTCAAATTAGGAAACTGACGCCAGAAGAGATGATGTATCTCTCCCAGGGTCATAAAGCTAGTAAGTGGCAGAGCTGGGATTCAAACCCAGGTCCTCTGACTCCCCCTGCAGCATTCAGTAGAGTTATATGAGGCAGTAGTTTTGGGGAAGTGGTAAAAATGAAACCTGAAAGTGGAAATACAGCTCTTCCCATACCCCAATCTGTTCTAACACTGATTCACTTCCCCACCCCTCCCCACTCTGGCTACAACCCTGGCCACACCCTCAGTCAGTTACACATGGGCATGCTAGAGCAAGTGTATACACACACACACACACACACACACACACACACACACACACACACTTTTCTATCCTGCCTTTAGCACAAGGCAGAGCAGACCAACTGGAGCCAGTCTTAAGAATGGATTCATTTGGCTTTGTCAGGGATGTCTCATGATACAGTAGCCCTAGTCTGACCAGAGGAGAAAATGGCAACAATCCATACGAAGACATTAGTGAAAAATGTTAATTCTGTTCATCTGTCCGCCCAGCTGGTTCTCATTTTCAGCCATCTCCAGGGCCATTTATAAATCTTCCAGTTCCACTGTCAAATTTCCGGCCTGCAGATGATGACACACTGAGACTGATTTGGCAATGTGGTACTTCATTGACAGTAAAACCAGGTTGTCAGCTTGGTTGGCAGAAAAGTTACTATTTCCAAAATCTTGTTTTTGCAGATGTTAATAAGTGGAAAGATCTAAATTAAGAAAGAGCAAAGCAAACTTTGGGAACTTGAAGTAACTATTGCCTTTTAAAAACAAAACTGGAATGCTGTTAATTTCAGAGGAATACTGTGTATTGTGTAGGAGAGAAAATTGTAACTGCATTCATTAGGAGAAAAAAAAAAGGCTTTAGATTACTGGATTCATTGAGTCTTCCCTTCCTTGTCCTCCCAGATAACCAACTTCTGTTTATCTATGGTAGTAGAAAAGAGTTTAAAACATAAATAATACTTTAAATACTACAAATATTTTTTTTAAGTCAACCAATAGTCAACTTCCTCTTCTGTCCAAATTTTATCAGAGCTACAAATGTGTGGCAAGTGGACTGATGTGAATTTCACTTCCTCTTCTTGTTCCTTGTCCTGGGTTTCCTGATGCTTAGGTACGTGTCAGCCCAAATGAAGAGCACAATGGCCAGAGGTCAGGGGCAAGAGCCAGATAAAACAGCAATAAGCATTCACAAAGGAGATAATCAGTTCCTAAATAACAGAGAGTTAACAACAAGGAAAAAAGATTGTAATTGCAAAGTAAAATTTAAAACTACTGTGTTGCAGCATCCTGAAGCTTGGGGATATTAGATACTGTTCAGATCTTTTCCTGGAATGATTCTGAGGAGATGTTGAGAATTAATCAAGCTTTGGACCTGCCATATCTAAGTTTGTGAAAGAGGAAGTAAATTGATGTCTAAGAAATTGAAAATGGGGGGATAGTGCAGAGAATGTAGTACCTTTTTGTGCCTCTAAAACAAGTTGGTGACGTGTTCAGCCTTGAGGTTAAAAGTTGCAAGCAGATATAAAATTTAACAAAGAAGAGTACGTTGTTCTGTAAGGAAGGGGAAGCATAGAGCTGATGTTATATGTAGACTGAATAGTTGGCTGCCAGGATAGTTAGAGTAAACAAGTATTTAAGTGCATATTATGTGCCAGGGAGTATGATAAGCTCTGGGCATACAAAGAAAGGCAAAAACACAGCCTCTGCAATCAAATAGCTCACATTCTAATAGGAGACAACATGTAAATAACAATGCATGTACAGATTTACACACCATTTTGGAAGGAAGGAAATAAGCATTTGTATAGTACCTACTATGTGCCTGGTGCTGGGCTAAGCACTTTACAGTTACTATCTCTTTTAATCTTCATAGCAACCCTGAGAGGTAGGTGCGATTATTTTCCCCACTTTGCAGATGATGAAACTGAGGTAAACAGGGTTAAGTGACTTGCCATGGGTCACACAGCTAGTAAGTATCTGAAGCCAAATTTGAATCACCTAGGTGCCTCTATTTCTAGTCTGTATATACTACATGTATTTTTTGTATATCCATGTAATTATATATATATGTATATGCATACATACACATATATTGTGTGAACACACACACACACACACACACACACACACACAGCGAGGTGGTGTAGTGGATAGAGTACTGGGCCTAGAGTCAGGAAGACTCATCTTCCTGAATTCAAATCTGGCCTCAGACCTTGCACAAGTTACTTAACCCTGTTTGCCTCAGTTTCCTCATCTATAAAATGAGCTGGAAAAAGAAATGGTAAACCACTCCAGTATCTTTTCAGGAAAATCCCAAATGGGGTCATGAAGAGTTGGCCATGACTGAAAATGACTGTACAACAACAATTATGTATATAATAAGTGGTAGGTAATCATTAGCCTCCTGGGTGGACCAGGAAAGGCTTCTTGGAGAAGGTGGGATTTGAGATGACTTAATGAAGTTTATTGAGTAGAAGGATGACATATACTTTAGAAAAATCACTTTGTCAGCTGAATGGACCTGCTTGAGCAGGGGAAGATTTGAGGCAAGGAAATCAATTAGAAAACAACTGCAATAATTAAGACAACAGGAGATCAGGATCTAAATTGGAATGATGGCTGGGTAAGTAGAAAGGATACGTACGTGAGATGCTGTAAAGGTAGAAATGACAAGATGTGACAACAGATTCAATATATGGGGTGAGTGCTGTGCATGCAAGGAATGGAGGATGACACCAAGTTTTCAAGCCTGGGTGATTGGGAGGATGGTGGTATTCTTGATGTCAGTAGGGAAGTTGAGAAGAGGAAAGATTTTGGAGGAAAAGATAATTAGTTCACTGTTAGGTATGCTGAATTTGAGATGCCAAGGGGATATATAGATCAAGATGTCCAAAAGACACTTGTTGACAAAGAACTGGAGGTCAGGAGAGAGATTAGAGCTGGATTTATGGATCTGGGAATCATTTGCATAGAGGTAATTGAACCCTTGAGAACTGATGAGATCACCAAGCAACTTAATGGTGAGGGAAGAGAAGAGGGCCCAGGACAGAGTCTTTGGGGACCTCCAAGGCTGAGTGTGATCTAGATGAAGATCTAGCTAAGGAAGCATATGGAGAGGCCAGAGAGGTAAGAGGATTACCGAGAAAGAGCAGATGTCACTAAAACCTAAAGAGAAAAAAATATCCATGAGGAGATGGTGATCAACAGTGTCAAAGGCTGCAGAGAGGTCAAGTGGGTTGACTTTGAAGGGCAGCCAAGTGCCTGGATGTCCTTCTGGTTTAGGGAAGGGGAGGAGAGGAATAAGCATTGATAAGTGCCAAGCACTGTGCATCTGAAATTCCCATCATTGGAACTATTCCTTAATAATAAAAGGTTAAAGCATTGCATCTCTGATTCTTTGTTTTCCAGAAGAATTCTTCTAAAATGTAAACATATGAGCCAAGAAAAGGCTCACATGTAGCCTTGAGCAAGACACTAATGCAATTTATCAAATTAACTGTCTACCAGGAAAGCAAGAAAAAAAAGTTACCAAAGGGAATTATGTGTAGTTGAAGGAAATGTCCATGGGGAAAATGAGTCAAAGCCAAGTTTTGATGCATGAGGCACTCATTCCACCCAGAAGAATGGGCCCTTTGGGAGAGATATAGTAAAGGGTCCTAGACAGCTATTGGACCATGTGAAAAAGATACTGTGAACCTCTGGGGCTAGTAGTACTTCCCAGTACTTCAAAAGTTTGTCTACCATTTATTCTGCAGAGAAAACTATATGGGTTTAAAAAAAAAGATATATTGTTACCTTTGTGTTTGAACACTAGTCATTTTCCCTTACTCCTTCCCAGCCCCCTTGAACTTTTCCTTCTAACGAAAGAAAACATTTAAAGTCAACTGGCAGAATGTATATAGTATCCACGTTCCACACAAGTAGAAATCATTCTATATAGTCTCTTTCTCAAGAGGAGACAGATGTGTTTCAATCAATCAAGAATCTATCAAGGACCTGCTATGTGTCAGGCGCTGTGTTCAGGCATTAGAAACACAAAGATGAAGATGAAACAATCTTTACCCTCAAAGAGAGGCAGCTAGGTGGTGAAGTCAATAGAGTGCTGGACTGGGAGTCAAGAAGGCTGGAATTCAAATCCAGCTTCAGACCCTTCCAGCTGTGTGACTCCAGGCACTCACTTTACCTCAGTTTCTTCAACAATAAAATGGGGATAATAGCAGCTGCTACCTTACAAAGTTATTGTGAAGATCAAATGAAATAACTGTAAAGCACTTAGCACAGTGTATTACACGTAGCAAGTGCTATATACATGTTAACTGTCAAAAAGCTTACATTTAACAAGGGAAATATGAACTAGGCAATATAAAAATAACAAAATAGTCCCAGGCCTCAAGAAGCTTATATTCTACAGGATGTAAGTACTAAGTGCTAAATACAGTATATACAAAATAATACAAAGTAGTTTTAAGGGGGAAAGGGAAAGGCCTTTTTTGGAGGTTTCACGTGAGCAGAGCTTTGAAAGAAGCTAGAGATTTTCTAAGGGAGGGTGGGTTTTGGGAGGGGGGCTGATTCCAGATATGAGAGACCACTTGTTCAAAGGTAAAGAGGTAGAAGATGGAATGTCAGGTGTGGGGAAGAGCTAGAAGGCCATGGTGACTATAATAGAAAGCATGTGAAAGGGAATAATTTAAAATAAGATGGGAAAGGTAGGTAGAAACTAGACTGTGGGGAGCTTTAAATGCCGGGCTAAATAATTTTATTTTATCCTAGAGGTGATAGGGAACCATTGAAGAATTACTGGGTTTCTTTTGGGGTGTGTGTGTGATATGATCAGATTTGTGTTTTAGAACTTACATTTGCAATTATATGGAGGATAATTTGGAGAGGGAAGAGACTAAAGGGAGACCAATTGAAGGCCATTACAATAATCCAAGTAAGAGGTAATGACAGTTAGAACCAGGGTAGATAATGTATGAGTAGAGGGAAGGGGTTAAAAGCAAGTGATGTTGTAGGGTTAGGGTTGAAAAATTTGGAAACTAATTAGATGTAGGTAGGAGTTGAAGGAAAAGAAAGAGTGAAGGGTGGCTCCAAAGTAGCAAACCTGGGTGACTAGGAGGAGTATTTAATTTTAGATTTTTAAAAAAATTCATGTTTAGTTTTCAACATTCACTTCCACAAGATTTTGAGTTCCAAATTGTCTCCCCATCTCATCCCTCCCCCCACCCCAAGACAGCATGCATTCTGAATACCCTTTCCCCTAATCAGCCCTCCCTTCTATCTCCCCCACCCCTTCTTTTATCCTCTTCCCCTTCTATTTTCCTGTAGGGCAGGATAGATTTCTATACCCCATTGCCTGTATATCTTATTTCCCAGTTGCAGGTGAAAACAATTTTTAACATTTGTTTTTAAAACTTTGGATTCCAAATTTTCTCCTTTCCTCTCTCTCCACCCACCTTCATTGAGAAGGCAAGCAGCTTGATACAAGTTATACGTGTGTAGTTATGCAAAACACTCCCATAGTAGTCACGTTGTGAAAAAACTATATTTCCCTTCATCCTATCCCACTCCCCATTTAGTCTATTCTCTTTTGACCCTGTCTCTCATCAAAAGTGTTTGCTTCTGATTACTCCATCCCCCAATCTGCCCTCCCCTCTATCATTCCCCTCCCCCCATCTTATCCCCTTCCCTGCTATTTTCTGTAGGGTAATATAGATTTCCATACCCAATTGAGTGTGTATGTTATTCCCTAGGAGGAATATTTTGCAGAAGGGATGGGTTTGGAAGGTGGTAAAGAAAATAGAATAGACTCATTTTGGGTATGTTGTGTGAGATGACTACAGTACGTCCAAAAGGAGATGTACAGCAGACCACTGGTGGTAGGGAACTGCAATTCAGGAAGGATTAGGGTATACAGATTTGGGTGTCATAGATGATGCCATCATGATAGTGAAGGGAGAAAAGAAAGCCTAGAGCATAGACTTAGATGGGAGGAGGATGATTTGGGAAACAGGACTGAGAAGCAGAAAACAGACACATAGGAGGAAAACCAAGAGAACACAGTGTCACAGAATCAAGAAAGCAAGGGGAAGAGAAAGCATCCAGAAGGAAGGGGTGATTAAAGGTGTCAAAAGCTAAGGAAAGTCAGGCAGAATAAGGACTGGAAAAGGGCCATTGGATTTAGCACTTAAGAGATTATTGATAGCCCTGGAGAGAGCACTTCCAGTTGACCTAGAATGCAAGGGGATAAGAATCAAATTGCTACTAATTTGTCAGAAGTTGCAGCTAATCGATGGTACCCTCATTCAAAGCCCTCTCCCTTGTCCACCATATCTTATCAAGGCTTATCCCTTCTCTCTACCTTAGTCCTTCCAATATTTCTCTCATCTGTCCTTTTCTTTCCCTTCCTATACCATGAACTTAGCTCAAGTCTGCATCACTTCTGACTTAGAGTATTCCAATTGTTTCCCAGCCTGTTTCCTCCCCCTCTAACCCATTCTTTCAAATTTGTCACCTCCCCACTCACACAGGTCCAGCCATGTCATCCCAGCGCCAGCCCTACTCAGTAAGTTCCAGTAGTTCCTAACACCTCTAAGATCAATTACAAAATCCTCTGATGTTCAAAGCTCTTCATAACCTAACTCTACCCCGCAAAGCCCACTTTTCCATTCTTCTTTCAACTTATTCCTGACCGTGTATTTTTTGATCCAGTAACACTGACTTCCTTGATGTTCCATGAACAAGACACTCCATCTTTCTGCTGTGGGCATTTTTTCTGGCTATCCCTCACGCTTAGAATGCTCTTCCACCTCAGCTCTGCTTCCTGGCTTCCTTAAAGTCACAACTAAAATCCCACATTCTACAGGAA
The DNA here is from genome assembly GCF_003287225.1 of Phascolarctos cinereus. NCBI lineage: Eukaryota > Metazoa > Chordata > Mammalia > Diprotodontia > Phascolarctidae > Phascolarctos > Phascolarctos cinereus. The sequence continues at coordinate 342,035,966 of NW_027556098.1, read as the reverse complement.
GCCTTTCTTAACCCTTTTTAATTCTAGTGCCTTCCCTCTGTCTAAGGCTTGTTTGTACATATTTGCTTGCTTGTTCTCTCCCCCATTAGATTGGGAGCTCCTTGAGGGCAGGGACTGTCTTTTGCCTTCCCCCACTCCTCAATCCCCTAGCACAGTACCTGGCACATAAGAAGTGTTTAATGAATGATTGCTTCCTGTCTGACTGACACAGCCAGCAACCTAACCAGGCCCTCATCACCTCTCACCTGAATTATTGCAATGGCCTCTTCCTGCCTCTAGTTTCTGCCCTCTCCAATCCATATTCCACACAGCTGCCAAAGTGATATCCCTAAAGCACAGATATGACTGTCATTCTCTAGCTCAAGAAGTTTCAGTGGCTTTCTATGACCTTTAGGATAAAAATAAAACTCCTCTTTTGGTTGTTTAAGTTCCTTGACAATCTGAGTGCAGCCTATCTTTCCAGATTTATTACACATTGCTCCCTTTGCCAACCCTACATCATCCTTGCAGTTACCAGGCCCTCCCCCTGCTCAGAAGTTGCCTTATGTTGACTTTTTTGTTTTTCTGGGTTCTACAATTATATTTTATGTAGATAGTGAGATGAGTACATATTACGTGTTCCTTAAAATCATTATTATAATAAAAGCATTTTATAAGTATTTTATGCTTTACAACACACTTTCCTCACAGCAACCCTACGAGCAGGTGTTGTTCCCATTTTACAGATGAGGAATATGAGAGTGAGAGATAGAATCACTTGTATAAGTCACCCGGCTAAAAAGTTTTGACACCAGGCATTGAACACAAGATTTAAGATCCCAAGTTTCATTCTCTTTCTTTTTTTCTTCCCTTGCCTTTCTTATATTTACTATGTATATATTATGTATTTATTTGCATGTTTACATGTTGTTTTCCCCCAATAGAATTTATATTCTGTTTCTCCTTAATGGCCAGGGGTTGTTTTATTTTATTTTTCTTTGTTTCTCCAGCGTCCAGCATAGAGCTGGCACATAGTAGGTGTTTAATAAATGTTTGCATGCTTGATTGAAGGAGCTTACAGGTTACCAACATTGGGCCTCAGTTTCTTCATATGTTAAATGAAGAGGATGGGCTAAATGGCCTTTACTTTTCCGTCTAGATCTAAGTCTGTTATTTGAGGATGCCAGGACCCAGACCAGTCATTTTATTGGTAAGGGAACAGTTGGTGTAGAAACTCCCTCTACCAATGCAGATCAGTAACTCCATTGTAATTTAATCTTAGAGAATTTCCTGGGGATACCAAGAGTTTAGGTGATTTGCCTATGGTCACATTACCAGTATGTGTTCAAGGAAGGACTTGAACTCAGGTCTTCCTAACTTAGAGGGTAGTCTGTTAGTGACCACTGATTGCTGTCTACATAGTAGATTAGAGATGAAGATATCTTTTGTCTTTGTAACACCTAGTGTAGTGCCTGATGCATGGTAGGTACTCCCTAAATGCTTGCTTATTGATATATGTGCATTACATACAATTGTGTAATATAAATTTCTATATTATCCAGCATATTATTATATACAGTCAATAGTCAACAAATATGTATTAATGTGCTGGGCACTGTGCTAAGCACTGGGGATACAAATATGAAAAAGAAAGACATCTCTGCCCTCAGTGACCTTACATCTAATGAGGGAAGACAACATATAAAAAGAAATTGAAAGAAGGAGAAAGAATGTACCCAACATGGAGACATGGTGAAGAAGTCAAAGTCCAAAATGAGTGCAATTACATGGGAAATGAGATGTCTGAGGCGATATTTGATCTGTCCCTTCTTCTTAAATGGAGGATTATATGTCTATGATATAATGTATTATATAAAATAATATTAAAACAACACAAAAACATGTATTACATAATTTATATAAAATATAATATTATACCATGTATAATAATATTGGGGCATAATTTCATAAATCATACATTCAATATTATTCACTATATATCGATGCACCAATATAATTTTACATTTATATGCTATTTACATAATATTATTGTTATGTATTATATGACATATATAATGCATCACAATGTAGTATGTAGTTTTACATATATCACATATATTAATTAGCAATGACGCTGTACCAAATGCCATGCTCTGGGGCTGCAAATAAAAGAGTGAAACTGTCCCTTCCCTCCTCAAGGAGCTTATGATCTGTCTGGGAAAGGTTGTTGTCCATCATTCTTGAAGAGGACCAAAGTGACATTGCTTTGCTAAAGTCAAGTTTCAATGTGTCTGACTGGGGCTGATCAGACCAATATAAGCTCAGAATGTTCTACCACAGGTTGGGCACAAATAGTCCACGTGAATATTTGGGGTGGATTCTCTAAATTTACGCATATTGCATTTCTTTTGAGCTATTTCAATTCTGCTTTACTCATAGAGCACAGCATCTTCTCTGATGTGGGCATGCCATGCTGAGTGATCCTTTGCCAGTGTCTCCCATGTCACACAATCAATTCCAAGTTCTTAAGAGAGTCCTTGAGAGTCTTTGTCCCACTTCTTCTAACTACCATGTGAATGCTTGCCCTGTGTGAGATCACCATAAAATTGTCTTTTTGGCAAGCGTATGTTTTACATTCAAACAATGTGACCAGTGTACATATACACAAATATACAAAATAGATGCAAGATAATTTGAGGTGGGGAGGCACTAGTGTCTGGGGGCATTTGGAAATGTACAAGGTAACAGTTGACTTAGTCTTGAAAGAAAACAAGAATTGTGCAGCCTGAAGAATAGCCAGTGCAAAAAGACTGAGATGGAATACAGGGGTTTGTGCATGAGGAAAAGTAAGAAGGCCAGTTTGGCTGAACTATAGTATACATGAAGGGGAGTAATATGGTAAAACGGTGGCAAGGTAGGTTGGGACCAGGTTGTGAAGAGCTTTCAGTAACAAATGTAGGCATTTATATTTGACCTTAGAGGGGATACAATAATAATAAACATAAGCTTTCTGTTTGACTTTAGAAGTGATAGGGGCCAATGAAATTTATTGAGTAGAGGGATGACATACACTTGCATTTTAGGAAAAACCAACTCTGTGGAGGATGGATTGAAGTAGGGAGAGACTTGGGTCAAGAACACCAATTGGGAGGCTATTACAATAGTTCTGGAGAAAATCAATGAGAGAAGTAGTTATGGCAGTGGCTATGGGAGTGGAGAAAAAGGATCAGTTGCAAGAAATATTATGGAGGTAGAAAGGAGGAGTTTGCCAATTCATTGGGTATGTGGGGTGCGAATGAGTAATCAAGTGTAACACCAAGGTTATTAACCTGGGTAAGAAGAAGGATGTTAGTATCGTTGACAGAAATAGGGAAGTTTAGAAGAGGTATGAGTTTAGGGGAAAGGTAATAAATTCTATTTTTGATATGTTGAGTTTGAGATGTCTATAGGACAAGTAGTCTGAAATATCAATGGGCAATTGGTGATGTAGGACTTGAGCTCAGGAGAGAAACTAGGAATCTCATTAGAAGCATCAGTATAGAGGTAATAATTAAACCCTTGTGAGCTAATGAGAGTAGCTAAGAGAGAGTAGAGACAAAAAAAAAAGGAGAGACCCAGGACAAAGCTTTCTTTGGTATACATTCACAATTAGGCAGAATGATCTGGAAGATTATCTAGTAAAGGAGACTGAGAAGGAGCAGTCAGACAGTCAGGAAGAGATCAAAGAGAACATAGCCAGGAATGAATATACAGGTGTCTCCCAGGGAGAAGAGAGTATCTAGGAAGAGAGAGTGGTTGATCAAAGTTGTCAAATGCTGGTTAAAAAGGCTGAAAGCCTGAGCTGGGAGGGAGGGAGGGAGGGATTCAGATATCCTAGGTGGGATAGCCCATTTAACTAGGAGGTACGGGGAGCCAGCTCAAAAGGCTCAGGAAAGCCAATTATTAAATTTCCAGTGTGAGTGTTTACACCTTGAAAATCAGCAAACGCTACTAATCGGGGCTTGATTTATTGTGCTGCTTGTTGACTAGCCCAAAGGTGTCAAACAGGGGCCCCAGGCACAGGGACCCATAATTGTCCCAGGAATGGCAGAACCAGATTAAAATGTAATTGGGAACTATTTAATAAAAATACAATAAAACATAGATAACAATTCATTTTAAAACAAAGTGAATATACAACCCGCAGGGATCCTTAAGTGTGGGTTTGTTATGGGCCCTGTTTCTATTTGAGTTTGACACCACTCCTCTAGACTTAAGAAAGTGATGGAGAAATGTTAATGAAATCTAGTGTACATTTTTTTTCCTAGAGGAGAGAGGCTGTTAAACATTCACCAGCACGCCCCAGCCTATTGGCCCCATTGAATATTTGCATTTTATAAGTACAGCAGCAGCAGCAGAAATAGAATACATGTGATTTATGCTGCAAACCCTTCAGCACCTTCACTAGACAAGTCATGAGTTGTTATGGATAAACAAATTCCTCATCTTGTGACCAATATTTTGTGACCAATATCTCTGTTTAGCTAAGCTGGTCCTAGTCTGTTGCTGGGCTCATATTAAAAATCTGTCCAGTTTATTAGAACCCTCCAGGTTTGTGCTCTATCTTCATACCAAAGAGAAGACATCAGAATAGGACTTTAAAGGATTGTTAGACTGAATTACCCAGAAGCACAGAATGCGGGCAGTTATGGTCCTCTGCTGCCCTCTGGTGTTGGGCTTAGATAGCAGTAGTAGTATTGGGTCCAGATCTGACCCCACTATTTTAGGGAAAGATGTCAAGATCAAAGGATAAGGGATGGATTTGTGTTCAAGAAATCATGACCAGGACAGTGAAGTGACTGAAAACTATGACATAATTGGACCAGTTGAAGGAATAGAGGATGTTTAGCATAGAGAAGGAAAGACTAAGAGGGGGCACAATAACTATCTTCAAGTATTTGAAGCTCTGTTCTATGAAAGAGGAGTTAAGATTTGCTTTGCTTGGTTCCAGAAGAACAGTCTTAGGAGCAATGAACACAAGTTGCAGTGAGGTAGATTTCATCTCAAATTTTTTTTTTTCTTAACAAGTGAAGCTAACCATAAGAAGAATGGGCTGCCACAGAATGGATTGCACGATGTCAGGTTACATTCCCTTTCATTGTAGGTCAAGTGAAGGCTGAATGACAACACTTTGGGACTGTTGTAAAGGGACCAGAAACATTTGGGAACATAGAATTTAGACCTGCAGGAGACCTTCGAGATCATTTCGTCTACTCCTTCACCCCCAATTTTATAGATGAAGAAACTACTGCTGTGAAATTTAACCCTCACTTTAACTTGTTTTCTCTCTTTCTACATGACCAGCCTGGCTTCTTTTTTGATCATATATTTTAATCATATGCAAATACCCAATACCTGACTTTCTATGCTTACTCTACCATATGTATTTGTTCCTTTTAAAATAGAAACTTATTAACCTAAAGGGTGGGATGTCAAGCTGAGCTATTTTGAGGCAGAAGATTATATTATGCAAACCTATGTGTAAAATTGGGCCCAATCTTGGGAAATTTATGATGTTCAAGTGCTCCCTGAATCCCAAAAAGATCATTTCCTGAACCATGAAAAAATCATGTAAAGTGACAAGTTGGAGAAATCCACATCTCAGTGTTAAGGCAGAATGTTTAGATACACAAAAAAAGAAAAGGAAAATTTGATTTGGCATTTTGAAGGATAATGAGCTCATTTACCATCTGCCATCAAAATATAAGCTACCTAAGGGCAGGAATTATTTTTCTTGTTTCTTGTATTTGTGTCTTCAGCGGTGCCTGGCATACCTAAGCACATAATGAATGCTTTTAAATTTGACTTGCTACATAATATGATATGAATTAGGAACCTACTTCATGGAAATCCAAAATGATTAATAGTTAACACTAAAAATTAACATAATAGAATTTTAACAATGCCATTTTGGGGTTTTAAAGCACACTGACATTTTTAATCTTTAAGACGTCTTTGATCTTTAAGATATTAGTGGTGAATTAGTGACTCTAAGTATTACCACTAGGCATAGAAAAGAGGAAAAGAGGAACAAAGGCATTCCAATCTAGGTGGTAAATAGGGCCTGACTCCCACTCTCTCCTTATTCACAGAAATTCTTTTCCCATTTGCCTAGTTGGCAAACTATTCTCCCCACCCCAAATATACTCACTACCTGTTTTTCTTCTATATAATGACATTTCTCAGCAGTAGTTCAACATATGCATACTTTTATTTATGAAATAACTTTGATGGTTGAAATGAAAGCTTGTTTTGAGTTTTTTGACTTACAGGTTATACTGGATCAATATCATACCAAATGCTCATAGCACTTAACACATACTTTATTTATGCACTAAAATTATCTCCCTGATGAATGGGCAGAACCTGTCTTAGATTTCTTTGTTACAGCACCTACTTTATTGTCTTGTAGAGCAAGCGAATACAATAAACATTTGTTGAAAGGACATATTGAATGAATGTCAAGATATTGTTTAGACTGTAGAATTCTAGAAATTAGTTTGAATCAATCAACAAATCAGACAATGTACTAGGTACTAGGGATGCAAAAAAAAATCAAGTAATTGATGTCCTCAAGGAGTTTACAGTCTACCTGGGGAAACAACATATAAATATATAAAGATAAAGAGGTAAATGCAAGGTAGGGGTTTTTTTGGGGGGGGAGAAGGGAGTGAGGGCTTAGCAGCTGGGGGGTTAAGAAAACATCTCATATAGTAAGTGGCGCTTGAACTGAACTTTAAAAGAACCTTGTGATTTCAAAAGGTGAAAGTAAGGAAAGAAAGTTTTCTAGAAATGAGAGGCAGCCTGTACAAAGTCACAGAAGTGGGAGATGGAGCATCATGCATGCAGTGCAGAACAGTAAATAGGTCAGTTTGGCTAGAATGTGAAGGGGGAGTAATGTGTTCTTAGCCTGGAAAGGTGGACTGCAGAGAGATTATACTGAAGAGAATAACTACTGGAGCTTTTTGAGCAAGAGAAGAACATGGTCATATCTATGCTTTAGAAATAACACTTTGAGGGGCAGCCAGGTGGCGCAGTGGATAGCGCTCTGGTCTGACTTCATACACTTGACACTTACTAGCTGTGTGACTCTGGGCTAGTCACTTAACCCTGATTGCCTAACCAAAAAAAAAAAAGAAATAATACTTTGGCAATTGTGTTTAGTAGTAAATAACATGTTGAATATTGTATTTTAATGTTATAATCAATTTAACACACATTTTAGAACACCCTTTTGCCAGCCACTGAGCTAAATGCTGTGGTGGTTATGAAAAAAAAATGAGATCTTCTCTCTAGGAGCTTACCACTCAGTAGAGGAGATAAGAGAAGTACACAAGAAATTGTAAATATGGCATAAGAAGAGGTAAGAGCTAGGCAAGATACTGTATGAAAGCACAGTGTAATGAAAACTGTGTGAAAATACAGGCTATGTGAATTTTGCCCAAAACTGACTAATCATTAGTCCCCTTTTAACAGAAGAATAGGAAGGATGGTGAAGCCAACTCAACTATTGTCTTAGGAAATAATCTCACTTTTGCTTCCAAAAAAGCATCATTTTCCTACAGTATTTCCTAATGTATACACAAATCATCCTCTTAATGTACCAAAAAACCACTTGCTGGGTATTGTTCTTTATAGAAATGTATGTAAAGTACTTAGTAAACCTTAAAATGCTGTATCAGGGTTTTTGGTAGAACTTTGAAGCTATGTTGAAACACCAGTTGGCTTCTTTCATTGACTATCAATATCTATTAGCCAGCCAGACTTAACAACTTTTTGGATGTATCTTTATAGTATAGTAAGGAGGAGGAGGATGAGCATTTATATAGCTCTTACTATGTGCTAGGAATGAAGTGCTTTTTTTAAATTTTATTTTTTGGTGAGGCAATTGGGGTTAAGTTATTTGCCCAGAGTCACACAGCTAGTAAGTGTTATGTCTCTGAGGTCATATTTGAACTCAGGTCCTCCTGATTCCAGGGCCACCTAGCTGCCCCAAATGAATTGATTTTTACAGATATTATCTCATTCAATGCTCACAACAACCGTGGGAAATAGGTATTATAATTATCCCCATTTTACAATTGAAGAAACTGAGGCAGAGGTTAAGTAACTTACCTAAGGTCATGCAGCTAGCAAGTATCTGAAGCTGGATTTGAACTAAGGTCTTCCTAATTTGAATCCTAACACTCTATCCACTCCACCACATAGGTGGTAGAAAATATCTTTCAAAACTTGGGAAGACACTCTCCCATGAGTACATGCAGAGTCCAGGGGAAAGTGAGTTCAAACTTAGAGCATATGTGGCACAGGTTTCTGGAAGTTCCTTTTTCTTTTTCGTGGGTCATCATAAAGTTTCCCCAAGGCATCGTTGTGCTGAAGCTGCCTCAATATATCTAATTTGTCCTTGACTCCTAAAGTAGACATTGACATCAGCCACTGCTATTCTACCGATATTGCTAAGATACCTGTGGGATGTTCCCATGGTCATCAAGGGTGGGAAAGGAGACAGCAGATCTCTCCTTGCCCCAAGCTATTCCCTCTCAGAGATTTGGCTCTAACTACTGGTTTATTGCATAATCACCACTACCTCATAATCTTTTTCAATCCAAAAATTGGTTTATAACTTTGCATCAAGTAATCATCACATGGCATAATTCTGTTCATCACATTGCTTAAAATGTAAAAAGAGCAGCAAGGCATTCACCAGTGGCATTCACACATTTATCTTTAGTGTATTGCAAGCCAGGAGCCTAGAATTCTCAGCAAAGGTGCATTGTCAGTATATTTCCGAAAGCTGACTTCGTGTGGTTTGTTTAGAGCGCTGCAGTATTAAGGGCATTGTCACTCAGTCCAATGAAGAGCCATAGGCCGGCAGGCAAATCTGCCATGAGTAAGTCATGTGATATGGTAAGACTTGCATCTTCCCAATTTTAACATATATTCATGAGTATTTCATGCATCCTAATCTTACACCAAAGACAGTTTAGTAATAAATGATTAAGTAATACTGGCACAAGCGTCACATAATGATAGCACCCCACTTTTTTGCAAAAAAAATTGCCATAAAATCTGAGACAGTTATGCAGTGAAATCTACTTCTACCATTGGACTGGCTGGAGAATAAAATGCTGAATCCTGAACTGGCTTGCAATTTGATCCAAGCTCCACAGGGTAAAACTGAGTCTCCTCAATCCAAATTGGTCAAGGACTTCTCTACATCTAGTTTAATGATATTGATTAATTGATGTAATAGAGATTTTTTTTTAAACTGGGGCCTCACTGCAGTGAGACAATCCTTTTATTCTTTTTTTTTGTATTTTTCTTCTTATTAATTTATTTTTAGTTTTCAACATTCACTTCCACAAGATTTTGAGTTCCAAATTTTCTCCCCTTCTCACCCCTCCCCCACCCCAAGATGGAGAGCATTCTGAATATCCCTTCCCCTAATCTTCCCTCCCTTCTATCATGCCCCCCACATTCCTTTCCCCTTCTTTAATAAGGATATTCTTACCTGATAAAGGTATTATGGTATAGGACTGTGGTCAGCAAACTAGGACTCAGCATCAGAGGGCCAAATTGTCTGCCTGTTTTTGTATTACTCATGAACTAAGAATGTTTTCTTTTTTACATTTTAAAATAAAGTTTTATTGTATTTTTAAAAGTAAAAACTATTTTTAGCTAGTGGGTGATACAAAAACAAGATGGACTGGATTTGGCCCTCAGGAAATAGTTTGTTTACCCTGGGTATAGAGCATTTTACTTTTCTCATGATCTCTTAATTTTAGTGCCTTCCCTCTTTCAACCATTTCCTATTTATCCTGCATATAGCCTATTTGTATATACTTGTTTACATGTTGTCTCGCCCATTAGATTGTAAGCTCCTTGGAAGAAAGGACACTCTTTTGCCTCTTTTTGTATCCCCAGGGCTTAGCAGGGTGCCTGGCAAGTAATAGGCATTTAATAAATGTTTGTTGGCTGACTGAGGTACTTTAAAGTGGGAGGGGAGAGTGATTTGATTCAATTGGCCCTCATCTTTTTAAGGTGATACTATCTGGTTATGAGTAGCTTTCTCCACTGCTACCCACTGCCAAGTTGCTTTGTTAGACCTCTTTTTCATATTTTCTGCTGCACTGCTGTCTTCTGGTTCGATGATGATATAAAATTCCCCATAGGGACAGGTTTGTTTTGGTTTTTGTTTTAGCTTATAGCCCTTCATTTTTGTCATCTTTTTTTTTTTTGGCTAGGCAATGGGGTTAAGTGACTCGCCCAGGGTCACACAGCTAGTAAGCATTATGTGTCTGAGGCCGGATTTGAACTCAGGTCCTCCTGAATCCAGGACCGGTGCTCTATCCACTGAGCCACCTAACTGCCCCTTTGCTTTTATCCCTAGCCCTCAGCACAGTGCCTAGCACACAGTAAGTAGAACTAGGTGGTTCAGTAGATAGAATGTTGGCTTTTCTACCCTTTTGAGATTTAGAGCTCTGGTCTATGCAATCTGTTAGAGAAGCTCTTAGGCATTGTTTGTCTTTTGAACTATTTCTACCAAAAGCTCCTGCAAATGGAGTTGGAATATTCAGCCAGCATTTTTTCCCCCTGACACTTTGAGCTAAAGACAATTCCTCTCCACTCTCATCTTGACAATTATGGACCATGAAAATTACTGTAGGACTTTACCTAACAAGACTGAAGGGAAATTGGTGGAACAGATGAACTTTGTCCTACTTTCTTGCTAGCAATTTAATCCCTGCTCTTTGAACTTCACAAAGTTGTTTCATTTTTCTAGTGGTGTCAAATAGTAGTAGTAGTAGTAGTAGTAGTAGTAGTAGTAGTAGTAGTAGTAGTAATACTAGTACTAGTAGTAGTAGTAAATATTGCTCAAATGACTTGAGAAATACAAATTAAGACAACCCTGAAATTTCATCTCACACCCATTAAAGATGAGAAAATATATGGAAGGGCCATAGATAGTCCCACTAATACACTGTCAATAGAGCTGTGAACTGGCCCAATAATTCTGGAAAATACTTTGTAATTATAATAACAGGTAACATTTATATGGCACTTTAACGTTTACACAGCACTTTACAGGTGTTCTCTTATTCAATCTTCATAATGTAAAGGTAGGTGCTATTATTATTATTATTCCTATTTTATGGATGAGAAAACTAAGGCTGAGAGAGTCGTTTTTTTAATGGCTAGAGTTATATAGCTAGTATCTGAGGCAGGATTCAAACTCAGGTGTTCCTGACTCCAAGGACAATAATCTATCTCCTGTACCACCTGGCTGTCTTAGGAACCATGTGTGAACTATGACTTAGCCGTACATATCCTTTGACCCACTGATCTGACAACTGGGTGTATTTTCTAAGGAAGTCCAAGACAAAAATATGTATATCAAAATGTTTGTAGCTACACTTTTTATGGTAGAAAAACAACTGGAAACAAAATAAATGTCCATCAGTTAAGGAACTGTTCAAAAGAAAATTGTGGCACATAAATGTAATAATATCATGGCTCTTTAAGAAATGACAAAAATGGGGGCAGTTAGGTGGCTCAGTGGATAGAGCACCGGTCCTGGATTCAGGAGGACCTGAGTTCAAATCCGGCCTCAGACACATAATGCTTACTAGCTGTGTGACCCTGGGCGAGTCACTTAACCCCATTGCCTAGCCAAAAAAAAAAAGATGACAAAAATGAAGATTTCAAAGAAGAATGGGAAGATTTATAAGAGTTGATGTAGAGCAAAGTTAACAGAACCAAGAGAACACTGCATATGACTACAATAATGTAAAAGAAAATAACACTGAAAATGACCTTTATAGACTGACTGAATTAAACGTGAATTAAATGGTTAGTTTTGGTCTCAGAGGACATATGATAAAACACAAATCTGTTTTTTTATGTAAGGAGATGGGAAATTAAGGATATAGACTATTGCACACACTCATTCTGAGATGGTTGTTCTGTCAAAAGCAACAGGGCAAAAAATAGCTAGAGTAAAGATAAAGATACAGGGTCCCTGGTTGGCTACTGTGTCAGAAGCAAGCAAGGAATAAAATAACAAGGGACAACATGAGGATGAAGACTATGAAGGCTATAAGGAATTTTACTCAAGCTCAGCTTTCTGTAAAATTTTGAACAGTGTTAAAAGAGCCAGTCTTGGTGATGAGAAAAGAACACTGTTTAAAGACAACCTTGGTTAAGAAGAAAGCAAGGAACTGTTGCCCTTTCTTAATAAGCTAATATCCTGAAGATATTAGTCTACTATTTGAAGAGTAGGTCTATGTCACCTCTCCTACTTAATAAGTTTCAGTGATTCCCTGATAACTGAAAGATCAAGCATAAACTCCTCTATTTATCATTAAATATCTTTGAAACCAGATCCTTATCTACCTTTCCAGTCTTCTTACTTATTACCCCTTCTAATCACTATGCAATCCAGCTACACTGGCTTACTTGCTGTTCTGCACTCACAATACTCCACTTCCTGTGTCTATGGTTCTGTATTGCATTCAGCACACACACACACACCCTCCCATGCCTAGAATATAGTTCCTCCTTATCTCCACCTCTTGGCACCCTTGATTTCTTTCAAGATTCAACTCAAGAACCACTTTCAAGAGCCACATGAACTTTTCTGTCCCCCTTCATATGCTTGTGCATTCCCTCCCCAAACTACTTAATATTAATTTTGTATGAATTACGTATATGTGTGTGAATATGTATATGTATGTACATATACAGATATATATATTATGTATATAATAAAACACCTTATATGGGATATTCCTCCAATTTGCACTAGAACTAAAAAATTGAACCTCCAGAGAGTTAAGCTGCCACCTTAGGGTTTTTTTTTGTTTTGTTTTTGGTGAGGTCATTGGGGTTAAATGACTTGCCCAGAGTCACACAGCTAGGAAGTATTGTGTCCGAGGCTGGATTTGAACTCAGGTCCTCCTGACTCCTGGGCCAGTGCTCTATCCACTTTGCCACCTAGCTGCCCCTACAACCTTAGGTTTTAGGGTTAACTCTATATGATCATTCCTGTTTCTGTAGTTCCTGAGCCCCCACTGTTGTGATTCTCCTTTAATAATCAGACAATAGACTTAGCTCTTTTAGGAAAAGCATTTACTAACATGGCATAGGAAGATTTGGTATAAAACATTCATAAGCCTAGGGTATATTCTTCCATAAATAAAAGTAATGGTGGTAAGGCAACATACAGAAAAGACATGTTGCAAAGAGGTCACTTAACACTGGTGTTAGAAACCTTTTTCCCTTTTGTATGTTCCTCAGATAACTCCCCTTACGTGTAGTTCTTTGCTGAGAGAGTCACTCAGCTGAGCTTCTAGTCTAAGTATCAGCAACTACTCCCTTCATCTACTCCTCCTTGTTTGTATGGATATCTATTTGCATGTCTTGATTATGTAAGATAATTTCTCCTAACTTTCCCTCTTATATGAACTGGTCGAAGGAGGGAAGAATACATATATACACACACATACACACAGAGTTGGGTACAGAAATGCATTTCACTCAACAGGGAAATAGGAGTGAAAGATGAGAAGGGGGAATTAGAGGGAGGGTAATTAAGGAGATATCAGTCTTAAGCAAAACAAATTCTAAAGATATACAAAAATATTTCTAGTTCTTTTTGAGGTACAAAGAATGAGAATCTGAGGATATACTTTAAATTGGGGAATGGCTGAACAAATTATGGCATGTACATGTATGGAATATCACTGTTATAGGAAATCATGAATAGAATGGTTTTAGAGAAATGTGGAAAGTTTTGATTGATCTGATGCAGAGTCAAATGAGCAGAACAAAAAGAACAAATTATATAATGACAAAAATATGTTAGAGACAAACAACTTTAGAAGAATTAGGAATTCTGATAAGTATAATAACCCACCAATAACCCACCAACCCAATTCCAGAAGAATAAACCTGCTACTCACCTCCAGATAGAGAAGTAAAGTATTCAGAGGACAGAATCATTCACTTACTCCCTCACTCACTCATATACACGCACACACACAATTTACACATAGCTAATACAGAAATGTGTTTTACTTGACTATAAATGTTTATAACATGAATTTTATTTTTCTTTCATTCTCAATGGAGGGCAGGGTAGTGGGAGGGAGAAGAGGATTTTTGCTGATGAAAAAAATAAAATGTAGTATTAAAAAAGTGAATAAAAAATAAAATAAAATTAACCTCTTCTACTGCCTTTCCCCATGTTGAGCAAATTAAAATAAAAAAACCAACATAAAATATAGCTCTCAGTACATATCTGCATAGTCTGGCAAAACAAATTCCTACATTAGCAATGTCTGACAATGTATGTCTCTTTCTCATGTTCAGTTCATTACCTTTCTATCAGGAGGGGAATGGTGTATTTCATCTTTATTATTTTAGACTTGTGGTTTATCATTGTATTGATCAGAGTTCTAAAGTCTCTCAAAGCTATCTTTCTCTATAATGTTATTATTGTATAACTTGTTTTCCTAGTTCTGTTCATTTCACTACATATCAGTTCATATAGATTACTCATTTTACTCTGAAATTGTTCGCTTCATCTTTTCTTATGGCACAATAATATTCTATCACATTCATATACCAAAATGTGTTTAGCCGTTCCCCAGTAGCAGGATACCCTTTTAACTTCCAGTTCTTTTCTACCAAAGAAAAGAATTGCTATAACTATTTTCTATGTGTATATTTTTTAAAATTTAAAATAATGTTTTTTCTTCAGTTACACATAAAGACAATTTTAAACATTCATTTAAAAAAATTTGAGTTCCAAATTTTCTCTCTCCCTCCCTCACCACCACCTTCCCTGAGACAGTAAGCAATTTGTTATAGGTTATACATGTTCAGTCATGCAAAACATATTACTGTATTAGTTCTACAGGTATATTCTTTCCTTTTTTTATTTCTTTGGGGGTATAGGTCTAGTGAAAGGGGAATTTTTTGAAGGAATAACTTTTTTTTCTGGAAGATATTTTCTTGAAGGGTGTCTCATATTAACATTGCTATTGTTTTGTTTAGTAAATTTTAAAAATGCCAGGCTTTGTGTCTTTGTATGACTTAGATGAGGAATTTCATTTTTTGTCTCTCATACTATAAAATGTAAATTGGAAGCTACTTGGGTCAGAAAGGGTTAGCAGAAAGGGTTGCTTGACTGAACCTCTCTCCAAGCAGAAATGCTTCTGTGCTAACAAATTGTGTCAGATAGTTTTGGGCTAAAATGCCAGTTTTTCAATCCCCTTGACAGCTATGACCTAGTTCTTCACTCTACCTCACTGACATACAGAGAGGGTCTTTCCCTTGATGTTGTCATCATTCACAAGTGTTCTATTTCCTTCTTAATAAACTTTATTTTTTAAGTGATCATAGTCTTTTATCATTTCACTTTTTGCTATGTCTCATGATTCATAATTCTGTACTTTGTACTCACTGTGAGTCCTCATTTCTTACCAGGCTATCATTCCCTGCACTGATTACACACTCTCTCCCTCTCTTGACCTTTTGGTGAACCAACTCAACTGTACATTATCTTCCATCCTAAAATCATTTGTTCCATTGTTCTATCACCTATCACACTTTTCCAATCCTCTCCCCCAGATTACTCCCATCCTTTTCCTCCTTTACCTCCATTCATGTATTGCTAAATGGAGCTAGAAAAAATCATAAAACTTTCATGAAAATAATTAAAGCTTTTTTTTGGCCCACTACAAGTTCATATTATATAATTTTAACTGGGTCCTCACTGCAGCAAGGCCAACAATTTATTTCTCCCTAATTGATTCATCATCCCACTCCCTGGAGTGGCTGTTCCAAACTTCATCTCTCTTCAAGCCTCTCACAACATCGCCTACACTTTTACACTCTTATCAAAAAACCTTGCTTTATATTTCATCAAAAAATTAAGGACAATTGCCAAGAGCTCTCTCTTTCCTTCTTCTCATCTCCCTCCACTAACACTGCCTTTACTTTGGTCTCAGATGAAGAGACCAAAGCTCTTCTCTTTGCCAAAGCCAACCCCTCTATGTGCACCCTTCCTGTCTTCTGCAGATTTTACCCCCACCCACCCCCTGCATCATCCCTATTTTTTCTGTTATCTTTAACCTGTCCCTATCTACTAGCTCCTTTTCTACTGTCTACAAACATCTCACTTGATCTTACCATCTCCACTAGCTATCACCCTCTATCTCTCCTCTCCTTCATGAACTCCTTGAGAAAGCAATCTACACAAGATACTTCTATTTCCTCTCCTCTCATTTTCTTCTAAGCCCTCAGCACTCTGGCTCCTGACCCCATCATACAACTAAAAATGTCAGTGATCTCTTAATTGTCAAATCTAATGTCCTTTCTTCGATCCTGATCCTTCTTGACCTCTCTGAAACATTCGACTCTGTGGATCACCCTCTCCTCCTGGATACTCTCTCCACACTGGGCTTTTAGGACAACTGCTCCCTTCTGGTTCTCCTATCTGTCAAACTACTTAGCATCAGTGTCCTTTGTGCTTCAGTTTTTTGCTTTTCAGTTATTCATCCATGTTAACCATCCATGTCCCCTACAGTTCTGTCCTGGGCTTTCTCCTCTTTTCCCTCTATAGAGTTTCACCTGGTGATTTCATTAGCTCCCATAGGTTCAGTTATCATCTCCATGCAGATGATTCCCAGGTCTATATGTCCATCCCTGATCTTTCTCTGGAGGTGCAGTCCCTCATCACCAGTGACCTTTTAGATATATCTAATGGGATGTCCCATGGGTGTTTCAAATTCAACACATCCAAAACTAAACTCAGTTTACTTCCCAAACCCTCTTCCCAACTAGACTCTAGATGGTTTGGTCTCAGATGAAGATGTAGCTCTTCTCTTTGCCAAAGCCAAGCCATCTATGTGCACCCTTCCTGTCTTCTGCAGATTGCCCTCCCCCCCATCATCCCTATTCTTTCTGTTATCTTTAATCTCTCCCTATCTACTAGCTCCTTTTCTGCTGTCTACAAACATCCCACTTGATCCTATCATCTCCACTAGTTATCATCCTCTATCTCCCCTCTTCTTCATGAACTCCTTGAGAGAACAATCTACGCTAAATGCTTCCATTTCTTCTCCTCTCATTTTTTTTCTAAGTCCTCAGCAATCTGCCTCCTGACCATATAATCTTGATGTCATCCTTACGTTCTTACTTGTACTCTCCTCAGATATCCAACGAGTTGCCAAATCATGTCACTTCTACATTCACAACCTCTCTTGTATATAACCCTTCTCTCCCTTGAAGACAACCACAATCCTACTTCAGGCCCTAATTAACCATTGTCTGAACTATTGTAATACTCTCCTATTGCCTGAAATCTCTGTCCTTCTTAATCTATCCTCCACTCATTGCCAAGATGACTTTTCTACAGCATAGGTCTGAGTATGTCAGCCCTCCAGGATAAAATATCAACTCCTTTGGTATTTAAAGGTCTTTATAACCTGGCATTCTCCTACTTTTCTAGTCTCCTTACACTTTATGCCCTTCTGTGTACTCTATAATACAATTACAATTTTTTTTCCCTAAAAGCTAGGGCAACTTTTTATCCTGTGCAGTTTTCATTTATGATTTCTGGCTTTTGAAAAAAAAATGGTGGTTTTAAAGGAGTCCAATAATTCTCTGGACCAGCTCCTGTGTTTCAAATGGAGCAACTTGACCACCCCTTAAACCCAAATCACTCTGGCTTTCATTGAATGACCAAGAACTTATTTAGCTTTTAGCCTTGGTGGCTTATTGCTTAGCTTTTAGTGGGTTAGAATGAGTGTAATGAGTAGAAATTGTTGTCTGTTCTGGCCAGAAACTTTGAAGGTCTTCTCCTCTCAGACTGATATTTTTGTGATGGTAAATCAGGCCATCTTTTATCTCAATTCTTACCTAATCCTTAGTCATTAAATGGGCATGGCCTCTGCCAAATTAGACCTGGGAAAGACCTTAATTTAGAAAACCTAAGGCCATCCACTCTATCCAGGGCCACCCCCAGTTATATAGACTTAGGTCTTCCCACTGGACCCTGATGACTCTGGAGGAGAGAGTGAGGCTGATGACTTTGCACAGTCTGCTTCACTTAAATCCAATTCATGGGTGAGTTAAGATGTCATCCTCATGAAGTCATGGTTCCTCTTTGAGAAAGGACCACTACTACCACCACCAACAGCAATCCAATTATACTCACCTATTTGGTGTTCATTAAACATGACATTCCATCTCACTTCTCTAGCTATACCTTATCCTTGGAATGTGCTGTCCCTTCCCCTCTACCTTTTAGTTTCTCTGCCTTCTTTCAAAACTCAGTTCAAATATCTCCTTCTGAGCGGGTCTTTTCTAGTCCCCTCAGCTGCTAATGCTTTTCCCTCAGAGCATCTTCCTCATTAGAGTTCTCCCTACTAGAGAGGAAAGACTTTAAGGGTAGGACCACATTTTTGCCCTTATTTGTTTCTCCAGCACTTAGAACTGTGTCTGGTAGATAGTACATGACTTTTCTTTCATAATCGTCATTTTACAGATGAAGAAACTGAAAAACTACACAAGGTCTCATAGTAACATAAGTGGCAGAGCTAGGATTTGAACCCAGGTCTTCTGACACCCAAACCAGATACATTTGCCAAAGATTAATATCTGAAATTCACTTAATGTTTGATACAACTAATTCTTTTATTTTTCTTCTTATTTATGAGCCAATAAGCACAATGCCTTTCACATAGGTGCTTAATATTGTTGAGGTAATTAGTAGAGCTACACTTACAATTGTTTCCAATGCAAAGTTCTATAAAATAACTTGTCCCCTTTTATAACATTGTCCTGGGGTTTTAAGGACTCTTTTGACAGGTACAATTTTTTCTCATTTTACAAAGAAGGAGACAGAAACCCTATCCACCAATCTGAGAAAAAAAATTAAATGGGGAGGAAAGAAGGATGTTGACTTGAAATAGGAAAATACCCTTTTTGCTCATTTAGAAAATTGAACATAGAGATGACATACATTTTCATTTTCTGTGCAGTGTTCAGGTCACAATTTGTTCACTTTAAAAAGAAACAACAACATCCTTTGTATAAACTACCCCAGGGCTGGGGTAAGCAAGTATCCTGTTTTCGTGGAATTATTCACTTTTTAAACAAGTATTATTAACTAGCATGTTGAGAAATCTCTTAGAAACAACAACCTGTTCACTTTTTTCCATTTTTCAAAGTGGATCATTCTGCCCCTAACCCTGACCAATGTCACACTGACTGCTTTAGGACAAAGATAGACAGTTAGAAGTGATGGTTGTGCAATCCCAACATAGGCAAACAGCAGAAGCTGTGAACAAATCAGGGAAAACATGCAAACTTGTTTTCTTGCTTTAAATCCACCTTTAAAAGCAAAACCTTGTGTCTCCAACCTCTGTCCACCCCCCAGGCAATTGGAGATGATGTGGAGTCATCCTTAGAACAAAGGCATCGGATATTAATTCTGCAAGATCTTGGTTAAAGATAATACCAAAGCTAAATAGAATGGATGGGCAATCAGGGCAACTGAAGCCTGTGCCTCACTCTCTAAGAGTCCATACAATTTTGATTAAGTCATTTGAACCCCCTTTATTTATCTTCCCTTTTATAAAATAGAAATAGTGGAAGCAGTCATCAGTTCAAAGGTATATTTTGAAGTAAATATTTTTAAAAGTATCTAAGACTCTATAAAGGTGCTGTTATTACCAAATACTCTTATAATGGACTACCTTATTGGAAGGAGCTCCTGATTTCTTTTAATAAACATCACACATTCCAGATAACATGTTAAAGTTGAAAACATGGAAAACAATGGTGAGAGCACGGTGTTACAAAATCAGGTCCTGTGCTCAATTCTTTCAGAGGCTGGTTGCTTCACATAAAGACAAACTGTCTCATGGCTGAAGACTAAACCCCTAACCTTGACCTGTATTGTAAATACCTACCACTCATCACAAAGGGAATGGGGAGAATATGCATAGCTTGATGTAAATCTGTCTCACTATTACTTGAATTATAATTTGAAGTCCATGACTTATTAGTAGGTGGTAGAATGCTGGATCTGGAGGCAGAAAGACTTAGGTTTAAATCACAACTAGATACTTGGTAGCTATGTGACCCAGGACAAATTATGTAACCTCTCTGAGCCTTGTTTCTTCATTTGTAAAATGGAGAAAATAACACCATGAGTATTTATGAGTATTAAACAAGAATGCATGCAAAGCATTTTGTACCTCTTAAAACTCTCCATAAATGGTTCCACTTCTGGAGCCAAGATGGTGGAGTAAGAAGTAAATTGCTCTTACCCTCCCTTATTAATCTCTGATAGCCCAGAAAATATGACCTCAGGAAAATCTTGAAACAGCTGAGCCAGAAGAAAGATAGGGTGCAGCAGTCCAGTAACCCAGGTAACTTCAGGGATTAATGGAAAAGGCCCCTCTTGGCCTGGGGGAAGAGGAGAAGTACAGAACCAGAGGTGTCCCAGAAAGCTAACAGAAAACCCCACCTCAGCATACCAGGAAAAGATCCTGAAACCCAGGTGGCAAACACCAATACATCCCCGAGTGCCTCAGTGAGGATGGGGAAACAGGTAGAAACCAGCTTGGAAAACCACCAGGTGCTTTGGCATTCTACAGCAACTGGGTTTCCCAGGGCCTCAGCAAAACTAAGGGAAGCAGCACTCCAAGGGGTCCCAGGTAGATAAACATTCTGCAATATCCATATGAAAGGAGCTGAAGAAAGTGAAAGGAAAGAAAGGCCTAAGAGAGCAGGAAATCTCCAGGAGCCAATCCTACCCCTAGAGTTTCAGTGTTGCTGATTCCAGCCTAACTCCAGGTAAGCTGCCAGAACCCTGCAGCCTCCAACTGCCAATATTGGAAGCCCCCAGCACACAAAGCCAGTGACCAGGCCAGGCCCTAGGCTCCCAACACAAGAAGCTTGGGTCAGTGCCCTCTGCTCCCCAGCAGGAGAGCTCAGTCTCTTTAAAGGCCAGGAAATAAGCAAACACCATGAGCAAAAAGAAATGCATGATAAATTCTTATTATAGGAACAGTGAAGATCAAGGCAGAAATTCTAAAGAGGACAACATTGTCAACAAACTCACATCTGGAACCTCACAAGGGAATATGAACTGTTCTGAAGCCCCAAAAGCCTTCTTAGAAGAGCTCAAGAAGGATTTTAAAAGTCAAATGAGAGAGGTAGAAGAAAAAATGGTAAAAGAAATGAGAGGTATGCAAGAAAGTGTCAATAGCTTGGATAAGGAAGGACAAAAATTAACTGTAGAAAACAAGTCCTTAAAAAATACAATTGGCCAACTGGAAAAAAAGTACACGGAAGAAAACAAGTCCCTAAATGATACCATTGGCCAAATGGGGAAGGAGGTACAAAATCTAATAGAAGAAAACAATTTGTTAAAAATTAGAATTGGGCAAATGGAAGCCAATGACTCTATGAGAGAGCAAGAATCAGTCAAACAGAAACAAAAGAATGAAAAAATAGATGAAAATGTAAAATACCTCATTGGTAAAACAACTGACCTGGAAAATCAATCCAGGAGAGACAATTTAAAAATTATTAGTCTACCTGAAAATCATGATGAGAAAAAAAGAGCTTGGACAGTACCTTTCAGGAAACCATAAAGGAAAACTGCCCTGAGGTCCTAGAACCAAAGGATAAAATAGCCATAGAAACAATCCACCTATCACCTCCTGAAAGAGATCCCAAATTGAAAATGCCAAGGAATGTAGTAGCCAAATTCCAAAATTACCAGATCAAAGAGAAAATAGTGCAAGCAGCCAGAAAGAAACAATTTAAATGTCATGGAACCACAGTCAGGATTACACAGGACCTTGCAGCTTCTACATTAAAAGACTGTAGGGCGTGGAATATGATATTCCTTAAGGCAGAGAAGCTTGGACTACAACCAAGGATCCACTACCCAGCAAAAATGAGCATGATCTTTCAACAAAATAGGGGACTTCCAAACTTCCTGATAAAAAGACAAGAGCTCAACAGAAAATTTGATCTTCAAGTACATGACTCAAGAGAGACATAAAAAAGTAAATGAGACAGAAAGAAATAACATGTTATTAATAAGGGCAAACTGTTTATACCCCTACAAAGGAAAATGACACTTATAACCCTTGAGAACCGTATTGTTATTATACCACATTAAGAGGGTATACATAAAGGGGATGAGTATAAATTGACTTTGATATAATGATAAAAAAATCTAATCAAGTGGGTTAAATGGATCCAAGTAAGTGGATTAATCTGATCTAAGGAAATGTATTGAGAGGAAAGGAAAGGAGGAGGCAGACAAGGGTAAATTACATTACAGGAAAAGGAACAAAAACCTGTTGCAGCAGAGGGAAAGAAGGGAGGGAGATGAGCATTGTTTGACCCTTACTCTCACCAGATTTGGCTCAAGAAGGGTATAACATAATTACTTATGTATAGAAGTCTAACATGCCCTATAGGCAGTAGAAGGGAAAAGGTTAAAGAAAAGGGAGGAGAGATAGAAGGGAGTAAAAAAGTAGTAGGGGTAAAGGGGAAGAAAAAGGAGTGAGCTAATAGAAGGGAGGCAGGACTGAGGGATGTTGTGGTCACAAGCAAAACTCTCCATAAATGTTAGCCGTAATAATAATAATAGCTAACACTGATATAGCACTTTAAGGTTTGCAGAGCACTTTACAAATGTTATCTTATTTTATTCTCATAACAACCATAGGAGGTAGGTTATTTTATGCGTCAGTAATATCATTGTAGCATGGGAGGGGGCAATCTGCAGAAGACAGGAAGGGTGCACATAGATGGCTTAGCTTTGGCAAAGAGAAGAGCTACCTCTTCATCTGAGACCAAACCATCTAGAGTCTAGACAATTCTAGGAAAGTTGAGAAGACAGGAGGGTTTGGGGGTAAACTGAGTTTAGTTTTGGATATGTGGAGTTTGAAATGCCCATGGGACATCCCATTAGATATATCCAAAAGGTTATTGGTGAGGAGGGATTGCACCTCCAGAGAAAGGCCAGCGATGGACATATAGACCTGGGTATCATCTGTATGGAGATAATAACTGAACCAATGGGAGCTGATGAAATCGCCAGGTGAAACTCTATAGAGGGAAAAGAGGAGAAAGCCCAGGACAGAACTGTAGGGGACATGGATGGTTAACATGGATGAATAACTGAAAAGCAAAAAACTGAAGCACAAAGGACACTGATGCTAAGTAGTTTGACAGATAGGAGAACCAGAAGAGAGCAGTTGTCCCAAAAGCCTAGTGTGGAGAGAGTATCCAGGAGGAGAGGGTGATCCACAGAGTCGAATGTTTCAGAGAGGTCAAGAAGGATCAGAACTGAAGAAAGGCCATTAGATTTGACAATTAAGAGATCACTGACATTTTCAGTTGTATGATGGGGTCAGGAGCCAGAGTGCTGAGGGCTTAGAAGAAAATGAGAGGAGAGGAAATAGAAGTATCTTGTGTAGATTGCTTTCTCAAGGAGTTCATGAAGGAGAGGAGAGATAGAAGGTGATAACTAGTGAGATAGTAGGATCAAGTGAGATGTTTGTAGACAGCAGAAAAGGAGCTAGTAGATAGAGAGAGACTGAAGATAAAAGAAAGAACAATAGCTTTTCATTGGATAATATGTTGAGATTTTAAAATGCCTTTACATATGTTTATTTCATTGGAGGAAGAGCAGTAAGTTCTTGGCAAGATTCATTACTACACTCATTACTACTATTTACAAAATCCATTACTTAACTAGTCCCCTAGGTGGCACAGGAGGTAATAGCAAATTAAGGGGTCAGGAAGACTTGATTTCAAAGACTACCTTGCACATTTATTTGCTATGTTGTCTTGGACAGCTCCCTCAATCTCCTCATCTGTAAAATGACAGCAATGACAGCACCCACAGCAAAGGGTTGGTATGGGACTCCAATGAGATGACATTTATATCTATAGCTATAAAATAGCTATTATTAGCTCCTTGGCTGTGTGCAAATGACAACCTCCCTAAGCCTTTAAAAGAAGAGGTTGGATTGGATGATCTATAAGAGCTGTTAGAAGTACAAGGCCTGAAGCTTTACAATTCTGTTAAAAGAAAACTTAAAGGAGTCACACCCAACTTATTATAATCTGTGGAGGTTCAACTTCATACTCAGAGTAAATAGCTACTGTCAAATTATTTAAGTAGTAGTGCTGAGTTTCAGTAGACATTAGGATTAGGTAGGCAATAACATAATGCTATTTTGTCTTTTTTGCTTGACAAAATGTTAAAATGTATTTTCTATGATGGAATGTTACAATACCACATGGAAAAAAATACTCTTGGTAGGAGAAAGAATGGATTAAACTTTAAGAAAAAAACCATGTGGGAGGAAATGAAATTAGAAACATAGTATCTGAGCCAAAGGACTTTGAATAGGAATGTTACTTCCTGAATGTTACTGCAGGGGGCTATGGGCTTCTGTCTGTCTTACCATGGTATGGAAATGTTGAGGTTTAGGGATTTAGGGGTACTGGGACCTCAAAATCACAACACAAAGATCCTGCCAAAAGAATTCGACCCAAGTCTTCTTTCAGCCAAAGACAAGGTTTATTAGAATATCTGTCAGACTGGGCAGACTCTTAAGGAGTCTGAACATTAGTGAGCTAGTGGCTAGATTGTAAGAATCTGAGCATTGGCTAGATTGTAAGAATCTAAGCAGTGGCTAGATTGTAAGAATCTGAGCATCTTAATGGAGACAAGATAGACCTTATATACAGAAAGACTGTGGGAGGGATCTAAGAGTGGCCAAGTAGTTTGGGGTGACTGGAGGAGGGAGTCTAAGGAAGATCTGAATGGGAGTGGCCAATAAGCTAGGGTGAACAGAACGCCTGGGACCTGGACCTCAAGGCCAAGGGAGAATGGAACCTAGCTAGGATTAAGGGTGGGAAATAGTCTGGGGCCATAGGGAGGGCTAGGCTAGATTAAGAGTAACAGAATTGGGAGATTGGTTGTAGCCACAATGAAAGGCCAGTTGATGGTATTATAGCTTCAGGCAAACACCAGAGATTTGGCGTTGTGGGAAAGTCCAGGGTTTTTCCTTTTTGGGGTCTAGATCCCATCCTCATGAGAAGGGATGCCCACTTTCCCCTCTTATGTTTGAGTTCCTTTGGCCTCGAAAAACAAACCAAAAAAAACCCCCAACTCTTCTCCCTCCACTCCCCTGTAGGGTACTGTATTTATAAAGTAGATTCTTTTTCTTTTAGGAGCTCTCCAACACCAAGAATACGTAGAAAAAAAATTTTTATAATTCAATCCTAAAGGAAAAAGTCGTAGCAGTCATTAAAGACAGAGACCTGTCCATAAGAAATAGATAGATCAACCAAGGATTTGTACTGTGTCATAGTGAGCATTCAATAAACATGCTTTTTAATTAGAATAATATCATGGATTCCTGTTCCCAAGGCTTTCTCTCAAGCTCCCTTGAGGGTGGGGGAAGAGACATAAGGTTTTCCCCTCAGTAATAGTTTTGCATTCATTTCCCAACATTACATCCAAAAGTGCTCTTCTTTACATACTCCCATGCTCCCTATGTTACAATTAATGTCTTCCGTCAAAATGACTGATTTTTTTAAAAAGTCCATTTATTTTTTAACATTTTTAAAAATTATTTTTTTGAGTTTCAAATTCTCTCCCTCCCTCCAGCCCTTGTCCCTGCATTGAGAAGGCAAATAGGATACCTATTATCCACGTGAAGTGAGGAAGTGACTAATTTCTAAATATGATCCCATTAAAACCTAGGCCCGGGAACTGAAAGTCACTTGATTATTCCAAAGTCTTCTAAGGTCAAACGCAAACCCAGTCCACCAGATTAGATGGTCCTTGATCCCCTTCTTGCTTTCATTATATTCCCAAACCCAAGCCCAGAAGCCCCGGGGTGGGCGTGGGGTGAGGGGTGGGCAGGAGAACCGGATTAGAATAAGGATAACGAGTGTTTCCACTGAAAACCAATTAGAGAAGGTCCATTCCACGGCTTCCCGCTTGCACGCCCGGGACAGTAGCAACGGCGGAGACGGCGCAGAAAGCCACGAATGCTGTGGGATCCCCACGAAGGGGACGCGCAACGCTCCTTGGAGATACAAGTTGCGTGGTAGGAGCTCTAGAGGCTGTAGGCTCTGGGGAGGAGTGCAGTGCAGCCCAGCCGTAGCTTCGCTGACTTCCGCTTTCCTGGCTGGCTGGCTGGCTGGCTGACCTGGGGAAGGAGGCTTAGAAGGGGCAGGATGGCCGGGACGAAAGGGCAGGCGAGCACGGCTGCACGGTGCTGGCGCGCCACAGTCGTGCGACTATATAAATCTGCGGGGGCGGGGCGACGAGGGTGTAACACGTACCCCAGGTCAGGGCCTTGGAGTGAATGCAGCTGCCACCTCTAGCACTCTCACACCGCGTAGAGGCGGCTGAGGAGGAGGAGACAAGAGGCGGCCGTCCCTCGGCGCCAGGCGCATTGGTGAGCAGTGCGCGGCGCAGGCCCGGTTCTTTGCAATGTGCGCGGGGCGCCTCGGCGAAAGGAAGGGAAAGCCGAACTCTGGGGAGAGTAGGGAAGGTGAATCTTCCAGTTTCTTCCTCTCGCTCGGTTTCCTGCGCTTTTCCGGGAACTGGCTCTGTGCAACAGGTATCTGCAGCGCTCCCAGGGACTAGAGGGTGAGAGGAACCCCTCTCCATGCTTTGTCCCCTCACCCCAACTCTGGGCAAGGAAGGGGGGGGGGCTGCACGAACTTCGTTGGACGGTTTTGTGCCTCAGAGATTTGAGAGTAATATGCCCATAACAGCTGGAAGCCAGTTACCCCTCCCCGGGCCCCTTCACCTAGTTCCTGCAACTGTCAGTGGCGATATCCTTTGGTCCTGAGTGGTGTCATTTGATTGTCGACCTTAGTTGTCCTGCTGCCTCTGTGCCGAGAAGCCGGGAGATTTTATGAATGGGATGATGCCCTTCCAAGCTGGGTCGTTGTAACGTGGGTGGGAAGCAGCTTCGGCATTTGTAACTCTTTTTTAATTTTTTAACTAGTTCAGTGCTCAGGAGGAAAATGAATCCACCCCCACCCAAAGCTCTAGTCTAAGATACCTATTTCCCTCAGGACAGAGAAAGGTGCTTTTTGAAACTTGCCACCTGAAAAGTAGCTTCTTTGTTTCTTCTTTTCTGAGATCACCTCCTCCATAGTAGAAATTGATTAAAAATAAAGTGGGGTGGTGAGAGTAGTTAACTTCAAACCTTGGCTTTTGTGTTACTAGCTGAAAGTTCAAAGATCAGCTTTCCTATGTCCGAGCGGGGCCTTTCCCTTTGCAGCCTTCACCAAGTCAGAATTGTGGGCAATTACCACCATTTCTCCTTGCTTTGGACCTGAAAATTATTACCATTAGGTGCTGGTAGACATTTTTACCAAGTTCTTTAGTCTAACAAAATCGTTGACTCATTTGCTTCAGCAGAGTTATGCTCTACTGTATTCATTTTGAAGTAGTACTCGTTCTTGGGATCTAGTCATACGCAAAAGGTGCATTTAACAGACAGTTCTGCTCTAAACCAGTTTCACATTTCTCTACCATCACTCTTTCTCTGCCCTCCTCCCCCATTTAAGCTACTTTGTAAAGGTGTCACAAGGTTATTGTTATTATCTACTATTAATTAATTTTCCCAAGACAGTGTGCTATCAGTGTAGTGATAATTTTCTATATTAATGAATATGGGTTTCATTAAACCCCATTACCTAGACTGGAGGTCTTAAGTGGAAAACCTGCATTACCGTCACTCCTCAGAGATGTAGGTGGATTCTTGTGTGCCTTGGATTAGATGACTGTTGAGGTCAGTTCTCATTGACATTTTTGGATTCTTAATCCTCCTTTGGTCCCCTCCTTTCTTCCTCCTCCTCCTGTCCTCCCCAAGAGCAAAACTAGATTTATTAGAAGCAAAGGGGTAGAGCAGTTTGGTTTTTTTTTTTTTCAGATCTCTTAATTTTGTTACTGCTTCTTAGGAGCCCTGGCCATTGTATGAGGTTTGGAACTGATCAGTTATGTGGTTTTAGAACTTTAGCTTAAGCCATGGGACAACTGATCTGCCACATTTATAGTCGATAATTTTTCCCTTAGTTAACTCTTCCCTCCTAATTTCTAGTAAGTCATCAGACTTCTTGTCAAGCAACACCATTAGATTTTGTGTAGGTTGTATATTGTTTACAAGGACTCTCAGTTCTTCGTTGACTTAAAGCTGTAATGTTGTAACTTTGCAATTAAAAAAAATGTGTGTGTGTGTGTGTGTGTGTGTGTGTGTGTTTTAAGAGGTTTAATGATACCACACCAATCCTTTTTTAAAGTATCCTAGATTTCCAGGGATACATAGTAAGTCCTCATTATTTGAGAGACAGTAACTAGTTGTCAAGTCTATAATAAACTGAGTACTGTCAAAGGCTTGGTTAACATTGAATTTTCTTTCTTCCCAGGGGGATGCATTATCAACCGTAAGCTCTGGATGTTTCTGTTCCAAGAGGGAGACAAACAGGTGGGACAATATGAAGTCCAATCCTGCCATCCAAGCTGCCATTGACCTCACTGCAGGGGCTGCAGGTAATCCCAGAGAACGTTCAATTCTTCTAGTTCTCTCTATGCCTTCTCAGAATGAGATTGGTGAAAGCCTACAATACATTTAGCTTTGGGTCAGCTAGGTGGCACAGTGGATAGAGCACTGGCTCTGAAGTCAGGAGTACCTGAGTTCAAATCTGCCTTAGACCAAACACTTGACATGTACTAGCTGTGTGACCTCAGGCAAGTCACTTAACCCCATTGCCTCATTAAAAAAAAGTTAAATACTTCCAGCCTCCATGGAGAAGCCTCCCTTTTCCTATGTAACAGATCCATTATAGAGAATTTGACATATGTTCTTAGAAAATTACAGAAGGAACATATCCTTTCCATCACTTTCTCACTACTGTTTTATAATAAGATTCCTTTTGAGATCTACTGGACTATTCAGAGAAGCAGGAAAAGCAAATATTAGGTTGCTCTTACCTTAAGATGAGGGACTATTCTGTTCCCCCCCCCCCCAGCCCTTTTCTGTCTAACTAAAGCACAGTGCTTAGAGCCTAGTGGGTGCTTAATAAATGCTTGTTGACTTGTGATAGAGCCTTCTTTGACATTCTAATGAAGTCTGTAGGCTCCTGAATAATGTTTTTAAGTGCATAAAATAAAATGCATGGAATTGTAAAGAAAACTAATTATGTTGAAATATAATTATCAAAATATTTAAAAGACAAGTTTGACCCCAGCCTAAGAATTTCTGTCTAGAGTTTATCATATATATCCATATGAGAAATAAAAAAGAGATTAATTTCAACAAAATAATAGTTATGTACTAAATATTCCCCATACTTCCTTGACAAGCTTCTCTACTACCTTGTAGAGATTCATGCCTCAAGTTGGGAATACTTGTTCTAAGTAAATGGCAAACAGTTGAATTTTACCTGAATTCAGCCTTATTGGTTTCCTAATTCTATAGATTTGTCTTAGTCCCATAAAATGTAGGCTGTATAAATCTCTTTACAAATTTTGAAGTCTTTTTTTCTTAGATCTCTCCTAATGAAAGCTGAGAAGGGAGGCTAATGTCCTTCATTCAGATATTGTTGCTGCTGTACTTATGTCTCTTAAACAAAAATTAATGAAGTCTAGTGGTTCTGGGTGTGAATATATGTTTTTCATTCTTCAGTCATTTTGGGAATGCTTTTTTATTTATTCATGTCAGGAAGCTTCAAGATTCTCATTCAGGTTTTATCCCATGAGTGTATTTGTTTTGACAAAGAATCTCTTTTAAAGTTACTGTAATTGTCATTTCTTTCTATGACCACAGGCATATCTGAATTTAGTTTCTTCATCTGTTAAATGAAGGGTTTATACTATTGTAACTTTAAGGTTCGTTCCAGTGATAAGGTTCCATGTGAGACCAGGTGAATGAATAGATGTTCCCTTTATATACAGCATTATATGTATTTAGAGGGCAATATTTCATTCTGTATTTAGTTACTGGGATGCTTCTTATCACAGATCATAAACTTTTTGTTTTGGCCAATATGTAGTATTTGAGAGCAAAAATATGGAGTCACAAGGTACACCAATTGTTTCCTATCAGCCTCTTTCACCATAATGCCATCATCAGCCAAACATATACTGAGTGCCTGTTGTATGGCACTTTGCTGAGTACTGTGGAAGACACACAAATGTATAAGATATGACTTTACACCAATGGGCAGACCAGCAAGCCTTGTTAAAAGAGCAACTGACCCTGAGGGAGAAATAAGAAGTGTTGAGCAGGTTAAATCCCCTGGACCACCTCTTCTCAGAGCCTTGGGAATATCAATGCCACCCAGACCATCAGCCCTGCTTCCAGATTGACTTTGCAGCCATTATTGAAAGGAGCAACTTTTGTGGAGAAAGGACCCATCATCCCCACTACTATTTTGTTGTTGTTGTTCAATTATTTCAGTTGTTTCTGACTCTTTATGACCCCATTTGGGGTTTTCTTGGCAAAGATACTAGTGGTTTGCCATTACCTACTCCAAGTCATTTTACAGATGAGAAAACTGAGGCAAAGAGGATTAAGTGACTTGCCGAGGATCACATAGCTAGTAGGTGACTGAAGCTGGCTTTGAACTCAAGTCTTTCTGACTTCAGGCCTCTATCCATTGTGCTCCCTTCCTAGCTGCCCTCACACTACTACTCCCCACAGTTAAATTCTGCCAATGGGCAAGTAAGCCCAAGAGGCCTGGAAATAGCACCCTCCCCCACTCCCAATTCAGCCAGGAGACAACTTTTTCGGAGGTAGGGCTTGGTGACTTGTCTTTGCATGCAAGGAATCCCTGTCCTCTCAGCAGCCTGAGCTACTAATACCCTAGAAAAGAAATTTCTCACTGCCAGAGGTCTCGGAGTTATCAAATGGGTTAGCATCAGCAATGGATAATGGTTTTTATGAATGGAAATGACATTAAAGAAAATATATTGTCCTCCATTTTGTCCCTGAACTCTAAGAAAAATGGAGCCTTTCCAGCTGACTTACTCATGAAATCTCTCTGTGCTGTCTCCACTACTGGAATGTAATCTGCTTGTGAGCAAGGACTGTCTTGTTATTTTTCTGTTGGGATCCTCAGCACTTAGCACAATGCTTTACATATTTTTTTCCTTAATTTTTCTTGCCTTCTCCCCCCCTCCCCCTTTTTTACAACGTGGCTAATGTAGAAATAGGCTTTGCATGACTTCATATGTATAATAGGTGTTATAGTTCTTGCCTTCTCATTGGGTGGGGGAGGGAGAAACTTTGGAACTAAAAATAATTTTTAAAAAAGCACAATGTTTTGCATATTGTCAGCACTCAGTAAATATTTTTTTTATTTGTTTGTTTTTGGTTTGTTTAGACATCCAAAGAGCTTATAAGCTATTTAAGAGAACCTGTAACCCCCACTATCCCTGGCCTGAAAGATTCCTGGAGGATCTTGGCCCTTAGAATACTCATGCTATTCCCTGTCAGCTGCAGGGTAAAGGCTATAAGAGAAGATGCTTCCCAGGGAACAGGGTGAAATGAACCTGTATAGATTCAGAGTCAGATAATGCAGGACCTTGAATAGAGGTATCAAGGAGAAGCCATGTGAAGGGTCTGAGTAAGGAAGAGAATGGTGTGTTAGGAAGGTCAATCTGGCAGTCTTGGACAGGGTATTAGAGGCCAGAGTCATCGAGGCAAGGAGAACAGTTAGAAGGCCTTTGTAGGGATTGAGACTTTGTGCTGAGGGGATGGAGAGAAAATTCAAAAGAAGAAACCACGGGATTTGGTAGGAGATTGGCTAGGGGATGAAGGGGCAGAAATGATTAAAGAAATCTCCCAAGTTTTCTGGGCTGAGAGAGTAGAAGAATGTTGATGCCCTTGGCAGACATAGGGTAATTAGGAAACGGACCTGTTCTTTTCGGGGGGGGGGGGAGAAAAGAATTACTTTCAGTGTGGACCCTGTTTGAGGGGATGACATTGAAATAAACATATCTTGGAGGTAGTTGGAAATAGGGGACCCAGAGTTAGGTATTAGAAACTTTTGAGTGGTTTATTTGGAATTATATAGAAATAAGCTTAGCATCTCCTTAAGCCCCAAGTGTCATTTGGAGTCTGAAGGTACAGCTAAGATGAAGAAGCTGAAATAAGTGACTTGTCCAAGGTCACACTTGGTAGTCAAGGTCAGAGATGGGATTTGAACCCAGGTCTTTTAACTCTAGTGAGCCAGTGCTCTTTCTGCTATACCACTCTGATCCCTGATACTCATTTTTGGATATCACTTGTCTTTAATATGCTTCCACCCTGAGGAAAGAAATTTGAAATGGAGATGAATTCTTTATTTCATTGAATGACAGAGTACTAAACTCAGGAAGGCCTGAGTTCAAATCCTGCCTCAAATACTTGTGATCCTGGGCAAGTCACTTAACCTCTGTTTGCCTTAGTTTCTTCATTTGTAAATTGAGGAAAATGATAGCATCCACCTCCCGAGGTTGTTATGCAGATCACTTTGCAAATCTTAAAGACCTATATAAATACTAGCTCTCCTCTTCCTCTTTCACTCCCCCTCCTCCACTCCTAGGAATGAGATGGGTCATTTATAATTGTTTTTACTATATCAATAGCAAAATGATCACTAATATTGGAAATAATTGGTTTAGTAGATAGAGTGCTGGAAACCAGGAGAACTGAGTTTTAACTCTGGCTATTTTATGAATTCACTAACTTTTGGTAAATCACAACATTGCTGTGTAAAATGGAGATAGTGGTGCTGCCCTGCCTATCCCATGGGGTGTTGAG
The DNA here is from genome assembly GCF_003287225.1 of Phascolarctos cinereus. Classification (NCBI taxonomy): domain Eukaryota; kingdom Metazoa; phylum Chordata; class Mammalia; order Diprotodontia; family Phascolarctidae; genus Phascolarctos; species Phascolarctos cinereus. The sequence continues at coordinate 342,003,060 of NW_027556098.1, read as the reverse complement.
GATCCATGGGGAAGTATATGGGGAAATTCTTTGCAATTTTAAAGTGCTGAATAAATAGTAATTCACTATTTTTCAATATTAACCATACATAGGCAAATAGAAAAGGCTAACTCCATTTTTACTAATAGTGTACCCTAAATAGAAAAGGGGGAAGCTCATGGGCATACAAGAAGGAAAAGGTATGGCACGGCAGATTGTTTCAAAGTGATTGGCCCAAATGTAGTAGCCCTCAGAGCCAACCTGGCCTTGTACTTGGGTCATGGAGTGCAGTCATCTTTGCTCCTTAAACCCTGTTGCCACAATGTGTCCTGTAGTCGTCAACCTAAAGGCCTCTATTGCTCCATGCTGTTTATCAGGGCGCAGTCCCCTATCACAAGCTTTTCTCAGCACTGCACATTAGGTAACCTTTTAGTCTTGTGGAAAAATAGTTTGTTCCTCTCTGAAGAGGGATCAATTTATGTCTTTTGAAGTGAATGCTGAAAAGGCTTCTAACAGGTTTTGGTTTGTTGACCCTGGAAAGTCTGGGTAAGTTAAAGTATTAGGCAACCTCACCATTTTGTCCTTCCCTGCTCCTGGAAGTTTAAGTACACATTGTGAGTATCTAGTGGTGGTGTAGGGGTGGATCATTGTTTCCTAAAGTGAGATATTGGAACTTAAGTTGGTATTCTGTGGGTCTTAAAAAACAGAATCATATCACAGGGGGGGAGGGTCAGCTTGGAAGGTAAGGGAGTTGATTGATAATATAAAGAAAAAAGGCATTTCTAATCCCCATAGCACAAAAACACAAGAATAATTTGATTGGCTTCAGGACCAACATAAATCCTGTCATTTAATTAAGCTTATGTCTCAATATCAATTTATTTAAAGATCTCTCCAAAGGGGGGCCCATCCTCTGGAGGCATTTTGGTTTTAATGTAGGGTTTCCTTGGTTGTTTGTTTAGACAACTTTTCAATTTAATCTCTTTTTTATTGAATCTCTTTAATTCCAAGGATGTAAACCAAATGAATTGGGAGCATTTTGGGTAAGAGTAAGTATATTCTGCTTCCATTAAACCATAAGAAACTGTGTGGCTAGAGAAAAGGCCTCAGAATAAGAAAGACCTGAATTTGAATTACTGTACTTACTGACACATCAACCTTGGTCAACTCATTTATCCTTATAATGCCCCAGGCCTCTAAGGCTGTGAGATGAAGAGCAGATGCTAATTTTCATTGGTAGAGGTTTTCCTCTTCAGGAATTCCCCATACTAATAAGATCACAGGACTTGTTCACAACAACAACAACAAAAAAATAAAGCCTAATTCTAATTTTGTGGGCAAGATAACCAGTATTGGTGATCAGGAGACCTGAGTTTTGATTTTGTCTGATATTTGCCATCCATGTGATCTAGGTCAAGTTAGTCATCCTCTGCATTGATAAAGATTAAGAGATTGTATTAAATGACTTCTTAAGTGTCTTTCAGCTCTAAAAAAAAAAAGCCATGGCTGCATGATTTTGAAAGGCTTTGAGAAGCATCATTAGATACTGTTAACTCTTAAAAAGAAGAAAATTACAATCATTTATATCCCCCCCATTTTCTTCTCTTATACTCACCCCCCTTTTCCCATAAACAGGGAGAGAAAACCTTCCTAATTCTTCACGTTTGCTTTTAGTAAGCCCAGAGGGAAATAAAGTAGTGTGTGGAATGGTGGAAAGAGCGCTGAACTCTGGCATTCAGGAGACCTGGATTCTAGCTTGGATTTTGCCATGAACTGGTTGTGGGAATTTGGACAAAATCATTTTTTCTAAGCCTTCCCCCCTGTAAAGTTAAGGGGCTTTGTTAGATGGCCTCAGAGGTCTCTTTTAGTTCTAAAGAGTATATGAAAAGCATAAATGGACTGAGATTTTAATTTTGCATTTGTTTCTCACACAAATGTAAGTCTTATTTTGTCCTCCAAGTCTCCAAATGCTTACCTCCACACTTCTGAAATTCTTTGCTGACCATGACGGGATGTTGAGTTTTGCCCAGGTGCTGGAACTCTTACCAACCTAGCATTTCTTCCAAGGACTTGTCCCAGTAACTTTAACCCTTTGCTGCAAATTTGAGTTCTGTGAAAGGACATGCTTGTTTAATAGAGGCAGAAAATAGGAGGCTGAGGTCAGCAGACCTCCAGAAAATGCAGACTCTTCCTCTCAAAGCATCTAACAGTCTTCAGGAATCAAGATGTCATGGTGTGGCTCTCAGCCTTGGCTTAAGGCTTGAGCAGGTGGTACATAAATCCACACTCACCATTACTTAAAGCAGAAGGTGCCAGTTTTTTTCTAAAAATAATTTTTATTAATATCTTTTGTTTTTATATCACCTACATTTCCCAGTATAGTCCTTCCCTCTCCTCCAGAGAGCTATCCCTTAGAACAAAATTAAAGAGAAGGTAAAAACCCATTTGGAAAAACTAACCAACATGTCAGAAAAGTTGGACGTTATAGTTAATGTTCCACCTATTCCATAGTATTCTACCTCTAAGAAGATATTAGGGAGGGGGGAGCCTGCCTTTTTAAAAAAATTTTTAAATTTTTTTAATTTTTAGGCAATTGAGGTTAAGTGACTTGCCCACAGTCACAGAGCTAGTAAATGTCAAGTGTTTGGTCTGAGGTCAGATTTGAACTCAGGTCCTCCTGACTTCAGAGCTGGTGCTCTGTCCACTGCACCACCTAGCTACCCCAAACCTGCCTTTTTATAAGCCTTCTTTTGGTCAAAGCTTGGTCGTAATAATTTTGCAGCATTCAATTTTGAGCTGTTGTTCTTTCCATTTAGTTAGGATTGATTGTTGTTGTTTTTTTTTAATTATACTCTTCCTCTCTATTCCAAAGATATACACACACACATACAGAACCAAAAAAACAGATGCAAAGCTTCCTTTCTCGTGAGAGGTTCTGGGAATTAGTGGCATAACGAGAAGGGCACCAGCGATGGGTGCTGAGTCTGTGGGCATGGGCAGCTGTTGGCTTCATCATTCCTGCCAAATCTGTATATTAGTGATAGAGAAATCCAGTAATAACCTTGAAGTTGCAGTTTACAAGTTGAGATCAGTGGTGGTAGAGAAGCCAAGTCTGGTATTGGGGGTTGGAGGGAAGATGTCACTGGCAGGATCAAGAGCCCTTGACACAATGGAGATTGTTCGTAGGGATGCTGGTCCCAGGGGCCTGGCACCTCTGCCAGGGGGCTTCTTACTGGATGTATTGTTTGCCACACCTCCGTTTCATGCTATCCTAGATTTGGATCTTAGAGGTCATCTACTCCAACCTTATTTTACAAATGAGAAAACAGGCCCAAAAGGGTTAAGTGATTTGCCAGTGCTTAGATTAGTTTCAGGCAACTTGGTAGCACAGTGGATAGAGCCTGGGCCTAGAGTCAGGAAAACCTGAGTTCAAATTTGTTCTCAGGCACTTACTAGCTATGTGATTCTGGGCATATCACTTAACCTCTGTCTGCCTCAGTTTCTTCAGTTGTAAAATGAGGATGATAATAGCACTTATCTCCCAAGGTTGTTGTAAGAATTAAATGAGATAATATTTGTAAAGTGTTTAGTTAGTATAGTACCTGGCATATAGTAGACACCATGTAAATGCTAGCTTTTATTATCACCATCATCATTATTAGTCCTATCATAGTCACATGGCTAATAAATGGCAGAGCTGAAATTTGACTCTAAATCCAGCACTCTTTCCATCATGCCATATTCCCTTCCCTTTTCCCCTTTCATTATTTAAATGGACAAGTCACTTAATCTCTGTCTGCCTCTGTTTCCTTGACTGTAAAATACCTCCCAGGGTTGTTGTGAAGGTCAGATGATATAGTATTTGTAAAGTACTTAGCACAGTGCTTGGCCCATAGTAAGCACTACATAAGTGTTAGGTGGTGTTAGTTATTATTAAATGATAAAACAGAGGCAACCTCTGTTCAAATTCTTAAGTTTGCTAGACAGCACATTTTATTCATATAAAAAGGCAACTTCTGTGTTCATTGACAAAAGTTACCAAAGCTTGAAAGTTACTCCCAGCATATGGGTGTTGGGGGGACCTGGGTTGTTACATTCTCTTTTTTTCCATAACTCAATGTTTCTGTTAAAGTAGTCCATAAATATTGGATATTAATTAATTTTAACTTTTTCTCCTACAACTGTACTCTTATGATTTTGTACTACTGTCAAAATAGGGTTGGTACCAAGCAAAAAAGGCACATTCAACTTGTTCCCCATTATTATATTGTGGGTAGAGCATAGAGTCAGGGAGACTTGAATTAAAATCAAGCCTCAGGCACTTAATACCTATGGGTCTGTGGGCAAGTTGCTTAATCTTTGTCTGTCTCAATTTCCTCATCTGTAAAATGGGAATCATAATAGTACATGCCTCCTGGGGTTTTTGTGGGTATAGAATAAGATAATATTAGCGATGTGATTAGCATAGTTCCTGGCACATAGTAGGTGCTTAATAAATGCTTGTTTCCTTATGCTTCTCTTTATGGATAATTGAGAGCTGGCTCTAAAACAAAGCTTTCATCCTTTTTTTTTTTAAATGAGAAAAGCATTCTTTGGCTGAACATATTGGGTAGGCAGAAGAGTTCTGACTTTCTGCTCCATATTCTAGGAGGGACTGCATGTGTGATGACTGGGCAGCCTTTTGACACGATGAAAGTGAAGATGCAGACATTTCCCAATTTGTACAGGGGCCTAGTAAACTGCTGCATAAAGACATACACCCAAGTGGGCTTTCGAGGCTTCTACAAGGGGACCACCCCAGCACTAATTGCCAACATTGCAGAGAACTCTGTCCTCTTCATGTGCTATGGTTTCTGCCAACAAATCGTGAGGAAGGTAGTTGGACTGGAGAAGACTTCAAAGTTGAGGTTTGTCAATAGTCTTTTTCTTTTATTGATGACTTTTGTTTTTACATCATGTTCATTTCCAAATAATCACCTTCCCTCCCTCTCCCCATCGAGGGAGACTTCCCTTGTAACAAATATGTTAAAAGAATGAGAAAACCATCGTTCAACCAAACCAACTGACACACTGAATACATCTGATAGTGTGTGCATTATTATTGATACCTGTAGTCCCTCTATTTGCCCTACTACCACAATTGGAGGGCAGAAGATACATTTTCTTAACTCTTTCCTAGGATCAAGCTTTGCTATTATTCCACAATATTCAGTTTTGTTTTGTTATTTTTTTCCTGTTTACATTATTATTGTCATGTGTTGTTTTCCTGATTCTGCTTACTTCAGTTTACATTATTATTATCGTGTATTGTTCTCCTGGTTCTGCTTACTTCAGTCTATACCAGTTAAAATAAATATTCTCATACTTCTCTGAATTTTTTATATTAACTATTTCTTAAAGAGCAATCATGTTTCATTACATCAGGACCGTATAACTATTTCCCAATCTATGGGTATCTGCTTTGTTTCTAGTTCTTTGCCACCACAAAAGGTGCTGTTATGAATATTTTAGCATTTATGGTTCCTTTCTTCTGCCTTTGATCTTCTTGAAATATGTACCCAGCAATGCGAATTTCTGGTTCAAAGGGTATGGGCAGTAAATGCTGTCTTAATAATTTACTTTTTTTAAAATTTTTTTATCAGCCCCTGATGTGTCCTCCTCATAAATGGATGAGGAGATCATAGTGGTGTTCAAAGTATCTCTCAGGCATGCATAGGCCCTTGCTTCAGGAGTTTTTGATTATAGAAAAGCAAACTGCAAGTCACATGCTTAGGAAAACAGAACTATGGTCTCTATTTCAGGGACCAATGTTGATTTGTCCATGCCACAGAATGCAGTCACAGAATCTTGGAGTGGGAAGAGACCTAGACATTATTCTAGTCTAACCCATTCCTGAGTAGGAACTCCCTTCTACTAGCTCTCTGACAAATGGATTACCTGTATTCCTCTTGAAGACCACCAGTAACTGGAAACCCACCGTCCCTTTGAGGTAGGGCAAATTCTAAGTGTTAGGAAGGCTTTTCTTCTGTTGTCAAGAAAACTGCCTCTATGCAATTTCTGCTTCCTGAGGCCAAACAAAGGGAGAAGAATACTCCAGAGGTACAAAGGTGGGTGTACAGCTGTGGGTGTGTGGTTGTCTTATCTAAACCACCCTAGAAACACCTTGGCTTTAGCATGCCCTAGAGCATACAGAGTCTAAATTCAGCCTTTACCACCGGCTTTTCAAAAAATGGTTGGTAAGGTTCTCAACTTCCCTCTCAACAAACATTTATTATTCCCAGTGTACACCTTGGTAAATGATGCTTGAGGGAAATGGCTGGTTTCCATCTAAAATGTTCCCAATAAAAATGGTTTTTATGTTTAAAGGCATGTGCCCACAGCTTTTCAGAAAATTTGGTTATCCTGAGTGGTCTAGATTGCTGAAATTTCACTGTAATTGAATGAGGAGGAGAAAGCCAGTTCTTGGTTTATTCTTGATACCTAGAGAACCTTGTTATAATGTCCTTATGGAATCCATGCTGTGGGGTGAAACAATGTTTTGTAATGGTGAATGAGTGGTATTTTTTTTCTTTCCATTCTTTTCCCTTTCTCTGCCCCTTCCCTTTCCACAGAGAACTCATGTGAAAACTTCTACCACCTGTGCAGACTCAGCAATTTGTCTGTAATTCACAGTCTTAGAGAGTTACCTGGGGCACCAACAAGTCTAGGCAGTCAGCAAGCATTTATTAAGTGCTTGCAGTATGCCAGACACTACGTTTACTGCTGGAGATTCAAAGGCCAAAAATGAATGAATGAATGAATGAATGAATGAATAAATGAATGAATGAATAATGAATAAATAAAATAGACCCTATCCTTAAGAAACTTCCATTCTAAAACGGGAGACTGTATAGAGACAACTAGGTAGATACAAAGAATACAGAGTAGATGGATGGGGCTGTGGAAGAGGAAGGTATTAGCAGCTGTGGGGGGACTAGGGAAGGCCTCCTACAGAAGACAGGGTGTTTATCTTAGTCCTGAAGAAAGTCAGGGAAACTAAGACATGGGAATGAGGGAGCAGAAAATTCCAGATGTGGGAGAATGCTTGGCTCATATGAAGGTACGGAGATGAGAGATGGAATGTTGGGTTTGAGGAACTGTAAGAGGCTAATATGGCTGGATCATAGATTACTTGGAGGGGAGAGAAATTTAAAAAGACTGAAAGAGTTGGAAGGGCCAGATTGTGAAGAGCTTTAAATGCCAAAGGGATTAATATTTGATTCTGGAGCTAATTGGGAGCCACTGGAGCTCTTTCAATAGGGGGATGAAGTTGTGTATCTAAACTTCAGAAAAATCACCATGGCTGCTGAAGGGAGGATAGATTTGGAGTGGCCAGAACCTCAAGGCAGGCAGACTAATTAGGAGTTTATTGCAGTAGTCCAGGGAAGTGGTAATTAGGACTTGAACTAAGATTGAGGCTATATGAGTGAAGAGGAGAGGACTGTATAAGAGAGATGCTGTCGAAGTAGAAATGACAAGATTTGACAACAGATTGGCCATGTGGAGTGAATGAGAGTGAGGAGTCAAAGACCTAGTGATTTGCCAGGATCACATAGTGTGTCTGTATCAGAGACAGGATTTGAATCCAGATATTCCTAATTTTAAGACCAGCCCTCTATCCACCAAGCAACACTACCTAGATTTGTTATTATTAATTAATTATTATAATTACCTGTGTAACATCTGCATAACTTATAAAACATCATAAATGTAATTGCAACTAGTAACATGGTAGGATTGTAGATGGAGAGTTGAAAGGGACTTCATATTGCATCTTAAAACCCTTCATTTTGTAGATGAAGAAACTGAGGTCCCGAGAGGTTAACAGAGACTTGTCCATATAGCTAGGAAGAAGCAAAGTCAAGAATCAGACCTTTATCCTCTGACTACAAATCCAGGATGAGCTCCAATGAATCATGTTACCCAGATCCTTTGGTCAACTGTATTTCTTTCTTTCTGTTAACACCAGTCACTCAAGTTTATTAGCAATAAAAAATATCATAATCATAAGTAGTTCACACTTATATACTAATACATGTTTGATTGATAATCATTTTGACTGTTAATAGTAGCCATCATTTATACAGTGCTTTAAAAGGTCTGCAATGCATTTACGTATGTTGACTGATTTGATACTAACTTCCTAATAGCATTAAGAGTACCTAGATAATATTTAATCTTAGGGACAGTGGAAATATTTGTAATGCTGTAGTAAGGAAAGGGTTTGCAAATTTCTGCCTCTTCTCCCTCTTAAAAGACAGAGAATGTCCTCTGCTTAAGTATATTTGGAAAATTGTTCCTCTCATGCGTTCATGACCATGTTAGGGTCAGGGAACAGGTGGGGGCTGGGTATTAAGAGGAGATAGTGAAAGAGCCTTACCTTCTACTTGCCAGTATTATTGGTGATCTCTGGCAGCCATGGAGAGATGAGGAGAATTCCTCTTCTCCTATCTCCTACTTTGGAATGCAGCTTCTATCAGATAGCTTGCAGTCTTCAAAGATAGAGAAAAAAAGCCAGCTCTTCACACTGACCTCACCTAATCTCTTGGCCATCTCCAGCTTGCAAAGAGCTCTCTGTGGGTGTTAGTAGGAGCCTAGGGGATAGAGCTAGTAAACCTGTCACAATCAAACTTTCTCATTTCTCTTTCTCTTTTCCTCTTCCATGGTGAACCCAGTGTGAGGCAGAGAGACTAAATCTCCAGTTCTTTGCTGGAAAGTGGTGGTGTTTTTTGTAGGTCTGACCTAGAAGAAGTTTCAAAGAAGAAGGGAGAGGGAGAGAAGGATGGGGAGAGAATAAATAAAAGCAAAAGGAGTGACCATATTGGAAGTATGTTCTCTAGCAGACAGTATTATCCAGAGTTTGACTTGTAGCTGTTATAAACCACAATTTGGTGCGTGCCCGTGTGCTCGCATGTGTGTGTGCATGTATGCATGTTTTAAACAAGCTAACCTTACATTCATTGTGAGATTAATGCCATCCCTAACCCCTTATATTACAATTATAAAATGGGACTTATGCACCCTAGGTGATTAAACAGGGACTTGAAAGTATTTATTAGAGACTTAAAGTCCACATTGAATCTGGAATGATCAAGTAGGATTTTCATCAGACCCTTCTTCATTCAGGGTGGAGTGAGGAGTGTCAGATAGGCATGCATATGCCTATGCCAATATGCCAATATATCCTTAGGTGCCTAGATTTCCTTTCATTCGAACCAGCTACCTTTAGGATACGTAGCGAAAGCTGAGTGTGGCAGAGGGAGAAGGAGAGAGAAATGGGCTCCTGAGAAGCCCATTTAATACCAGTCCCTACTCCTGGCCTGGCTTCACCAAACTTTTGACAAATCAAATCAGTCCCCGGTTCTTTCTACTTCTCCAGCTGTCCCCAAGGGCTTATTCCTTTTATGATACTACTGGCTCTAAGAATCCAGCCCAGGCCTCCCTCTAAAACCAGCCTCTGAGGGTACTGCACAGTAATGTCCAAAAGCTATCTATGCTTATAGACTGTTAACCTTTGGTCCCGAAAGCTAGATAATAAGCTCTTAAGGACTTTAACTGATAGGTCCCAGTCACCTGACTGACAGGGTAGCACTGAAAAAGCCTGAGAGAATGGAAAAGTTTAAAGCAGGGGTGGGGAACTTGCAGCCTTGAGACCTCAAATGAGGCCCTTTTACCGGAATCCAAACTTCACTGAACAAATCTCCTTAATAAAAGGATTTGTTCTATAAAACTTGGATTCAGTCAAAAGGCCACACCCAAGGACAACTTGTGGCCTTGAGGCTGCAGGTTCTTCACCCCTGGGTTAAAGTTTGGGTTTTAGCAGAATTAGGAAAGCAAAGATTTTTGCTTTGTGATAGTTACAGGGAAATGAGAGGAAGTTTATGAACTGGGTACCACTTGGCAATAGAGTTTGAAAGAATAATTTGAAAGAATGCATGTGTGTATGTTTGTGTGTTCACAGATATACATGCAAACATTTGTATGTTTATCTTTTTTAAAATTTAAAAGTAAATTCCAAAAGGAAATGTACCTCAAGCAGTGTGTTCTCCTTGTGAAAGAAAACCTCTCTAAGGACCAATTGTCAGGAACACAGTCACTTGGCAATGTCTCCTTGCTCTCTCCACCTTTAAGCCAAAATACAAGGCCTGCTGCACTCTCAGTTAATGTGAGGGTTAACCTACCATGTAGGGCCGGTGTTTTCTGAATTCATTTCCTTTTGTAGCCAGTAGACTGGATCACTTGGGTGTGAGTGAGTGTCATTACCAGTGCTAAGAACTTGGGGCTACCTATGCAAGACTGTTGACCTGCTGATGTTGTAGAACATTAGTGTAACTTAGGAAATCTATGACTTACTAGGTTTGGCTTGCCAGAAAATTCCCAGCCCTGGTTAACTGGTCCAAGTTATGTGGCATATGCATTTGTGTACATATGTTAGTGTGTGTGTGTTTGTGAATGTGTGTATGTATACATGCACAAGTGCATTCTCATTGGTGTTGTGGAGGGATCACTAGAGTAGGGCTCAGAAGACCTGGCTTGTCCCACCTTTGCCCTTAACTAGCTATGTGACCTTGGAGGGGCCAACTGATTTCTTTGGAGTTTCAACTTCTTCATCTAAAATTGGGAGTTGAACTATATGTTCTCTAAGGTTCCTCCCAGCTCAAGGACTCTGAATATATATTTAAAATATATCATTAGATGCGGTGGTCATTCAAACCAGCTGCCTTTAGGAGTCTGGACTAAGAGAAAGAACACAGGGCTTGGAATCAGGAAGACTTAGCTTCTAATCCTGGCTGTGACATTTACTAGTTGTGTAACCTTTGGCAAGTGATTTAATATCTCAGTTCCTTTTCCTCATCTGTAAAATGGTAGTGACAATACCAGTAGTGTTGGTTTAAGGGTGCTGGAATCCCAAAATCACAACATAATCCTGCCGGAAAGAATTCAACCCAAGCCTTCTTTCAGCCAAGACAAGGTTTATTAGAACATCCTTCATATTGGGCAGGCTCTTAAGAAGACTGAACATTAGTAAGCTATTGGCTAGATTATAAGAATCTGAGCACCTTAATGGAGTGGAGACAAGATGGACCTTATATACTGAAAGAATATGGGAGGGATCTAGGAGTGGCCAAGTACTCCATGAGGTAATAGAACTCCAGGGACCTGGCCCACGTGGCCAAGGGAGAATGGAGCCTAAATAGAATTAAGGGTGGGAAGTGGCCTGGGGCGTTAGGGAGATAAGACAATGGAGGACTAGACCAGGTCAAGAGTAACCAAATTGGGGGGCAGCTAGGTGGTGCAGTGGATAGAGCACCGGCCCTGAAGTCAAGAGTACCTGAGTTGAAATCCAGCCTCAGACCAAACACTTGATACTTACTAGCTATGTGACCCTGGGCAAGGCACTTAACCCCAGTTGCCTTAAAAAAAAAAGAGTAATTAAATTGGGAGATTGGGTTTAGCCCCAATGAAAGGCTAATTGATGGAATTATGGCCCTCAGGGGAATGCCCTAGACCTCCTTGATCAAGTGGGAGAATTCAAGGAGAATCTCTTAGACAAATGAGACCCAAATTCTTTTTGGGATAAGGGGCAAAGGTCCCGGCTTGGACCCATACCCCATCAGTAGGAGCTCCAAGGAACTCAATGATAAGAAGAAAATTCCCACATACACAAAAATATTTATGGCAGCACTTTTTGTGATTATAAAGAATTGGAGGGGCAGCTAGGTGGTGCAGTGGATAGAACACTGGCCTTGGAGTCAGGAGGAGCTGAGTTGAAATCCAGCCTCAGACACTTGACACTTACTAGCTGTGTGACCCTGGGCAAGTCACTTAACCCCATTGCCTAGCTTCCCCCTCAAAAAAAAAAAGAATTGGAAACAAAGTAGATGTCCATTGATTGGGGAAATTGTGGAACATGAACAAAATGGCAGATGATAATGTGTTGTAAGAAATAATATGGGTGACAGAGTGGAATTGTGAAAGCAATTTTGCTAAGTTCTCAAAATATAACTCTCCCAAAACAACCCAGGACCAGATGGATTTGCTAGCAAACTCTACCAAAACTTTCTACCAAATATTTAAAGAACAATTAAGTCTAATATTATATAAACTGAAAAAAATTAAATGAACTATCAGCAAGGAGATTACAGCAATTTATCAGAAGGATCATATACTTTCACTGGGTTAAATTTATACCAGCAATACAGGGTAGGTTCAATATAAGGAAAACTATAATCATTACTGATATCAGTAACAAAACCAACAAAAATCAAATGATTATATCAATAGATATGTAACAAATACCTCACCCATTCATATGAAAAATACCAGAAAGTATAGGAAAAAATGGAGCTTTTCTTAAAACAATAAGTAGAATTTATCTAACAGCAAGAGCAAGCATTGCCTATATTAGGGATAAACTGGAAGCCTTTCCAGTAAGGTCAAAGGTAAAGCAAGGATATTCATTTTCACCATTATTATTCAATAATTGTTCTAGATATGCTACTGATAGCAATTTCAAAAGAAAAAGAAATTGAAGGAATAAGCATAGGCAATGACTTTTTGCAGGTGATATGATGGCTGACTTGTAGAACTCTTGAGAGTCAGCTAAAAAGCTAATCAAAGCAATTAACAACTTTAGCAAAGTTGCAGGATATAAAATAAACCCACACAAATCATAAGTATTTCTCTGTATTAACTCTAGCAGGAAGAGATGGAAAGAGAAATTCCATTTAAAATAACTGCAGGCAGTTAAAAATACTTGGGATTCTACCAGCCAAGACACATACAGGAACTTTATGAACACAATTGCGAAATCTTCACATGAAAGACAAGTCTAAAAAACTGGAGAAATATTAATTGCTCCTGGGTGGGCCAAGTCAGTGTAATAAAAATAACAATACTACCTAAATTAATTTACTTATTTGGTGCCATGTCAATAAAGTTACAAAAGAATTATTTTATTGAGGTAGGGAAAAAAAACAATTCTTTTGGAGGAACAGAAAGTCAAGAATATCAAGGGAATAAAAAAAAATGCACACGAAGGGGGCTTAAAGTAGCTGGTTTCAAATTACATTATAAATTGGTAATCATCAAAATAATTTGGCACTGTATAAGAAATAGAGCGGTTGATCAATGGAATAGATTAAATACATAATATACAGAACGTGAGCATTGTAACCTGATGTTTGATAAACCCCCAAATCCCAGCTTTTGGAGCAAGAACTCACTATTTGACAAAAACTGCTGGGAAAACTGGAAAACAGTATGGCAGAAACTAGTTACAGACCAATGTCTCAAACTGTATATCAAGCTAAGCTCAAAATGGGTCTATCATTTAATGGGTGATCTGAGCAAATTAGGGGAGGATGGAAAAAATTACCTGTCAGATCTATTGATATGGGAAGACTTCATGACCAACAAGAGATAGAGAGGTTCACAGTAAGTAATATTGATAATTTTGATTACATAAAATTAAAAAAGTTTTTGCACAAATTTATTGCAGGCAAGGTTAGAGACAAGCAGGAAACTGGGGGAAATTTTTTTTTTTGTTTCAGGTTTCTCTGATAAAATTCTTGTTTCTCACATATAGAGAACTGAGTGAAATTCATCAAAATAAGAGCCATTCCCTAATTAATAAGTGGAAAAGGATATGATCAAGGAGAGGAAGAAATCAAATCTATCAATAATCATATAAAAACATGCTCTAAATTACTAACAGTTATAGAAGTGCAAGTTAAAACAATTCTGAGGTACCATCTCACATATATCAAATTGGCTAAAGTGGCAGAAAAGGAAAATGACATGCTAAGGAGATGTGGGGAAATAGTTACAGTAGTGTACTCTTGGTGGAGCTGTGAACTAGTCCAACCATTCTTGAGAACAATTTGGAATTATGGCCAAAGATTTATAAAACTATGCATACTCTTTTAGATTTATAGCCCAAGGAGATTAAAGAAAAAGGAAATGACCCATATTTACACAAATATTTATAGCAGCTCTTTTTGTGATGGCAAAGAATTGGGAATTGAGGGGATGTTCATCAGTTGGGGAATGGCTGGACAAATTGTGGTTTATGATATGATGTAACCTATTATACTGTAAGAAATAATGAAAGGGATGATTTCAGAAAAACCTGGGAAGACATATGAACTGATGCTAAGTGCAGTGAGCAGAACTAGGAGAACAGTGTACACAGTAACAGCAATATAAGGATGGTCAACTGTGAAAGACTTTGTGATTCTGATCAATACTGTGATCTACTACAAGAACTTATGATGAAAAATGCTATTCACCTGCAGTTAGATAATGAATGAATTCAGGTTACCATATTTTTTCCCCTTTATTTTTTGTGCTTTTTACCTCCCTGGAATGTGGTTAATGCAAAAATGTTTTGCCTGTATATGTATAATGGGCATCATATTTTGCCTTCTCAAGGGGTGGAGGGTAGAGGAAGGGAGAGAATTTGGAACTGAAAATAATAATAATAAAAAAGAAATTATGTGTGAGATGAACAGAGAAGCATGGAATGATGTACATGAACTGATACAGAATGAAGTAAGCAGAACCAAGAGGCAGTATAAATGACTAAAAAAAATGCAAATGGAAAGAACAACCTCACAGCAAAAAGTCAAAAATGAATGTAGCAAAATTATAAAGATCAAATGAAGAGATAGGAGAGGACACCTCCAACTCTCCTCTTCATGGAAGTAGGAGGTCCACAGGTGGTACACATTGCATATATTTTATGACTTTTTAAATATATTGATTGGTTGTGTAGATTTTTTTACCTCTTTTTAAAAAATACTAATTATTCTATGGGATGGCTCTGGGGAAGTAAGAAGGCTATTGGGGAAAACTGATGATGTAAAACAAAAAAGACACCAATAAAATCCTATTTAAAAAATAATACCGGTAGGAGTAGTGGGGTTAGGAAGGGTCAGACATGCCTGAAGTGACAACCACCAGTAGGACCTACCTTACTGGGTTGTTCTAAGACTTAGATGAGATAACATATGTGAAGTAAGCCTTAGAGTGGAAGTACACACATTTATTATTACTCATTTTGCTTTATTACTGTTTATTTGCTTAAGAGCAATAATTACCTATTGCTATTATCACCTTCACTGGAGTTTAGTTCCTAGAGGGCAGAGACTATGGTTCCTTTTTTCTGTTTCAAGCTCAACCCTTGGACTAGTTCTCACACTGGAAGTAACCTCTGCCTGGGAGGCCCCATGTTCTGATTGGCTGGTTCCTCCCAGAACCTCTAATTTAAGAATGAAACCCAAGTCAAAGATATCTTCATTCCTCTCCAGCCTGCACTGTTGACTCAGGTCCAAAGGGCTTTCTGTGCCATAATCCTGCCCAGCCGTTACAACAATGCCTAGATTATTGTAATAGCGTGCTGGTCTGATCATGTCATCTCCATATGCAATAGACTCCAGTAGCTTCCTTTTGCCTCCAAGAGCAAATACAAAATGCTATGATTGGCATTTGAAGTCCTTCATAACCTGGCCCCCTCCTACCTTTCCAGTCTGACACCTTACTCCCCAGCACGTACTCTTCAATCCAGTTTCACAACCAAGACACTATCTCGTGGCTCTGGGCATTTTTTCTTTGTCTCCTTCATGCCTAGAATACTCTCCATTCTTCAACTACTGATCTCCCTGGCTTCTTTTAAGTCCCAGCTAAAATCCCACCTTCTGCAAGAAGCATTCCTTAACCCCTGTTAAATCCAGTGCTTTTCCCTCTTTTAATTATTTCCTATTTAACCTGTAAGAATTGCTTTTTATGTATTTGTTTGCATGTTGCCTCCTCTATTAGTTTGTGAGCTTCTTGAGGGCAGGAACTGCCTTTTGCCTCCTTTTCTATCTCCAGCGCTCAGCACAGTGCCTGCTGCTTAATAAATGTTTATTCGTTACTTGAGTCCTGACTCCAGGCCCGGTACACTATCCCCTGCACCCCCAGCTGCCCCAGCAGAATATATTGCAAATAGGGATAGTGTAAGGACCCGACTAGTGATTTCATTGATATGGGGAACCCACAGGTGAGCAAACTCCCTCAACATGTAAGTGAGTGCCTTCTTTGCAATTTACAGCTTAGGAAGCTGCCTAGAGCAACCCAGAGGTTGTGACTTGCTTAGGATCACACAGATAGTGGGTGTGTCATAGGAGGATTTGAACCCAGGTCTTCTTGACTACAAGTATACTGCTACCTGCAAATAGTAGGTGCTTAATAAATGTTTGTGGGCAGACGCATTGATTGACGTTCTGTTGTGTTCTTGTTCAGCGATATGCAGAACGCGGCTGCTGGCTCTTTTGCTTCTGCTTTTGCTGCCCTGGTACTGTGTCCCACAGAGCTGGTGAAGTGTCGACTACAGACCATGTATGAAATGCATACATCAGGGAAGATAGCAGAAGGCCAGAAGTAAGTTCCATTAGTGCGGATCCACAGCACTTCCTTGTCACTTTGGGGTGGGGTGGGCAGTCTTGTGTGTTGGATGCCCTGTGTTCTGGTGGGAAGAGGGGCAAAAGTCTCTGGACATTGCTGCAAATATATAAATTAAAGAGTGAACACAGAAACAAGCCTACTTTATCCTAATTTGTCCACTCTAAAATATATTGATTTTTTTAGAGAGCAGCAGCTTTCTGTCAATAAGATTTGTAGAAACCTTATTTTCTGTACTCTTTAAGACATTTAATCTGCCTTGATGCTAGAAAAAAGCTTACCAGGGATGGGGAACCTTCGGCCTTGAGACCACTCATGGCCCTCTAGGTCCTCAGAGTCCTTTGACTGAGTCCATACTTTTCAGAACAAATCCCCTTAATAAAAGGATTTGTTCTGTAAAACCTGAACTTGAACTCAGTCAAAAGGCCACACCCAAGGACATTCTCAAGAATTTAAGATATTTTTATTTATTTATTTTAATTTTTTTTCCTGTGCGAGGCAATTGGGGTTAAGTGACTTGCCCAGGGTCACACAGCTAGTAAGTGTTATGTGTCTGAGGTCACATTTGAAGTCGGGTCCTCCTGAATCCAGGGCTGGTGCTCTATCCACTGTGCCACCTAGCTGCCCCCCAAGATATTTTTAAAGAAAGTAATTTGAGGTGTGATACAAGTTGTTGATGAGAATGACTGATATAAAAGAAAAAAGTAAATAAAATTAATTTCTTTAAATTACTTTAATTTCAAGGTAATTATTTTTAAAAAGCAATTTAAATAATTCAGCTAGAAGAGTAGTCTATTCTTTCTCCTTATATGTAATATTGGGGGGAGCCATCTCCAGTCATCCTGATCTATATCTTGCCAGATCCAGATGGCTCCAGAAGAGAAAATGAGGCTGGTGACCTTGCACAGCCTTCCCTCACCTTAATCCAGTTCATTTGCAAGTTGTGGCATCACCTTCCTGGTGTCATGGTCCACTTTGAGAGTGAAGGACAAATAACAACAATAACAATGTAATATTGAACACCATACCAAAAAAGGTGACACTGGGTGTTTTGTTATCTTGGAAGAGAAATGTTCCAACCATGAGAGGTTACATAGTATTGGGACTAGTTGTTGTTTTATCTTTACATTGGTCCCCAGAACAACCTTGGGCAAATCATGTAAGTCTCCTGTTATAGTTGCCCTTTACAAAACAGAACTGATCTTGACTTCCTGTCTATACTGGAGGGACCTAGCAAATCAGCTAATGTCTGGTTAAACCTTTTGAATTTCTTGAAGGAAGACATCAGACACAAGTTAATTATGTTGGGGCCCCTAGGTCCTCAGGTGACTTGAGTTTTGAATCCCATCTATTGCCAGAGAGTGAAGTGAGAAGTGAATTATTATTTACTATTTGGTAAATGGCCTCTCTCTAGTCCTCAATCCAAAAAAGAAACAAAACATAAATTAGGCTTCTTACAATGACTATGGACCAATGTCCCTAATGAACACTGATGCAAAAGTGGGAAATAAAATTTTGGCAAAGAGGCTACAGCAACATATAAAAAAAATGATAAATTATGACCTGGTTGGATTTATACCAGGAATGTAGGATTGGTTCAGTATGAAGAAAGTGATGAATATCAGTACAAAGGAATGTTCAGAGGATTTTAGCATTTAGAACTGGGAACATCTAGTCCAATCCAGGTCTTCTGACATCAAATTTGTTGTTCTTGCCACTACAGCGGGGCTATATCTCTTTATGACAATGAAGTTTTCACCTCCTGGCCTGGCAAAATGTTTTGTAGATGTTCTTACAACAAGCTGTCCTACTCAAGTGCTTTCTATACTTTTCTTCTTTATTTGTCTTTAATAAACTCAATTTCTGCTTGGCATTATGCGATAGAGACCAGGCTTTAAGAGCAGAGCACCTAGATTCAAGTCCCACTTCTGACACATACTGGCTATGCAACCTGGGGCAAAGCCACTGGCATTTCTGTGCTTTAGGCAACTCCAGGTTTTTAAGTTGTAGAGAAGACACTGACACTGCACTGGCAGAGGGAGTTACCTCGTCTGGGAGTTCTTTAAACCAGAGGCAATCCTTATCTCTCTATGCTTTTTTTTTTTCAGTATGGGACAGTTTAGATGTAGCTCACTGGTATCAGCATATTAAATGATTTGGCCAGGATCACACATCTAGTAATCCCAATGATATTTTAATATGGTTCTGTCAGCTGCTGGGGAGTTTTGCAGGCTCCTTGAGGCTGGTAAGCCTTGAGTTTGACACCTTTGTTGTAGCTGATCTTTTGAACTGCCTACAAGTAACATTTTCCCTTCAATTTAACTCCTTCCTCTCTATTTTGGTCATCTAGCCACTTGAACAAAATCCACTTGCTACCCACTAAAACATAAAGTATAGAAAGGAAAATTGAGGAGATAGGAATAAGAGAACTTTTAAATCAGCCTAATAAGGTTCTAATTCTTTTTTTTCCTTTTTTTTGGGTGGCTAGGCAATGAGGTTAAGTGACTTGCCCAGGGTCGCACAGCTAATAAGTGTCAAATATCTGAGGCTGGATTTGAACTCAGGTCCTCCTGATTTCAAGACTGGAGCTTTGTCCACTGCATCACCTAGCTGCCCCTTAAGGTTCTAATTCTTGCTAATTCACCACGAAAAGACTCTGTAAAGAATGGGGTTGTCTGTTGTGAACTTTAAGGATAAACCGTGTGTTTTATTGAAATTTAATTGAGGTAATAGTCTGATTTGCCTTTGTCCATTTCTGGG
This sequence comes from Phascolarctos cinereus, assembly GCF_003287225.1. NCBI lineage: Eukaryota > Metazoa > Chordata > Mammalia > Diprotodontia > Phascolarctidae > Phascolarctos > Phascolarctos cinereus. The sequence goes on along the minus strand of NW_027556098.1, from coordinate 341,983,839 downwards.
GATGAAGAGTTAAGGGGGAGAGGAGGGGAGGGAAAAGATGAAGTTGTGTATTCAGATAGCTAAGCAATTATGTAGTGCTGAGGCTGGAGTACCACAAGCCCTGTCTTGCCATCAGCAGACTTTTTGGTGGGCTGAGAACAAACCTATACTGGGAAGAAAGGAATGATGAGCTTGGTGCAAAGAAACTCAAGGTTAGACATATGTTAGATTCATCTTGTTTATGTTCTGAAGGAAAGGCTTGTTCCCATCTGGGGCTGCAAGAGAGGCAAATGCCGGAAAGCCCGGTGGGAGAGTGGCAAGTATATGGCATTTGGAATCAGAGAACCTGGCTTCTTATCCCAGCTCTACCTCTTAGGGTGCCTGTGACCTTGGGCAAGCTACTTACCCTTTCTGGGCCTCAGCTGATAAGTGATAAGGGACCTCTAAGGTCCCTTCCAGCTTTAAATCTATGGTCTTGTGCTTCTAGATAGGCCATGAAGGAAAACTAAGGTAGCCGGGTGAGGGGAATTTAAGCACAGGGAAGCCTAGGGCAGAGGTGGCAGCTGGTAGGGCCAGTCAGATTACAGTGTCTTTGGGAAATGTTTAACAAAGTAAATAAAAATACAATACAACACAGACAATGTCAATTTGTGGTTTTCTAAGGCAAGGATCTGTTTCCCTTTCAGTGTGTTACTGCTGGCCTAGGGAGTTTAGGGCCCCCTCCTCTGAGACTGAGTAGATTTAATTATGTTATGCTGATATAGAATTGCTGTTATATATGTTCTCTTCCCTCTTTGTCAATTTTGTTCTTGTTCAGTCATATCCAACTCTTCATTAGGGTTTTATTTTCAAAGATACTGGAATGGTTTGCCATTTCCCTTTTCAGGTCATTTTATAGATGAAGAAACTGAGACAAACAGGGTTAAGTGACATGCCCAGGGTCACGTAGTTAATAAGTGTCTGAGGCCAGATTTGAATTCAGGAAGATTCATCTTCCTGACTCCAGTCCTAACACTCTATCTACTGTGCCACCTTGCTGCCCTTTCTTTGTCAATAAATCCTAGAAAATATACTCGTTCCCTAGAGGGAGAAGGCTGACCTGAAGATTAGCAGAAAGAGAGGGCTAAAGAACTGGGATGCATTAGAAGAATAATCAGGCAGATTATTCTAACAGGTAAGGAGACAGGGAATTAGGGTTGAGGTACAATCCTCAGATCTTTGAATTCAGGGAGCCAAGCTGGCATCAAGGGCCAAGAAAAGTCCAGGAGCTCTCATAACTCCTAGCTGGGGGTTAGAGATCAGGAAAGTTTAGTCAGAATTGCAAAGGGCAAGAGCCATGGGTCTGAGAGCCAAGTTTCCTTTTTACCCTGCCCAGGAGGAAGAATTAGAGGACCAGAAAGCTTGCAGAGAGATATTTCCAGAGCTGGAGTCTTGAATCCTTCCTAGGTTCTGAGAAAGGAATGAATTCAGAGAGGCTGATTATTCTGACTGGTACAAGACCAGCTTTTTTATTGCTAGGAAGCAGCCAGAACCCTTAATGGATTGGGTCTGTGGTACCACAGCCAGAATTGGTACTGGTGGTTTCGGGGCCACTGTCTTATTCCTTCATCATTTGCAAGCTAATATGTATTTATGCTGTCTTTTCTCCCAGTACAGTATGGTCGGTAGTAAAGGACATCCTTCGAAAGGATGGCCCTCTGGGTTTCTTCCATGGACTCTCCAGCACTTTACTTAGGGAAGTACCTGGATATTTCTTGTTCTTTGGTGGCTATGAACTGAGCCGATCGTTTTTTGCATCAGGAAGATCAAAAGATGAGTTGGGTACGTTCTTCATTTTTTGAACAAATCGCAGACTGTTGTGCGTGCTTTGATTTATGCCAGTGTGTTCACTGAAGTTAGGCTCTGCCCTCCACATGATACAGGCGTCCATGAGATATGGTATGGGGGCTTTGGACAAAGATGGAGCATGTATTGACAAATGTTCTTAGCCTTGTCCTAAGGTTGGGTAAACCTCCCCTTGGTAGAGGTTTGAAGGATGCATTCCAGGTCACCTTCCTCAGTATACTATTTCCTCATTAACTCAGTTAAGCCTTTTTTTTTGTGTGGGGGGGGATGTCTATTTGAGGAAGGGGAGAAATGAGAAAATATTTGCATGGGATTTCTACATAGTAGAAAAATAACCTTGGGAGAAACTTCAATAGCAAATTATAAAAAGTCTTAGATAATACAGGATTTGATGAATCCCTTGAAGAATCTGAGTCATCTCTCGGTTCAATATAATCACCCTACTATGTATGGATGCTTGACTGGATCCTTACTTTTCTTAGGGAACAATGTGTCTTCTCATCTCTTCCATGATTAGGACAACTTTTTTTTTTCATTTGTTTTTCAACAGCAAGGTCAATTTATTTTAAATTTTGATGTTCAGTTCCAAATTCTCTCCCTCCCTCTACTTGCTTCCCTATCCATTGAGGAGGCAAGAAATATGATACCCATTTGAAGTATGAAGTCATGTAAAACATATCTCCACATTAGTCACGTTGTGGTGGGATGGGCAGGGGAAGCAAAAAAAAGTGAAAAATTATGCTTCAGTACTCAGTCCATCAATTCTGTGTCTGGAAGTGGACAGCATTTTTCATCCTGAGTCCTTTGGAAATGTTGGAGATCATGGCATTGATCAGAGTAGTTAATCTTTCACATTTGGTTTTCATTACAATATTGCTGTTACTATGTACAGCTAACTGTTCTTGAACTTCAATGGCTATTCTTTTAATCAAAAGTTGCAGGGATGAGGAATCTGTGGCTTCAAGGCTACTTGAGGACCTAGAGGGCGCATGTGGCCTTGAACCTGCAGGTTCCCCACCCCTGGGTAGGGGTTCTAAAGCTGTAGGGCCTCTGGGGAGAAAAGATGAATTATAGGACTTAGGGGAGGTGGTGACAAATGAAAGCTTTATTTCCTGTTAGACATTTTTGGGAAGACTCGGTTACGTTACTCCATTTTCCCCAAACTCCATGACAAAGTAGTTATGTTATAAAGCTGTGGTGAAGAGCTGTGTAGAACAAGAACTTTCAAGTGAACTTGGAGTTTCTTGTCCTGAAAGATACAAGGAAAGCCAAGGGTCCAGAAACCGGAAATAGTTTGTGCTTCTGTAGGTGACAGGGTGACATTTGTCCCCTTAAGAATCCCCTCCTGGGATCGTATTCTTTGGCCTAAGATTTATTCTTGAGAAACTCTCATTGGTGATCTTTCCCAGGTGTTGAGCTGATGATGTCAATTGCCCTGTAGTTCCGGTAAAGTGGTGTTTTTCTGGCTTTCCTCTTTAGGACCCATCCCTTTGATGTTAAGTGGTGGCTTTGGAGGCGTCTGCCTCTGGATTGCTGTGTATCCGGTGGACTGTATCAAATCAAGAATCCAAGTTCTTTCCATGTCTGGGAAACAAGCTGGCTTCGTGGGGACATTTGCAAGTGTTTTGAAAAATGAAGGTGAGTCTGTGAATGTAAAAAATAGAATGCAAAACGTGTATGGTGGCTGGTACTACCTAATGTTTCCAGAGTTCCTTTTTAAAAATTTTTGGCTGAGGGCCAAACTTTGGTGGGGAAATTTGAGCTACTGCCTTCTTCTTTCTCTTGATTTGTAGGCTCCTCAAGGGCAGGGATTGCTACATTCTTTTGTTTTTGTATCTCTAGCACTTAACACAGTGCTTGGCACATGGTAGGTGCTTAATAAATGCCAGTTGATGAATTGACAGACATGATCAATTACTAGCATTGTAGCTGTTGGAACACTCCTTCGTCCTTGTTACATCCTCTTTTTGTTGCCTCAAAGTTGTTCACTAGGAGCAGTTCTAAAGCTGGCATTGCACAACCTCAAGCCTGTTAGCCTCAGTTTGCTTAACTCTTAGGTGATCAGAGGGCTTTGGTTGTCATAAAGACTTTGAGTTCAACATGACCCATTGTATCTAGACAGGTTCTTTGCACATCTTTTCCAGTGATAATCAATTTCAAGTCCCTTAAAAAATGACAGTGAACATTAGTGACCATAACTTTTCCATAACTGGCCATGTCTAATATTGAAGAAAACCTGTTCATCACTAGTGCGTCAGGAGCAATGGGAGGGACTAGGGACTTCCTTGAGAAAAGGAAGCTCAGCTGTGGGCCTAACACTGGGGATGGGGAAGCAGATATTTGCAATTCCTGGCCCCATAGAAGTAGAGAGTGTCAGGATCTAGTACCAGGGCTGGTATTTTGTCCTTGGAGGAGTGGGGAATGATGAGGGGAAAAGCTTGAACAGAGTATTTGCTTTGCTGTTGTTGAGTCTTGCCCAGCTCTTCATGAGCCCTTTTGGGGTTTTCTTGGCAAAGGTACTCTAGCTCATTTTACAGATGAAGTCACTGAGGCAAACAAGATTAAGTGACTTGCCCAGGTGCACACAGCTAGTAAGTGTCTGAGGCTGGGTTTGAACTCAAAAAGATGAATCTTCCTGACTCCAGGCATAGCACTCTATTCACTGTGCCACCTAGCAGCCTGAGTATTTGCTACTCACAGAATATTCAGGTTGTATCCATGAAGCCTAAAGAAAGTGGAACTCGGAAAGAATGAGTATATAGTAAGTTTGGAAAGAGGGGATTGAATGAATGTATTTGAGAGAGTGAATCAGGGAGGACCAAGGCAACTTCAGCCAGAATGAGCTGTACTCTGAGAAGCTACAAGTGTTCAAAGAAGATATCTAGGTTCTAGTATCACTTTTGTTGACCCCCCCTCCAATAACCACCCCCAAAACACAGAATAAATGCAGTCAAGAAAGCAGTAATGAAAAACTGTATATCAGATACTGTATCACAGAACATATCTGTAGCAAGCATTTTCTGAACTCTTCCTCAGTTCTGTTTTGGGAAGTTAGTGTCAAGGGGAGCATAAAGTGTGAGTAATACTAGCTAATTTTCAGGATTATTAACATCTTTATATCGGTATTAGGTCCTTGTAAGTATGAAAGGGTTGGAAAAAATAACCTCTTAAGTACTCTCCTTGTGAGTTCAGGAGGCTAGTACCCATCCTTCTAACAACCATCCTTGGTACCAATTGCCACTTGGCAATTAGATTGGATTTTGTATTCTAATTTCAAATGAACAAGAGATATGCAAAGTTTGAGTATTGGCTGTCCAAAATAGGGCACTTGAAAATATATGGGGTTTTTTGCTTTTAGGCAGTTGGGGTTAAGTGACTTGTCCAGGGTCATACAGCTAGTGTCAAGTGTTTGGTCTGAGGCCAGATTTGAACTCAGGTCCTCCTGACTTCAGGGCTAGTGCTCTATCCACTGCTCCACCTAGCTACCCCTACTCGTTGTCAGTTCCAATGCTTTTATGTTCTCTCCAACACTGCCCAGATGATTTGTTACATGAGCGCTGATCTCACAGTTACCTTGAGGGTATAATGAAGTTGCCTGTGACTTCTGTTAGTATGGTTGGAGAAAACCATTGGCTGCACTTGGAATTGTTGTTTTATATACATTTACAGGCATTTTTAGCAGAGAAACAGTGTGGTGTAGGTGATAGTCAACCTTGTAACCAGGAAGACCTGGGTTCAAGTCCCATCTCTGATGCATACTGCCATTGTGACCTTTGTCACTTAACTCTTTAGTGCACTGGGCTGTAGAGAAGGTGGTGACCTAGCTTGGGAGAGGGAGCTCCTTCATACAGAGGGGGTTCTCATATCATTGAAAGCATGGGTTCAGTCCCCTGTTGCTGTCTCAAAAAAAATTTTTTTTAACCATGATTTGTATTTCCATGTCTTGCCATTTGGAATTTCATATTTCTCGTTGTAATGCCAAATGATCTTTTTTTGTTTTGTTTTGTCTTGTAGGGATAGGGGCCTTATATTCTGGACTGAAACCTACTTTGATCCGAGCTTTCCCTGCCAATGGGGCCCTGTTTTTGGCATATGAATACAGTAGGAAGTTGATGATGAGCCAATTTGAAGCCTACTAAAAGTATCTTGGTAGAACTGGATCAAAAGACTTGCTGCTATCCATCTCTAGGTTTCACAGAGTGTGGAGACCAACATGGAATTGTTCTAACTTCATAGGACTTTTTCCATCCTCTTCCACACCACCCCCTTTCGTTTCCCCTAAAGAACCTAAATTGTCCATCCACTAGTTTCTGCTAGTGTCTTTATGAGAGATAAAGTTCTATCTCTTCTTCTAACCAGGAATACACCCAGTGAGCTATAAGTCTCCCCGGTGAACTTGTCTTGAAAACGGCTTCAGTTGGGTCCATGGAGGCTCATAGCATCCCCTGGCTATCCTTATCTTTGAAGTGTGGATAGTGTAAGGGCTTGAAGTGAAGGATGTAGTTTGGCTTCTTGTCTTTAACTTAGACTTCACCAGAAAAGACCTAGGGCTAATCATGTGTTAATATAGCATTAAAAATAGATCAGAAGAAGTTGTAAATAATTATTTAAATAACACACTTTGGATTTATAGTTTCTTTTTCAAAAGTACCTATTAAGATATCCTGAGCAGTCAATTTGTAAAATACAATTTTCTTTATCTCTGGTGAAACAGACCTATCTCTCCTCCAGAATTTAATGAAGAAGCCTATGGCTTCCAGATTGACATGGTTTCCATATTTCTGATATTGGGTAAGTTTCAGAGCTAATGTTTCCCCAGAAAATCCATTAAGATAGTCTTACCTGAAATAACCCTAATAGTTATTTTTTAAAGTAGGACAAACTTCCACTCTGATGTTATGTGGGTAAAGTTGATCTTGAGATCAAATCATCCCAAATCCAATAACAATATCATTGGCATTTACCCTTTTTCTCTTAGATCCTCTTCTCAGAAAAAAAATCTTCATGTTTCCATGGTTGGATTGAGTTGAATGAGGTCATAGGGGAGTGCTGGAGTGCTACTCTGAAGAGACAGCTCTTGAACCTCTGGTCTCTACTCACTGTACAGGGCTGTCTGAATTTTAAAGTGGCATAGTCTAGGTCAGCGCTTCTTAAACTGTGGGTTGTGACTCCATATGGCGTCACAAAAGATTTGACAACAGGAAAAGGTTTCTGAGTGTGCAGTGACCAAAGGTTAATTAAAAATCAAACTCATAATGAATCTGAGATGTTTCTGACAGTGCTTGCCTGTGTTGCATCATACAACTTCATTGCAGCCTTGGTTCTGAGCACAAAGGATGCCCATGTTGCACTGCGCATGCCCTCATGCCACACGATGCCAATGAACACTGCCAAAACATGAGAAGGGGTCCCAAGTGGAAAAAGTTTAAGAAGCCCTGGTCTAGGGTACCAATGAGGAATCTGCTTCAGGACATCCTTTGGTCCACTTTTCTATGGTCTCCAACTTTGGAAGAGGCAAAAATGAAAGACATCTGCTTTTGTACATGTACACACAAAGTAAATCACCCCATGCCCTTGTAAACGTCAACTGATTCCGGTGTGGGGTGTTCACTGCTCAATCACATAAATAGCACTGGATAGGAAGATAATCTCTCTGTAGTGAATAATGTCAATGTTAACACATCCTGAAGTTCACATAAAGATCTATATATTGCCATTTAATGTTTTAAGTTGTTTGATCCTTTTGAAATTTGTCCCAGAGAATGACTGAATTTTAGAAATGGTGCTTAATGATTTCTGATTTTTAATGTGTATGTGGTATGAATACAAAATTGCAAAACTGATTTCTGTAAGCCATAAGAAAAATAATCTCGTAGGGTGTGTGTGTGTGTGTGTGTGTGTGTGTGTGTGTAAAATTATGGTCAGTTCATCTTAAAGGACTATTTACCTGGTTTCTTGCTAATGGCTATTTTTTGTCTTTCACCCAATGGTCATTGTGATAGCTAAATTCTTTAGCATGTGCATTGTGAGCACAGAACTGTGTGGGTGGAGGGACTGCCTGAAGATATGGCTCGCTCATAAGTGACTTATCAACCAACATGTGAAGATAAGCCAAGGACAATAGTAATCACACAGTCTGTGCTTAGACACGTTAGGCTGTTTCTGTGCTGGTATTCACAGATCCTTATTTTAGCTCCCTCCATAACACTATTTTTATTGTTGCTGTTGTTTTTTAAAAATGGCAAAATCTCCCTTAAAAATGGATGATTAGCAATAACTCTCAGCAGATTTAAAAATTCTGCCTTAAAAATACTGATTTCTTTCATTTTGATAATACTTATGAAGCTATCTCCACCCCTACCTTTCTAGCACTAACTTAGAAAGAAGAGTGTAGGAAAAGTAGTGATTTTGCTGAAATTAAACAAGCTGCTGTTAGGTTTGGTGATGATACTCTGGGATAGGACTCAAGCTACCTGTGAGGCAGTAGACTGACTGGCCTTAGCCTCCCTCTGAATTAGGGCTTCCTAACCTGGGATCCATTACCCTCACAGATAGATTTTAGGGGGCCATGAACTTGGATGGGAAAAATATTACATCTTTATTTTCATTAACCTCTACCTGAAATTTAGCATTTCCTTTAATGCTATCTAAGATTAAGTCATTAGTTTAGATCTACTTTCTGATTCTGAGAAGGGGTCCATAGGTTTCATTAGAATGCCAAAGGGATCCAGGGCACACCAAAAAGGGGAACCCCTGTTCAGAGTGAATATTTTGGCATTTCTCTTAAAATTATTTGTTGTCTTTTGACTGAGGCAGAGAAAAGAAACAAAATGCACAAAATGCTTGCCTTATCCCCTATCAAAGGAATCTTGTGCACAAAGACCTTCCTGCCCCTGTGGACCTGGTCTAATCTCCTGACATTAACCCTGCCCTCAGCATAGCCTTTCTGCAAAGCATATGTCCTTTCAACTTGCAGGAGTCATTTGAACATGGGTGGAGTTGTAAGCTAACCAACTCAGAACAGAACTTCTATGGTATCTATTTGATGAATTCATGTTCAACTTTGTAGTGTAATTGCCACCATTTAACATCTGTTTTTCTCAACCAGAGTATAACTTCAAATACTGTGTTTAATGATTCTCTGATATTTCGATCATTAAATTATTTCCCTAATACATGAATATATTGAGTTTTTCTGTCTGATGTTTCCTTCCTTCCTTTCCTCCCTCCATCCCTTCCTCCTTCCCTCACATCTCTGCCCTCAAAAATTTCTTCCACCCTTATACCTGGTCAGAAATGTGATTAAATGTGAATGTGGTAATATTTCAAAGTGTTGGCTTGATTCCAGAAAGTTTCTGTTAAGCAAGATTTTGTCATAATATTTTCTACCATGTAAAATCTGGGGGGAAAAACACACATTTATTGCACATGAAACTAAACAATAGAATTTTTTTTTCTCTTGCTGGATGTAATGTCACTGATTTCTGGCAGTATGAACAAGATACACATATGTATATATGTATATGTATACATATATACACACATATGTGTATATGTGTGACTTAACAGTAGTTTTAGGAGGTAGAACATGCAAGTGGTATATGTGCATATAGATCTAGCTCTTATTTTAATCATCATCCTCCTACTTTCTTCTTTCCTTCTATTCTACCTCCACTGGATTTTTTCCCTGTGTCAACAAACCTGTTCAGGTCCCCTGTATCATTAAAAAAAAGAGTTTTCTCAAAAGTTTTCCTACAATCCTTTCCTCTACATCACCACCTATTTACTCCATGACTTAATATATATTTTCCTCCTTCCCAGCTCCTGACACTACTCTCAAAGTCACCAATGATCAGTAGATCAGCTCAATGGCATTCTGATGTCATGTCCTCTTTGACCCTTCTCATCCTATTCCACCTTCTTGTAACTCTCTTCTCCTTTGCCTTTTCTGACTTTGTACTTTCATGGATCTTGTCTTCCTAGTCTGATCTCTCTTCTTTTCTATTCCTGACCCCTAAATATTGGTGTATATATAAATACATACACATATACACATATGAGGAAGAATCTGGTTTCTTCCTTGATAGCACATTCTGCTACCTTTGGATAGCTACAGGTGTTAGATAGCTAGAAAATATTTACCTTACATCAAGCCCAAGTATGCTTCTGCAAATTCTTATCTCTCCTTTGGTGTCAAACAGAACAATCCCACACAAACACACTCTTAATAGATTTTATTTTTTCCCAATTACATGTAAAGACAATTTTCAACATTCATTTCTGTAAGACTTGGAATTCCAAATTTTTCTCCCTCCCATTCCTCCCCTCCTCTCCAAGACGGCAAGCAATCAAGCAGAACAGTTTTAACGTACTACCACATGACAGACCTTTAGATATTGGAATACTTTAGCAAGTGCAGTGTCAGATGTTATATGCTTGGGCTTAAAGATCACTGCAGACAGTAACTACAGCTATGAAATTAAGACACTTGTCCTTGGAAGGAATGCTGTGGCGAATCTGGTCAGCATACTAAAAAGCAGAGATCACCTTGCTGACAAAGGTCTGTATAGTCAAAGCTATGGTTTTTCCAGTGGTAAACATGGCAGTGAGAGTTGGCACTTATAGTGCCGTAGAATCAACGCTCAAATTGTGGTGCTGGAGAAGACCTTGCACAGCAAGGAGGTCAAATCAGTCAATACTTACCGAAATTATTTCAGGCTATTCATTGGAAGGTCAAATACTAACGCTGAAGCTTAAATACTTTGGCCACATAGTGAGAAGACAGGACTCATTGGAAAAGACCCTGATGTTGGGAAATATTGAAGTCAAAAGGAAAAGGATGAGATGGCTAGAGAATGTCATGAAAACAATGAACATATGAGCTTTGACAGACTTCAGGAGGTTAGAGGGCCTTGGTATGTTATGGTCCGTGAGGTCCTGAAGAGTTGGACATAACTGAACACCACCACCACCACCAAAACCAAGCCCTCTGGTACCTCCCCCTGCAAACAGGGTCTTTGCCAGGCTAAATATCCCCATTGTCTTCATTTCATATGGCATAAACTTGAGGTCCTTCACCATCCTCGTGGTTCTTTGGATACACTAAATTACCAATGTCTTTTCTAAATTATGGCCGAAATTAAATGTAATACTCTAGGTGTGATCTGACCACAGCTGGATTTGAATCCAGGTTTTACTGACTCTAAACTCAGTGCTATATGTATTTTGACAATGGAATTGTCACAGCAAACCAATGGAAATAGAGGATACTTATGATAGCATCTTTCCTTTGAACCTCTGAGTAATAGCACTGATCCATGTTCTTGGAAGTTCTGCCTCTTGATACAGCCTAAGATTACATTTGCCTTTTTGGCTGTAATCTCACACTGTTGGTTAAGTATGTATTCCACTAAAACTATCAGCTCTCTTCCAAACAATTTTCTCTGATGATTTTTTTTTTGCATTCATTGTAATTAAATTTCAACGTAGTTGATGTCTTTGACAGGGGTGGGGAGCCTGTGGCTTCGAGGCCACATATGGCCTTCTAGGTCCTTGGGTATGGCCTTTTGACGGAGTCCAAATTTACAGAACAAATCCTTTTATTAAGGGGATTTGTCTTGTGAAATTTGCATTTAGTCAAAGGGTCACAGTTGACCTAGGGAACCACATGTGGCCTAAAGGTCACAGGTTCCCCACTCCTATGATCTTGCCCAATATCCTAGCCTGTCAAAATTTTTTTGAAAAGCATGCTGTCTCTACCTTTATTCGAGTAATTAGTGTTATGCTGCGTGGGGTCAAGCACAGATCTCTGGGGGACGTTACTAGAGACCTAGTTCCAAGTTGCACTATCCATAATAGAGCAGAAAGAGCTGGATTTTGATTCCAAGAGCCTTTTCAATTCCCAGCTTTTACAAATATTTTACAAACTCTGAATTGATCCATTCAACCAATACTAAATTCAGCTAATTGTCTGGCTTACATCTCATCTTTTTCACAAGAAGAACATGAGATATGCTTCCCTAAAATGGATCAATCAGTAGATGTTTATTAAGTACCTACCATGGGCCAGGCACTGTGCTAAGTGCTGGAGCTACAAAGAAAGGCAAAGGAGTCCCTGCTCCTAAGGAACTCACAATCTAATGGAGACAATAAGCACATAGATATATAAAAACAAGCTGTATACAGGAGAGAGAGAACTAAAACCCAGGGAGCTTGGGAAAGGCTTCCTGTAAAAGATGGATATTTGTTGGGACTTAAAGGAAGTCAGGCAATCTAGGAGGCAGAGATGAGGAGGGAGAGCATTCCAGGAATGGAGAACAGTCAGGGAAAATGCCTGGACCTGAGAGATGGAGCATCTTGTTTGTGAAACAGTAAGGAGGCTAATGTCACTGAATTAAATAATGGGGTTGGGGAGAAAGGTGAGGAAATATTGGAAAGGTGAGAGAGGGCTAGGTTATGAAGTTTTTTGAATGTCAAGGAGTCCATATTTGATCTTGGAAGTAATAGGGAGTGAGGTTACAGATTTTAAGGCATAAAGATAGAATGCCAATATGTTATGCTCAGACAAAGGAATTTCAGGGTTTATGAAGATGGAAATAGAACATTTATAGGTGATGGGAAAGTCAAGGAAATTTTGTGTGTAACTGAGGATAAGTGGGGGGGGTTAGGTCATGGGAACTGAGTAGATTGGAATTGGGAAGTTAAAGTATTTGATGTATAGCATCAATATGTATGTTAAGTCCTCTAGGATGGGGGCAGGAGTTGGGGTGTAGGGAAAGACTGTCAGTTGGGCACTGAATTCATTGAGGAAGGAAGGGGAATGCTCTGGGCATTGATAATAGCCTCCAGGATCTGCAGTGGGTGATAAATCTGGATAGCATGAACCTCAAAGGAAGAGAGGTTGTTCAGTGATGGTAATAGAGGGAGCCTGGAGGGAACAAGAAATATTTCAACTCACCCACCACAATGTCAGATCAGGGAGTATGGAAAAAGAGTAGGCAGTATTGGGAAGAGTTGTAAGGGAAGCAATGTCATCAGAACAGAATCAGGTCTCAGTGAGTTCTAGAAGATGGGAAGAATTTGAAAAAAAGGAAGAGGTTTAAGATGAAAGGAAGTTGTTAACTGTGGAGCAAGTGTTCCTTTGGCTAGATTTAGAGCTCTGTGAGGAAAGGGACCGTGTGTTTTTCTTTTCTTGTATCTCTCTTGTAGCCCAAAGTAAGTGTTCAATTCACATTCAAGGAGTAAAAATTAACTACCTGCTTGGTGTTATCATTGACAGATTCACCTGTTAGCAAGTTCTATTTTAAGAGAACCATTTTAGTCAACTTACCAGTAGGGTTTGTTTTGTTTTATTGTTAGCAAGTATCCTAATGTAATTGGTAATGAAAAAGATTGGAAACTGCCTGTATGGAGACTTGGATCAATTAAATTGGAAGAAAATGACTGAAAAAAAAATTAAAATATACAAACATAAAGTAGATCAATGACATGTCATTAGCAAAAATTGTGCAGTGTGCTGACATGAGGGAAAGTAACAGTATAAATTGTAGTTTAATTTCTCACTTTAAAGAAGCAAGATTTAGATGATAGATCATAGCTTTGATCCTGGAAGTTTGGGGTTATATAGTTTAGAACTTTCAGATGAAGAAACTGAAAGCCAGAGAAGTTAAGCAATTGACCCAAGTTTACACAGTATGTAGGAATTGTTCAGGATAGGGTTTAGATTTACCCTTTCTCTCACAATGTGTCAGCTAAATAATAATCAAAATAATAATAGCCTTCACATAATGTTTTAAGGCTTGCTAAGCTTTTTCAATATGTTAACTCATTTGATTCTAACAACCCTGGCAGCTGAGTGCTATTTTTTGTTGCTCAGTCATTTTGCAGTCATGTATGACTGTTCATGACCCCATTTGGAATTTTCTTGGCAAAGAAACTGGAGTGGTTTGCCATTTCCTTTTCCAGCTCATTTTACAGATAAGGAAACTGAAGCAGAGACAGTTAAGTGACTTTCCCAAAGTGACATAGCTAGTAACTGTCTGAGGACAGATTTGAACTCAGAAAGATGTCTTCCTGACTCCAGGCCTGGCACTTTATCTACTGTGCCACCTTAGCTGCCCAAGTGCTATTATTATCCCCATTTTTTTTTATCCCTTGGAAACCTACCTTATTTTTTTTAAATTTTTTAAAAAAAATTTTATTTAAAAAAATTTTTTTTCCATATGCTTTTGAGTTGAAAATTTTTCTCCCTTTTTCTCCCCGCCCCCCTCCTCAAGACAGCACACAATCTGACATAGGCTTTACATTTACATACCCATTAAACATATTTTCACATTAGTGAAGTTGTAAGTAAAAATTAAAACCAATAGGAGAAACCATCATAAAGGTGAAACAAAACTCAACAGAAGGTAAAAATAAGTGAGAGCGATTCAACTTCCATAGTTCTTTCTTTGGATGTGGACAGCATTTTCCATCCCGAGGCCTCTGGAGATGTCTTAGATCCTCATAATGCTGAGAAGGGTTCAGTTTAACATTCTTAGTCATTGCATAACGTGGCTGCTATTGTGTACAAAGTCCTCTTGGTTCTGCTCACTTCACTCAGCATCAGACCATATAAGTCTTTCCAGGTTTTTCTGAAGTCAGCCTGTTCATCATTTCTTATAGCACAATAGTATTCCATTACATTCATATACCACAACTTGCTCAGCCATTCCCCAACTGATGGGCATCCTTTCAATTTCCAATTCTTTGCCACCACAAAAAGAGCTGCTATGTATATTTTGTACATGTGGGTCCTTTTCCCATTTGTTTATCTCTTTGGGATATAGCCCTAGAAGTGCTATTGCTGGATTATTATCCCCATTTTAAAGAAAAAAGTATGTAGAGGCAGAGAGGTTCAGTGACTTTCCCAAGGTTACACAGTTAGGGAGTGTCTGAGGCAGTATTAGGACCTATTCACATCTATATTTCAAGGATATGTAATTTTAAAAGCACATTTATTTGTGTCTTTTGTCTTAGCCATTTCCGAAAAAGCACTCCTCCTTCCTGCCCCCAGACTGAACCCTTGCTTGTAACCAAGAAAAGCAAATAAGCAAAAACTCCCAATATAGTGACTGTATCTGACAATATATTCAACATTCTGCCCTACTAATCCCCCCCTTTCTTCCATGAAGAGGGAGCTGTGTTTCATTATCTCTTTGCGGGAACTGTCATTGGTTTTTCAGTTACTCAGTGTCTTTACTTCCTTTTACTGATTGGTTCATTACATTGCATAGCAGCTGTGTATATTGTCCTTTTGAATCTGCTTATTATATTATGCATCAGTTCATATAAAATTTCCTGTGGCTTTCTGACATTTCTTACTGCATAATAATATTCATTAAATTCGTATGCAATAATTTTTTTTAGCCATTCCCCAATTGATAGGCATCCATTTTCTTTCTAGTTTTTCGTTACCACAAAGAAGGTTGCTTTAAATATTTCAGAGCATATCATACCTTTGTTTCTGTTTTTGACCTCCATAGGGGTCATTCTCTAGGTTAAACTATATGGACAGTTTAGTTACTTTTTTTGCATAATCCTGAATTGATACCCAGAATCATTGGTCTAATTCATAGCTCCACCAACAGTGTATTAGTGTACCTGTTTTCCCTTAATCTCTCCAACACTGTTCCCACTTTTTGTCATCTTTGCCGGTTGTTGGGTATGAGGTGAAACCTCAGAATTACTTTCATTTCCATTTCTCATAATATTGGTGATTCTGAGCGTGTTCTTGAAAGGTAATTCATAGTTTGCAATTTTGTTGAAAACACTTGTGAGGCTAGTGGAAAAGAAAGTGACTGTGACTGGAAGAGAGAATGTGGGTTAGTGGAGTGGAGAGCCCTAGACCCTGGCCTGCACCCTTCCTCAATTTATTTCCACAGGTAACATCTGACGCTAGATGGGAATTGACTGAAATGCTCTGGCTCCATTTGCACTGTTCCTATTGATCTGTTTGCCTTTTTTCTACCTGAACTTTGACCCTGGCTATCTCCTATACAATGGAGACAACCAGATGCAAGACACCTTGAAGGGGCTTCTGCTTTTTGCAGGGACCTTGTTTCTGTGTTTTCCCTCAGGTATGTCACCCTGAGACCAGTGGACTAAATAACTCGCTGTACCTGCTGTACAACAGTGGCAGCATCCAGTTCCTTCACTGTCTACTTTATACAGGCTCTAGACAGGAAAGCTTCTGATTTGAGCGAAGGATTCTGGAGTAGGGGTGGATTGTGAGCCAGTGACTGGTATGGCTCCTCCTCCAAGTGCACATATGCATATAAACTCAGAAACCAGACATCACCACCACCATCACCTCTCCCTCCTCCCCCCCGCCCCAGTCTCTTATTTGTGTGGAACAGTTAGAGTTCAATTTCTTGGTTCCTGGCCCTTGATCCATATTAGGCAAGTGAGAAAATACTCTTCTCTCAGTGGTCCAGTTTATCCCAATATTTGATCATGGGAACAGTCTGCTATTGAAGCCATATTGGCACTTTGTCTAAAATTCTAGAGAGCCCTGAGAGGCTTTGGGAATTCAACTGGAATGTGAATACTGTTATACATTTGGAGCCACCCCACTATATGCTATCCTTAGACTGAGGGCAAGGGGGGCTGCACATGGAGGCTCCTACCAGCATTTATTCTCCTTCACCCATTAAGAGAAGCAATTGTTTGTCCTTCATTCTCAAAGAGGACCATGACATCAGGAAGGTGATGCCATGACTTGTGACTGAATTGGATTTAGGTGAGGGAGGGCTGTGCAAAGTCACCAGCCTCACCCTCTCCTCCAGAGCCATGTGGGTCCAGCGGCAAGATATGGATCAGGACGACTGGAGATGGCTCCCCCGGATGCAGTGGGAGACCTTTGCCTTTTTAAGCTAAGCTCTTTCCCCATGAGAAGCAGTAAAATTTTGTCAACTACTCTTCTTGTGTGGTACTGTTCATCCAAGTGGTTTCCTCCCAATTTGCACCAGGATACTTGATATTCTGTTTCTTACAAGGTGAGCTCCTTAAGGGCAGGGACAGTAGTGATTTTGTTTGTTTTTGCTTTTTTCTGTTTGTTTGTTTTAGGCAGTTGGGGTTAAGTGACTTGCCCAGAGTCACACAGCTAGTAAGTGTCAAGTGTTTGGTCTGAGGCTGGATTTGAATTCAGGTCCTCCTGACTCCAGGGCCGGTGCTCTATCCACTGCTCCACCTAGCTGCCCCTTTGCTTTTATCCCTAGCCCTCAGCACAGTGCCTAGCACACAGTAAGTAGAACTAGGTGGTTCAGTAGATAGAATGTTGGACT
This sequence comes from Phascolarctos cinereus, assembly GCF_003287225.1. Classification (NCBI taxonomy): domain Eukaryota; kingdom Metazoa; phylum Chordata; class Mammalia; order Diprotodontia; family Phascolarctidae; genus Phascolarctos; species Phascolarctos cinereus. The sequence goes on along the minus strand of NW_027556098.1, from coordinate 341,966,692 downwards.
TGAGATCAGGAAGGCCTGAGTTCAAATACCTTAGCTATATGACCTTGGGCAGGTCAGTAAACCTCCACATCCTTCAGTTTCCTCATTTGTAAAATAGGGATAATAATTGCACATACCTCTCAGGATTGTGGGGAGGAGCAAATGGGCTAATATACGTAAAGCACTTTGCAAACCTTAAAGTGACATGTACCTATATTATAAAAAATATAGGACATATTATATACTGTAGTAGCATTATGTGTGAAATTATTATAGTACATATAATTTATGGTATATTATATACAGTATATTACATAGTATACTATATTTATATAGCATATTAAAATATTGCACATAATTTATAGTATATTATATAGTATATAGTATATATAGTATATTATATATAGTAAATTATATAGTATAGTATATATAGTATAATATATATGAAATTATTATAGTACATATAATTTATAGTATATAATATAAAACTATATCTATTATATATTACATTGTAAAATATAGAATATTTTATATTATGTACTTTACTATGTATGTTCTACAATATAATGTATTATATATTATACTATAGATTTTATATTTTCTATTATATTGCATATATAGATTTACGTAGGTACATTATATACTATAATATATAATATATTCTATTTTAGATATATAATAATACATAATATGTTACTTTATATACAATATATTGCTATCTATAATACATATTACTTTAAGGTTTGCAAAGTGCTTTTATTATTATCCATAATATAGGATAGTTATTAATAAGTGCTTAATGAGTGTTTGCTGACTGACCCATTCAGTAGCTTTTGGGGTTACACACACACACACACATACACACACGCATACATATTTGTGTCATTCCCTAAATCTTACATATTACATTTTCATTGGTGACATTTGATGCAAATACTGTCCCTCTCTTTAAATCCGTGTTACTTTAGCCATTGGTTATTCATCCCATACTATTAAAACCTTCCATAACCAAATAGATGGTTGGGAGTTGCTGTGATAAAAAAAAATGCCTCTTGTGGCCAGTCTGATAACTAGGCTGATTTTTGAACAGCAAAGAATACAGTCGACCACAGAAGCCCCTCCTCGATAGGACTGACAAAGAGCTTGGGCTCCTTAGTGCCTTCAAGTTTCCATGGTCACCTGCATGCTGTGAGGACACAGAATTTCAGCAGAAGGCCTGCTACCCACATCCTCCATTATTGCACAGTTTATAAGTCAGGTACCTGGATTTTATTGGTGTGAGAGCTCCAGCCATAACTGAGTAGATAAGTCTTAATGAGTTGCCTGAGGCACAAACATGTTAAATGACTTCTCCAGGGTCATGCAGTTAGTGTCAAAGGCCAGATTTGAATCCAGGCTTTCCTGATTGTACAGTCAACAGTCTTTCTACTACATCAAGTTGCCTCTATTCTAGGGATTCTTAATCTGAGGTCTGTGAATTTTATGTTTTTAATATTTGGGTATTTGTCTATCAACAGAATTGATTTCCTTCATTTGTTTTATTCATTTAGAAAAGCTATTCTGAAAAGGGGTCTGTTGGCTTCACCAGACTGCCAGGAGGGTCCTTGACCAAAAAAAAAAAAACTTAAGCTCACTAAATAGTGTAAACAGAGAGGGTGCTTGTTCTGATAATGGGCTTCCTTGCTGATGGCGTAAAGGCTGGCTCCAGGCCAATATCTCAGCATTTTTGATAGTATTTTTTTTTTTGTCTAGGCAATGGGGTTAAGTGACTTGCCCAGGGTCACACAGCTAGTCCATATTATGTGTCTGAGGCCAGATTTGAACTCAGGTCCTCCTGACTCCAGGGCCAGTGCTCTATCCACTGTACCACCTAGCTGCCCCTCAGCATTTTTGAGAACCCTCGATATACAGTATAACAGCAAGGACCTGTGAGAGGCATTAGAGACCCAAAGACGAAAGCAAACAAATAAACAAAAACAACAGCTCCCCCCCATTAAGAATTGGGCAAAAATGTAAAATGTAGTTTTTTCCTATAGGCAAAGGGAAACCATTAACATTTCTGAGCAAGGGACTGGTATAATTCAGCCTATGCTTTAGGAGCATTTTGGAGGCTACAGTTTTTGTTGTTTTTTGTTTGTTTTTTGGGTAGGATGGGTTTGAGAGGCAAAAGGCTGGAAGCAGTGAGTTGAAAAGCATGAAATGTTCCCTCATACCTTTTTCAGCTTTAAATCTCATGACTTTAAAAAAAAAAGTTGAGTGAGTCTTTTATCTAGATTGAAAAACATAAAAGGAAGTTAGCATTGAATAAAGATGGAATTATGAGGTCAAGAAAAAATACTATTAAAAAAGTCGCAGAGATTAAAGTCATCAATAAAACATACATAAATGTGTATGTGCATATGTGTGTGTGTGTGTCTATTTATATATATATATATATATATATATATATATATATATATATATGTAGAGAGAGAGAGAGAGAGAGAGAGGAGAGGGAGGAGGGAGGGAGGGAGGGAGGGAGAGAGAGAGAGAGAGGAGAGAGAGAGAGAGAGAGAGAGAGAGAGAGAGAGTTTTAGTAGGAAGGGTTTGTCAGTCAGTCACGCAATAAGCATTTACTAAGCACTTACTGCATGCCAGGCACTGTTATCAGTAAGTTTCTGTGAAGTGATCATTATTTTTCTCTTGTGAGGGTACCATGTTCCAAATGTAACTGAAGACTCAAATGCTAATTTTGCATAAAACTAATCATAGAATCATAGATTTAGAACTGGAAGGGACCTTAGTTGCAATCTAGACTAACACCCTCCTTTTACAGATGAGAAAACTGAGGCTCAGAGAAATTAAGTGACTTGCCCTCTGCTAAAAAAGAGGCAGAACCAAGATCTGAACACAGGTCCTTTGAGTCCACACACAACCCACAATGCATTGCCTTGCTTTTCTTGAAAGTCGCCGTAAGAAAGTGTATAAGAAAATGAGCATATGCCTTTTACCTATAACGTTTAATAGAATTCTTAAGTGCACAGAATACAGATGAAAACACTAAGAAATGTAGATTTAGAGATGCCTCTATGTAGGAAGGGGTTCACAGGAACATGATTCTTTAATAGAAGGGAGTAACATTTAAACAAATATATACTTCTGTAGATCACAGCTAATTAAACAGTAATTCCACTGCAAAATCTTCATGGTAAATGTTCCAGGTTTTTTGTTTATGGGGATTATCCAATTCATTTCTATGTAGATAGAGCCTAAGAGGGGGAAAATAATAAATTTGATGTTTTCTGAGTCTTGAAAAAAGTAAGACTTTATTAACTATTTGTTGAGAACCCTCTTCTAGTCTTTTTACACTTCTTCCCTCTCCAATGAATTCAAAGCAACAAGCAAAATTTTATATAACATGTATTAATCCTCCTCGTCGTTTATAGGTGCAAACTTCTTTCCCAGATTAAAAAAAAAACACACACAATTTAAAAAATTCCCACAATTAAAAAAAAAACCTTCTTTAGTCGTACTTTAGTGTCAAACCTAAATTATCCAGAGTTTATCACTTCTTTTGTAACTAGCCCACTCCTTTTTTCTCTGCCCTCATATTTCCCTCTCTCCTGTTCCAATGAATGGTACAGGCTAGGTATTGTTGTGGAGGAAATAACTGGGTGAAGGACTTCACTGAATTCTTCTGACCATTTCTTTTACAGAATTAAAGAAATGCACATTTTACATCTAGAGCATTAGGCCAGTTTCTGGGTGTGATGGAACTCAGGCAGAGAATAAACCCCAAGAGCAATATTCAGCTCTTTCTCTGGAAACTAGTAGATACAACCCTACTATTTCTCCAGACACGAAATTAAACATTTTAAAATCAAATTTTTTTTTTTTGGTACAAAGAGTGGTACCTCAGCTATGTCAACAACAATTTCTAGGTGACCAATTTTTCCCTCACCTCTCCACCATAGATGAACAGAAATCCAGATACTCTCTCCTAGGCTTGAGATTCCCACACACATTGGAAATTTCTTTGGTATATTAACCTCGAAACCAATTTTTAACTTCTCTTGTGTCAACTTTAACTGACATTTCAGTTTTTATTCTTTGAACCCATCAGTGCTCAGGTCTAAATATGAGGTGATAATTAAATTACTGGCCATTTACCCAATGCTTCCTTTCTTTGTTCTCCCTTTTAACAAACACACACACACACACACACACACAGACGCACACACATACACACACACATCTAGCTTTTCATTAGGGTGAATTTAATTTAAGTAGTTCATACTTCATACCTGTTATTTTCTACAAAAGATGTGTTGAACCAAAAGAAAAATGGACAATTCTCATATAGTTTAGGAAGGGCCTAAAAATACATAAAATATATACTGTGTTAAAAGGGTTACTTTTTCTTAGCAAAATTGATTCCAAGAACTAGTTATTTCAATTCTGAAATGACTAAAGTCTCAGCCCCCACCCTTCAGTTAAATATTGATCATTTATATTAGTTTAAATTAGTTTAGCCAGTGCTAGACAGAATGTTATCAAAGACTTCATATCATACCCAAATATATTGTTGTCTATAAGAAACTATTATTATTAAAGACAACTAATAATTATAAGCATTTAATATTTTCAAAATGCTTTTAATTCATTGATTTTGTGAGGTCAAGGGATTTTCATACACATACATACCCTTTACAAAATTTTATTAGAGGAACTGAGGCTTACGGGGGTTAAATGTCAGTAAGTTATGGAATCAGGACTAATACCCAAGGTTCCTGATATTTTGACCATTGTAGTTTCCATTATTCAAATTTAGTGATTGAGAGTGTAATTCTAGGTTACTCAGTTGCATAGGGTCAAAAGAGGGTGGTCGATTCCATAGATCATCCTTAGCTGGTTCTCCTGTCTTTTACCATTATAGTGGTGATTAACTCTTTCCCAGTGGAGGAACAGCAGGAATTGAGTGGAGCTAAAATTTATTGGTTTAGCTGATATAACAAACTGTTATTGGTTAACAGTTCTAGAGAAGGTTTTGGTGGCTAAGGGGATTGAACTTTTGGAAAAATTGGGATTTGGGACTTTGTTGTGGATTTCCATGATCTGTGCAATCTTTGTTCCCTACTTTCATTGAAAATTAAAGAGTTAGTTCTATATTCGGAAACTGCTAGAGAAAACTCCAAGCTAAGAATTACATTGGTTACTTCTTGTTGTACTTACAGAACTGGAGAAGAACTTTACTTTCACGTCACCACAGATGTCCGGACAGTTATTTAGTCTGATATTTACAGAATTACTGTCATCATCACAAAATACCTGTGATTGAAAAATGCAACTTAGAAGCATTAATAATCAAGGTGCACAGGGTAGAGCCAAGATGACAGAGCAGAGGCAGGAACTCACCAGACCTCACCTAAATTCTCCTCCAGACAATGCCTCAAATTGAATTCCAGAGCAGCAGAACCAACAAAAGGTTGGAGTGAAACAATTTCCCAGTCCAAGACAACTTAGAAGGTCAGTAGAAAAGGTTAATGATAGTAGCAAGCCTTGGAGGTGGCTGCATCAGTAGCTACAGTAGCTTTGGCTGCTCTCAGCCCACAGAAGATAAGGGGTTGGACAACTGGTCTGAAGAGATTACAGTGAACCCTTTGCTGGCAATGGGTTCAGGATCCTGTTGCACTGCCCATATTCAGTTCCAGATCACAGCCCCAAGGTGAAGAGAAGCACTAGTGCTTGTGGTTACAGGGGAGTAGGGGCCCTGGTCACAGTTCCAGGGTGGAAAAGAGCATTTGTGGTCACTCACAAGGAAATAGTGGCCCTGGTCTCAGTTCCAAGGCTGAAAGGGACACTATAACTTGCAGGAGAACAGGGTCCCAAGTCGCAGTTCCAAGGCCGGAAGGAGTACTCAATAACACTTGTGGCTGCAGTGCAACAAGGTCCCTTCCTGAGTATAGACCAGAGCACAGGCCAGGAGAGAAGTGACCACACCTCTTCTTGGATAATACCACCTCAGAAGCACTGAAAACTTACAGACCCCCCAGAACTAGCTCTGAAAATAGTAGCATGAGCTGGAGAAGGAAATGGCAAACCATTTCAATATCCTTGCCAAGAGAACCCCAAATGGAGTCACAAAGAGTTGTACATGACTGAAAAATGACTCAACAAGAACAAAAAAATCATCAAAACAATCTAGTACTAGCTAAGAAATTGAGTGGTGGGTCAGTGGAACAGATTAGTTACACAATACACAATAATGTGCTATAGCAATCTAGTCTTTGATAAACCCAAAGATCCAAGTTTGGGGGACAAGAATTCACTATGTGGCAAAAATGTCTGGGAAAACTGGAAAGCAGTCTGGCAGAAACTAGACCTAGACCAACATATCACACCACATACCAAGATAAGGTCAAAATGGATACATGATTTAGATATAAAGGATGGTGTTATAAGCAAATTCCTTGAGCATGGGAAATTTTACCTATTAGATACATGGATAAGGGAAGAATTTATTACCAAACAAGAGATAGAGAGCATTACATTAAATTAAAAAGTTTTTGCACAAACAATCCAGATGTAATCCCTACCAGTCTACTGAAACCGCTACCTCTAAGATCACTTAATACCTCTTGGTGTCAAATCCAATAGTCTCTTTTCAATCCTCTACCCTTCCCAAGCCTTTTGGAGTTTTTGACATTTTTCTTCTTGCTACTTTCATGTCTTGGCTCTTTCCTGGTTTTCTTCCTCCTCTGACTTGGTTTCTTATTTATTCTCCTACTTCCTAAGCATAAGAGGTCTTGCAAAGTTATCTCCTTGTCCCTCTCCTCTTCTTTCTCAACAATCTTTTCCTTAGCAATCTCATCTGCTTCTAACACTTCAGTTATCATTTCTCTGCAGATAACTCCCTTATTCACATAGTCTCAGGCCCTTTCTAAAACTCGGTGTGTATTTCCAGTTGTCATTGGATGTTTCCATTTCAACGTTCAGTTGGTATTTCAAAATCAACTTGTTTCAGAAATGAACCTATTATCTTCCCCTAAAATCTCTCTTCTTCCTAATTTCCTATTTCTGTTAAAAATCATTTTATAGATGAGCCCCAAGGAGAGAGAAGGACTTAGTCCAGCTCTCTAGTTCCTGCCCTGGAATCCTGAATTCCTGTCTGTTGAGAGTTTTCCATAACTACTCTGACCTAGACCCATCATGCTGCTGTTCAAGTGACTGTCCTCATTCTCTTGCCCCTCTCTCAACTTTCTACCTTTAGCTCTGGGAATAATAATGAATTCAACATGCCTATTCCTGGAAAGGACATGTAAATCAACTGCCCTATGGCTCCACTACCCATCCCTGCCACTTCCTAGTTCAAAACAGCCCTCCCTGGCCACCATTCCCTTATTAGAATGTAAAATCTTTGAGAGTAGGGCATGTCTTCTTGTATTTGCATCTCCAGTGTTTAGCATAATGCCTGAGATATAGTACATGTTTAATAAATAGTTATCATTTATCAATTCATTCACATTTTGACATCTTGGTTCAAAATTTAAGAGTAATTTTTTTTATTCTTCCCTCTCCCTCTAAATTCCATCTCTTGCCTAATCTTGTTAATTGTACTTACGAAAGGAAGCTATTGCTATAATCCAGGCATGAAATGATAAATGTCTTCACCTGTCTCACATGATGAAATGGCCTTACTCCTCACCCCCTACCAAGGCTAAACCCTCAATTTATCCAAGTGAATTCATTCCTTTGTGTCTCCAATAGATTGCCTCCTCTGTCATGCCTGCTGTATCACTTATTTTCAATCTCTTCCTGTCTACTGGCTCATTCCCTTCTGCCTATAAACATACCCATGTCTCTCCCATCCTGAAAAAACCCTTACTTGTTCCTTCCATCCCTGCTAGATATCATTCTTTATCTCTTCTGTCCTTTGTAGCTGAACTCCTTGAAAAGGCCATCTACAATAGGTACCTCCACTTTTTCTCCTCCCACTCTCTTCTTAACTCCTTACAATGTGGCTCCTGAAATGATCTTTCCACTAAAATTGCTCCCTCCAAAGTTACTAATGGTCTTAGTTGCTAAATCCAATGGCCTTTTCTCTATCTCATTCTCTCTGACCTTTCTGCAGCCTTTGACACTGTCAATCACTCTCTCCTCCTTGATATCCTTTTCTCTTTAGGTTTTTGGGACACCACTCTTTCTTAGTTCTCCTCCTATCTGACTGCTCCTTCTCTGTCTCCTTGGCTGGATCCTCCTGGCAGATTAAGGGTTTACTCCTAAACCCTCATCTCTTCTCTCTGTATATACTTCTTCACTTAGTGATCTCATCCCATTGACTTAAATACCATCTCCATGGAAGGCTGGATAAATCAAAAGCCAGAATTAAGGTTGCTGGGGAAAATGGCAACAATCTCAGATATGCAAATGATACCACTCTGATGGCAGAAAGTGAAAAGGAATTAAGAAGCTTCTTGATGAGGGTGAAAGAAGAGAGTATAAAAGCTGGCTTGAAGCTTAACATTAAAAAAAAATCCTAAGATCTTGGCAACTGGTCCCATCACTTCCTGGCAAATAGAGGGAGAAGAAATGGAAGCAAGCGTCAGATTTTATATTCTTGGGCTCAAAGATCACTGCAGAGGAAGACTACAGCTATGAAGTTAAAAGACACTTGCTCCTTGGAAGGAAAGCTATGGCAAGTCTGGACAGTATACTAAAAAGTAGAGGAATTTTCTTGCCAATAAATGTCTATATAGTTTTTCTGGTAGCAATGTATGTTAGTGAGAGTTGAATTATAAGGAAAACTGAGAGCTACAGAATTGGCAATTTTGAATTGTTGTGCTGGAGAAGACTTGAGAATACCTTGGACAGCAAGGTATTGCTGTGGGGTGTACACTACAGACAAGTTGGATAGAAAGAGGAATTTGGAGGGGAACTTGGGAAACAAAGCATCAAAAGAAAAACCTGATGTGGAGCATGATACAATACTGATGAAGGACCGTAACTATCCAGACATGTACTAAAGTTCTCCTTCCCTACTTTTCTCTCCCCCCTTTCCCTCTCTCTCTATCTCCATTTTTTTCCCCTCTGGCAGCTGACTGACTGGAGAGGAGAAAGATCTGAGGCAGGAAAACCAATCAAGTGACTGCAATAATTCTTGGCTTGCAGTGATGAAGGCCTACACCAAGGTGGTGGCTGTGTGAGTGGAGAGAAAGAAACATGTAAGAGAAATGTTATGAAGGTAGAAATGACAGTATTTGGAAAAATATTGGCTATATGGAGTAAATGAGAGGGAGTAAAGATGAGGTTGCAAGCCTGAGTAACGGGGGAGATGTTGGCACCCTTGACAAAAGACAAGAAAGGGGATCTATCTGGAGATTACTAGCAAGGTGAAAGGAGGTAGACAGAACTCAAATCATTGAATTTCATCTTGAGTCCTTGCAGATGTGACTGAATAACTGAACAACAGCAGCATGCTAACGATTCTCAAATCTGCTCACCCTCTAACTTCTCTCCAATCTCCAATTGCCTTTCAGACGTCTCAAATTGCATGTCCAGTAGACATCTTAAATGCGACATGTCCAAAATAGGATTCATTATCTTTCTCCCTGAACTCTGCTCCCCTTCTACCTTCCCTATTACTGTAGAAGGCAACACCGTCCTCCCACCCCCACCACATCCAATCTTGCTAAGGCCTGTTGATTTTGCCTTTGCAACATCTCTCAAATGCATCCCCTTCTCCTCTTAAACTGCACCCACTCTAGTGTAGGCCCTTGTCACCTTGTGCCTGGAAGATTGTAATAGCCTGCTGGTGAGTGGGCCTGCCTCAAGTCTCTCCCTCTTCTAATCCATACTTCATTTAGCTACTAAAATGATTTTCTTTCTTTTCTTTAGGCAATTGGGGTGAAGTGACTTGCCCAGGGTCACACAGCTAGTAAGTGTCAAGTGTTTGGTCTGAGGACAGATTTGAAATCAGGTCCTCCTGACTTCAGGGTCGGTGCTCTATCCACTGTGCCACCTAGCTGAACCTAAAATGACTTTCCTAAAGCATAAGTCTGACCATGTCATGTCCCTACTCAAACTTCAACAGCTCCTTATTGCCTCTAGGATCCAATACAAAATGCTCTTTTATTCAAAGCCCTTCACAGCTTCTTCCCCTTCTACCTTTCTAGTCTTCTGATACCTTACTACTCAACATATACTCCGATCTGGTGACACTGGCCTCCCGGCCGTTCCATGAACGAGACACTCCATCTCAGTTCCTGGCATTTTCTCATTCCTAAAACAGGCTCCCTCCTCCACTCTACCTACTCCTTACCTACACTCTACCTGCCTACCATCTCCTTAGCTTCCTTTAAGTCCCAACTAAAATCCTTTCTAGAAGCTTTCTAGAAAGGCTTCTAGAAGTCTTTCTCAACCCCTCTTAATTCTATTGCCTTCCCTCTGTTAATTGCCTCCTATTTATCCTATATGTAGCTTGAACTCCATAAGAAAAAAAATCTTAACCAGATGAATTTGCAAGCAAATTCTACCAAACATTTAAGATTAACTAATACTAATATTATATAAACTTTTTGAAAAAAAAATAGCTAAAGGAGTCCTAACAAATTCTTTCTATGTCACAAATATAGTCTTGATACCTAAACCATGGAGAGTCAAAACAGGAAAAGAAAACTATATTTGAATTTCCCTAATGAATGTTGATGCAAAAGCTTTAACTGAAATACTAACGTAAATATTATAGCAATATATCATAAAGAATATATACTGTAACCAGGCTGGATTTATGCCAGGAATGCAGGGCTGGTTTAATATTAGGAAAACGATAAGCATGATTGACCATATTAACAACAAAAACCGTATGATTATTTCAGTGATTTCAGAAAAAGGTTTTGAAAAATACAACATACCTTCTATTAAAAATGCTAAAAAGCAAAAGAATAAATGGAGCTTTCCTTAAAATGATAAGCAGTTTCTATCTAAAATCAACAGAGTATTATATTACTAGGGGTAAGCTAAATGTCTTTCTAGTAAGATGAAGGGTGAACAAAGTGTCCATTTACCATTACTATCCAATGTTGTACTTGAAATGTTAGCTATAGTAATAAGAAAGGAAAAAGAAATTGAAAGAATAAGCATAGGCAATGAGGAAACAGAACTATCACTTTTTGCAAATGATATGATGCTTTACTTAGAAAACACTAGAGAGTCAACAAAAAAACTAATTGAAACAACATCTTCAGCAAAGTTGCAGGATATAAAGTCAATCCACACAAAACATCAACATTTCTATATATTACCAAGTAAGCCCAGCAGGAAAGATAGAAAAAGAAATTCTGTTTAAAATAACTGCAGATAGTATTAAATATTTGGGAGTCTATCTGTCAATACACACACAAGAACTATATGAACACAATTACAAAATCCTCTTTACATCAATAAAGACAGATTTAAATAACTTGTCGTTCAATCATTTCAGTCCTGTCCAAGTCTTTGTGATCCCATTTGGGCTTTTCTTGGCAAAGGTACTGGAGTGGCTTGCCATTTCCTTTTCCAGCTTATTTTACAGATGAAGAATTGAGGCAAGCAAGATTAAGTGACTTGCCCAGTGTCACACAGCAAGTAAGTGTCTGAGGCCAGATTTGAAATCAGGAAGATCAGTCTTCCTGATTTCAAGTCTGGCACTCTATCTGCTAAGCCACCTAGCTGTACTTTTAAATAACTGGAGAAATATTAATTGGTCATGAGTATGCTACACCAATATAATAAAAATGATAATGCTATCTAAATTAATTTACATAGTTAATGTCATACCAATCAAATTACTGAAGAATTACTTTATAGAGCTAGAAAAAAAATAAGGAACAAAAAGTTAAGAATATCAAGAGAATCAATTAAAAAATGGGAAGGAAGAGAGACTAGCATATCTCAATCTATATTACAAAGCTGTAATTGTGAAAACAATTTGGTACTGGGTAAGAGACAGGTTGATTAGCAGAACACATTAGGTACACACTAATTAAAACCAAACGAGCACAGTAGCATAGTGTTTGATAAACCCAAAGATCCCAGCTAACAAGGCAAGAATTCACTCTTTGATTAAAAAAAAAAATTGGGAAAACTGAAAAGTAACATGGAAGAAACTAGGCATAGGCCAAACACTTCACACCATATACAAAGGTAAACTTCAAAATGGGTACATGATTTAGACATAAAGGGCAATATCATAAGCAAATTGTTGGAGCATGGAAGAAATTACCTGTCAAATCTATGGATGGGGGGAAAGTTCATGACCAAAGAAGAGATAAGAATGATCACAGGAGCTAAAAAGGATAATTTTGGTTATGTAAATTTTAAAAGTTTTTGCACAAATAAAACCAATGCAGCTAAAATTAGAAGGTAGGAAACTGGGGAGAAAACCTTTGCAGCTAGTGTTTCTGATAAAGGTTTCATTTCCAAAATATATAGGGAATTGAATCAAACTTATAAGAATAAGAGCTATTCCCCAGGTGATAAATGGGATATTAAAAGGTAGTTTTCAGAGGAAGAAATCCAAGCTATACATAGCCATATTAAAAAAATGTTCAAAATCACTAATAGTTAAATAAATGCACACTAAAACAATTCTGAGGTACTACTTCATGCCCATAAGATTGGCTAAGATGACAGAAAAGAAAAATGACAAATGCTGGAGGAGATTTGAAAAAAATAGATACACTAGGGTACTGTCAGTAGAGCTATGAACTAGTCCAAGCATTCTGGAAAGCAATTTGGAATTATGCCCCAAAAGCTATCAAAATATATATATATTTTTTTACTCAGTAATCATGCTACTAGGTCTATACTCCAAGGAGATCAAACAAAGAGAACTGGGTGAGTAAAAAGAAGGAGTCAGATGTGAGAGATGTTTTGGAGGTAGAACGAGCAAGATTTGGAAAATTATTGGATATGTGAGGTGAAGAAGAATGAGTAGTACAGGATAACCCCGAGATTATGGACCTGGGAAACTAGAAGGATGGTGGCATCTTTAACAGAAATAGGTAAAAGTTTGAAGAGAGGGGAGTTTACAAGCATGGGTCGATGAAAGATAAAGCGTTTGGTTGTAAAAATCTTTATTCTGAGACATCTCTGGGACATCCAGTTTGAAATGTGCAATAGCTGATATAAAACTAAGGGTCAAATAAGAAGCTGGGCCTGGATATATAAACATATAGATCCGTGAGTCGTTTGCACAGAGATGATAGTTTAACTAATGGGAACTAATATATCACTGAGAGAGAATATATGGCAGGACAGAACTTCTCCAACTGCCTATTAGACCCTTGGACTGGATGTCATGTAGACATCTTAAACTCAATGAGCCCAAAACGGAATTCATTATCTTTCCCCCTGCCCCACCCCACTTCCAAACTTCCCCACTGCTATCAAGGGCACCATCATCCTTCTAGTCCCCTTGGCTTGCAACATAGGTGTCATTATCCACTTCTCACTATCTCTCACCCCTATATCCAATCTGGTCCCAAGTTCTGTCTATTTCGCCTTTGAAATGTCTTGTGAATATGCTCCTTTCTCTCTTCTAATAGTGCTGCCACCATGAAGGAGGCCCTCATCTCCTCATGCCTGGAACATTATAATAGCCCACCGGTATATCTGCCTGCCACAAGTCTTTCTCAACTCTAGTCTATCTTAAGACTAGATTAAGCCACCAAAGTGATTTTCCTAAAGCACAGGTCTAAGATGTCATTGCCATACTCAACAAATTCTAGTGGCTCCCTATCACCTTTAGGATAAAATATAAAACCTCTTCTTTGGTATTCAAAGCCCTACATAACCTAGTTTCCTCCTTTCCATTCTTCTTATACCTTAAACCTCACTCCTTAGCTTCCTTCAAGTCCCAGCTAAAATGCAACTTTCTATAGGAAGCTGTTACCAATTCATCTTAATTCTAGTGCTTTCTCTCTGTTGGTTATTTCTTAAACATATGTATGTACATATGTATTGTTTGTATATGTAATTGTTTGCATGTTGTCATATCCCCCCCCCTTACATTGTGAGCTGTTTGAAGGCCGGGACTGTCTTTTGCCTTTCTTTGCCTGGCACATATTTGGTGCTTAATAAATATTTATTCACTGTCTGACTGGTATCCATATAATATTAAGCCACATCAATGGAATTCTTTAGGGCGCTGAGTGGATATTAAATAGAGGATTGATGAGAGGACATAGATAAGAATGACAGATATGAGAAAGTATGGATGATTGTGATCTTTACTAGTGGAGGGAATGCCTACATTGGTGGATCCATTGAAATAGGGCAGTATTGTCCATGGATTAATATATTGTTTTAGTCCCAATTTTGGTTGATTATTTCATCTTTTGGTATCTATTGAGATGGTTATTAAGTTTTAAAGTAAAATTATTTGTAAACAGCAACCCACCTGACAGCTCTTTAAAGATGAACAGAAACAGGTGTAAATAATCTTCTTCTTCATAATTAATACTATTTTCAGATCTTTTCCATTACCTTTTCCAACTCCTAAAGAGGAAAAAAAAATAAAAGATGTGTTCAGTTTATGGAAAAGAAGATATTTGTTGAGTTAGACTTAAACTCCTTGCTAATTAATTTTGTGGCTAAAAAGGAGGAAAAAAAGCAACTTATCCCAAGCAATATTGTATTAATATTTTCTAATTTTGGTGGTCCTCTATTCCATCATCGTTAATTAAAGTAGAATTAATAAGATGCATTTTAGAACATCTTCTACTCTAGCACTTTATTTTTTTTTAGCTTTTATTTAGTATTTCATTTTTCCCCAATTATGTGTAAAAACAATTTTTAACATTGGTTTTTAAAACTTTGAGTTTCAAATTCTCTCCTTTCCTCCCTCCCTACTGAGAAGGCAAGCAATTCTATACAGGTTATATGTGTGTAGTCATGCAAAGCATGTTCATAATAGTCATGTTGTAAAAGAAAACATAAGCAAGAAAAAAATCTCAAGAAAAATAAAGTTAAGAAAAGTATGCTTCAATCTGTATTCAGATACCATCAGTTCTTTCTCTGGTGGTGGATAGCATTTTCATCATATATCCTTCAGAGTTGTCTTGGATCATTGTATTGCTGAGAATAGCCAAGTCATTCACGGTGATCATCTTATAATATTGCTATTACTGTATAGCATACTACATTTTACTTTGCATCAGCTCATGGAAGTATTTCCAGGTTTTTCTGAGAGCGTCTTGCTCATCATTTCTTGTAGTACAATAGTATTCCCTCATAATCACATGCTACAACTTGTTCAGCCATTCCCCAATTGATAGACATCCCCTCAACTTCTAATTCTTTATTCCTAGAAAAGGGCTGCCATATATATATATGTTTTTTTCTTACATATAGATCCTTTTCCTTTTTATAATATCTTTTGGGTTACAGACCTAATAGTGATATTGCTAGGTCAAAGGATATGCATGCTTTTATAGGCCTTTGGGCATAGTTCCAAGTTGCTCTACAGAATGGTTGAATCAGTTCACAACTCCACCAACAGTGCATTAAAGTCTCATTTTTACCAAGTGCTCTCCAACGTTTGCCATTTTCCTTTTCTGTCCTATTAGCCAATCTAATATGTATGAAGTAGTACCTCAGAATTGTTTTAATTTAATTTATTTAAAATTTTAAATATAAATATAATTTAATTTGTTAATTAAAATTAATCAAATTTATTTTTAAATTTAAAATTAAAATTAAATTAAATTAAATTTAGTGATTTAATTTAATATTAAGTTAGTTTTTTAATATGGCTATACATAGCTTTGATTGCTTCATCTGAAAACTGATCATATGTTTGATCATTTATTAATTGAGGAATGGCTCTTACTTTTATAAATTTGACTCCGTTCTCTACATGTTTGAGAAATGAGGCCTTTATCAGAGAAACTTGCTTCAAAATTTTTTTCTGTATTTCCCGCCATCCTATGCCTCCTATTTATTCTATTCTCTCTCTCCTTGAACCCTGTCCCTCCTTAAAAGTATTTTTGCTTCTGACTACCCCCTCCTGCAATTTGCCGTCTCTTCTATCACCCCCCCCATCCCTTTCTCCTCCTACTTTCTTGTAGGGTAAGTAAGATAGATTTCTATACCCAATTGAATGTGTATGTTATTCTCTCTTTGAGCCAGTTCTTAAGAGAGTAAGGTTCATTCACTCCCTCTCACCTCCCCCATCTTCCCCTCCACTGCAAAAGCTTTTTCTTGCCTCTTTTATGTGGGATAATTTACCCCATTCTACCTCTCCCTTTCTCTTTCTCCCAGTACATTCCTTTCTCTCACCCCTTAATTTTATTTTTTAGATATCATCCCTTCACATTCAATTCACACTTGTACCCTGTCTACATATACTCCTTCTAACTACCCTAATAATGAGAAAGGTCTTAGGCGTTACAAATATCATTTTCCCATGAAGGAATGCAAACAATTTAAAGTTTAAACTTATGTTTAAGTCTCTTATGATTGCCTTTTCATGTTTACCTTTTTATGTTTCTCTTGAGTCTTGTATTTGAAAGTAAAATTTTCTATTCAGCTCTGGTCTTTTCATCAAGAATGCTTGAAAGTCCTCTATCTCATTATATCCATCTTTTTCCCCCTGAAGGATTATTCTCAGTTTTGCTGGGTAGGTGATTCTTGGTTGTAATTCTACCTCCTTTGCCCTCCAGAATATCATTTGCAAGTCCTCCATTTCTTTAATGTAGAAACTGCTAAATCTTATGTTATCCTGACTGTGGCTCTATCATACTTGAATTGTTTCTTCCTGCCTGCTTGCAATATTTTCTCCTTGACCTGGGAACTCTGGAATTTGGCTATGACATTCCTGGCAGTTTTCATTTTGGGATCTCTTCCAGGAGGTGACTGGTGGATTTTTTTGATTTCTATTTTGCACTCTGGTTCTAGAATATCAGGGCAGTTTTCCTTAATTTCTTGAAAGATGATGTCTAGGCTCTTTTTTTGATCATGGCTTTCAGGTAGTCTGATAATTTTAAAATTATCTGTCCTGGATCTATTTTCCAGGTCAGTTGTTTTTCTAATGAGATTTTTCACATTATTTTTTATTTTTTTCATTCTTTTGTTTTTGTTTTATTGTTTCTTGATTTTTCATAAAGTCATTAGCTTCCATTTGCTCCATTCTAATTTTCAAGGAATTATTTTCTTCAGTGAGCCTTTGGACTTCCTTTTCCATTTGGCCAATTCTGCTTTTTAAGCCATTCTTCTCCTCATTGGCTTTTTGGACCTCTTTTATCATTTGGCCTCATCTATCTTATAAGGTGTAATTTTCTTTAGGATTTTTTTGTGTGTCTCCTTTTCCAAGCTGTTGGCTTGTTTTTCATGATTTTCTTGTATCACTCTCATTTCTGTTCCTAATTTTCCCTCCACCTCTCTTCCTTGATTTTCAAAATCCTTTTTGAGTTCTTCTATAGCCTGAGACCAATTCATATTATTGTTGGAGGCTTTGGATGTAGGAGCTTTGACTTTGTTGTCTTCTGAGTATGTTTTGATTTTCCTTGTCAACATAGAACTTTCTATAGTCATTTTTTTTTCCTGTTGTTTTCTGATTTCCCTAGCTTATTAGTTGACTTTTAACTCTTTGTTAAAGAAGGGCTTTGCTTCCAGGGCAGAGGGTGCACTGACCCAAGTTTCAGGGGGTTTGTGTAGCTACTTTCTGAGATATTTCTAGAGATCTATAAGTTTTCAGTCCTTCCGAGGTGGTATGATCTAAAGAGAGGTGTTTATTACTTTCTTGGCCTGTGTTCTTGTCTGTGAGTGACCACAAGCACTCTTTTCTGCCCTGGAACTGTGAGGAGGGTCCCTGTTAAACTGCTGCCATAAGCTCTGCTCTGATAGTGCTCCTCCTTGCCCCAGGACTACCACCCAAGATTTCAACCCAGATCCAAATTTGGGCAAAGCAACAGAATCCTGCCTCAGTGCCAGCAAAGAGACTCCTGCAATCTCCTTCTGACCAGTTGTTTGATACCCTTGTTGTCTGTGGACTGAGAGCTCTGGAAGCAGCTGCTTCCATTGCTGCTGCTGATTCAGTCACTCCCAAGGCCTGCTCCTGGTTTATTGGGCCAGGCTGTGTTGGCACAGCCTGTGCTGGACTGCACTCCTCTCTCACCCAGGTCCAACAGACCTGTTCTACTGACCTTCTAAGCTGTCTTTGGCATCTGTGGGTTGAGAAGTCTGGAAACCACCACTGTTGCCAGTGATTCAGTTGCCTCGAGGCCTGCTCTGGGTTTGCTGGGGTCAGGTCAGATCTGCACTGGTACATTCTCTGCTGAACTGCACTCCTCTCTCACCCTGATGCAACAGACCTTTCCTGCTGACCTTGTCAGTTGTCTCAGTCTGGAAATTTGTTTCCCCCTATCTTTTTGTGGGTTCTGCTGCCCTAGAATTTGTTTAGAGTCATTTTTAAAGGTATTTGGAGGGGCTTGGGGGAGAGCTCAGGTAAGTCCCTGCTTTTACTCAGGCATCTTGGCTCTGCCCCTACTCTAGCATTTTAGAGGCAGGTAGGTCATACAGTGGAGAAAATGCGGAGCCTAAAGTCAGCACAACTAGTTCAAATTCAGTCTCAGATACTTAATAGCTATATGACCCCAGGCAAATCACTTAACCTTTTTGCCTCAATTTCTTCAATTGTTAAGAGAGGATAATAACAACATCTAGATCATAGAGTTGTTGTGAGGATCAAATGAGATAATATTTGTGAAGTGCTTAGCACAGTGCCTGGCATATAGAAGGTACTATATAAATGCTTTTTTCTTCCCTTCCTTTTTACTTCCAGATAGGGATTGAATGCCAATTATACCTATTCTGTTTAGACAAAACAAACAAACAAACAAACAATTTTAAAAAAGTTTAAAAGGGGATTTCACCTCTGGAGAAAGTTGAATGAGGATAGAAATAAATATACCTTTTTCTCAGTGGTACATGGCACCTACACAAAAATTAACCATGTACTAGGGCATAAAAACTTCACAATCCAATGCAGAAAGGCAGAAACATTAAATGCATCCTTTTCAGATCATTATGCAATAAAAATTACATGTAATAAAAGGCCATGGAAAGATAGACTAAAAATTAATTGGAAGCTAAATAATCTAATTCTAAAGAATGAGTGAGTCAAACAATCAATAACTTCATCCAAGAGAATGACAATAATGAGACAACATACCAAAACTTATGGGATGCAGTGAAAATGGTTCTTGGGGGGAAGTTTTATGTCTCTAAATGCTTACATGGATAAAATAGAGAAAGAGAAAATTAGTGAATTGAACATGCAACTAAAAAAAGCTAGAAAAAGAACAAATTAAAAACCTCCAATTAAATACCAAATTAGAAATACTGAAAACCAAAGGAGAGATTAATAAAATTGAAATTAAGAAAACTATTGAACTAATAAATGAAACTAAGAGCTGGTTTTATGAAAAAACCAATAAAATAAACTTTTGGTTAATTTGATTAAAAAGAAAGAAAGAAGAAAACCAAATTACCAGTATCAAAAATGAAAAGGATGAATTCACCACCAATGAAGAAGAAATTAAAACAATAATTAGGAACTATTTTACCCAACTGTATGCCAATAAATTTGACAATTTTAGTGAAAAGGATGAATATTTATGAAAATATAAATTGCCCCGATTAACAGAAGAGGAAGTAAAATACTTAAATAACCCCATGTCACAAAAAGAAATTGAACAAGCTATCAATGAACTCTCTAGGAAAAAATCTCCAAGGCCAGATGTATTTACAAGTGAATTCTATCAAATTTTTAAAGAACAATTAATTCCAATGCCATATAGACTATTTGGGAAAATAGGCAAAGAAGGAGTCCTAACAAATTCTTTTTATGATACAAATATGGTACTGATACCTAAACTGGGAAAAGTCAAAACAGAGAAAGAAAATTATAGACCAATAAGGAATATAGATGCAACAATTTAAAATAAAATATTACCGCAACTTATCACGAGAATAATACACTATGACCAGGTAGGATTTATACCAGGAATGCAGGGCTAGTTCAATATTAGGAAAACTATCGACATAATTGATCATATCAACAACAAAACTAACAGAAATCTTATGATCATCTCAATAGATGCAGAAAAAGCTTTTGACAAAATACACCACCCATTCCTATCAAAAACACTAGAGAGCACAGCAATAAATGGAGCCTTCCTTAAAATGATAAGTAGCAACTACCTACAACCATCAGCAAGCATTATATGCAATAGGGATAAGCTAGAAGCATTTCCAATAAGGTTGGGGGAGAAACAAGGATGTCCATTATCACCATTGTTATTCAATATAGTACTAGAAACATTAACTTCAGCAATAAGAGAAGAAAATGAAATTGAAGACATCAGAATAGGCAAAGAAGAAACAAAGCTATCTCTGTTTGCAGATGATATGATGATATACTTAGAGAATCCTAGAGAATCAAGTGAAAAACTACTTGAAATAATAAACAACTTTAACAAAGTTGCAGGATATAAAATAAACTCATATAAATCATCAGCATTTCTATATTTTGCTAACAAAGCCCAATAGCAAGAGATAGAAAGAGAAATTCCATTTGAAGTCACTGTAGACATTATAAAATATTTAGGAGTCTACCTGCCAAAACAAACCCAGGAATTACATGAACACAATTACAAAACAGTTTTCACACAAATGAGGTCAGATCTAAATAACTGAAAAAACATCAGTTGCTCATGGGTAGGCTGAGCTAATACATAAAAATGGCAATTCCACCTAAATTAATTTACTTATTCAGTGCTATACCAATCAAGCTACCAAAAATTATTTTATAGAGCTAGAAAAAATAACAAGATTTATTTGGAAAAACAAAAGGTCCAGAATATCAAGGGAATTAATGAAAAGAAATGCAGGGGAAGGTGGCCTAGCCATATCAGATCTTAAATTGTCTTATAAAGCAGCAATCATCAAAACTACTTGGTAGTGGCTAAGAAATAGAGTGGTAGATCAGTGGAATAGGTTAGGTACATAAGACACAATAGTCAATGACCATAGCAATCTACTGTTTGATAAACTCAAAGACTCCAGTTTCTGGGATAAGAACTCACTATTTGCAAAAACTGCTGGGAAAACTAGAAAATAGTATGGCAGAAAGTAGGCATAGACCAAAATCTTACACTGTATACCAAAATAAAGTCAAAATGGGCACACAATTTGTTCTGTAAAACTTGTACTCAGTCAAAAGGCTGTACCTGAGGACCTAGAAGGTCATATGTGACCTTGAGGCTGCAGGTTCCCCACTCCTGTATAGGAGTTCCAATTGAAGAGTAGAGAGAATGGAGACAGGAAGCCTAATTAGAAGTCTTTTTTTTTTTTGGTGAGGCAATCAATAAGTGACTTGCCCAGGGTCACACAGCTAGTGAGTGTCAAATGTTTGAGGCTGGATTTGAACTCAGGTCCTCCTAACCCCAGGGTTGTTGCTCTATCCACTGTGCCACCTAGCTGCTCCTTACCTAATATTTATTTAGCTACATACACTAGCTATAGTGAATACACATATGTGCACATACACATACATGAACACATATATAGATATAGAACATATTTGTAACCTACTTCAAATGATAAGATTTTTTTCTTTCCTAACCTTCATTTATATTAAACATATTTACCTTGAATTGAATAAATAGTGATGGATTTTATCCTGAGTGTTTGACTTTGAGGTAAAGCCCAATGGTACTTGTTCTTTACCAGGGCAAAATATTCAACGTATCTGCTCTGTAACACAAGAGACAGGTCCACGTAAGTGAAGGAAAATTCCAAAATGACCATTCCCAGTTTCTCTACAAGTAACTTATGTCTTAGTAAGCAAGCATTTATAGAGTAAACACCTTGAAATTTTTAATAAGAGCAAGGGGAAGCTACAAGGAAGGAGATAGCCTTCGACTTTTTAGAGGTTTATGATCAATGGGAGAAATAACTAGAAAGAATAAACCTAAGCGGAAGAATGCATGTAACGTAGCTGTTGTTCATCCTTTGTTCTCAAAGAGGACCTCATCATGAGGGTGATGTATTGACTTACCCATGATTGGATTTAAGGGAGGTAGAGTTCGGCAAAGTTGTCAGCCTTACTCTTTCCTCCAGAGTCACTGAAGTCCAGTGATGAGACATAAGTCAAGACGACTGGTGAGGGCTCAAGTTGCAGTGGATGGCCTTGGCATTTCTAAATTAAAAGTCTTTCCCAGGCTTCAGTTTGTCTGTGGCAATGCCCATTTAATGACTAAAGACTAGGTAAAAAGTGAGACAAAAGATGGCCCAATTTACCATCACAAAAATAACAATCTGAGAGGGGAAGACCCTCAGAGTTTCTGGCCAGAACAAAAAACCAATTGTTATTTACACTCATTCTAATCAATATACTCATTCTAAACAATTAATCTTACGGGCTTGGGCTGGGGTTATTATTGGCCATTCAGTGAAAGCCAGAGTGATTTGGTTTTAAAGGCTAGTCAAATAGTTCCATAAAATATCAAAAGAAACATGGAAATATATACACAACTAATTACATGATGGCTAAGGCTTACTGAAATGTTTGAAACGATCAAAGACTGGTGGGAAGTTCTTCAGAAGGACATTTCTGATAATGAGATTATCATGATTATGAGATCTTATCTTGGTCAAACTCCAAACCCAGACCTGAATCCATTTCATCCTACTCAGGTTTGAGTGTCACAGATTCCCAAGACTTGGGGTGGTATTTCTTTTGGTGGTGGTTGATATCAACCCCTGTTTATTAAGTGACCTAAGTCATATACTTAAGACCTTATTTTAATATAGCCCACCTCCTAGCATGTTGATCAATTGTGACAGATTGGCACCCCTTTTGAATGCCTACTCTTCCAAGGGCATATTGCTCTTTATCCCCAAGTCCCAAATTGAGCCAGTTCTAAACTGGTCCCCTTAGGAGTGTTGAGGTTTAGGGGTGCTGGGACCCCAAAATCACAACATGCAGGTCCTGTCCAAAAGAATTCAACCCAAGCCTTCTTTTAGCCAAAGACAGCGTTTATCAGGACATCCATCATATCGGGCAGACTCTTCAGGAGTCTGAACACTAGTGAGCTATTGGTTAAATTGTAAGAATCTGAGCACCTTAATGGAGACAAGATGGACCTTATCTACAGAAAGACTGTGGGAGAGATCTAGGAGTGGCCAAGTAATCTGCAGGGACTGTGAGGTAACAGAATGTCAGGAACCTGGAGAATGCCAAGGGAGAATGGAGCCTAGCTAGGATTAAGGGTGGGGAGTGGCCAGGGATGGCCATAGGAAGGTAAGACAATGGAGGGCTAGGCTAAATTAAGGGTAACAGAGAATTGGGAGATTGAGTGTAGGTGATAATAAAGGGCCAAATTGATGGGATTATAGCCTCAGGCTAATACCACAGCTTTGGCCATGTGGGAAAGTCCAGTGTTTTTCCTTTTTGGGGTCTAGATCCTATCCTCATTGGGGGGAGCCAAGTTTTGGACTGGGAAGAAAGATTTTAGGGGGTTAGGCTTCCACAGCAGGATAAGTAATTCCAAGATCTTGTGGGTAGTCCCTCCACCAATCCAAAAGTGTACCAAATGTTCAGTAGATAACTGGTTCCTGAAGAAAGAGCCCTGGAGGCTAAACCACTTGCAACCGTAGGGTTCAAGGAGGGGTCCTAGAAAAGCAAAGGCTTTTCTCCACTGTGCTAGCTTGATAAGCTTATTAAATATTAACTGACACCCCCTAAGGGCAGAGATAGCTGCCATTTTTTATCATGGGACCTATGAAGTGGGTGGAGTTAAGAGAACATGGAAGAACATGCAATGGGCTGTCCAGGAAGAGTGTAGCTCAGATGAACTAGACCAATTGTTGCCCTGATGGGTGGAGTATGGATCTTACTAACTGCTTAGAAAGTTGATTGTACCACTGAACCAGAACCCATGTGCTACTAAAGTGTGTGCCTTGTACCCCCTTCTCTAGTGAGAAGTGCAATACAGGCTTTCCTTCACTCACTCACCGTAGTCAATTTTTGTTTCAGATTTCTCTAACAGGACTGAACTCCCATGCAATAAGTGTCAAGCCAGCTTGAGAGAAATTTCACTTTGGACACACATACCCTAATCTCGTTTGTCTCTTTCTTAGAACAGACTCTGTGATACATTGGGGTTCAACAATGATAAGCAGCTTTGAAGAAGGGATGGTTAGGTGAAGAAAAGAAGGGTATCTCAGGAATGTAAAACTATGTAGTTAAAAATTTGGAAAAAGGGATGAACAAAATTCTTTCCATATCTATTGTGTTTCTAATGTTCCAACCTAACTGTGATTTCATTCTGTTAGTCCAGCATAGATAGGCATTCTCTCTCTCTCTCCTCCTTTTACCCCAGTGAGTGTTCTACCACTGATAAGTATACATGGGTCTATTTAATCACAGAGCTCCCAGCACTCATGTGAGGGAGCACTAGTAATCCATTTACAATCATCTCTTCCACATCATGAGAGTTAGGGGCATAGTGCCCCCACGATCTGGAAAATCCCCATGAAATTTTTTGGCCTTCCCTTTGTTTCAGAGAAGAAGTCTATATTATCATGGTATTAAAAGGCAAAATGTGTTGATATTATACAATATTATACATGTATTTTGTACATTTCTGGGTTTCTAAACTTTTTCTGTTGTTGTTTTCTGGCCTTGGCTTGCACAAAACTCCCCCTAAATTCCCATTTAACTTCTTACGCTGACCCACAATCTATCAAAACCACAATGGGGAAAGTGGCAATGCGGAAGGGCTAACTAATTGCTTTCAGTATTAGCCCAAGCATGAGCATATCCTGCTTCTGCCTTTGGTACTGTGATGGTGGATGATACTGAGAAAGTGGGGTTCTAAGTAGCAGACTCCAGCATAAGACTACCTACCACTTGGATGCAGACCCTCTTCATCTCATACGGGGGCCACTGCAATAGGCTGGTGGTTGTTTTCCCTGATTCAAGTTTCTCTTCACTCACATCATCTTCCACTCAGATGTAAAAGCTAACTTCCTAAAGCTCAGGACTGACCATGGCACCCCCTTACTCAACAAACCTCAGTGGCTTCCTATTACCTCCAGGATCAACAAAATTCTTTGTTTGGAATTTAAAGTCCTTCACAACCTGGTCCTCTACCTTCCTACTCTTCTTATACTTTACTTCCCTACATGCACTCCATAATTTGGCTACTAGTACTGGCCTAATTTCTGTAACTCACGTATGATGGCTTCATTTTCCAGCTCTACCAAATTCTACAGACTGTTCCCCAGGCCTGGAGCTTTCTTCCTTCTCACTTCATTCTCCTGGCTTCCTGGCAATCCTTGAAGGCCAAGCTTAAAATCCACTTTCTGCAGATCTTTAACTTCTTTATCTCCCACCTCACCCATGCTAATGCCTTCCATTTACATTGTATATATGTATATGTACATAGATATCTGTAGATTGTTTCTTCTTTAAAGGCACAGCACATTGCCTTTCTTTATATCTCTAATGCGTATTAGCATATTGCTTAGCCTAAGGTAAGTTCTTAGTAAAATTCTTGTTGATTGACAGACTGATTTGGCTATATAGCAATAATCCTAGTACCGTTATGCCAGGAATGGACTATTATATAGAGCAAATCCCTACAGGCAGAATTCTAACCCCTGGGCATTCTGCTTAGAGGCATGGAATCTTTATTGTTGTTATTTTTACCCTGGATCCCCTTATCTCACCCAGGTTGAAGGTAGAGTGCAGGGGTGGGGAACCCACAGCCGCATGTGGAAATGGGGCCCTTTGACTGAATCCAAACTTCACAGAACAAATAAAAGGATTTGTTCTGTAAAACTTGGACTCAGGCCGCAGGTTTCCCTCTGCTGGTATGCTGACCTTGGTCCTAATCCCAATAATGGTTAGCATAGAAGCTTTAACCTATCCTACTTTTCTGACCTGAGGTGATTTGTCCCTCCTTAGGCAGCTGGACTCATTTATGAATACCTGATTGGCTTTAGCCCTACTACAACCCAGAGTTTCCAAGTTCAAGTGATCCACGAGCCTCAACCTCCCCAGCAGAAGGGGCCACAAACAATTGCATGGTCATGTCCAGTGAGGTATGGAATCTTGAGAATTTACCCTGCCTTCTTTTGAGATGATAAACCAACCATAGCACTTTAAAATGTGATTCTTGGAATGTGAAAGGTAGGCTAAGTATTCAGGGGGGAAACTTGGTCACAGAAGTCACCAAAAATTGGTTTAAAAAACCTCAAGAGTTCTTTCTTACCACAGTCAAAAGGATAAAAAAAACCACTGCTATCTACTATCTATCAAGGGATGATTAAATTCACTAATAATGTTGAATTTCTAAGGGATACTAATAGTTTAAAAAACACCCAACTAATTACTTTTCATAGCCCCTTTCCTAGAAGGCCTATCCTTTGTTTTAAAAGCTCACCTGTGAAGGAGTTTCTACTCCCTGAAATTTGGAGCTAGAAGCTGTATCTGTTCTTCTCTTTCCAAAATATTCCAGGCTCTCCTTCAGGGAAAAAAAAAAGAAAGAAAGAAAAATTCAAATGGGTCTCAACCAGGTACCAAATAGTTCTCTTTTTTTTTTACTTAGTTTCCTCATCAAAACACACTTAAGGTTTCTTTTCTTTTTCTTTTCTTTTCTTTTTTACTTAAGATTTCTGCTAGAACTAATGACACCTCTATTATACTAGTCAATGTTGTTTGGGCCGAGGCTACCCAAATTTGGAGTTCCAGAACACACATGTTTGATGGGGACTGCTAAACCCTTATCCTCCTTCTTACTTTATCAGTCTCATTTGTATTTCTGTAAATGTCACAATAAGAATCTTAGGAGCAGAGTTAATTTGGGGGGGTGAGTAGCAATAGCTCTGGTTTACATAATACCTGTAAGGATGCCTATACATCTTCACAGATTTAATTTTTTTATTTAATGAGTTTTAATGTCATCTTTTGTGCTATAAAGGACATGAGCTGTTATCTTCATTTTACTAGAGAAGGGGGAAGTACTAATGTGTCTAAAATTCAACAAATAAGTAGCAGAATTTAGAATATAACCCACAGATCTTGGCAGCTAGAGAAAGGCATTGGTCCCTCCAAAGACAAATCTTATTCAAGCACTGGCATAAAGGCAGCAGCAGGACCTATATTTATTGAGAACTTGCCTCAACGTCAGTAAGATGTGGCAGCAAGGTGGTACCATAATGCACAAAGCACTGGGCCTGGAGGTAGGAAGAATTGCATTCAGATTTGGCCTCAGACACTTACTGGCTGTGTTACCTTAGATAAGTCACTTAACTTTTGTTTCCTTCGGTTTCCTCGTCTGGAAATGAAGAAAGTAGTAACACCTCTCAGGGTTGTGGTGAAGATAAAATGAAGTGATTTCATCATCAGCTGCCAGGACATATGATTTATAGTCTAAATCCTGCTATTTATTTGTTGAATTTAGACACATTAGAATGTCCCCCTCTCCAGTGAAATAAGGATAATAGTTCATTTACCTCCAAAGATTAAAAGATGACATTCAGACTAATATAAAATACTTAGCACAGTGCCTGGCATATAGCTGGGACTATTTAAATGATAGCAGTGATGATGTGGATTCAAGACCTGCCCGTGGCACATATTAGCCATGTGACCCTGGACAAGTCACTTAATTTCTCAATTCCTTAGGCAAATCTTTAAGACTATAAATTGCAGAGCAGGCACCAATTTTCATTTGTAGATAGAATTTTTCACTAGGAAATCCTTGTACCAATGAAATTATAGGTCTGGTTTAAAAAAAAAGCATCTTAAGAGTTGAAAGATACCTAAGACATCACATACTCAACTTCCCACCTGAATACTATAACTCAAATAATAATCTTAGCAGCATCTAATCTCTCTCAATGGTTTTTCAGTCCTGGTAAGCTCTATCCAAATAATCAGCACAACAATATAGTAATTATTAATATATTTCATACCTTTGCGGTCTTAAAATGATCACTAGCAATAAGCCAAATACAGATCATAGTTCCAGTTCTACCTAGAAAAGAAATTAATTAGGTGACCATTGCTCACTAGATAGGAGTGTTTTCAATCTCACTATTGCCAGCCACTTACAAAGATTATAACCTGAGTTCATTCTCTTTCAACCTAAAAATACATATCCAAGACAACGTACTTCAAAAATAATCAAACATGTCACAGACTTGAACTTGTGTCCAGCCTGAAGGCTTCTAACTCATCATTTCCCCCTACAACAATAAGAAGAAGAACCACAATAGGATTTTTATAGCATTTTAAGGTTTGTAAGGTACTTTAGAAATATTATCTCATTTGATGCTCTCAACAACCCTGGGACTCATGCTGTTATTACAGAGATGGAAACTGAGATAGACAGCAGTTCAGTGACCTGCCCAGGGTCACACAGATAGTAAGTATCTGAGGCTGGATTTGAACTCAGGTCTTCCTCACTCCAGGTCCAGTGCTTTAGCTCTCCTCTGTGTCACTTAACTGCCTCAGCTAATATTTTATAATATTTTTCCTTGCCCTAAGTCTTTGTTAAATCTCTGTCATTCTTAAGGTCACTTATTTCTTCTGCTGGAAACTATCTACCCTACTTTGAACTCCTTCTGTGCTTTTATTATAAAGAGTGTCCCAAAGGTCTCAGTGCACTTTTAAGCTTTAATGACTGCATTTCAATTTGTATTACAGTCATTTGTGTTCTTGTCTCATCTTTCCTACTGGTGTAAGCTCCTGGGGCAAAGAGGCCATTTCTTATTCATTTTTTTATGAAGCCCATTGTGTGTTTCACTGGCAATATGTTTCAATGGACACCACTTAATATTTGTTTGTTGAATTGAAATAAACCTACTTGGTCAGATATAGTTCGATTCTACAATATACTCAAAAAGGGGTTGTTGGGAAAAAGGAAAAGCACTTTTCTGTTTGGTCTTATAGAAGCTTATCTACAGCTAAAGAGCTCTATGATATCATGTTTGGCACCCAGCTTAACTGGCTGACAGTCAAAGTTCTACCTCAAGTATCATCCTATAAATATCTGTGAAGAGTTATTCAGAACCCTTTAAGAAATGGAATGGAGAGAGAATATGCCCTCCTCATGTACCACATGCCAAAGTTATCCTTGTTCCAGCATGATAGACACGTGGTTTCCATGTTTCATCTAAGTACAATATGTTACCATTGAATGACATTTTGAGTTCTAGGAAAGCCTAAACCTTCACTGACTATATTTAAACCAAAGGGGAAAAAAAGCCCCAAATCCCACAACCTCTTATTAAATGCCTGTTATATATAATAGGAGATTCAAACAATAGCTCCTTCTTCAAGGACCTTGCTTTCTAGTTCCCAAACTAGTCTATCACATGAAAAGTTAAGCAATAAAATACTTAAATAGCATGTATGCATTTGCTGTATGATCTTCCCGGAAAATATAGAGATTCAAAAGAAAAAGAGGTCACTTTAGGCCAATGTGGCCAGGAAGTACTTTACCTGGTCTTCCAAGATGGAATCTGAGCCATATAGGATTTGAATGAATGTGTCATAGGAAATGTGGGAAATGGAATTGAGAGTTATTGCCCATGTCAACAATAGATAGAGAGGTGGACTGGACTTGTGATTTCATTAATGTAGGGAGTTCCCTTTGCCAATGCAGGTCAGAACCTTCTCTGCGACTTAGAGTCCAAGAGAGCTACTTAGAGCTGTTATTGTTTGTCCTTCATTTTTGAAGAGGACTAGTGACATCACTGGGTGATGTCTTGAGTTGCATGTGAATTGAATTTAAATGTGGCAGTCATCAGCCTCACTCTCTCTTCCAGAATCATTGAAGTCCAGTGGCAAGACAAAAAGTCAGGACTACTGGTGATGGCCTGGGATGCAGTGGATGACCTTGGTGTCTGCTTTAGCCACCTTCATGGCCCTTGGAACATGCTTAGAGCACTGAGGAGGCGAAAGACTTGCCCAATGTCTCAAAGTCAGCATGTGTCAGAGGTGGGTTGAACACAGGTTCTCCTGGCTTTGAGGCCAGACCTCTATCCATTATGGTGTGCTTCCTCCCTGTTGTCTGTGATTTTTTTTAAAAAAATGTTTCTATCAGTCTGTAAGATCTCCATGTTCACAAACAAAATTTCTCAGATATATTTCAAACACACTAGCCAACTTAGAGCATTCTTGTTATGTTCCCTCTGGAAAAGAAAGTGTCTAATTTTCAAATATGAGGACACATATTGGCTTCTTTTACCTAATTCCCACCTTGCTCATTGGAGATTCATCTGACTAGGAAAAAGAACTAAAGATGTATTTCATGTCTTAATCAGAATAAGGAGAAGGGGCTGGAGGAGCATAGTTTTTCCTTGGTCTGAATTCATAATTCTATATGAAGAGACTATGGCATGGAAATTCTCTTGAAGCCTCTTTTTCTTTCAATTGAAGATCAGTATAACTAAAGAAGTTGAATCTAAGAGATAGAGAACAGTATTACCTTTGCCTCCCATACAGTGAACTACTATGATATTATTTGGGTCCTTTTCCATCCATTCAAATACACTGTCCACAAATCTCATCATGTCACTGGTTAAAAGCAAATGATTTTTAGTTGAATATAAGTATTATTTTGGAAAATCAAGATTGCCCTCCTCCTCCCCAGTATTCTCCCTCCCTCAGTAAACTTAGCATACAACCTACATTAAGGTGGGAACATTGTGATCATCAATAGGGAATCTTTCTACGCTGTTATGGAAGTATGAATGGTTATAGCTTCTCTCACCTAAAACAGATAACAGAAGTCAAACTTATACATCAAACTAACATATTAAGCCTACATTAAAATTTTGTTTTTTAAATTTTATGCTCAAAATTTATTTTGGGAAGTTGCATTTTTGAAATGGTGCTAGCAGAAGATGCTAAGAGGACTACATTTGAGTAATATTAGTAGTAATAACAATACTTTGCCACTCTCTTCAAATACTAGCACTCTTCTATTCCAAGAAGCTCAAAGTACTGTGTGTTACAATGGACCATAGGCTTTCAGGGTCCTTTCCAGCCTTGACATTAGCAGACATTTAAAAATGGCAGTTCACTTAGCCCACCTAAGAATTTGCTTACATGAGGAACTCTATCCAAGAATAGTTGCACCTTGCCTGAAGGAAAGTTTGAAACTTTAGAAACATGAGAATAGTAGTAGCATTAGGGGTCCAATTATGCCCTGAGGTCATAACTCTGACATAGAAAACCTCAGCAAATGGCTCATGGTACAGTGCCCAATAGGACCCATGAGAGAGGTAAATATCAAGGGACAGGAGCAAGAAAAATATATTCATCTATCTGAGTTCTCAGAGAAAAAAAAGCACAAAGGTGGTCCCAAGCCTAATTCTAACTGATGTATCCTTGCATCAGAATCACCATGGAGATGGGGATTTCTTTGCACGCCCCCCCCCCCAATAGTTCTTCCTTCCCACATATCCAAGCTCCATGATGTGGGTAGTTGATTTTGAGAAAACATCTCCATCTGGGATATGTGAGAAAGTTTACGTCTCTATGGTGATTCTGATGCAGGCATACATGGCTTCACCTAAAAAAAGTTCAAGAAAGATCATTCCCTATCATTAAGGAGGCAGAGTGGAGTAGAAAGAGAGCTGAGTTGCAAGTCAGGAGACCTGGATTCTAATCCTAGATCTCTGAGTCACCTTGGGCAAGCCACTTTATTCCTTGGGGCCTCAGTCTCCCTAACAGTTAAAACTGACATGTTGCATTTAATGATTTTTAAAGTTTCCTCCAGCTTTAACAGTTTGCAAGTTTTTAAACAAGATAATTTTTCTTATATCCCTTGTATTCTTTCCTTTTTATAACATTTTGATTCAACACTAACCTTCTGTCTTAAAAAAAAAAAGCCAGGCCCAACAGAAGCTAAGGCCTTTAAAACTTAAAATGGGAATGAGAGAAAGATCCTTCAGAAATTGTCACTGAAAGAAAAGGAAATTATAATGAGGAAGGAAGGAATAAACATTTCTGAAGTACTTAACTATATGACAGTTACTATGCTAAGTGCTTAACACATATTCTCTCATTTAATCCTCATAAGAACCCTGGGAGGCAGGTGCTATATTTATCCCCATTTTGCAGAAGAAGAAATTGAGATGGACAGTGGTTAAGTGACTTGCCCAGGGTCACAAAACTACTAAGTAAGTATCTGAAAGTGAATTTGGACTCAGATCTTTTTCCTGGTCCAGCATTCAATCCACTGCTCTTTGTACTAGCCTCACATGAGACTATAGCCTCCCAAAAGGCACTGGCTTCAGTCAACAAGCATTCAATGAGTTTACTAGTTAAACTCCTATTTTGTGCCAGGCACAAAATTTTGTGCAAAGAGCTTATATTCAAAGCAGAATAATGAAACAGATAACTCATACATACTGCACAAGTTGTAGATCTTGTAGTGGCCTGGGTGTTTCAGATCCAGGAATTTCACAACTTCCTAAAACATATACAAATATGTATATTTTCACATGCAAATATATAATAAAATGTAGAACATTCACTGACCTCGAAATGAATAGCTGATTATTAAATGATTAACATAATGATTATCTCACTTAGCACTTTGTAATAATAATGACAGGTATTTACATAGGACTTTGATTTTACATGCATGATGTGATTCGATCCTCATAATAACCTCATGAAGCAGGCACCTCGGGACTTACCTTCATTTTGCAGATAAGGAAACAAAGGCTCAGCCAGGTCGAATGACTTGCCCATGCTGGTAGCACAGCTAATACATGTCACAGGTAGGTTTCCTGACTCTAAGGGCAGTATTCTGGACAGTTTCTCGAAGGAAAGTGTAGAGAACAAGAGTGTGTCCTCACATTCACCACATACCAAATCCCTCTGATAGGGAATAAGTCACCTATGATGGTTGTTATCATTTTAGCTTGCCACTTTGGCTAGGAGAGAGATGTTAATGACCTTGCAAGCGTGGTCAGTAAGTCATCTTTCTTATGCAAATTTTCCCTGCTCTTATTTTAATTGATCAACCCATTCAGATTGATCTCTGACCGGCTATACTGGCATAAGCTTGGTTGAGGTGTCAAAATGACATTTAAAAAAATACAGTGTATTTTAATGTAATTTAATTTAATTATTTAATTTTTAAAAATACATGTGTAGCCTCAGACACATGATACTAGTTGTGTGACCCTGGGCAAATCACTTAACCCCAATTGCCTCACCCCCCCAAAAAATGCTGTGTAACACATCACTTATCTAGGTGGTCATACTTCTAGGAACCTCAGCCATCTAGAACACAGCTACCCCCAGCCCCTCCAAAGGAAAAAGCATCTGAGCAGCAAGGGAAATGGGTGCTATAAGGTTCTTAAACTTTCACCCAAGGAATCCTGTGAGTAACAGAGAGGCAAGTTCAGCTGTGTTGTAGAGTATGAGAGGAGAGGTAATACTTAATGAACTGGAAAGCTGGGTTAGTGCTAGGCTATGAAGGGCTTTAAAAATCTAAAGAGTGAGAAAAGTTATTGTTTTCTTATTATATTAATAACCAATTTATATATGGAACCCAAAGATCCTCTTTTGGTTTGCTTATTCAAAGCCCAGTCTGTCAAGGACATTTCTAACCTTCCCCCAAATCTACCTCACCCAAAACATCTCATCTAGGTGGAATTCTTATTGTAACCGCACCATTGTTCAACTCAGGTAGGACTGGGTGGAAAATAGATTCTTTCCTATATATTGCTGGAGTTGGAATGATCTGGGAGTGCTGACATGATCAAAGTCATGTCCTCTCAGCCCTTCATTAGAAAAAGCTCACCTCTCATCATAATATTCATTCTCTCATTGATTGTTCACTAATCAGGGTTGATCTGCCCCTGTTGGGAACACACATTTTCCCAAAGGTATTAAGCATTCAGTGGCCTCCATGAGGGGTCTTTGGTTATCCTGAGAGATACCACTGGCCATCAATTTATTGATTATTTGCTAGCCTAACTAATAAATTGATTATTAATTACCCAGAAACTTTGTCTCTCAGGCTTTTCATTCATCTGAACAGAGAAATACATATTTCATCCCAGAAGAAACAGGAAACCATTAGAATTGATTGAATAATGGAATGATACAATCAAGATCTATGTATAGGTAATATCACTTTGGTAGCCGTGTATAGGGTGGATTGAAGTGGTGAGAAATTTGAGGTAGGGAGAGTGTAGCAACAATCTTGGTAAGAGGTAATGAGGGCTTGAAGTAAGGTGGTGACTGTGTGAACAGGGAGAAGAGATGGTGTGAATGATTGAAATGGCAAGATTTGGCAGCTGGATATGTGCAGTAAGTGAGAATGGGGAGTTGAAGATAACACTGAGGTTGTATATCTCAGTAATTGTAAAGATGATGATGCCCTCAGTAGTAATAAAGAAGTTTGGAAAAGAGGTAGGTTTGAAGAAAAGATGATCTAGTAGGATCTGAGATACAAAGAAATTGAACAGGATGGGGCAAGCTCTCATTGGTCAGTTCCTCAGAACACAGAACCCATCCAGTGAAGGACTCCCAATACAGTCATGAGGTAATCTGGTGGGCAGAATAGAAAGACAATGGGGGGGCGGAGGGGAGGGAAATTTACTTATTTAATTGCCTTAAGTATCTGGGTCTCTATTAGTTTAAGTACTCTAAGGGGTTGATGTATGGCATAGGCACAGAAGGACAGTGGTGAAAGGCATGGAGTGGAGAGTGTCGTATCATAATGGGTGATTGGGATAGTGTAGCTATGTTGGAAAAAAGCTCATAATTGACTTTTGTGAGATGGGTGAGATGCAACTAAGCTTTCCATTTGCAAATGGTTGATCATACACTCCTTCCAATTATTCCAGGACCTCCCACTTTAGAGACCACACTCCAGATGATGTTTACACACAATATTGTGCTGATTGTACCAAACTCTAGAACGTTATGGGATCTCCTCAATGAGATCCATGATCATCCAAAAGAGATTGGATGAAAAAAATATCTATTTTCCAAGGGGTGGTGATGTGTGCTTGTATGAACAAACCTTTAAGTTAATTCATCATCTAAGCATCTGGGATGCCCATTGCAAGTGGATAGGCCCATTGGGCCCAGAATGATTAGGCTCAGAACTGAATAGGAGAAAGAGAGAAGGATGAATGGAATTTCCTAAGTTGAAAATTGTTTATATTTTTAATGATCCCAAGTTGCTCCCCATCTTTTCAAAGCCAATGTTTCCCTGATGATGCTTTCTGGTTTTGAATCTTGGAACACCATAATCTGGAAGGAATTATACATGACCTAGAGAAAGTTTACATGGTTGCTGAAAATAAGCCATAGCATGTGTCCACAGAAAACTGCCCCATGCTCAAGAAGCAATGTATGGGATATCACTGAGGAAATGTATAATCAGAAAAGGAAGAAAGGAAAGAAGCAACATTTATTAAGTGCCTACAATGTGCCAGGCATTATGCTAAGCACATTTTACAAATATTACCTCATCTGATCCTCTTAACAATCCTGAGATACAGGTATGATTATCCCCATTTTACAATTGAGGAAACTGAGGCAGGCAGCGATTAAGTGACTTACTCGGAATCACACAGTAACACTCTGAGGCCGTATTTAATCTCAAGTCTTCCTAAATCCAGGTCTGATGCTCTATCCACTATACAACCTAGCTGTCTTTAAAAGGAAGTGGGCTTGTTACATGGCATGGGTAATGAATAGCAGACAGGAAACTTGAGTCCTGAAATGTCAAAGGACCCCGAAGAAGGCCTCTAGCAGATTGGGTACATCCTCTGTGAAAGATCTATGGGAAAAGAGGGCCAAGAACTGACTATCACAGGAAGGCATTAAAGGGGTACAATCTGCATTGATAGAGGAAATACCCATGTTAATGAAATCACAGGTCCTTTAAATATCAAAGTCATGATTGGAGACTCATCCTGAGTTGGCCATCAAGTAAAAACTCTCAGATCTTTTTTTTTTTTGGGGGGGAGGCAATCAGGGTTAAGTGACTTGCCCAGGGTCACACAGCTAGTTAAGTGTCAAGTGTTCAGATCTTCTTCATATTTCTAGTTGTCTATGTAAGCCCTTTTATCCTTTTGATTTTGTTAATCTGAATACAGGGCTTTATATTTGTCCCTATTAAACTTCATTAGGTTTGGCCTATCCTTTTAGCTTATTTAAAACTTTTTTGGCTCCTGAGATCTGGGCCTCACATGGGCCACTCATCCCAGATGATTAACTCCAAGATTTGCCTATACAACCACATGTCAGCATCACTTGGAAAATAGGTATTTTTTCCTCCATTTAGTTGTCCCTCTGAGGAGTATTAGGCTGATCTCTTTTGGATGATCAGGCATCTCATCAAGGAGATCCCATAATGTTCTAGGGCTTGGTGTAATCAATGCAATATTATGTGTAAACATGACCATCTACAGTATAATCTCTAAAGCAGGAGGTCCTGGAGGAATTGAAAGGAGTATATGATCAACCATTTGCAGATGGAAAGTGTAACCGTGTCTCACCCCTCTCGCAAAAGTCAATTATTTTCATCACCCATTATAAGATTTAATATATTAGCTGTATAGTTTTGTATCATTGGCAAATTTCAGAAGTATGCCATCCATTTTGTTTAATGATTGATAGAAAATATTGGCCGGAATGGGGCCAAGGTATTTGGGGCACTTTAGGAGATTATCACTATATGCATATACTGACTACTTCAATTGAACCAATGGCTCTCTTCAAAAGTTAGACCAAGAAACAGGCCAACAGAAGGCAGCAATGATACAGTGGGGAAAATACTGACTCAAAAGTCAAAGGACATTGGTTTAAAGCTTGCCTCCAATTCCTACCTACTATGTGTCTTTGAGCAAGTCTCTTGACTTTAATGGGCTTCAGTTTCCTCATCCATAAAATAATGGGTTAGATTATATGGCCTCTGAGGTACCTTCCAACTCTAGATTTATGACCTTTTGATCTTATGGGACACTCACTTGCTAACAGTTCAAATAAGTTATTATGCAGACTGCACACGTGATTGAGTAAACAAATGTGTCCTTTCCCTTACGGGATCTCTGCTGGGGTCCCAGCACTCCTACAGTCTTTGATGCATGGTTTCTGGGAATTTCCTGGAGCTTACGCTAATGGTCATCTAGGTGACCCTTAGTACCCAGTTCCTCAGGCTGAATTGGTTCCAAAAGCAATTTCTATTGTGAACTATTTATTCTTAAAAGCCCTTGGAGATGATCTAATCAGCCTCAAACATCACTGTGCAGTGGAACATCAAGGCTTATGCCATCAAACCAAAGGTGTGAAAGCTATCCAAGGGATGCAATGATAGCTAGTGGATATCTGAGTCTTGAGGTCGTGTTTCCCCAGAGAGTGCCAATATTATGCTACTTTCACTTGGTTTCAGTATCAACACAGCCTAGATTTGTTCCTGAGTGGAAGTGATAGAAAAGGAAGTTCTGGGACATGGGACATCGGAAGGGGGAAAAGACAGAGCTATGGAGGCAATGGTGAAGGATGGACTGAATGTGGCTAAGCCCATGTGCATATTCCCCTTCCTGGTTCCAGGGTAGGGTAGGCATTATCTCTACAGCATCTGTTAGGAGAAGATGAAACTATTTCTGTTAGGCAGAGTGATTAGCATAGTGCAATGCTGCCACGTGCCCCTGGCCCTCTGAGCCATTTGGTCTATGAGTCAAGACCATCACATTCCATGTAGCAGTCCCCTGATTCAGTAGAAAAAGTGCTATTTGCTACGACGACTATCCCCTGACCTAAAGCATTTAGGTAAAACCAATGAAAATCTCAATTTATTCTGTGACTTGGGAGCAGAAGAGTGAGGCTTCATGCTGGGGGTGAGGATTGATTTGATAAGCTTTCTAATGACCAGAGGAAGGTAGCCAGGCAGGTGAGGGACCTTGAGGCTTTGCCATATGAGGATCCACTAAAGGGATAGGGAATTTTAGCCAGGAGCATGCTTGCTTAGGGAAGACCTGATAGCTACCTCACAGCATTTAAAGGACTAGCATTTGGAAGAGTGATTACATTTGTTCTGTCTGCCTCTAAAGGGTAGAATAAGAAGCAATGGGTAGATGTTGCAGGGAAGTAAACTTCACCTTGATCAAAGGAAAAACTTCTTAACAGCTTTTGTTGTTGTTGTTCAATAGTGCCTAACTCTTCCTGACTCCATTTGGGGGTTTTCTTGGCAGAGATACTAGAGAGGTTTGCCATTTCCTTCTCCAGCTCATTTTACAGATGAGGCAACTGAGGCAAACAGAGTAAAGGGACTTTCCCAGGGTCACACAGCTAGTAAGTGTCTGAGGCCAGATTTGAACTCAGGAAGGAGTCTTCTGACTCCACGCCTGCACCACCTAGCTGCCTTCCTGATAGCTAGTGCTCTACAAAAGTGAAATGAATTGCCTCTGCCTCAAGCAGAGTTTGAGTGACCACTTGTGAGTTATGTTTTAAGAGCGTTTTTCGTTCAGCTATAGACTATAGACTATATATGCATATATAACTCTATAGACTAGACAGCTTCTGAGGTCCTTTTCAGCTTTGAGACTCTTATTCTATAAAGTTTTGAAAGAGCAGCAGGCTGTTGAGTGGTTTACAAAGACCTTTTCGGTCTGTGCTAGAGCCTACACTCCAAGATGACATCGATCCATTAAGCATCATTCTTTGGGCACAATCTTCCAATCCATCCTGAATCCATCTATCATTCAACTCATATGCCACCATTTTGACCGCAAGGTTGGTTGAAAGGGATTTTCAGGTGACTTTAGGGACTTATCAAGTAAAATCTAAATGTATAAATTATATCTAGATCCTTGAAACCAGGGCATCTTTGTTTCCACATTACCAGACAATTTCAGGCACGTGGTAGGTGCTTAATAAATGCTTATTGATTCATTAATATTTACCTGTAGAACTAGATTGAGCACCACCAACAAATTGATCTGATACATCATGGACACAATTTAAGATTAACACTTGGAAGAGGAAAAGGATACTCCCAGTGACCAAGAGTTCACTTATGAATGAACTTGTGTGTGAACTTCAGATCACATTTTTCATTGTAACATTAAGTAGTAATTAGGTTCACAGTTCAAACCGTAAGAGCCAATTGAACCTATGATACAGAAAATATTGTATATTTTAATTAAAATAGTATAAAAATAATACCACTAGAGACACCTTTTTCATTTAAACATCATAAAATATATTTAAAGACATAAACCACTTTTTAAAACAGATACATTGACCACACCATCTTTAAACTAATGTCTATTTCCTAAATCCACAAATATGTCACTGGAACCCTGGAAGAGACTGCAAAGTGGATACCTTGATTGCATGGAGAGTTGGACACTTTGCAAATGGGGGGGTGGCTTTTTTTTTTTACTCTCAATCTAATTTGGGACCTGTAGTACCCACTACTATAGGTCTAAGAAAAGCCTAGGCCCTACCTGTCCTGTGAAGGGAAATAGAAATGGGGAGAGTGATCACCAAAAGCCAGTCAGCCTCTTATCCAAGAGAACATAAAGAGGAGACAATAGTGGGTAAGGATGTATTGATCAAATCGTTCACCCAGTTCCAAGTTTACCTAACTCTTGTAGCTATCCATAATGTCTACAAAGCCATCTTAAGACTGTCAAATGATTTAGGTGTTTATCAAGGAAAATCTGATTCTGCAAGTGAAATTTACCTACCAAACTGGCTTCAGCGGTACAATTAAGCTAGAGAAAGTTAGAACAGTAATGTCTGAGAAAGAAGGGGAAGGTCAGAGATGCCAGAGTAATGACTGGGAAAGCAAGAAGGGAAGGAGGGAGGAAGAAAATCATTGCTGCCACTGACTGTACTGAGGTATTCCTCCAGTCCAGAAAACTCTTCAAGGTCAAGTACAGCCTCCTGTAAAACCTTCAAGGAAGATGAAGGAGTGAGTCCATAAACATTTATTAAGTACCTATGATGTGCCAGGCAGGCGCTAGGCTAAGTGCTAAGGATACAACAAGAATAAGAATAAGAAAAAGAAAAACAGTCCATTCCCTCAAGCAGCTTATAATCTAATGGGGGAGGCAATACCCAAAAGGAAGCTGAAAGGAGAAGGGGTTGATGAAGGGTGTATCTGGCATAGGGACATGCTGTTTGTGAAGACAAAACCAAGCAGAGAAGCTGGTGGGAAACCGAAGAAGTATCTATGAAGTCTTTGAGGAGTATCTTAAACAGCGTAAAACGCCTATGGTTACCTTTAATTGCAAGTGACCATTGCTCTGTGATTATCACAGTCCCCTTTCAAAGAAAAGGAGTTTTGTGTATTCTCTATCATTTTAGTCAAATATAATGGCTCTGTAAGAAGATATTGCTTCTCTTTTCCGTAGGAATCATCTTTGACAGTCCAACTTGAAGTTGTGTGGTCATAAGAGATCTTATACCAGGAGGGAGATGGGATCGGGAAACAGATTCTAAGAGACTGAAAATCCTGAGAACCTTGGTGATATAAATCACTCATCATGGGTCATGGGATATAGATCTGTAAGGGAATTAAAAATCATTTATTCTTTCTTCTTTATTTTGTAGATGAAGAAATTAAAACCCTAAGAAACTAAGTGATGGCTAAATTAATTCAAACAGGAATAAGTAGCAGAGTTGGGATTCAAATTCAGGTTGTCTGACTCCAAATCCAACGTTCTCGCCTATATGACAAACTATCTTTATTTTCCTAGGAAAATTCTGCTAGTGTTCTAGCCCAAGTCATTCACTTTGGCTGAAAAATTAAGAGCTTATTCTGGGGAACAGATCTGGAAGGCTGAGTCAGGACACAGAGGGGTACTAGTCTTGCTCCCAGGCAGCTAGGTGGCACAGTGGATAGGATACTGGACCTGGAGTCAGGAAGACTCATATTCCTGAGTTCAAATGTGGCCTCAGACACTTCCTAGCCAAGTCACTTAGTCCTGTATGCCTCAGTTCTTCATCTGTAAAGTGAGCTGGAGAAGGAAATGGCAAACCACTCCAGTATCTTTGCCAAGAAAACCCCAAATGGAGTCATGAAGAGTCAGAAACAACTGAAAAGGACTGAACAACAGCCATTCTTGTTCCCACTGAATATTTGCATGAAAGACTAGGGGTTAATTTTCAAGAGTTCTGTAACCAGAGCTCAGCACAGTATCTGGCATGTAGTAGGTGTTTAAGAAATATTTATAGACTAACTGCAACTTTTTCTTCGATGTTTTAATATTCTATGGGGAAAGCAAGAAAATACCCTCTAAAGAACCCCTTAGAAATGTTATGTTTTAATTTCAGAGTCAGCAGGGCAGGCTCTGAAATCCTTCAATGAAAACTCACATCCCCTTCTTCAGGGAGATGAGAGGAAGCAAGAACAAAAGAGAAGATGGTGGCTGTCGGATGTCGGTAAGGAGGAGCCAGAGAGTCCAGTCCTAGAGCCTTAATGGAAGAAAAGTAGGCATCACTGAGTCACAATAGATCAGGAACACGATCACTTGATGGAATAGGGAAGAAAAGCAGAGGGAGAAGGGAAGAAAACTTGAAGTTTACACAAGCGAAATCTGCAGAGGTGCCCCAGAAATGACCAAAAAAAAATGAATAGGAGGAAGGATGCTGTGAGTAAGAAGGGAAGGGGAGTTCATTTTGGTGAATCACCTCTTCATCGGTAGATTCTCAGAGATAGCATAAGCTGGCCTACAATAAGTCGAGGACTGTCTATATTGATATCTCCCTTGAAATGTAACATTGTAATGGACTCAGTCTATTTCCAATGAAAAATATAAAATGAGTTCCCTATTAAATAATGTTCTCTCTTACCCTAATGGGGTTTCTATAGAATGACCGACTTCCAGATGATGGGAAGGACATGGCAATAACATTATCTGAAAGTAAAAAGAGATTACTCCTAGTAAGAAATCATTAAAATTATGAAATAAGATTTTGCAAACACACATATATGCATATTTAATATATGTTTACAGTCAGACCACTTATGTTTAGAAGCCCCTTTTCTAATGAAAGTTTTCTTTCAGGGAATTGAGAGTCACAGAACAGAAACAAATCAACACTGTGACCAAATGTAGACTGAGATTTGGATAAATTTGTGGAATAGGATGATCATTTAGCTACATGAGTTTCAAGGGCCATCTAGTTCTAACTGAATTCCCTAGTTGAGGCTAGTTGAAAAAAGGATCTGTAGCTGCTTTTATCAGCAGTCACCTTGGGAGGGGAAGGGGCTCAGACTAACAATAGTTCATGTCTGGTCCCCCAAGGACCTTTGGAAGACCAAGTCAGATCTCGGCCTCTACAATGGTTTTGGTAACTTTCCTTAAACCTCTGAGATTGGCTCCAGCTTATCCCATAAGTTATTGTTTGTCCATATTATCTCCCCTCCTAAAGTTTACAAAACATGTTTGACAATCAAATATCTTCTGATTGAGAGATAATAAAAATAATAACATTGATTCCCCCTTTCCACTTCAACACTACCACCTTTCTCTAATTTTTGCATATGTGTGTATTCTCCCACCCTCTTCCATTCTATATTTGCAAGAGCAGAAGAGACACTGAGTAAGAACTAAGAAAGGTTTTCTGAATGCAAAATGTTTTTAAAAAGCAATATGGTTTGGATTAAACCAAGGCAAAATATAGACTGAATTATTCACAAGGGAAAAATTTTTTTAAGTTACTACACGCAAACCAACAAGCCATTGTAGTTGTAAGTTTATCAAGCTGCACAAACTAGTAACGTAAGTGAGGTCCAGGTCAAATCCATCTTTCCTATAACGTCTTTTGTTTTCTGAAACCTTGAAGAGAAAAATGACAGATTTGTTAAATATATGCCAACCTAAAATATTACCTAATATCTGTCATCCTTGCCAGTACCTCCTAGAACAGGAGGCAGCTAGATAGCACAGTGGATAGAGTAGTAAGCCTGGAGTTAGGAAGAACTGAATTCAAATCCAGCCTCATGTACGTAGTAGCTATGTGACTTTGAACAAGTCACTTAACTTTTGTTTGCCTCAGTTTCCTCAGCTATAAAACAGGGACAACAGCCCCTGTCTCCCAGGGTTATTGTGAAGATCAAATGA
Organism: Phascolarctos cinereus; assembly: GCF_003287225.1. Classification (NCBI taxonomy): domain Eukaryota; kingdom Metazoa; phylum Chordata; class Mammalia; order Diprotodontia; family Phascolarctidae; genus Phascolarctos; species Phascolarctos cinereus. The sequence goes on along the minus strand of NW_027556098.1, from coordinate 341,923,558 downwards.
GATAATATTTGTGAAGGGCTTAGTACAGTGTCTGGCTTGTAGCAGGCACTATATACATGATCTAGCTAGAATAGCAGATATGCTGTAAAATCCAAAAGAGGGTTTACCCACTTACCAACTTTCTAGCTGCTTTTTCAATCTTTTTTTTCGAATTGGACAGCTGAAATATTTTTATCAGCATAAAAAGTCTTAAATATTTAAGGAGAAATGTCAACCTAACAATGAACACAAAAGAAACAATTTTGCTTCAGAACTTACAGTTATTGGCAAGAAAGAGTCAAGGTTAAAGTTCATTTTTTGCTTAATCTGCTTCCACCCAGGGGGACTCAGGAAGCCTCCTTCAGATAGGAGAGCTACTGGACTTAGGCATTGTTTTCCCAGAAGTTTCACGGTTTCCAGTATATTTATCAGTGACACCATTAACTCCAAAGCTATCTTAAGCCATTAGAAGTTGAAGTTGAAATGTCCAGATTATGGAATAATATTAGACCAAAGGCCTCAGTTCCTTTTCCAGCTTTGGCATTTATTAACTATGCGACCTTCAGAAACTCATTTAACTTCTATCAACTTCAGTTTCTTTCTCTGTAAAATATTGGGGTGTGTGAGTGGAAATCATACTTGCCCTCCATAACTCACGCAATTATTGTGAGCATCAAATGAGATCATTCGTCAGCCATTAGTGACAATAAGAACAATGCAGTGTCCAAGTCAGGGATATACGAGTTGGGGATGTTGGAATTGAAGTTTGACATGCCTTCATTACCAGGAATGGAATGTTGTGAACAGTAAACAGTCAGTCAACACATTTATTAAGTGCTTGCTATGTGCCAGGCACTGTGCTAAGCACTAGGAATATTTATTTATTTTTAACCCTTAGATTCACTTTATTGACTGGTCCATTTCTCTACAACAAATATGTCTGAAATCATCTATGATAAAATTTTTTACACATTTCCAAAGGAGAGGGATTATTTCTGCCCCCAATACAGCTACTCACAGAGTACTTCCACTGAACTGGGAATATTTATAAAAAAACAGAAAGAACAGTCTCTGCCCTCAATGAGTTTGCATTCTAATGGGGGAAGACACTATGTAAAATGGAGCTGGAAAGCAGGGGGAAAGGGGGTAGGGGGAATCACAAGATCTCAGAGTTGGAAGGGACCTCAGCAACATCCCTGACAAGTGAGTACCCAGGATCTGCTTGAAGATTTCTAGTCAATCAGTCAACAAACATTTATTGAGCTCTCACTTTATGCTAAATGCTAAGGATACAGAGAAAAGAGAGGAAGGGCTCACATTCCTTGAGACAATATACAAATAACTGCGTACATACACCATATTTACAGTGAAAATAGAAGGTCGTCTCAGAGGGACAGAATTGAGGGAGGCGGGGGAGACACCATATAGAGGTCTACTAGAGGAGGCAGGGTTTGAGCCAGGAGTTGGAGGGGAGGGGGGAAAGCAGTCCAGGCAAGGAGGTCAGTCAATGCTAGTGCATAGAGTGGGGAAATGGTGGGGAGAGTCAAGTGGGAGAAACAGGAGGCCCAAGTAGCTGAATTGAAGAGTTCATGCAAGGATATAAGGTATACTCTGGAAGTGAACACCGGAAAGGCAGGAAGGGGCCAAGTTGTAAAGGATTTTAAATGGCAAATAAAAGATTTTATATTTGAGCCTGAAAGAAATAGGGAGCCACTGGAGTTTATTAAATTGGGGTAGGAGGTGATGTAGTCAGACCTATAATTAAGAAAAATAACTTTGGCAGCTGAGTGGAAATTGGACCAGAATGGGGAGAGACTCGGGCCAGGGAGACCAACCAGGTTATTGCTATAGTCCAGGCGTGAGGTAATGCGCAGTATGGTAGCAGTGTGAGTGAAGAGAAGGGGGTCTACACAAGAAATGTGGAAAAAGGAATGATAAGATTTGACAAATGATTGTATATGCTGGGTGAGTGCAAATGTGGAGATGAGGATTACACAGAGGATGTAAGCCTGGATGAGTAGGAAGAGAGTGCTAACCTCAGCAGCAAATTCCCTAGGAGGTAGGAACTATTTTCATCTCCATTTTATGGATGGAGAAACTGAGGAAGACAGAGGTTAAATGACTTGCCTAAAGTCACACATCTAGGAAGGAGTGTTTGAGGCTGTATTTGAACTCAAGTCTCGCTGACTGATCCAGCATTCTATCTACTGTGACACCTAGATGCTTATCTATACCTGATCTCTATATCATGAAAAAGATCTTGGGAGCAAGAAAATGATGTTCCAAAGAAAGTCAACATACAGTGATACTCAGTGATTTCTATGCACAGTTTGACATAAGAGAGGGAGAAAAATATGTTGGAAAATACGGTTCAGTGTAAGAAACAGAAGAGATTAAAATACTTATAAATTACTATGAAATTACACACCTGTCATAAATATTTTCTTCAAGAAGAAAGCTGGAGGGGGCAGCTAGGTGGCACAGTGGATAAAGCTCTGGCCTTGGAGTCAGGAGGACCTGAGTTGAAATCTGGCCTGAGACACATGACATTACTAGTTGTGTGACCCTGGGCAAGTCACTTAACCCCAACTGCCTCACACACACCCCCAAAAAAGAAGAAGAAAGCTGGAGGGTACTGAATATACTGAACACTTTTTAAAAAATGAAATTAACTACAACTTAGCATATAGTCAATGATTAATTGCTGATGTGAAAATTATTTCAGAATCAGCTATGTGTAAGTAGACCATCAATTTATGAAAGCAAAAATAAAAATCAAGATCAAATGAGAATAAGGGTTGAAGAAAAAAGAAGGAAATGGTATATGCAATTGCAGTAGTTCTAATATAACCTAGTCAAGTAAAAATTGGGAATTAGTCCTAATAACATTTCCTGTAGAAGTTTAACTGATGTAAAGCAGTTGTCACAATAAGAAGGCCAAAAGAGCCCAGAAACTGCTTCAACCAGTGGCAATTTTTTTTTTGCCAAATGGAGAGACTTTGCAGCTAGAGACAGCACGGTTTAGAACATAAATCCATTTGCAAAATGTTTAGGAGAAAGATGCTTAGATATTGTTAGTGTCATCACTTCACAAAACAGCACAGAGTAGCAGAGGAAACAGTCTCTAGAAAGCCTCACTTAGACCCAACTAAGATGAATCTCCCCGAAAACATTCTATCATATACTTCAGTGAATTCTAACAGGATGATAGACTTAAATGTTAAAGAGAACTATTAAAAATATGAAGAAATGGAATGATGAATTTCTTTCAATTGTGTGAAGATGATGATTTTTTTCTACTTAAAAATCATTAGGGGTTAAGATAGATGTGTCTGATTTATTAAAATTTTAAAAATTATACAAGTAAAATAATTTTTTTACAAAGAAAAATGACATATTAGGAAAAACATTACTCAAGAGAATGTTTTGGTTTTGTATTTGTATCACCAGTATGTATATAGTGTCTGGCACGAAGCAGGTGCTTAATAAATCCTTATTGAATTTTATATTTTCTGAAACAATGTAGATCATTACCTATTTGTGTCCGCCCATCCTTTATAAATTTTGTTTATGTGCTTCTGTCAGTTTGCTATAGGAGATCCACCCAATGCTCTAGGGGAGCTTCTTTTGACATAATGATGATACCAGTGGAACATCGTTGTCCATCATATATTTCTTGCTTTTGCTACAAGATTAACCCATTTTATTTTTTTATAAATTTCTTTGATGACATCCTTTAATCTTCCTTCTCCTGCATGATTCCTTGTCTTTGCTGGGATGCAGGTGCCTCATGTCCACATTGTAACTCACCATTGCCTTTTGGGTGATCATCCTAAATTCTTTGGTGGACATAGTGGTCTCGCAACTGATAGCCATAAAACCAACCCGTATGAAAATTGGTTTTTAAAAGATGGACCTTCATTTTCAAGGAAAAACATACATCAATAAAATAATTTCACAATTTCCCCAAAATAATGAGGTCTGCTTTCTTACTCTTGTTTAACTCCTATCCCAGATCGTTATCTATTTGTAATGTCTTTCTAATATATACTAATTAATTAGTTATGTAGGTTGTCCATCCAACTATATATGACAGTCCGGAGAACAGACATTCTTCATCCACTTAATTTTTCTCTTGTGGGTAGTCAACGTACAGCCTTTTGAATATTTACACCTCTCATCTACAAATCCGTACAATGTTTTGAGGCTAACTGAAATCAGCACAATATTCTTTACAGAGTCTAGAAGATGTCAACACCAATTGGGAATCCCTATTTGTTTTGGATTCTGCACTGAGTCTCTTCTATAACAGTGACAAACACCTTTGGTGAGCACATCTCACTACTTTTTCTTTACTTGTTAATAATCAGGGAGAAAGGGAGGTGGGAAGGGCTTCAAACAAGGGTATCTTTGTTGTTACATCTTTCCAAGAATCTTTATAATTTTGACATACACACAAGGCACTTATTGGTAGAGGAGAGACTTTGAGACACTGATTTGTTATTTTAAAAAATAGAATCCTTTTTTAGAGTCCACAATGAAAACATAGCTATCTTTCATTCTCTACTTTGTTCAGTCCATTGTACGCTAGTAAAGATATGATCTGCTTTGGAATGTGGTTTCCCAAGCCTGCTTGTTCCTTTCAAGTATTCTCATCAAGGATGTCCTCAATCTAAATATATTGTAGATGATTCTCATAAAAACTTTTTATATAAAAGTTTGATCATAAAGTCTTAGATCTCAAGCCAAAAGGTCCCTCTAAGGCCAGCTAGCTCAACTTCCTCATTGTAGATTGAGGTGTGTAACTGAGAGAAATGATTATTAATAAACAACAATTTGGGGAGATTCAGATTTCCTCCTTTTTTCTTTTATCCTCATCTGAAGACCTCAGTCTCTGAGGGTTGAGCTAACCTTCTTCTCTATCCAGACTATACCCAGGGGGGGCAGCTATTGTGTTCTACTCAGGTTTGGGTGAAAATAAATTCTTTGCTAGATTGTCCAAAGCTGGGGCTAACTTGAAAATAAATGACTTAATCAAAGTTCAGGTCCATTCTCTCATTAATTGTTAACAAATCAGAGTTGATTGCCACCCTGGGGAACACTCCTCTTCCAAAAAGGCATATAAACTGTGAGTCCACTACCATGATTGGTTTTGGTCTAAGAGAGAGACAGACAAATGACCATCGCTTTATTAAAATGCTGGCATTATTAATAAAATGATTAAAATACCCAGAAATTATCTCTTGAACCTTTTTAAATGCCACATAACTGTTGTGAGTCATGGACTCTTTTTAGTAATCTGTTGAAGTCTATGGACCCCTTTTTAGAATGATGTTTTATAAAATTAATAATTGAAACAACTGCTAAATTTTAAAGGTGGATACAAATAAAGATTCCCCCCCCATCCAATGTCAAGGATCCCTTGAAATCTATCCATGTAACCCTTTGGGAGGGGGTTACCCAAGGTTAAGATCTCCTGTTTTTGAGATAAGGAAATGGAGGTCCAAGAAGATTAAGAAGTATGCCTAGATGGCAGTATCAAAGGATTAAAACAGAAAGAAGAAAACAAATGGAAGAAAAGCAAAACAGTTTCACATAAAATTTTATAACATCCTTTTTTGCCATCAACAACAGTGGAGGCAGCACATTTGGGCATGACAGTTCCCATGTGCTTCCAAATGGAGTGGAAAAGGTACTAAAAAAATTTTAAAAATGAGAAAAATGTTCTCCTGACTCTGCTCACTTCCCCCAGCATCAGTTCATGTAAGTCTTTCCAGGTTTTTCTGAAGCCCACCTGCTCATCATTTCTTATAGCACAATAGTATTCCATTACATTCATATAGCACAACTTGTTGAGCCATTCCCCAATTGATGGGCATCCCCTCAATTTCCAATTCTTTGCCGCCACCACACAAGAGCTCCTATAAATATTTTTGTACATATGGGTCCTTTTCCTCATTTTATAATCTCTTTAGGATACAGAACTAGAAGTGATTGCTGGGTCAAAAGGTATGCAGAGTTTTATAGCCCTTTGGGTATAGTTCCAAATTGTTCTCCAGAATGACTGGATCAGTTCACAACTCCACCAACAAGGCATTAGTGTTCCAATTTTCCTACATCTCCTCCAACATTTATCATTTTCTTGTTTTGTCATGTTAGCCAATCTGACATAGGTGTGATATGGTACCTCAGAGTTGTTTTGATTTGCATTTCTCTAATCAATAATGATTTAGAACATTTTTTCATATGACTATAGATAGCTTTAATTTCTTCTGCTGAAAACTGCATGTTCACGTCCTTTGACCATTTATCAATTGGGGAATGACTTGTATTCTTATAACTTTGACTCAGTTCTCTATATATTTTAGAAATGAGGCCTTTATCAGAGACACTGGTTGTAAAAATTGTTTCCCAGCTTTCTGCTTCCCTTCTCATCTTAGTTGCATTGGCTTTGTTTATGCAAAAACGTTTCAATTTAATGTAATCAAAATCATCCATTTTGCATCTCATAATGTTCTCTATCTCTTATTTGGTCATAAATTCTTCCCTTCTCCATAGATCTGAAAGGTAAACTATTTCTTGCTCTGCTAGTTTGCTTACAATATCAGCCTTTATATCTAAATCTTGTACCCATTTTGACTTTATCTTGGTGTAGTGTGTAAGATGTTGGTCTATGCCTAGTTTCTGCCATACTATTTTCCAGTTTTCCCATCAGTTTTTGCAAATAGTGAATTCTTATCCCAGAAGCTGGAGTCTTTGGGTTTATCAAATAGTAGATTGCTATGGTCATTGACTATTGTGTCTTATGTACCTAACCTATTCCACTGATCCACCACTCTATTTCTTAGCCACTACCAAGTAGTTTTGATGATTGCTGTTTTATAATACAATTTAAGATCTGGTACAGCTAGGCCACCTTACCTTGTATTTCTTTTCATCAATTCCTTTGGTATTCTGGACCCTTTGTTCTTCCGGATGAATTTTGTAATTGTTTTCTCTAGCTCTATAAAATAATTTTTTGGTAGTTTGATAGGCATGGCATTGAATAAGTAATTTAATTTATGTAAAATTGTCATTTTTATTATATTAGCTCAGCCTACCCATGAGCAACTGATATTTTTCCAATTATTTAGATCTGACTTTATTTGTATAAAAAGTGTTTTATAATTGTGTTCCTATAGTTTTTGGATATGTTTTGGCAGGTGGACTCCCAAATATTTTATAATATCTACAGTAACTTTAAATGGAATTTCTCTTTCTACCTCTTGCTGTTGGGCTCTGTTGGTAATATATAGAAATGCCAATGATTTATGTGGGTTTATTTTATATCCTGCAACTTTGCTAAATTTGTTTATTATTTCAAGTAACTTTTTACTTGATTCTCTAGGATTCTCTAAGTATACCATCATATCATCTGCAAACAGAGATAGCTTTGTTTCTTCTTTGCATATTCTAATTTGTTCTATTTCCTTTTCTTCTCTTATTTTTTTTTTAGGCAATTGGGGTTAAGTGACTTGCCCAGGGTCACACAGCTAGTAAGTGTCAAGTGTTTGGTCTGAGGGCGGATTTGAACTTCAGGACTGGTGCTCTATCCACTGTACCACCTAGCGGCCCCTTCTTTGCTTTTTGCTAAAGGTAACATTTCTAATATAATATTGAATAACAGTGGTGATAATGGACATCCTTGTTTCACCCCCAATCTTATTGGAAATGCTTCTAGCTTATCCTCATTACATATAATCCTTGCTATCATTTTAAGGAAGATTCCATTTATTTTTAAATAGGCATAGGTGTTGTATTTTGTCAAATGCTTTTTCTGCATCTACTGAGATTATCATATGGTTTCTGTTAGTTTTGTTGTTGATATGATCAATTAGTCTGATAGTTTCCCTAATTTTGAACCAGCCCTGCATTCCTGGTATAAATCTTACCTGGTCATAGTATTATCCTTGAGATAAGTTGCTGTAATCTCTTTATTAATATTTTGTTTAAAATTGTTGCATCTATATTCATTAGGGAAATTGGTCTTTATTTTTATTTGTTTTGGTTCTTCCCAGTTTAGGTATCAGCACCATATGTGTATCCTAAAAATAATTCAGTAGTCTCCTTCTTTGCCTGTTTTCCCAAATAGTCTATATGGTATTGGAATTAATTGTTCTTTAAATGTTTGATAGAATTCACTTGTAAATCCATCTGGCCCTGGAGATTTTTTCCTAGGGAGTTCATTGATGGCTTGTTCAATTTCTTTTTCTGAGATGGTGTTATTTAAGTATTTTACTTCCCCTTCTATTAATCTGGGCAATTTATATTTTTGTAAATATTCATCTTTTTCACTAAGATTGTCATATTTATTGGCATACAGTTGGGCAAAATAGTTCCTAATCATTGTTTTAATTTCCTCTTCATTGGTAGTGAATTCACCCTTTTCATTTTTGATATTGGTAATTTGGTTTTCTTTTCTTTTTAAAATCAAATTAACCCAAAGTTTATCTATCTTATTGGGTTTTTTCATAAAACCAGCTCTTACTTTTGTTTATTAGCTCAATGGTTTTCTTAATTTCAATTTTATTAATCTCTCCTTTGGTTTTCAGAATTTCTAATTTGGTATTTAATTGGAGATTTTTAATTTGTCCTTTTTTAAGCTTTTTTAATTGCTTGCCCAATTCATTAATCTCTTCTTTCCCTATTTTATTTATGTAAGCATTTAGAGATATGAAACTTCCCCTAAGAAGCACTTTCATTGCATCCTGCAAATTTTGGTTTCTTGTCTCATTGTCATTCTCTTGGATGAAGTTATTGATTGTTTCTATGATTTGTTGTTTGACCCACTCATTCTTTAGGATTAGATTATTTAGTTTCCAATTAATTTTTAGTCTAGCCCTTTAGTACATATAATTATTATTGCATCATGATCTAAAAAGGATGCATTTAGTATTTCTGCCTTTCTGCGTTGGATTGTGAGGTTTTTATGCCCTAGTACATGGTCAATTTTTGTTTAGGTGCCATGTACCACTAAGAAAAAAGTATATTCCTTTTTATCCCTGTTCAATTTTCTCCAGAGGTCAATCATATCTAACTTGTCTAAAATTCTATTAATCTCTTTAACTTCTTTCTTGTTTATTTTGTGGTTAGCTTTATCTGGTTCTGAGAGGGGGAGATTGAGGTCCCCCACTAGCATAGTTTTGTTGTCTATTTCTCCCTCTAGCTGCCTTAACTCCTCCTCTAAGAATTTGGATGCTATACCACTTGGTGCATATGTATTTAGTAATGACATTATTTCATGGTCTATGGTACCTTTTTGCAGGATGTAGTTTCATTCCTTATTAGATCTATTTTTGCTTTTGCTTTATCTGAGATTAGGATTGCTATCTCTGCTTTTTTTTTGGGGGGGGTGAAGCTAGGCAATGGGGTTAAGTGACTTGCCAAGATCATACAGCTAGTAAGTGTTAAGTGTCTGAGGCCAGATTTGAACTCAGGTCCTCCCCACTCCAGGGCCAGTGCTCTATCCACTGTGCCACCTATCTGCCCCTATCCCTGCTTTTTTTTACTTCAGCTGAAGCATGATATATTCTGTTCCAGCCTTTTACCTTTACTCTGTCAGTATCCCTCTGCTTCAAATGTGTTTCTTGTAAACAACGTATTATAGGATTATGGTTCTTAAACCACTCTGCTATCTTCTGTTTTATGGGATAGTTCATCCTATTCACATTCACAGTTGTGATTACTCTCTGTGTCTTTCTCTCTATACTATCTTCCTCTCACCCTCTATTTATGCTTTTCTCTCTCCTTTCTCCCTTTCCCTCCTCACTAGAGTGTGTTTTCAACCACTGCGTCCCTCAGTCTGCCCTCCTTTCTATCAGCCCCCTCCTTTTTCTTCCCCTTTACCCTTACTTCTTCTTCCCTCCCTTCTATCTAACCTTTTCTTTTCCCTTTCCCCTCCTACTTCCTATAATGTAAATTAGATTTCTATACCCAACTGATTATGTTACTCCCTCTTTGAGCCAAATTTGATGAGCTTAAGGTTTAAACAATGCTCATCTCCCTGCTTTCTTTCACTTTACTGTAATATGTCTAAGAGCCTCTTCATGTGATAGATACAATTTACCCTTGTCTGCCTCTTCCTTTCCTCTTCTGCCAGAACAATCCCCTTTCACCACTTAGATTTCTTATCATCACATCAAAGTCAATTGTATACCTATTCTCTCTGTCTAGGTATACCCCTTTTAAATGTTGTAATAATGATACAGTTCTCAAGAGTTACAAGTGTCATCTTCCCTTGCAGGGATGTAAACAGTTTGCCCTTATCAATAACATGATTTTTTTTCTTTCCTATTTACCTTTTTAAGCCTCTCTTGAGTCTTATATTTGAAGATCAAATTTTCTGTTGAGCTCTGGTCTTTTCATCATAAAGGTTTGAAAATCTCCTATTGCATTGAATGTCTATCTCCTTCCCTTGAAAGATTATGCTCAGTTTTGCTGGGTAGTTGATCCTTGGTGTAATCCAAGCTCCTTTGCCTTATGGAGTATTGTATTCCATGCCCTCCAATCTTTTAATGTAACATCTGCAAGGTCCTATATAATCTTGACTAATTTTCTTTCTGGCTGCTTGTACTATTTTCTCTTTGACATGGTAATTTTGGAGTTTGGCTACAATATTCTTTGGCGTTTTCAATTTGGGATCTCTTTCAGGAGGCAATCAGTAGATTCTTTCAATGACTAATTTACCCTCTGGTTCTAGGACCTCAGGGCAGTTTTCCTTTATGATTCCCTGAAAGGATATTGTCCAGGCTCTTTTTTTTTCATCATGGTTTTCAGGTAGACCAATAATTTTTAAATTGTCTCTCCTGGACATATTTTCTAGGTCAGTTACTTTACCAATGAGGTATTTTATGTTTTCTTCTATTTTTTTCATTCTTTTGTTTCTGTTTGCTTGACTCTTGATATTTCATAGTCATTAGCTTCCACTTGCCCAATTCCAATTTTTAGCAAATTATTTTCTTCTATCATATTTTATACCTCCTTTTCCATTTGGCACATTTTACTTTTTAAGGAGTTCTTCTCTTCAGTGAGTTTTTGTGCCTCCTTTTCCATTTGGCCAATTTTACTTTTTGAGGACTTGTTTTCTACAGTCAATTTTTGTCCTTTCCCCAAGCTATTAACTCTCTCTTGCATACCTCTCATTTCTTTCCCCCTTTTTTTCTTCTACTTCTCTTATTTGACTGTTAAAATCCTTCTTGAACTCTTCTATGAAGGCCTTTCCGGCTTGAGACCAGTTCATATTCCCCTTTGAGATTTCAGATGTATATTGACAATGTTGTCCTCTTCTGAATTTGTGCCTTGATCTTCCCTGTCCCCAGAATAAGAGTCTATGGTCTTTGTCCATTTCTGCTTTTTGTTCATGGTTTTGCCTATTTGCTGGCTTTTGAAATTGAGCTCCCCTGCTGGAGTGCAAGGGACACTGATCCAACCTTCCTTGTGCTGAGAGCCCCAAACTTGGTCACTGGCTTTGTGTGCTGGGACCTCAATTGCTGGCAGCTGGTGGCTATAGGGGTGGCAATTTACCTGATGCTCAGCTGGGGTCAATGATACTGGAACTCTCAGGGTGGGGGTGGGGAGTCTGGCCCCTGGAGGACACCTGATCACCTCAGCTTTTTTTAAAGCACTTGAATGTTTGCCTCCTGAAGGATGTCTGTCAGCCTGGAGCTTTGCCTCCTGGAGTTGTGCTTCCCAGAGTTGTGCTGAGGCACCAGGAGATTTGGCTGTTGGAAAACAGCATCGCACATAGTGGTTTTCTGAGCTGGTGTCTACAGGTTCCCCTGCCTGTGCTGAGGCATTAGGGGAGCATATTAACAACTTCCCTCATATACATCTATGTACACATATATATATGCATATATATATAAATACACATATATGTGGATGTGTATATATGTATTATATATATATATATATATATATGTATGTATGTATGTATATATAAAAAAAATCAAGGTAACTTTTTTGAAGGAAGGCCCTAGAAGATGGAGGATCAGGAAAGAATTTGTATAGAAGGTGGTATAAGCTGAGTTTTTAAGGAAATTGGGAATTCTATAAGGGGTTATAATCAGAACAAAGACAATAAGATGAAAAAGGGAGTGTCATGTATGAGGAATAAGAAGACCAATTAGGTCAGACTGTTGACTGAATGAAGGGTGGTAATGTTAAACTAAGGCTGGAAAGGCAGGTTAGGGGTATGTTGTGAAGGGACTTAAATGTCAAACAGTTTATATTTGATCTGATAGTTAATAAAGAAACAGCAGACTTTATAGAGGAGTGACATGGTCAGATTTTTACTTTAGGAAAATCATGATGGCAGCTTGGGTGGAAGATGCGAGGGGAGACAGAAGGCAGTTTAGCAGAAATTAGGCTTAGATTATCACCATATCATAAATTCAAAATAGATATGCAACCTGAATCTTAAAGATCACACCATAAAACACTCAGAAGAGAAACATGTTGTATATATTTCACAGCTATGTGTAGAAGATGAATTCTTAAACAAGGGATAGGGACAATTTCAAGAAATATAGGATTTTGATGCATGGAATTGAAATGTTTTTGCAAAAGCAAAATTATTGTCTTTAGGATAAGAAGAGAAGTTGCACATAAGAAAGGAGAAAAAACCATTGTTCTACCAAGTGTCACTCATAAGGGTATCCATGAAATATATATGAACAAAAGCTATTTCCTAATATTTAGGTAGTCAAACAATTTGAGAACAGTTCTTAAAGAATAATTGCAAATAACTAATGACCGTAAGAATGAATTTTCTAAATTACCAAAAAGAAGAGAAATGTAAGTCAAAGCAACCCTGATATTTCATCACATATCCAGCACATTGCCAAATATAGGAATAATCAATGTTGTAGACACAGGCACAATAATGCATTGTTGGTGGAGTTGTAAGTTAGTATAAATCATTCTGGAAAGCAATTGGGAATTGTGCAAATAAAGTATTCAAACCGTTCATATTTTGATCCAGAGATTCTACTGCTAGGCACATAGTATAAAGAGGTCATTAACAAAAAAAGAAGCTTCATAGACACCAGAATATTTATATTTATACCCTTTTATTATATCTTTTTTGTGGTGGTGAAGAACTGGTAACAAAGTTGATGTCAAAATGGGAATGGCTAAACAAATTATGGGCTATAAATGCCATGAACACTTACTATACTGTAAGAAATGATGAATGTGATGAATACAGAGAAGTATGAAAAGACTTTCATCAACTGATGCAGAGTGAAGCAACAGAGTCAGGAAAACAATATACGCAATGACTACAAAAATGGAAATGGAAATAACAACAAGCATAAAGTAGTTTTTAAAAAGTTTTGAAATTACAGAGAACAAAGTTGGGCAGAGATGAAGATTCAAGGTATGGAACATTGCATAATGTCAGTTTTTTCCCCCATCATAATGGTTTTTTTTCCCTCCTCTTTAAAAAAAATCATTGTTATATGATTCTTTGGGGAAAAGAGAGGGAGAGATTTAAGGCATTTTTTAAAACTAAAGATATGAATAAGAATCTATTTTAAAAAGAAGAGAGATTTCAGTCAGGAAGACCAATTAGGAATCTAGGTAAGAAGTGATTAAGGCCTGAATTAGGGTTGTGAGAGAGATTGTGAAGCTAGAAATAACAAATTTGGCAGCCAATCGGATATGTGGGGTGAGGGAGGGTGAGGAGTCAAGGATAATGCTAAGGTTATAAATGGGAGAGATTTGAAGAATATAGGTAACTTCAACAGACATAGCAAAGTTTGTAAAAGGAAGGGGTGAAGTAGAGGGAAATAATGAGTTCTGTTCTAGATATTGAATTTAAGATGACTATATATCCAGTTCAAAATGCCAAATGGCAGTTGGTAGTATAGGACTGGAACTCAGGAGAGAGCCCAGGGCTAGATACATAGATCAGAGTATCACTTCTATAGATAAGGAGGTGATATTTAAAACCACAGGAGCCGATGAAGTCACCAATGAAAAGAGTAGAGAGAAGGAAGAGATGAGATGTTAAAACAGAATCTTTGAGTGCGCCCACAGTTAGGGCATGTGTTATGGTTAACGACCTAGCAAAGGAGACTGAGGAGTGGCAAGACAAGTAGGGGAAAAGAATAAACAAAAAGTAGGGTCATGAATACCCAGAAAAGAGAGAGTATATGGGAGATTATCTCCCCTCACTGATTCTACAATTATCATAGTCATCCTGGTCCATTTTGACCTTATTTGGGGTGAGGCCCCAAGGATGTCAAGCTAAACCAGACACCCAGTAAAGAGAACAAAGCCCCAAAGTTACCCCTCTGGTGCATCATCTTTAAACTGTTTAATCCTCTGCATCATGTTTTCCCCTATCAATTACTTGTCACAATTGTCACAATACTGAAAGATCTATGCCTTTCTGGCTTTAGATTGTAAGCTCCTTGAGGGCAGGGACTGTCTTTTGCTTCCTTTTGTATCCCCAGCACTTAGCACAGTGCCTGGCACAGAGTAGGTGCTTAATAAATGTTGACTGATTGATTATAATCCAGCAGAATCTATCCTCTTGCCTTGTGGACCTCATCTCAGATGTGAAAGACGGTGGAAACCCCCTTGCGATCTCAAAAGCTAAATTTATCACTACCATCCATGGTTGGTACTTGATAACTATTGATTAACATGTTCAAACTTTAATAGCAGAGTCATAGGTTTTGGATTCTTCCTTGGACCTCTTAGTTCATTCAAAAAGTACTGATCAAGCTCCTGGGCTCACAGGTCCGTCTAGATAAAATGAGTTGATATTTCCAAAGCATTTTGCAAACCTGAAAGCACTGTATAAATGCTAGCTAGCTAGTATTAATAGTCTTGTAATAATGTAATTTGAAAGTAAAATCAAGCAGAAATTTAAATAGAACTTTTTCAAGCAACATATATGGTATACAATTGTAACAATGAGAGTAGTAATATTTGTGTTAGAAGAAAACTACAAAAAAAACCCCAAGAAAAGCAGACAACATTTCAAGACATATCAATCATACATTTCTTACTTGGGGATTTGCCGAATTACTTGAATATCAAAAAAAATGTAAGTCACATCCAACACCACGAAAAATATACTAGCAAAGAAATCCAGCACATTGATTACTGAAGAAAAATACAATGTCAATCTGTAATAAAAGCAAAGCCATGAAATTTACTTCTTAAAAGAAACACAAGGAAGGTTTTTTTTTAAAAGCCCCAATCCTTTTCACCTCCACCTCTAATCCCAAGTAATTAGTTAATCTACTTGAAGAGATTAATATGATAGCACTCTAAAGACCAAGGGGAAAATATTATTTCAAAAGGTAACTTTTCATCCTAAATTTTCACATTCCCTTTAACAAAAATGTCAATGTCAGCTTAAATGGCAGTTACCCATAAGAATGCAATTACTGAGAGCTAATTTGGCATCAAGTCACACTTGCCACATCAGCACAGAACGGCTTTATATATTTTTAAAAATCCAACTTACCCTTCTAAAAAGACTTGAAATAGCACGTCAATGAGGAAGAAGAGACCAAAAAGTAAAAACAATATATGATAGGTGAAAGGCAACCTCGTACCCTTAGGAGTCAGCGTTAAAGCTGTAATCAGTAATGCAATATGAATGAAGATCAATATGACATTAAATAACCTATAAAGATAAAAAAAAACACATCGAGAAGGAAAAGTGAGTCTCCCACTTCCCATCTGACCTTGAACCTACTACTAATTCATATTTTTAAGCCAAAAGAATAGAACATTGCATCCTCATCATTTAAGATGAAATTCATTCAGAAAAAAAAAGAAAAGAAAAAACCCCTAACTTCTACCCTTTTATGCCTGAAGAGTGGGGCAAGGTGTGTATATGGGGGTGGGGGAGAGGGGAGGTGGTTTGGATATTAGTGGAAGACATTAATATGTTTTCTATTCAGTTTTAAGCAAATGGTCATAGACATTCTTATTAGTTTGATGGATGAATTTTCTTCTTCCTTTGGCTTTTACAAGTCTAGGTTTTCCATGAGAATTCTCAAACCGTATTCTATAACTACATGCTACAGCTTTAACTAGGTACTCAAGACTGCTAGGCAATCCTTTTCTATATCAATTGTTGACCTTTCCCTATCACATTCCCTATAGTGCTTGTTCCAAACCTGCCCCTTTAAGTACCCATTCCTAACCCTTCCTCCTACACACTTTCACTAGATGACCTTTCCTCCTATGTTGCTAAGGTAATCAAGGTTATCCTACAGAAGCTCCCATTCTCTCCTCTTTCCCTCTGGTCTTTAGGAAGAGTAGTTCTCCTTCTGGCTAAAGCTAATTGATCACTTCTTCCCCCCTGAAAAAAAAACAACCTGTGTTTTTAATCTAACATTTGACCTTTATAGTTTGGGACCTTGCTTCATCAATCACAGTCTCTCTTGAATCCTCTATCTATCCATGTCCATTGACTCCTTTCCTTTTGCCCATAGACATGTTCAGGCCTTCCCTACCCTAAAAGACCCTCTCTCAATTCTACCACCCCTTGGAGGTACTGTATCATCTCTACTCTTCATTTCTTCCAAGTTTCTTTAATGAATAGTTTATAATGGCTGTCTCCACTTCTTGACTACTCACTCACTCCTCAACACTTGCAGTATGGTTTCTATCTTTAGCATTCTAATAAAAAGTACTTGACATATACATAAGACTTTAAGGTTTGCAAAACAGATGGTATACATATCTTATCTCATACTCTGCTTCTTACATTTACTACCTGTGTGGTCTCAGACAAGTCACCTCATTTCCCTGGGCCTCAGTTTCCTCATTTGTAACATGAAGGGGTTAGCCATAGAGCTCCCTTTTAGCTTTACAGCTATAATCCTGTAATCCTCAAAACAACTCTGTCAAGTAAGTATGAAAGATAGCATCATCCATATTTGACAGAGGAGGAAACTGAGGCTCAGAGGAGTTAACTGACCACCCCACAAGTTAAGGAAAGAGATAATATTTGAACCTCCTTTTGACTCCAAATCTGATACTCTTTGAACCATACTAGTGATTGCCTTGCTATTAAAAGGTCACTAGTGGCCTCTTAATGACTAAATCTAATAGCCTTTTCTGTCTTCAAACTCCTTGACCTCCTTGCAACATATTGCATTGTTCTCATTACCTGCTCCATGATATTCTTTCTTCCTTTGACTTCTGTGACACCATACTATCCTGTTTCTCTGATTTCCCTAATTTTTTGGTTTGTTTTTTACTGGCTCCTTTACCCTCAATTAGGTCTATCCTCAATCCTCATCAACATTTCCCCCCCTGAAAACTCTCTTTCTCAGTGATCTCATCCACTCCCAAAGTTTCAACAGTTAATTTCTAGAGACTCCCAAATCTATACAATTCACCCTAAAAGCTCTCCAGAGCTCCAGGCTTAATTCAATTAAGTCACTATTTTAAGTGCTTACTATTTGCAAGGGAGCTAGGTGCTAGTGATACAGACACAAAAATTAAACAGTCCCTTGGTTGGGCATCTCCACCTAATATCTATCAGCCCCTCAAACTCACCTTAAGCTGGCCTAAGTCAGATCTTACCATCTCTCTTTACACATGCTCTTCCTGATTTCCCCAACTGTTCCAGTGATACTGTCATTCTCCTCATCTCTTAACTTGGGAATCATTTTTAGACTCCTCACTCTCCCTCCTCATGTACATCCAGTGACCAAGTCCTATCAAATTTTATACCACCTGACAATGAAAACTAAATGTAGAACTATAATCCTGAGCTCTAGTTCTGTATTGTTAGCTATAGTTGTTTTTGTTGGCTTGAATCTATGACTTCATCCAAGTGGGAAACTCCTGTAGGGAATTCTTTTAACTGATGCATATCCATAACTTGTCTGCAATTTGTGGAGAGTCGATAGAGAGCAACAAGAGGTTAAATAATGTGCTCACAGTCATACAATTAGTATGTGTCAGAAGAAGGACTTGAACCTAGCTAGTTAGGTCTTCCTAACTACAAAGCTTGCCCTCCATATACTATACCACTCTGCTTCTCATTGAATGAATGTGTGTGTGTGTGTGTGTGTGTGCACCTGGAAACCCCTGGAGTGACAATTCCCTTTACTAAAGCAGACCCTTCTTCAATTTATAGCCTTAGAAATATTTGTGGGGCTCTTAAGAGACAAAATAACTTGCCCAGTCACACAACTGGTGTATGTTAGAGGCAGGATTTGTGCTCAATGTTTTTTCTTCTATCTAATATGCCTCATTTTCTCTTTACATTGAACATATGAAATCCTTAATATTTCTTGAACAAATGAAAGTATGCATTATGAACACACTATAATGTTACTGCGCTAATAACCTGCTAAGACAATGAGTAAATTAAGCATGTTAATATTTCCATTTACAAACACTTAAGAAAATTTAGAAATAGCTCATATAACAAAATAAAAAAAACTACTTTGTGGGCGCAATTAATGTTCTTGATAATACAATAAATCTTTACTAGTTAGAACTCGTTGGGATGGAATAGAAAAAAAACTACTGTGAATTAGTAAAAATTCTGAATTATACTTTAAAAGAAACTTGGTTTATTTTCTACTACTGATAGTAATAAAAGTGTTACCCAGTAGAGGTCCTTAACAGACCTTCTTTAATTAATGTAATTTATAATTAGCATATACATTTTATATCAAAGTATGCTTCTAGAACAGTGTTAAATATAAAGTAGGTATTCACTAAGTGAGAAATTTAATTCTTGGAGACATTCTTACATATTTTAAGCCTTATACTTTGTTGAGAAGATTGAGGCCACTCAATATTAACTTTTTCAGATTCCCTGAGTACTAAAGATTCAAAATTGGGAACTATCTATATGGGGATAGTTATTGAAACCAGATATACAAATGAGATTTCCAAGGTAGAGAACGTAGAGTCTAGTCTCCCTTTTGAGCAATAGATATGCATTTTCAAAGATTCTCAGGACATCTCTACCTAGATGTTTCACTGTTAACCAAAATTCATCATATCTAAAATCAAGCTCATTATTATATTTCCCCAAAACTTACTCTTCCCATGTGTAACCCTCCCATTCACCTGATCTGCATTTGAAAGCTTAGTGTTATTTCTGACACTCCCCCTTTCGTTACTAGATTCTGTTCATTCCTCATCCATCCCATCTCCCAAATCATTCTCTCCTCTTTAATTCCCATTGCCATCATACACACACACACACCCCTCCATAAACGCCATCATTATTTTTGGCCCAGAATATTGCATAACTTTCTAACAGGTCTTCCTGCCTTCACTCTCTTCCCATTTCAATCTAGACTTATGCTACTACTGTGAAAATAATAACAGCAGGTATTTACATAGTACAATCAAAGTATTTGCATATATTATCTTATTTGGCTTTCTATGACCTTCCTCCTTTGACCCTATATAACTCATTAACATGCTGACCATGATCTGTCATGTACAGTTGTGTTGGTATCAGAGATGTGATAGATTTCAAAGTGAATGATCTTATTATTTCAGATCAGTATTATTTATTGAAAAACACATTTTTTTAAAAAAAGAGGGAACAATGTGTCAAGAGAGGAGAACAATAATCTTTTTAGTGCTGTGGAGTCAGTGCATAGAGGGCTACAAATTCCTAAGAGGGCAAGCCAGAATTTGGGAACAAGTTCAGAAAATGCCACTCTTAAATTTAGGCAAATCAACATAAAAATGATAAGATTATCCATTTGCATAAGAATGACATCCCCCAAAAGAAGGTTTACAAATGTGTGCTAATCACCTTAAATGAGATCAAATTTCATCACTCAAATGGCATTAATATGAGTTCTCTAGTTAATTTTTACATGCCCATGTCGTTATTATAGCAGAAAGGTGATGGTCTGTCTGGTTCCAAATGAAGATTAAGACTTTATCAAACTACCTGAGGTGGTGGTGGTAATATCTAGGGGGAAAGGTGTTTTGAAGGGTGCTAGAAAGAAATATCTCTAGAGTTTAGAAGGGGAATTTGTTAATAGATGATAAATTATTGGAAATGTCTTTTATGACAACACAATTCCCTTTATTCTAATAATTCTAATTCCTTGTTCACTAAACAACCTTGTGACCTTAAATGAGTCTTCTGGGATAGGGCAGGGGATGGGGTGGGGAGGGGGAGAGGTAAAGAAATAGAGTGAAAGCAGGGGTTGATTTGGTGTGAGAATTGAGAGAACCAATTGGATCCCATCTCATGAACACTGACTCCATCCTGTGCTACCACACACTTTTGTATTTCTGCAAATCTTTCATGGGAAAATAAATGGTATATGCCATTTACTGTTTTGTAAAATGCAGATGGATTCAGTTAATCAACATCTCCCAATTCTGGGAAAGGAAAGACTTTGAAGCCAACTTGCCACCTCCCAACTCGACCGAAACTCACTTTTTACTTCTCCCAATTTGGAAAATCCTTCCATTTCCTTCTATTAGAAATCAGATAACCTAATCTTGTATCCTGGTTGATATCCCGTTAAAATTGTTTTCTTTTAATTCATGTATTGAGGGTCCAGTGCCAAGCTGAGGAGGCCTAGTCCTGAGAAAACTGAAGAGTTATTTGAGATTTTACTCATCACACTAACCTCCAGCAATTTCCTCTGCAAATGGTCTAAACCTATTATCTTGCCAACTACATCTTCTATTATAAATAAATGAATTAAAGTTCTGGTTTATCAATTAGTCTTTTATGAGTTTGCTTAGCCTGTCTGAAATAATCTTTTAGATCTGGATCACGCCCCACCCCACCCCCATCCTATTCTTGAGTCAGAGCAATTGAGAAGTCAGTGGATGTGAGTTTAAAACTGAAGTCAAACCTTCTTGCATTCTTTGTTTGCAGTCTTTCATACCTGAAAGTGATGGACATCACAACAAAGTATATAGCTTCTTTAAGCCTGTTGCTGGGGAAAAAAATAAAGTTAAAATTAATCAAATACTCTGACTTTCAAATTTTTGTTTCACATTTCTGCTAATTTGCATTGGATGTTTATCCAAAAGAGAACCCCATTTTGAGTTGTCCTATGAAAGGGAAAAGGTAATTTGAGGAAAAATCTGCTGATGATTTGCAATGAAATATTTATTACTTCAGGCCCACAGTAGCTCTGACACACAATAGGATCTTTTTGCTGTGAGGAATTCATGCCAGCAATGCAGAACTTTTTATCCTTCTTTGCCTTAGTGCACAGTCTTTGTAAGTTTCTGTGGCTGAAAAACCCCTCATCACCTCTTGGCCCAAATTTCTGGTGACAGCCTCTCTTAAGAAAATCCTTGGACATATGATCTACTGGGCCCATTTGAGTAGGTCCTGCCAGAACTTGCCCTCCTCTGACAGTGTCTTAAAAGAATCCTTCAAGTTACAATGAAGCACCATGGTAAGACTTTGGTAAAGGGTATTGTAAACAATAGAAGGCATCTTATCATGGTGCATCAAGAACTGGCCTTTAAGTCTTGCCTTTGACCCATATTGTCAGTGTAACCTTAGACAAGATTCTGAAATGCTCAGAGTCCCTAGCAACTCCTTAAGACTATAAATTACCAGTTGGTATTGCTAGAGATTTCCTTGTCAGGAGTTCCCCAAATCCACAAAACTACAGATGTGGTGCAATAAATTGCAAATGATAGGTGAAAGTTGTATTTGTTGGATGGATAAAGGTGCTTTACAAATAGTAGGTGTTTTGTGGAGGAAATTTGGAGAGCCAAAAGTTTTCTGACCTCTTGGGCAATCTTCCCAGTATTAGGATAGTTGGAAGGAAAAATTATATGTATGTTTGTGTGTGTGTGTGTGTGTGTGTGTGTGTGTGTGTATACATACATACATACATATATATATATATATATATATTGAGAGAGAGAGAGAGGCAGAATGGGGTAAATTATCTCACATAAACCAGATAAGAAAAGGCTTTTACAGTGGAGGGACACAGGGGAAGGTGACGGGGAATGAATGAATCTTATTCTCATTGTATTTGGCCTAACGAGGGAATAACATATACGCTCAATTGGGTATGGAAATCTATCTTACCCTACAGTAAAATAGGGGAGGAAGTGGACAAGAGATCAGGGAGATGATAGAAGGGAGGGCAGATTAGGGGAGGGAGGGGTAATCAGGAGCAAACACTTCTAAGGAGGGACAGGGCCAAAAGAGGGAATAGAATAAATGGGGGGTGGGATAGGATTAAGGGAAATATACTTAGTTTTTCACAACATGACTACTATGGAAGTGTTTTGCGTGACTACACATGTATAACCTGTATCAAGTTGCTTGCCTTCTCAATGGGGGGGGGAGGAAGGGACAAAATTTGGAACCCAAAGTTTTAAAAACAAAGATTTTAAAAAACTGTTTTCAATGCAACTGGGAAATAAGATATACAGGAAATGGGGTATAGAAATCTATCCTGCCCTACAGGAAAATTGAAGGGGAAAGGGATAAGAGAAGGTGGGGAGAGATAGAAGGGAGGGCAGATTAGGGGAAGGGGTATTCAGAATGCATGCCATCTTGGGGTGGGGGAAGGGATGAGATGGGGAGAAAATTTGGAACTCAAAATCTTGTGGAAGTGAATGTTGAAAATTAAAATAAATAAATTAATAAATGGGAGGAGGGGGAGAAAAAGAAAAAAGAAAAAATCCCTAAGATGGATATATGTAAATTCTACCACACATTTAAAGAACACTTAATCCCTATATACTATATAAACTGATTTTTAAAAAATAGGTAAGGAAGGAGTCCTACCAAACTCAGGGACTATATGAACACAATTACAGAACACTTTTCAACAAATAAAGACAGATCTAAAAAATTGGAGAAATATTGTTTATGAGTAGGTCAAGCTAACATAATAAAAATGACAATTCTATCTAAAAAAAATCAAGTAAGAGAGATCAAGGGAAAATTGGAAAAAAAGAGTAATCCAAGAAGATCAAGAAAATTATGTAAAAAAAGTCAAAACTGGAAATAGATAATCAAAAACTTAAGAAAGAAAATAATTCCTTGAAAGCTAGAATTGGGCAAGGGGAAGCTAACAATGTTCTAAGACACCAATAAATCATAAAACAAAACCAAAACATTAAAAAAAGAAGAGAAAGTGAAGCATCTCATCAGAAAAACAACTGATTTGGAGAACAGATCAAGGAGAAATAATTTAAGAATAGTCAGACTACCTGAAAATTATGATAAAAAATTGATACAATATTACAAGAAATTATGAAGGAAAACTGCCCTGAAATTCTAGAATAAGAAGGCAAAATAGAAATAGAAAAAAAAACCCAACCCAGATCACCACCTGAAAGAGATCCCAGGAGAAGAACTTAAGAAATTTAATAGCCATGTTTCAAAGCTCCCAGGTTAAGGAGAAAGTATTGAAAGCAACAAGAAAAAAGCAATTTAAACATCATGGAGCTACAATAAGGAAGACCTAGTAGATACTATGATGAAGGACTATAGGTCTTGGAATTCTGTATTTCATAGAGCAAAAGAGCTGGGATTATGACAAGGGTAACTTACTAAGCAAAGTTAAGTATAATTCTAAAAAGACATTTAATGAACTCAAAGACTTTCAGGTTTTTGTGACAAAAAACCCAAAACTTAAAAAGAAAATTTGACACATAACATCCAGGAGAAATATGAGGTAAACATTTAAGACCAATTATGAGGTACCCAGTAAGGTCAAATTGTTTACTTCTATATGAGAAAATACTATCCGTACTCTTATGATTGCCATCATTATTTGTGTAGTTTGAAAGAAAGGTGTGGGCTGAGCTGAGTATATGGAGGTGATTCTAAAAAAAATAAAACTGTTTAGGAAGAGATAAAAAGGAGTAATTATCTTTTAATGAGGCATAAAAGAAAAAACTAAAACAGAAGAAGCTGGAGTAGGAAGGAAGGATGAATGGTGCCAGAACCTTACTCTCATCGGGAATGGGTTAAAGAAGGAACTATCTATATCTATATCTATATCTATCTATATCTATATCTATATCTATATCTATATCTATATCTATATCTATATCTATATCTATATCTATATCTATATCTATATCTATATCTATATCTATATCTATATCTATATCTATATCTATATCTATATCTATATCGATATCTATATCGATATCTATATCGATATAGATAGATATACAGATATCTAAATGGGTATAAACGTGTTCTAAATTCAGAAAGAAATTAGGGCAAAGGGATAGGGTGTGGGGAGAGGACAAAGGAGGGACTCTTAGAACAGTGAGTAGGTTAAGGAATGGGAGGGCAAGGTAGTGGGTAGAAGTAAAGCAGAGGAGTGAGGAGGGATAAGGTAAATAGGGTGAGGAGCGTAATGAGGAAAAAGAGGGGGGAAAATAAATCACAAATAATTGTAGCTTAGAATGTGAATGGGATAAATTTTACTCATAAAATGGAAACAGCAGGTTAAAAATTTGACTTCAACAATGTGTTGCTTTCAGGAAACATTTTAAAAATGAGAGATACACAGAAAGATAAAATAAAGAGTAGGAGTAGAATATAGTATGTAAAAAAGCAGGGATACTAATCATGCTCTCAGACAGAGTTAGTTAAAGTAGATTTAATCAAAAGTGAAAAAGAGAAACTATACTGTCAGCAATATTATTCAATATTGTTTTAGACCATTTAAAATACCTAGACAGTATAAAATATCTGAGCATATACCTGTTCAAACAGGCACAGGAACTATATGAATATAAACATAAAACACTTTTTATACAAATAAACTCAGATCCAAATAACTGAAGTAATGTTTATTGTTCATGGATAGGTAAAGTTAGGAAGAGAGAAGGGTTTGGAGGTAAGGATAATGAGTTCACTTTTGAACATGGTGAGTTTAAGATGTATATTGATGCATTTGGAATCCAGTTTGAGCTATCCAATAGGCAAATTGGAGTTGTAAGACTGGAGGTTGGCAGAGAAATTTCGGCTGGAAAAGTAGATTTGAAAATCATTAGCATAGAGATGGGTACTGACTCCATTCGAGTTAATGAGATTATCAAATGAAATAGTGTAGAGAAGAGAAGAGAGCCCAGGACAAGGTTTTGTGGACTGACATGGATGAAGATTCAGCAAAGGGGATTGAAAAGGATAAGTAAGATAGGTAGGAAGAAAAGTAGAAGAGAGAAGTGTTTTGAAAATCTAGAGAGAAGAGAATATGAAAGAGGAGGGCGATCAACAGTGTCAAAGGCTATGGAGAAGTGAAAAAGAGAATGGATAAAGGCCTTTAGATTTGGCAAATAAGAGATCATTGATAACCTTGGAAAGAGGTGTTTCAGATGAATGATGAAGCAGAAAGATTGTAGAGAATTTTTTTAAAAAAGAATTAGAGGAAAAGAAATAGAGACATTCATCGTAGATAGCCTTCTCAAGGAGATTACCAACAACAAATGGGAGAGATATGAGATAGCTATCATGGATAGATGGATTAATTGAGGATTCTTTGAGGATGGGGGAGATATGGGCATGTTTGTAGTTAATGGAGAAGCAGATAAGTGAGAGAATGGAGATGGAAATGGAAGCAATCAATTAGGAGAAGACAGGATGGAATGGGATCACTTGTGTATGTAGAAGGGTTTGCTTTGGCAAGGAGAAAGGTCATCTTTTTATGAGACACTGTGGGGAATGGGAAAGAAAAGCAATAAAGGAAGAGTAAAATGATTTATTTGATGTAGTGAGAGCCTAGTTTGCACTAGATTACATTAATTTCTTGTGGATCCAGTCAGCACAGATGTGTTACTTCCTGTGACACTCTGAATAGGAGTAGAGGAGGCAGATGGTAAGAAGAATCCAGGGCTAGGATTTGGCAAAGCACAAAGGACAATAGAACAAGAGAGCAAGGGACTGAAGTCACAGGATAGCAAATTAGTCTATTAAAGGGGAGAAAGGAGGGATTGTGGAAACTGAAATCCTACTCAGGGCAGATAGCTTGGGAAAGTACTAAGGAATAGGAAGATCTAGGTCATGGTGAAGATGGCTATTCTCTTTTTTCACACAATTACCACTCTAGTTCAGGCCCTTATTACCTTTATCTTGGGCACTTTCTATAACAAATTTCTTGATACCTCTAATTCCAAGTCTTCCCTTCTCTAATTCTTTCTCAGTGAAAGACATATCTGGCTAAGTCATTTCACTCCACCCCCACTCTTGGGGGAAAAAAAATGAGAGTGATGCAAGAAAATCATGAAAAAAAAGAGCCAAGATCTTGATAAACAAAACAAACAAACAAACAGAACACTGAAGAAAATAATATTTTAAAAAACAGAATAGGCCAAGTAGTAAAAGAGGCATAAACATCCAATGAAGAGCATACCTTAAAAAGCAGAATTGGCCAAATGGAAAAAAGATATACAAAAATTCACTGAAGAAAAGAACTTTGTAAAAAGTAAAATGGGCTAAATGGAAAAAAGAGGTATAAAAGTTCACTGAAGAAAATAATTCCTTAAAAATTAGAATTGGCTAAGTGGAAACTAATGACCCCATGAGACATCAAGAAACAATAAAACAAAATCAAAAGAATGAAAAAAATAGAAGAAAATATGAAATATCTCTTTGGAAAACCAACTGACCCGGAAAATAGTTTGAGGAGAGATAATTTAAGAATTATTTGACTATCTGAAAGCCATGACCAAAAAAGAGCCAAGATATCATCTTTTAAGAAATTATCAAGGAAAACTGTCCTGATATTCTAGAACCAGAGGGTAAAGTAGGAATGGAAACAATCTACCAATCACCTCCTGAAAGAGATCCCAAAATGAAAACTCCCAAGAATATTATAGCCAAATTCCAGAGTTCCCAGGTCAAGGAGATATTACAATCAGCCAGAAAGAAACAATTCAAGTATCATTCAGCTACAGTCAGGATAACACAAGATTTTAGCAGCTTCCACATTAAAGGATTGGAGGACTTGTAACATGATATTCTGGAGGGCAAAGGAGCTAGAATTACAACCAAGAATCACCTTACCCAGCAAAACTGAGTATAATCCTTCAGGGGGGGAAATGAATATTTAACAAAATAGAGGACTTTCAAGCATTATTGACGGAAAGACCAGAGCTAAAGAGAAAATGTAACTTTCAAATATAAGACTCAAAGAAGCATAAAAAGGTAAACAGGAAAGAGAATTCAAAGGGATTCAATAAGGTTAAACTGTTTATTTTTCTACATGGAAAGATAATCCTTGTAACTCCTAAGAACTTTTTCATTATTAGGGCAGTGAGAAGGAATATACATAAATAGAGGATATGTGTGAGAGTTGAAGATAATGGGATGACTATCTAAAAAAAGATAGAATCAAGTGGTGAGAAAAGAATGCATTGAAAGGAAGAGAAAGGAAAAGGTAGAATGGAATAAATTATCTCACTTAAAGAAGAATGAAAAAGATTTTACAGTAGCAGGGAACACGGGGGAGGTGGAGGAAGGTGCTTGAACTTTACTATCACTGGAATTAGCTCAAAGAGGGAATAACATATATATTCAGTTGGGTACAGAAATCTATCTTACCCTATAGAAAAATAGGAAGGGAAGGGGGTAAGAGAAGGGGGAGCTGATGTGAGGGTGGATTGGGGGAAGGCAATAGTCAGAAGCAAAATATTTTTGAGTATGGACAGGGTAAAACGAGAGAAAGTAAGAGAAATGGGGGAAGTAGGATGGAGGGAAATACACAGTAATTGTAACTGTGAAAAAAATTGCAGCAGGTTTCTCTGATAAAGTCCTCATTTCTCAAATGCATAGAGAACTCAGTTAAATTGATAAGATTTCAAGTCATTCCCCACTTGACAAATGGTCAAAGGATATGAACAGGAAGTTCTCAGAAGAAGAAATCAAAACTATCTATAGTCATATGAAAAAATGCTCTAAAGCGCTATTGATTAGAGAAATGCAAATTAAAACAACTTGAAGTACCACCTCACACTTATCAGATTGGCTACTATGACAGAAAAGAAAAATAATAAATATTGGAGGGGGTGTGGAAAAATTGGGACACTAATGTACTGTTGGTGGAATTGTGAACTGATCCAACCATTCTGGAGAGCAATTTGGAACTATGCCAAAGGGCTATAAACTGGTATACCTTTTGATACACTACTAAGTCTGTATCCCAAAGAGATTTAAAGGTGGGGGAGGGAAGGACCTATTTGTACAGAAATATTTATAGGAGCACTTTTTGTAGTGGCAAGGAATTAGAAATCGAGGGGATGCCCATCAAGTGGGGAATGGCTGAAGAAGCTTCAGTAAATGATTGTAATGGAATATTACTCTGCTTTAAGAAACAATAAGCAGGCAGATTTCAGAAAAATCTGGAAAGATTTACTTGAGTTGATGCAAAGTGAAGTGAGCAGAATCAGAAGAACACTGTACATTGTATGATAATCAATTGTGAATGACTTAGCTATTCTCAGCAATACAATGAACCAAGATAATCCCAAAGGACTCATGATGAAAAATGCTATTCACCTCCAGAGAAAGAACTGATGGAGTCTGAATGCAGATCGAAGCATACTATTTTTCACTTTCTGTATTATTTTTCCCTTTGGGTTTGTGCCTTCTTTAACAACATGACTAATATGGAAATATATTTTGCATGATTGCACATGTACAACTTATATCAAATTGCTTGCCTTCTCAGTGAGGAGGGGACATGAGGGAGAGAGAGAATTTGGAATTCAAACTTTTAAAAAACAAACTTTAAAATTGTTTTTACATGTAATTAAGGAAAAAATAAAATACTTAATTAAAAAAATAAAGACTATGTATCACTCAGCCCCAGACGATATAGTACATGTAGGAGGTGTTTAATAAATGCTTTTGAATTGAATCAAATTAGCCAAAAGATGAGCATCAGAAAGAAAATGGAAAAGCAACAAGTATCCTAGATAATTAGTTCTTAAATATTTCTGCCAGTTGAGTCTCAGAAGATGAAAATATTTATTTTCTTAGGTTAGAATTAGGGACTTACAATATTATCAGTGAGGTTACTCTAGGATTCATGCTAGGTGGAGGACACCAGATTGAATTTGAAGTATTGAATAAAATGTTTAATTACTAGAAAATGCCAGTTAGCAAAACCATGCCCTTTTTATTTCCATTGGTTAATAAGCACCTGGCACAATGTACCAGATATTGTGATAAGCTCTAAGGATCCACAGGCAGAAATGAAACAAAAATGTCATCACTACAACACTTCTAAACTACTTATCGTCTCCCTTTTGTCACTTAAGCTCTCTCATTTGATGCTTCATTATAACATGGAGGTAATGCAGAGTTCATGAAGGCTGTCCCTGAAGAGCAAAGCCCTAGTATGTGATGCCAAACCTAAGCATTCATTTGCTGTCTCAGTGATGGATTGAGGTCTGTCTTCTGAGAACAGCTCAATACAGAGAGGCTTGCCTGTGTGGACTTAGGCACACAAGTTTTTTAGCTACAGTAACTCTTGAAGACCATCTATAAAGTAACAGGAGGGCTATAATCTGTTTCACTGCGCACTGACTTGTGTTGTAGAAGCACCAGGTGTGTTTTTATTGGACAACATTAACAATTCAGTCAATCAGATGTCATTCAGGAAATCTTTGGAAAGGGGCAGAGTGTTAAGTATCAAATGATGAAAACTATGAACTTTAAAAAAATAATATCTATTATTCCAAAGAAGATACATTATATTAGAGAATAATCATTCAGAATAAATTGAGACAATTTTTTCCAAGCATAGCATCAGCATGCCATAGGAGTTTTTTTTGTGTACTTTTTCCAATATCTTTCCACAATTTTCTATCTTCTCTAATTTTGGAGCACTTTATATCTTTTTTTTTTCTTTCAGACTGGGTCTCCCTATTTTGTCCAGGCTGAAAGTACAGCAGTCACTTATGGGCCTGATCCCACTGCTGACCATCACAGAAACTTTGATCTATTCTATTTCCAACTTGGGCCAGTTGACCTCTTCTTAGGCAGCCTGGTGTTCCCCCTACTTCAAAGGACTCACTATGCTGGTAGTGGATTTGGTGCAGACACCCAATATACTTTTTTTTTAATTGTCTGCAGTAATTTTATTTTATTTTTAGTATTCAATACACTTTAGCCCTTATAGCAGCTCAGTACTCCAGAACTCAAGCTATCCACCAGCCTCAGCCTCCCCAGTAGTCAGGAATTACAAGCATGTGCCACCATGCTCAGCTGCCTTCTATCTTCTAACAATGGCTTTACTCATAAGATTCACTCATAAGAACCTTTCCTCCATTTTTTTATAACATATTTGTTGAAAAGAAAATTCTTCATTTGGGCTTTTCACCTTGATTAATGAGGCAAAACTCAAGACAAAGGGAATTAGAAGGAGTTTTATGTAAGTATATCAAGGTAGCAAAACACTGGTAGGCTGATCACTGAAGATCAGCAATGGCTTCAAGGTGGGGACAGCTTTTACAGGTAACTTTAAGACAATCCTGATGGTCCAGCTCAGTAAAAGAGCTTGGGCCCTTGCATCTCAGTTCTTCCCTATGGTAGCAAGAATGTGACAATTTGCAGGTAGCAGTACACGACAAAGAGCAAGTAATAAAAGAGCTGCAGACTTGGTGTCTCCTCAACCAGAGCCTCCCCAACACTGGTTAATAATTACGGCTGGGAACAATAGGATACTGAGTCACCATGACTTCTAATATACTTACCTATGTTCATCTTCATCATCAAAATCACCAGTCTTTCCAGTGAAGTCCTTTTTACTTTCAAAGACCAAAAAATTTAAGAACAGAATTAGACATATACTGCACAACAATAATCTAAATGTCCTGTTTAAACCACTTATAATCGCCAAAATTGCAAGGGCTCTCAAAAAAAGGCCCAATGTCAATATCTAAATATTATCAGTACAGCTGGCCTTTCTTGGGTCATCATACAGTAAACTGTATTTTTATATAGATGATCCCCTTCTGTATATTTTGCATCCTTGAGAGACTTCTTCCTTGTGTATATAAAAATCAACTTACTTCTCTCTTTCTTCAGAAGTTTGTAAGGGGAATACTTGGTTTTTCAATCTGTCAATGAAGACAAATTATAGAATTAGGTACCATTTAACTCATAAAAATTCACATTTCTAAAACACTTTCAGGTTTACAAAACTCTTGCCTCTCAACAACACTGTGAGGTAGGAAGTGAGCCCAAAGTATCACGTTTAAACCATGTTCTCTGGATTCCTTGGAAATACACATTTTTTAAAAAAATGTGTTTGTGACAATGCTACTCATTAAGCTCAGTTCTTTATGTGATAGGAAATATTAATTCCTGATTACTGTCTTTCTATGCAGGAGTTGGCATAACTTCCAAATTTAATTCTTATATCACTTATAAAGCCTTATAGAGGAAAATCGGTGTTAGAGTATCACTCTGAAGAAAGTAGGAAAAGGTGTGGGAAAGCAGAACTTTCTTCCTTTTTCCAAGGTTTTTTGAAGCAACCCTATATAATTTGAATAGTATAATTTAGCTCAATTGCCCTGGGGGAAGGTTGGGGATGAGATTAGAGAATAATTAGGGACAGAATGGTTTCCTATACCCCAAGGACCTGGATTTAGCAAGAAGGGCTGCTATGAGTAGAAGATACACTGGCCAGATGCTAGGAGGAGAGAAGGCAAATAGTGTAGAGTTTGCTTGGGTTTGGCTATAGACATATCTGAGATGAAAAGATTAAGTCCACAGAAATGTAATAACATTTTTCATCTTGCTGGTTATATGATAATAGCTGGGTTGGCAGGGATATTTTATCTATGTTCCAGATGATGCTATTCAGTGTTAGCAGTTTTATTCTTTGACAATTCCCACTGGGGCTTTCTTCCTTTAAGTTCCTGTAGTTGTCTGCCACAGTAATCCTTAGACTGGAGTGAGACAAGAGTAGGGTGTGTGTGTGTGTGTGTGTGTATATGTGTGTAGCAATAAAGTATTATCATGTTAAAAATCTGATCGTCCTTTATCCTATCATACCTAAAATTTCTTGAATCCTGAGATTAAGATTAATCCTGTATCATTTTCTTATTGATTGTATTTACGAGTAATTGATTTTGCCCTGTAACTGCTTTTGTCCTATAATTGCTTAAGTTATGGGTCTTTGTCTCTAAACTTAGCTCAGAATTGGCTGGCCTGGAACGAGTTAAGTTTCAAAAATCCAGCTCTCCTGCTCAAAGGAATTTTGCTAACCTTGGGGATTGTGTGAGAAAGCAAGAGAGTTTGGGCCTCATCTTTACTCCACCAAGCTCTCCAGGCATGTCTAATTTGCTGTCCAAAAGTCTGGGTCCCTATCTCACACCTGCACTCAGAAAGTAAACAGTTCTTATTCTCAAGAGAGAAGTGGGGTCATTGCTAGCCTCCATTATCAAACTTCCAACCAATCATGTTGTTCCCTGTGCGTCAGCTCCATAACCAGTCGTGTTGCCCTTAATTCTATGATGTCTTCTGTCCTGCTCCATTCTTTGTTCTATACTCCCCAAACCCTATATAAAGGTAACTGTCCTCTTGCTCCAGCATTAATGGAGACAATCCATTGACCCATTTGATAGATAGCATGCCCCTGCTAATAAATATCTTGTGCAAATATCTGCCTCAGTTTATCCTTTTGTTAAAATTCAAATGTTACAATACTTAAGTTTTAAGAAAATCATTTTTTATTTCATTATCTTTCCTCAAAAAATAAGGCCATGGGGGACAGCTAGGTGGCACAGTGGACAGAGATCCCATCTTGGAGTCAGGAGGACCTGAGTTCAAATCCAGCCTCAAACACATGACACTTACTAGCTGTGTTTCGCTGGGCAAGTCACTTAACCCCAACTGCCTCATAAAAAAAAAATAAGGCCATGGGAAGTTATAGAAGAAACTATTTTGTACATCTACTGAAATGGAAATTCTACACAGTAAATGGACACAAATTCCACAGGGATGAAGGCTAAATTATTAAGGGTTTATCTGATGAGGGGTTAAAAATGTTTCTCATTCTTCTTTTCCAAGGAGTGTTGATGTGGGGGGATGGGAAGGCAAGGAAGTTTTCATCCTTATTTTCCAACCATTAAAATTGGGGGGAAACAGTCAGAACATGTCTGAATCTTGTGCTCTAAATGACTACAATAAACTAAAGCTAATAGGAGTACAGTTGCAGGAGGTCAAAAGAGGAATGTATTCAATTAAAGAGAACTAATTCTCTTCCAAATCTCTTTATTCTTTTTAGCACTTTAAAAATAACTTTTTGAGGGAATGATTGTAAAAAATACATATGAATGTAATAGAACATTATTGTGCAGTAAGAAATGACAAATAGGAAAAATTCAGAAAAAAACTTAAGATACATATGAACTAATACAGAGCTAATAAACAAAACCAAAATAATATATACAATGACCACAACAATAAAAATCAAAATATCACTAATGGGAAATTGAACTCTGAATAATGGGGGGAAGGGAATCATCATCAAATGTCCTGGAGAAGAGATAATAAAATATTCCTCCTCCTTCATGGCAGAGAAGTGAGGCACATCTAGGACAGAATATTGAATATCATGTCAGACAAGTCTGGTTTTAATGTTTTCAATTATTAATTTTTATCACAAAAAAAGGAGGGCTGGCTATGGGCATGTCCCAATGTATCTGAGCCTCAGTTTCTCCATTCATAAAATAAGGTATGTTGGACTAAATGAATTTTAAGATCTGCTCCAATTCAAATCCACTGATCCCATGACTAGATCCTTCTCCACCAGAACAGAGAGGAGAAAAGGGGTAGAGAAATGCAAGGAGAATTCAAGAGAAATTACTTACAACACTACTTTAGTACACTGCAATTCTGTCCCTCTACTTATGTTGCTTTTCCCCCCCTGAGACTCTGTGGGTGTTAGAAATCTACCTCCTATGTTAAAATACCTAATTTTAAATAATTAACTGACAGGGCAAAGAAAATGGGTAGCCCTTCTCAAAATCAAGAGGAGCTGGGTTCTTGTCCCACCCTTGATGCATGTAGACTGAACAACAACATAGAAGGCAGAAACTGGACTGTCAGGCCACTTCACTTTGTATCTGCCACCCTACCTGGTTTCAATGTCACAGAACAAGATTCCTCACTTATTCCCTGGTGTACTCATCCCTGCCTTCTCCTTTCCTGTCTCCTTTTGTGTGTTATCTTCCCCTTTAGATTGCAAACTCCTTGAGGGGAGGAACTTTCTCTTTATTCGTTGTATCACCAATACTTAGCACAGTGCCTGGTGTGTTGTAGACAGTTGATAAATATTTATTGGATTGGATCGGTGCAGTGGATAGAGTTGCTGGACCTGGAGTCAGAAAGACTTGAATTCAAATCCCGCCTCAGACACTTATTAATTGTGTGATCCTGAGCAAGTCACTTAACCTCTGTCTCCCTCAGTTTCCTTATGTGGGAAATGGGTATAATAACAGCACCTACCTCCCAGGGTTGTTGTGATCATATAAGATAATATTTGTAAAGCACTTTTCAAACCTTGAAGCACTACATAAATGCTAGCTATTATTATTATGTTTATTATTACTATTTCCTCTGAAGCACGAGGACAACTTTTGAATATCTCTTTTAATCTTAGCTACTCCCCCTTTCTATTTAGTTAGAAAAGTGAGGGCTATCTTGTGACCTTGAAGGACATAAGAATATATGAGAACACCATCATACAAAAGTATGTAACAGTATAAACTTGCTCCATAGGAACAGTCAATAGGCTATGAAAGAAATACTTTGAAATTCCATTTAGCATGAAGTCATCATTGTCTGAATTCAAATGTTAACCTAAATTTGGTTGAATTCTTTGAGAGACTTCTCCAGCACAATAATACTAAAATAACCTCTTAAAAATTACATAGACAGCGGGGCAGCTAGCTGGCGCAGTGGATAGTGTACCGGCTCTGGATTCAGGAGGACCTGAGTTCAAATCCGGCCTCAGACACATAACACTTACTAGCTGTGTGACCCTGGCAAGTCACTTAACCCCATTGCCTAAAATAACAAAAAAAAATTACATAGACAGTAGTGATTCCAGTAAGATGCAAAAACAAAGAATTCAAGAATTGCAGGTAAGAAACAAGTTCAGATGAGATTGTATTTTGTTTCTTCAAAGGACCAAAATCAGCAGGTACTGATCCTCTCCATTATGATGAACAATGGAATGAAGGAAGCATAGTAACCTAATTTCATTTTTTGTGATCTAAATGATGTGTACTTGGGGATGTAATTTTGGTTTTTTTGCGATGCAAGAAAGTTTGTCATTGGTAATAGTTGTTGGTTGAAGACTTCCCATCAAGTCTCAGATTGGACTTAAGGTTGTATTTAAGGTACTTTAAGATGGGATATGTATGGGACATGTGAGCAAAATGTTTAACATGGAGGTAAGGGTGGAGGGATGAGACATCACTTTCACCTAAAATGGACAAAAAGGGTTTGCACACACGCAGTGCATACACGCAAGCTTTTCCTTGTGTCCTGCTGTATGCATGGAAATGCTCCTTTTTCAGGGCATTTAAGTTCAGAACTTAACAAATAAAATAAGAAAAAATAATGTGAAGCAGCTTGTCAAAATTAAGGATGATTATCATCAATTCATTCTAGAAAAATGACTCAATACAAGCAAATTTCCTGGATATTTATGAAACATATGCTTTAACATCAAATTTCTACCTTTTATGTAAACTGAGAGACACAGCTAAGTTTCCTGTTCCAAAAGTGAGAAATTATGTTTGGAAATCAGTAATTGAGTATCATTTAGCTTACTTACTTACATAATAGATCTGATTCTTCCAAGAAATCCAGTTACCATTGATAAGGTGCTATGTTTCACTTCTGAAATGAAGAAACTAAAATTGTGTTTTCTATTTCTAAAAGAGAAAGAGAATTATACAATTGCATTTTATCTCCAAAGTGTGTGAGAGAGAATACTTCAGATAATTTAAATGAGATAATATTTGTAAAGTGTTTAGCACAATGTCTGTCATATAGCAGGTACTTTTATAAGTGCTTATTCCCTTAATTGAATTTTAAGCAATATTTCTTTTTTTAAAATTAATTTATTTTGAATTATCAACAGTCACTTCCATAAGCTTTTGAGTTTTAAATTTTTCTCCCCCTTCCTCCCTCCCTAAGATGGTGCACAATCTGATATAGGCTATACATACACATTCCTACTAAACATATTTTCACATTAGTGATGTTGTAAGGAAGAATTAGAACTAAGAGGAGAAACCACCAGAAAGAGGAAACAAAACACACCAGAAGAAAAAAATAGCTAATAGTATGCTTCGATCTGCATTCAAACTCCATAGTTCTTTCTTTGGGTGTGGCTAGCATTTTCCATCATGAGGCCTTTGGAGATGTCTTAGATCCTTGTATTGCTCAGAAGGGTTAAGCTTATCAACATCAGTCATCGCACAGCTTGGCTGTTACTGTGTACAACATTCTCCTGACTCTGCTCACTTCACTCAGCATCAGACCATACAAGTCTTTCCAGGTTTTTCTGAAATCTGCCTGCTCGTCATTTCTTACAGAACAATAGTATTCCATTACATTCATATACCACAACTTGTTTCGCCATTCCCCAATTGATGGGCATCCTCTCAGTTTCCAATTCTTTGCCACCACAAAAAGAGCTGCCATAAAGATTTTTGTACACGTGGGTCCTTTTCCCTTTTCTTTGATCTCTTTGTGATATAGCCCTAGAAGTGCTATTGCTGGGTCAAAGGGTATGCACATTTTTATAGCCCTTTAGGCATAGTTCCAAATTGCTCTCCAAAATGGTTGGATCATTTCACAACTCCATCAACAATGCATTAGTGTTCCAATTCTCCCACATCTTCTCCAACATTTATCATTTTCCTGTTTTCTCATTTAACCAATATTTGTAAGACATATGTTTGCCAACTTATTAAAATCACTAAACCCATAACTTTTTTCAGGTACATGCATATGCTTTAGCCCTGAGCATTTTAGAAGTTCACAAAATGAATGAAGAAAAATGGTTTTTAATTTGCCTAACCAAATATATATACCTAGCTCAAGCACAATGCATCTGCCACATTTGCCCTTAAAATTACTTAGATTACTTAATGCTCAAAAAGGTATAGAGCAAAAAGCTTTTTAAGCCCAGTTTTTAGATACTTATTGAATTACTACTGGTAATCTTAAACATAGGGGTTAAATTTCATTGAGGAACATCCTATGAGGGCAATGCACACAAAGGGATTTAGGACAAGTTGTACTTTGGGTCATTTCACAAAATTTTGCCGATATTACCCATGGAAAGGTGGCACCTATACTGCAGGAGAGGAAGTGAAGTTCCCTGAAGGGCAGCCCTATGTATATGAGGGACACTTTCGATCTGATGTAGTGTCTTGGAAACAAACAGAGGGAGAAGCAGTTAGAGTGACCAGGAAGAGAGAGAAAACTTTTGAATAGCTAATGGGAGTCTTGGAGCCACAGACACATGAGAAAAACTGATGTCCCCACATGTCCCTTGATTCCCAATATCTATATCACCAGAGATTGCTAAGAATAAACTACCCTAATGATCAAACACAATTCCATAGGACTCATGATCAAGAATGCTACCCATGTCCTGACAGAGAAGTGATAGATTCAGAGAACAAATTAAATCTTTTTTTTTTAAGATGTGGCCAATGCAAGAATTTGTTTTGCTTGACTATAAAAATTTGTAGCAGGGATTTTGTTTTTCTTCATTTCCAATGATGGGGGAGGGAGGAGTAGCTGGGAGAAACAGAAGGCAAATCTTCATGAAAATAATTTTAATTTTAATAAATTTAATTTTTAAAAATAATATATACCTCTGGTAAGATTATTCAATTTTTAGTTGAGCTGAGCTCCACCAAGTCAAAAAGCACATTTTCTTTTGTGTATTCTACCTTCTGTCTACTCTAATCTGCATGGCTTTCCTTAGTTTTCTTCCACTATTTACTTAACATGTTTGCTTGCTACTCATGTTGTCTTTTGTATAACAAACATTTTATGAGAGGGAACTAAACTGGCTAAGAGTAAGCTAACAGTTACCCTCTCAAGCTAGGGCAGGACAACTTTCCTCCCAGAGGACCAGGGAAAGTGGATTGATTCTCTTCTGAACCAAATAGAGTGTCATGCTCTTGACCTGAAAATGTGTGATGCGTATAGTTAAGATACACAAAAGTAATTCAGTCCTTCAATTCAGGAGCATGATAAAATCTCAGCTCAGCTAAAAAGAGAGTGATATCACTAATAAAGTCTGCTCAATGACTTCATATTTATATTGGGTTTTGCTTTCTCAATGAGTGAGGGAGAGAGTGGGTAGAGGGAAGAGAGTCTAGAACTGAAAATAAAATAGAACAATGAAAATTAAAGAGAAAAACCCGTTCTTAGTAGTTTCTGGTTATTCAGGTACTGGGTGTCAAGGGATACTTTGAAGAGATGCCTTTCCCTGAATGCTTGTGATGTCTTATTGGCCATTCAAAAGTTTGCACTTCTCTGTCTCTCTCCCTGCTTTTCCCAGTCTTTCTGGTGCCCACCCTCTGCCAAATCCAAAGTCACATTTCCCTTACCCATAGCATATGCAATGTCACGGGCTCATAAGCTTCTCACCCAATCGAAGTCACATTCCCCTAATGTACACAGCATTACAGGGTTATCTTTCAGGAAACTACCCAACACCCCAGGGACAAAGGTAGTATAGAAATTGGATGTTATATAAGGATGGTATTGCAAATCCAGACACCATTGGAAAGTATAGTACTAGCTTAAAAAAAAATACATGCCCATTGAAGTGTGTGTGTGTGAGAGAGGGAGACAGACAGACAGACAAGCAGCTAAACATGGGAAGGAAGATTAAATTCAATTCAACAAGGAATATTTATTAAGCTTACTAATGCTCACCTCTTCACAAGCAAAGCCTTTTATATAAATATGAATTGTTATTATTAGGTTGGGAAGCTAGGCAGGAGAATAGAAGACCTACCTTACAGTGAGAAAGACATGAGTTCAAATCCTGCCCCTTAAACATACTAACAATGTCACTGCAGGCAAGTCACAGGGACCTGGCAACTGTCCATAACTGTAAATTACAGATGATACCCTCCCTGCCTTATAGAGGGAGTTTTACATACCAAGAGTCCACATATAAATGAAATTATAGGTCAAAAATTTTTTCTTTAGATGAACTTGGGCTAAGCATTGTCTGAATTTGAATACTCACTCCTGCTTGAGGTATTTGACTGACTTCTTTAAGAAAGAAACCACTAAGATAATAATCTGTAGGAGAATTCACATTTGTAGTGAGAGGTCCGTTTGTGGCTAGGAGGCCCTGCCACATGAGGGTCATCATTGTATGGCACAAAGAGAGGCAGAATAGACATCTCTAGCTTAATCTAACCCCATTCTTCTCTAAGGGAGACTTGCATTCCTTCCAGGAGGGGAAGTAGGAAGTTGGGACCAGAGACCAGTCAGCCCTATTCAGAGAGAGGTCCTGGCTAGAATCATATCTGTCTTCTGCCTTAAATATTATTAGTCTAGGGGATACGATTGAGTTCAATCTAATTTCTGATCACTTTGTCATTTGGGGGGGAAGGACCACCCCAAGCTTTATATCCAAAATTTGATCCCTTCTCCATCTAATACCAGTTCCACACAGAACACACATAACAAAAAGTGAAGAAATCCATTTATCCAAGTCGTAGCAAAACAGAAATCAGAGAAGGTATACAAAGGAGCATATATATCAGATAATGCAGACTAAAGGAGCTTTCCCATTGGGAGAGAGATAACTCAGCTTGACTAAGAAAGATTATCCTAGATGTCACCCAAGGAGAAATTCTCCAATCTCTGGTGTAGCAAGCTGGGGATAGGGTCGTGATAGAGACTGCCAGTCCTTCTCATGTCTTCTTAGAGTCTTTTCCTTCAGCAGCCTAAAGTGGGGTTGGCCTCTTCCACCTTCCCTGTTGAAGCTGGAAGCCAGAAGAGCCTGAAGCAACTCAATGCTTGAAGAATCCTAAAGATTGAGGAGTCCTAAACCAGTCCCCCAAACCACTCTCAGAACAGAAGTACACAGGAATCAGGGGCCAGAAAGAAGACCACCTTCTTCTAACTAGGAGAGACTGCTGGTTACCTCAAAGGCAAGTGGAGCTAGATGTCAAGAGGGTGACCCCAAGTCTTGTTTGCAGAGCTAGGAGGGGGAGGGGGAGAAGGGACCGCTGGCTTAGAAAGCTCAAGGAGTTCAGGGGAGATGGAGACAAATATGGCTACTCTCAGAGCTATGCTTCCTTCCCTCCCTTCTTTGTTTCCCCAAAAGCATTACCTGGCAAACTTGGAACTAATCATCCTTAGGAATCTCCAAAAGAAACTATTCCTTTTGGACCCGTGCTTGGCACCACTGGTGGCATCGCAACTGCAAGTTCTGTATTGAGATAAGAATTCAAGTCTGAATGTGTTTGAGGCTGAGTTTGAGGCTGGTAAGAAAGGGGAGGGGGAAGAAGGCTTGTTGAGCCCTTCAGAGTTTGGGACTTCAGTTAAAGTTTTCCCTGATGGAGAAAGAACTTCCTCTTGCTCAGGTGCTTCCTCCACCCCAACCTTCTCTTCCTTGTCATTTCTTTCCCTTCTTTTCTTTTCTTTTGCCATAGTGGTATTTTCATCTTTTCTCTTTTTTCTTTTTAAAAACTTTGGAACAAACTATCTTCTAATCTGAGACTTCATCTTCCTGTTCAAGTTTAGGTCCAGTTTTCCCCACATTCCCTTAATTAATTTATTTCTTTTTCTTGGCCCCTGAGGATCAAGGAGTACAGGGACCAGAAAGGTGAGCGTAATGGAGTAAAGAGAATCTGTTGCCTCCCATTCACATTTTCCTCTAAAAAAAGTCTCCACTCACTGAACCAACCCTTCCCCTAGAGCAGACACCTCCCTTGGAGTGGGTTAGGGAAAGAGGAGGCCAGCAACAGCATAAGAGAAAGCTTTGCAAAGGAGAGGAGAAGGGGGTGGGGGCAAGATAGGACCCTATCACTGAGGAGTACCAGAAACCTGATACTACTAGGAAGCCAGTACTGGAAAAGAACTCAGTAACTATGGCAACACCAAGCTACAGGTTCTTATTCCAGAAGCCAGGTCAAGCTGGATAGAAGTAGTTTAATCTCTGGTCTCAAAAAAGAACACACACACACATACACATATACACACCTACACACACACACACTCACATGTACACACACATACATACTCACATGCTGAGGAATATTCAGACTCTTTTTTCCTAAAGATTTAGGCTATAAGGCTTAAAGGCTCCAGAAGAATAAAATCAGAACACAAAGCCTGTGCATTTTAAAATTGTTCTTTCAAGTATCTCATTTGGTATCTGCTTCAAAAATATTATTAATGGACTTTCACTTTACATGACCAGCAAGATGGTGTGGGGGCCCTAGTTGTGGCTTAGAAGGGAAAGAGAGTACAGAGGTTGGGCTCAAAATGAAACTCAAAAACAACAACAAGAAAGACCTGAGGCCAGAGGCACCATCCCCCACACCCCAGGATTAGAGATGACTAAAATGACAAGCTGCTAAAAAATTTTTTTAAATGAGCAAGGGAGAAATAACCCAACCATAAACAGTTATTACTGGAATAGAGAAGACAGGGGTTCATCTTTAGAGAAGGATATTGAAGCAAAAAAAAAAGCCTCTCCTACACCAGAAAGTAATGTCAAATGGTCACCTCTCCAAAAAGAATTCATAGAATTAAAAAGACTTCAAAAACTAAATGAGAGAGATTGAAGAAATTTTTTTTTAAATAAGGACAATCCAAGAAAAAGAAGATTATGAAAAGAAAGTCAGCCACAAATAGAAAAGGAGATCCAGAATCTTAAGGAAGAAAACAACTCCTTGAAAATTAGAAGTGGGAAGGGGCAGCCAGCGAAGTTATAAGATATGAAGAAATAATAAAACAAAATGTAAACAATAAAAAAGTAGAAGAGAATGTGAAACATCTTATAAGAAAAACAACTGATCTGGAGAACATATGAAGAACGGAAAACATGAGAATAACTGGATTACCTGAAAGCTAGGATCAAAAAAAGAATCTCGATATAATACAAGAAATAATTAAAGAAAATTGTCCTGAAGTGTTAGAACAAGACGGGAAAGTAGAAATAGAAAAAAAAAACCCCACCAATCTCTAGATCTCAGAGGAAAACCTACAGGAATATCATAGCAAATTCCAAAACGCCCAGGTTAAGGAAAAAATATTACAAGCAACAAGAAAAGAACAATTCAAATATGGCAGAGCTGTAATTAGAATTACACAGTGGCAGCTACACTAAAAGACCACAGGTCTTAGAACAATATATGTTAAAGAGTAAAAGAACTGGGGTTATGTCCAAAAATATTATACTCAGTAATGTTAAGTATAATTCTGAATGGAAAAAAAAGGGTATTCAATGAATTGACAAATTTTCAGGATTTTATTGCAGAAAGATCAGAACTTAATAGAAAATTTGACATACAAGATGCAAGAGAAATATAAAGTAAACATCAAAGACTAATTATGAAGGTCTCAATAAGGAAACATTATTTACTGTTTATACATGAAAATATAAACCACGTATCTAAGATTTTCATTAGTAATTGGGTAGTTTGAAAGAAAGAGTAGGGTAGAGCTGAGTATGATATGATTCTAAAAAGCAAAATGATGTAGGAAAAGGTGAAAAAAGTAATTATCTCATACAAATGAGGTGCAAGTGGAAGAAGTGATACAGAAAAATTAGATGGGGGAGGAGGACAGGTAGTTCTAGAATCTTATTCTTATCAGAAATGGTTTAAACAATACACATACACACACATATTGAGAAGGGTATAAAAATCTTATAAATTCAGAAAGAAATAAGAGGGTAAGTGTATAGGGAGGAAGGGCTAGGGAGGGAGGAAAGGATAAGGAAGGGATAAGGAATAGGATAACGTGGGGTAGAAAAAGGTGTGTAGATTAATGAGAATGGGATAAAGAAGAAACAACATATATATTTAGAAGGGTGTAAAAATCTTCTAAATTCAGAAAGAAACAAGAAAGTAAGAGGATAGAGTGGAGGGAGAAGATAAAGGAGGGGTTCTTGGGGGGGTAGGTTAAGGAAAAGGAGGGCAAGGTAGCAGATAGAAGTAAAGTAGAGTACTGAGGTGGGATAGGAATAGGGTGAGAAGGAGAGTAAGGAAAACATGTATGTAATTATAGTTTAGAATGTAGATGGGATGAATTTACCTATAAAATGGACACTGATAGCAGATTAAAAATTTGAATTCATCAATATATTGCTTTCAGGAAATGCTATAAAAATGAGAGACACATATAAACATAAAATAAAGGTCAGGAGTAGAATTTATTATATAAAAAAGCAAGGATAGTAACCATGATCTTAAGATCAAAGTAAAAGCTAAAATCAGATTTAATCAAAAGAGAAGTATAGGGAAACTACACTACACATCAGCCATATTAATCAATAGTTTTAAACCACATAAAATAACTAGACAATATAAAAAACATGAGTATATCTGCCAAAACAGACACAGAAACTACATGATTATCAACATAAAACACTTTTATTCAAACAAAGTTAGATCTAAATAATTGAAGTAATACATATTGTACATGGCAGGTAGAGTTAATATAATTTTTTAAATGACAATTTTACCTAACTAATCTATTTATGTAATGCCATCCCAATTAAATTACTAAAAAAATTATCTTACTGAGTCAGGAAAAATAATAACAGGATTCATTTGGAAGAGCAGAGGATCAACCGGGGGGAAAAGATGTGAAGGAATTAGATTCAGTAGTATCAAACCTTAAACTATACTATAAGGCAAGAGCACTGTTGAAGGTAAAATGGATAATTTTGATTATTTTAAATTTAAATTTTCCTGTATAAATAAAACCTATGTGGCCAAGAATAGAGG
The DNA here is from genome assembly GCF_003287225.1 of Phascolarctos cinereus. Lineage (NCBI taxonomy): Eukaryota > Metazoa > Chordata > Mammalia > Diprotodontia > Phascolarctidae > Phascolarctos > Phascolarctos cinereus. The sequence goes on along the minus strand of NW_027556098.1, from coordinate 341,879,578 downwards.
GAATGCAGCAAATTGGAGAAAAACTCTCATAGACAATTTCCCAGATAGAATGTGATTGGGTCAAAATATTGCTGTGGTGTAGGAAATGATGAGCTGGTAGGTTTAGAAAAATATGGAAAGACTTAGATTTACAGTGAAAGATGCTATCCACCTTCAGAGGCAATTTACTCATCTCTGAAATAGAAATATGCCTGCACTCCTTACTTGTGAGAAAACCTTAAAGCTGTATATAGATGTAAGTCACACATATTATTCTAAAGTAAGTTGCTATCTACTATCCAGAGTCAAACTGAATTAGCCCTAGGTTGAAAACAGGTGATAAAGGAAACCGATAAACACATCATTCAAAGAAATCAGAAATAAAATGTGCATGTAGCTGGAAGCACTTTTTTTTTGAGCTAGTAAACACACATTTTTAAGATTATAAAGAAAAATTTAGAGGACAGGGAAAGATTGCATAATAATAAGCAATTTAATTTGTATACTGTGCTTGAAAATCCTTTGGCTCATTACTATTTCACTATCATGTCTTGTCACATCCCAACACTGGACTACCATCACTGCCTGCTACTAGAGGGAGTCACCCTCCCCTTGGCTGACTGGATCCACTAGAAATTTTTATTATCAAATCTCAATAGGGCTCTCAATGGTCCACAGCAATCCCTTTATTTTCTGTCTAATCAGCTCTTGATTTCATCCCTAATGACTGGTTCAAACCTTTTCTTTTCTCTATGAGCCTTCTACACCACTCTTCCATCTTTACTCAGTAGAGGACTTTATCTCATACTTTACTGAGAAAATAAAGGCCATCCATCATCTGCCACCTCCTTTCCTTTATTCCGTACCTCAAAACTCCTTGATATCCTTCCTCATTCTCTCCTTTTTAGAGCCCGTCTCTGATGGGTCCCTTTTCACCAAGATCAGCTTTTCTGTTTATGCCTTTGATCACATCTCCTCTGATCTCATCGAGCAGAAAGCCCTTTCACTTGTCCTCCTTTACTAATTTCCTATTTCTCCCTAGGTTCTACCTTACTTGCTACGTACAAACATTTTCAGGTCTCTCCCAACCTTAAAAAAAAACCCTTATCATCCCATTAAGTTATCCTGTATCTCTTTTCCTGTTCATATTTACACTTTTAGAAAAGCAACCTATACTTTTTATCTACATTTCCTTTCCTATCACTTCTCAACACATTCCAATCAGGCTTCTGATGTCTTCACTCAAATTGAAACTATTCTTCTCAAGAACTGCTACATGGAAAGGGGAGTTAATATAAATTTTTCCTGATTCCTCTGAAACCTTTGCTCCCTTTGTTATTTCTAATAGCACAAAAGTATTCCATTATATTCATATGCCTTAATTTGTTCAGCTGTTCTGCAATCAGTTGGAATCCCTTAGTGTCGAGTTCTTTGCTACCACAAAAAGAGAGAATTCTGATCAATGCAATGGTCAACCATGATTCTACAGAAGCAATGATTAAGAATATTAATCATTTCATGACAGAGATAATAAATGAACTACTTGCCAATGTGGGAATTAATTTTGCTTGACTGGGAATATTTGTTACCAAGGTTTTGTTTTTCTTTTCCCAAGTAGTGAGGGTAATGTGGGAAGGAGAGAAAATGAATGTTTATAAACTGGAAAAAATTTAAATTAATGGAATTAATAGCTGTTTCTTAGCCCTTGGTCTTTCTGACCTCTTTGAAGCATCTGACATTATGGAAAGCCTTCTCTTCCTAGATACTCTCTCAACCAGATTTTCATGAAAACTGACTTTTTCCTGGTTTTTCTCTTAATCTGTTCCTTCTTAATTTCCTTTGCTGGACAATCATCTGTGTCCTACACCAAATGATGGGAGCCATGCAATACTCTATCCTGGAGAGTAGAGTAATATTCTACCTTCTTCTTTCTTCTCTCTACATTCTCTTTCTTGGTTATCTCCTCAGAGGTCATAGATTTAATTATTATCTCTATAGAGATGAATATATGTATATACACATATATATTTATGTATATGTGTGTATATACATATACCTACCTATATACATATACATATATATGGGGGAGAGGGAGAGAGAGAGAGAGAGAGACAGAGAGAGAGAGAGATTGAGAGAGAGAGAACAAGGTCACAATTAGACCTATTCACTGAAGTGGTTTCATTACTTGAATTTGTGCTGTAGATTTCCATTGGACTGCAACCAACTATCGTATTTTACATAATTATAATTTCAAGGGGGCAAGTAAGCAGCACAGTGCATAGAGCTCTGGCCCTGAAGTCAGAAGAGAACCTGAGTTCAAATCCAGCCTCAGACACATAACACTCACTAGCTATGTGACTCTGGGCAAGTCACTTAACCTCGATTGCCTCACCAAAAAAAAAAATTATAACTTCAAATAGTGCAAATTCATTAATATACAGTCCTAGTCTCTTTACTGATCTCCACTCATACCTTACCAACTGATTTCCTTCCAGACTCACTAAAGTCCCACCTTGTGCAAGAAGTCTTTCCCAATCCTTGATGTTAATGCCTTTCCTGTGAGATGACCTCCAAATTATCCATTTATGTCTTGTCTACTCTGTTGGACTTTGAGCTCCTTGGGAGTACAGACTGGTTGTTTTTTGTCCTCATTGGTCAATGCCCTGTTACAGTCAAAATGCCCAAGTGACTTTTAATGTTTACATATTTTTTGAAGGAAATGGTTCCTATAGATCTCCAGAATCCAGAAAGACAACCCTCTCCTAATTTTTTTTTCTGTAGACCTTAAGAAGCATAAGTATAATACTGCTCAAATTTGTTGTTATTGTTTGTCCTTCATTCTTGAAGAGGACCATGCCATCAGGGAGGTGATGCCATGATATGTGGGTGAATTGGATTTAAGTGAGGGAGCACTGTGCAAAGTCACCAGACTCACTTTCTCCTCTGGAGCCTTCTACTTTTAAAAGATACAAATAAGGGGCAGCTAGGTGGCTCAGTGGATAGAGCACCAGCTCTGGAGTCAGGAAGACCAGAGTTCAAATCTGGCCTCAGACCAAACACTTGACACTAGCTGTGTGACCCTGGGTAAGTCACTTAACCCCAATTGCCTAAAACAAACAAACAAAAAAACCACAAAAAAATGACCATCTCCGCATATAAAGTAGAAGCAAAAAAGATGATTGTATTTGAAATTGTGAATTTCTGCTATATACAGCTTGTTTAATTTTTTTAAAGTATATGATAAATATAATATAAAATAAATGCTATTTTAGGGGCAGCTAGGTGGCACAGTGGATAGAGCACCAGCTCTGGAGTCAGGAGGACCTGAGTTCAAATCCAGCCTCAGACACAGGCTATGTGACTCTGGGCAAGTCATTTAATAACCCCAATTGTCTCACCAAAAAAATTAAAATAAAAAAATGCTATTTTAAAGCTGTCTTGCTTGTCTGTACCTCCTTCTGAACTTGAAGATGGAAAAGATTGAGGTTCAACTATTAATTATTTCACTTTTCACACAAAATGTTTTTTTTTTTAACAAGAAATTGATGCTCTTTTTACAGTGGTTCTCTGAAACATTCTAAATCCCTGTACTGTCAATTTGTTCCACTAGATGGAGTAATGAGGCAAGAAAATTACCAGGGCCTTGAAGAGGGAAGAATAAATCTTTGTAATTTTTCCTGTTTTCAGTGCAGAGGCCAAAACCATTTTTACTTGTTAGAAAATGCACTAGAGATCTTTTAAATATGAGATTATAAGAAAACTTCCATTTGTGAGGTCTAATGGATAATACTCTGTAGAAAACAGTTCTGAACTGGCTATTAGTTAATATTTTCATCAATAACTGCTCAGAATCATAGAATCTCACAATTGAAAGAGGCCTCAGAAAGTAATTTAATTCAACCCCGACTTGAAGAAGGACAAGGCTCCCTCTATAACAAGATTGATGTAGTCCTAGCCAGCCTCTGCCTGAGTAATTCTAGTGAGAAGGACTTCATGGTATATCCCATTCTACTTGTTTTAAAATAATTTTTAAAAAATATTCTGAACTTAACCCCCCCCTCCAAATAGATATATAGTAGAACACAAAAAGAGGATTGTATGAAAATGTGAATTGCTGGTTTATAATGCTTTTTTAAAAAAAAAAGGATATGGTACATTTCATGTTATTTTCAAAATTGTGCTGCTTATCTGTATATTTCATTTCACCTTTCCCCAGGGTTTTCACCCTTTTCACCAAGGGAACTTGGCGGGGGTCCAGGCTGTCTGCGAATGGCTCTGGTTCCCACCTATGGTGTTTGCTCCAATGTAGGGATGCACCCCACTTCCATTTAACCACTAACAGGTGGATTAGTTTTTTCAAAGGAATATGTGGTTCAAAGATATAGCAAATATGCAGACAGGCTCCTCAATACGTGAAGCATAATCCCACGCCACCCCCGCTTTGTACCTCAGCATATGGGGAAGGGAGGTGGTGAGAAATGGATTAGGGTCACAGTTTAGCTCCATTCCCACAGAGCACAGTTCCAGTTCAAAGTCAAAAACCCCACTCAGGCTCAAGTCCCAAGCCCCCTGGCTTCATGGGGCTTTCCTGACAGATTGGCTATACCATCCCACCTGCAATCCTGGCTCCTAGGTCCAGTAGGGATCACTACTAACACCTGGAACTGAGAGGGTGACAAATGAACCAGGATAGGAACAAATGTCCCAGCCCTGTTTCTCAGAGCCAGGATAAAAGAAGGAGAGGGAGGAAAGAAGTCCTTCCCCTCTCATAAATTCAGTTCATGGAACCTGCGCTGTAGGTGAACCGGCAGTTGTGGATGAAGCAAGAAAGAGTCCAGGAGGAGGCAGTTAAATGGCGCAGGGGATAGAGCACCAGCCCTGAAGTCAGGAGGATACAAGTTCAAATCTGGCCTCAGACACTACTAGCTGTGTGACCTTAGATAAGTTACTTAACCCCAATTGCCAAGGGAGGGGAAAAAAGAAAGGAGTCTAGGAAAAAGAGTCTGTCTTAGTCGAGCCAGTTCTAAAGATGCAACCTTTCTGGCCACATAGCTAAAGTAAGTTATCCCAGTCACTCATTAAGGGTCGCAGGGAGCGTCCATAAGTGTGAGATCTGGACCTGCAAGCCCCATTACGCATTCCCCAGTTCGAAACGTGCCTCCCAGGCAAGTAGGCAGAGGTGTATATTTCTTTAACACCTTCCTCATCGCAAATTAAGATCTTTGTCCCAGACTCAGAACAGCTCTCGGTAGTCTCCAGGGAAGCACAAAGCGATGTCCTTTCGCTTGATTCCTCAGTGCCATACAGAAAGGTCTCAAAACAGACAACTGTACATGATCACGTGCAATCCCACATGTGCAAATGAAAGTCACATTTATCCCCAAAACCAAAGTCTTGCACAGGTTCACAAAACAAGGAAACTTTCACCAAAGTCTCCAAATATTTCTTTCTTATCTTTTCTTTTAAAGGCAATTGGGGTTAAGTAACTTACCCAGGGTCACACAACTAGTGAGTTATCAAGTGTTGGCTCTGAGGCTGGATTTGAACTCAGATCCTCCTGACTTCAGGGTTGATGTTCTATCCACTGTGCCACCTAGCTGCCGCCTACCTGCCCCCGCAGCTTTCTTATCTTCACAGAACTCTCTGCCCCAGGTTATTTTCTCCATACCCAGAATGTTCTCCCTCCTCAACTTCATCTACTGACTTCTCTGGCTTCCTTTAAGTTCAAACTAAAACCCTATTTTTTATCAGAAGCTTTTCTGGATCCCTCTTAATTCTTTCGTCTTCCCCCTGTCAATTGTTTCCTGTTTATTCTGTCAACAACTTGCTTTGTACATATTTCCATAGTTTCCCCCGTTAGATTGTAGGCTTCTTGAGGGCAGCACTGTCTTTGCATCTTTCTGTATCCCCAAGATTTAGCACAGTGCCTAGCACACAGTGGGTGCTTAATAAATGTATATTAATTAATTGATTGACTTCTGTCTCTGGTTTTATCATCTGTTGTAACTCATCCCCCATCTTTCTTTGTTTTCCTGTTGAATTTGATACATTTGTACACTAAATTTTGTGCCTTCAGCCCTCCTTTGTTTATTTCAGGTAAGATTAGGGTTCATCTGATACCTGCCCCTCCAACACTTCTCTGTGTTTGAATGTTCTTCTTAAATACTCCCATTAGGAGAAATAGCAAGTTAGGCTTTCTTCTTTCTCCTTTATACTTCGATGTATTCCTTTTATCATCTCTTCTCTTTTATCTCTTCAAACCATCAGAAAATGAACAGAGCAACCTTTGGGAGATCACTTACTGGCTTCGCTACCAGGTTTCCTTTTTTTGCGGGGGGGTGAGACAATTGGGGTTAAGTGATTTGTCCAGAGTCACACAGCTAGTAAGTGTTATGTGTCTGAGACTAGATTTGAACTCAGGTCCTCCTGACGCCAGGACTGCTGCTCTATCCTAGCTGCCCCTGGATTTCTTATTTCACTCTTAAGTCACTTTAATAGGTAGGAAGATTTTTCTACATTTAGCTAAAATCTGTCTGTCTTTGACTTCCACCCATTTATCACTCTTTGTTCTGTGCTCTAGAACCAAGGAGAATAAATCTAAACTTTCTTCCAAATGACAGCTATTGAAAGACATGAAGAAAATGATCATGTTCTCCTCTACCCCTTAAAAGTTTTTTCCAGGGGTGCAGTGAGTAGAGTTCTGGCCTCAGGAGGACCTGAGTTCAAATCCAGCCTCAGACACTTAACACTTACGAGCTGTGTGACCTTGGGCAAGTCACTTAACTCTGATTTCCTCACCAAAAAAAAAAGCAAAAAAAAATTTTTTTTAATTCCCTCCTAGCTAAACATCTCTAGCTTTTGGGGGTTTTTTTCCCACCAAAAGATTGCAATATGGCATTTTCTCCCGTCTTGTCACTATGCTTTCTTTGGAGCATTGGTAACCTGCACTTCAAAAATCTAGAATAAATATTAAGCTATTCTCTTAATTTTCCTTTCTTTCTCTATTGAGAATTTCAAAGTGGTCATTTCCACACAAAGTTGTTGTTGTTGTTGTTTTTTATAATTTCTACTTCACTGAGAAGTTTCTCCTTTTTCTGGTCACAATCAGGAACAGAATAGAAGTTTCTCTGAACTTGTCCTTCATCTTTGATCTCACAGATATCTTTGAGATTTTATGGGAAGGGATACATGAATAGAATATGACCTTGGAAGGGTACACTTATTCAAAAAGAACAGAATAGATTAAAAATGAAAGGGCTAATGTGGGGGCATCTAGGTGGCAGCTAGGTGACACAGTGGATAGAGCTCTAGCCTTGGAGTCAGAAGGACCTGAGTTCAAATCTAGCCTCAAACACTTGATACTTACTAGCTATGTGACCCTGGGCAAGTCACCTAACTCTACTGCCTCACCAAAAAGCAAAAAAAAAAAAGGCAGGGGAACATTATATGTTTAAAGGTATATACTCCTGTGAAGAAATCAAGGAACCAGAGAGAACCATGGTAGAGAATATTTGGGTCTAGATCAACAGGGGTAGAAATGATGTCATATAGATTATAGGTATCAAACATATGGCTCCTGTAGGGTACGAACTGAACCAGATAAAAATGTAATTGAGAAATATTTAACAAAATAAATAAAAATACAATAAAACATGGATAATGCTAATATGTGGTTTTCTAAGTCAATATGCTCCTACAGGGGTCCTCATGTATGGGTTAGTACCTACCCATTTAAGCTGAAGGGAAAGCTCTCCTACCCAAGTCTCTCTTCGTAAAAATTAGGGGTGTTTTGGTCTCCCCAAGGGGATGGCTAGCCAAGGTGATCCTGATTTGGGTGATTCTGGTTTTTTAGCCAAGCTTACTGAAGGCATTTGGGGCCCCTAAAGCAAATAAAATTCTGTAATTGTCTGGGAGGGGCATGATAGGTCATACCCAAAAGCTACTTTCCCTAGGGGCAGCCAATCACAAGGCTTCTCAACTACCCCTACGCCTTCTTTTCCAGTGTCTCAATAAAAATGGGTTTTTCTGTACCATCTGGGTCATTAGCTTTGTGGAGATGACCATCTGTACCATCACTGTTACAGTAAAACTTGCCTCAGTGCTATTTTACTTGCCACAACCCTATTTGGTCTTTACCTGGGCCTCCTGAATTCCTGGGCTGACCTCCATTTCTGGGATCAGTTCACACTAGAAGTATGGGAGTAAAAAGCAGTGACTTGCTTGAGCTCTCCCCCAAACCCCTCCAAATACCTATAAAAATGGCTCTAAGCAAATTCTAAAGCAGCAGAACCCACAAAAAGACAGAGTAAAACAAATTTATAGTGCAAGACAGCCTGGATGGTTGATTAGAAAGGTATATCACCCAAGGTGGGGAGAGGAGCACAGTTTGGTGTGGGCGCTCAGGGAAGACAGGCCTCGTGAACCTGGAGCAGGCCTCAGAAGACTGAATTGTGGGCAGCTGTGGCAGTTTCCAGACTTCTCAACCCACAAACACCAAAGACAACTTAGAAGGTCAGTGGGAAAAGTCTGTGTCTGCGGTGAGAGAAAAGCTTGGTCTTAGCCCCAGTCCCTGTGCACAGCCCTTTGCTGGTGGCTGCTTCCAGAGCTTCCAGCCCAGAGAGTGAGGGGGAGTCAAGTGGCTGATCAGAGCATGATTGCAGGGATCTCTTTGCTGGTGCTGAAGCAGGATTCTCTTGATTTGCCCCGTGCTTGGATCTGGGTCACAGTTCTGGGTGATGGTCCTGGGGCAAGGAGGACTGCTGGCGTGGTGGAGCTTGTAGTGGTGGTGCTGAGAGAATACTTTTCACAGTTCCAAGACAGAAAAGAGTGCTTATGCTCACTCATAGACTAGAGCACAGGCCAGGAAAGGAGTAAACACCTCACTCTTGATCATAGGACCTCAGAAGAACTGAAAATTTGTAGGTCCCTAGAAATATCTCTGAAAACAGCTGCACAAAACCCCCGAAGCTTGGGACAATACATTCTCCACTGGAAGCAGACCCCTACCTTAACAAAGAGTTTATAACTCAAGTAATTGACTGAGATCATGAGCAAGCAGTGCAAAAAGAGTCAGACCATAGAATCTTACTTTGGTGGCAAAGAAGATCAAAACTTACAACCAGATGAACACACTAGAAGTACAGATAGATTTTTTTAGGCTCCCCTGGATCTTAAAGGTCGAGTGCTACATCTTGACGACCCTCTAGGGTATCTTAGGCCAGACTGATATGAACCTTGGCCTGAGCCCTGTCACAATGGAACTGTTCACACTGGAACAATTATATAGTGCCTGCTCTCTGCCTAATATTGAATGCAGAGCTATGACATATATAAATAAATAAGACACAAAGTAAAATACAAAAGGAGAGACTCAAAGGAAATTCTGATGAAACATCACTTTCTTCTGCACCTGAGTTGGACCTTGGTGGAAGAAATGGATTCAACAGGTTGAGTTGAGAGGACATGTTCTGGACACCCAGAAATTATCCTGTGTGAATGAGTAGAAGAGGCAAGAGAATGTAGGAAAAGAGAGGGTAAAAGCTAATAAAGTCGTTTGGTTGGAATATGGCAAGTATGAAAGGAAATGGTAGAAAAAAAATAAGCTAGAAAAGTATCTTGGAGTCTGATAATAGAGAGCTTTAAGTAGCATTTCCTAATCATAAGGGCTATCTAAATGTGGGCTGCCTAAAAAAAAAAAGTTTTCCATTCCTGTAGGTCTTCAAGTAGAAGTTGAATAACCACTTATCTGGAATTTGTAGGAAGGACTGCTATTAAAATACAGATGATTAATTTACCTTTGAGTAGCTAGGTGGCTCAGAGTATAGAGCCTTAGAGGACCTCCACACTTGGGGAACAGGAGGAGGAAGGTAACCTAGTAACAGAGACTAGGAAGCAATGGTCAGGAAAAGCAGAAAAGAACAGTTTCACAGAAGATGAGGAAGGAGAAAGGATTGAGTGTGGGCTAATTGACAATGTCAAGTGCTATAGACAAGTCAAAGTGGATAAAGACAGAGAAAAGTCCTTTGGATTTGGCCCCTATCTAGTCATTGGTTACTTCGGAAAGATTACTTCCAATAGAGTATGGGGTCAGAAATCAGATTGCAGTGGGATGAGGATGAGAAAGTGAAAATGGAAGAAGCATCAAGTATAGGCTGCTCTTTCTTTTTAAAATTTTTTCCAATTAAACTTTTTTTCCTGCTCCCTCTAAGTTTAGGAGTGAAAAGAAGGAAGACATGATATACCTTGAGGGGATGGAAGGATTACAGAAATTTTTTGGGTAGGAAGAGGAGACTTGAGTATGCTAGTCGGCCAGTAAAGAGAGAAAAAGATCTTGGAGATGAGAGATAGATGAAGTGATCAATGAAATAAGGTCAAGGAGACTACAGGGCAGGATAGGATCAAAGGTGCAGGTGGTGCTAACAAGGACTCTCATCATCTGATGCTGGAGGTGGGATAATACTGTGGTTGTTCAGTCATTTTTCCGTCATGTCCCACTCTTTGTGACCTTATTTAGGGTTTTCTTGTCAGAGATGCTAGAGTGGGCTGTCATTTCCTTTTCCAGTTCATTTTACATATGGAGAACTGAGACAAACAATGTTAAGTAACTTGCCCAGGGTCACACAGTTAGTAAATGTTTAAGGCCAGATCTGAACTCAGGAAGATGAGTCTTTCTGACTCCCAGGTCTGGCACTCCATCCACCATGTCACCTAGCTGGCCAACGTAATACTAGGGATTTCCTATCAAATGGAAACTGTCCTGGTATATTGAAATGACCACCAGGTCCAGGGCTGAATGCTGTCTATGTTAAGAATTCTCTCCCCCTAGTAGAGAAGTTTTTGGGTTTGTTTGCTTGTTTTTTTAGTGAGGCAATCAGGGTTAAGTGACTTGCCCAGGGTCATATAGCTAGTGTCAAGTGTCTGAGATCAGATTTGAACTCAGGTCCTCCTGACTCCAAGGCCAGAGCTCTATCTACTGCATCACCCAGCTGCCCTGAAGTTTTTAAAAGGTTTCACGAATGCTTTTCCCCTTTCTAGATGATCAGGGAGACCTTTATCATTGTATCCTCAGCTCCTAAGCTCTTATTAAATGCTCAAGGAATAGGATTATCACAGAAATCTTTGGAAATGTCTTCCCTAGAGATATACAAAGTATGAACCAATCCCATCTGTCAGGGATAATTTCCACAAAGTCCACCTAAAGGTAGCGGGGTAGACCAGATGCTCTTTCAAGTTCCTTTCAAATGCTATAATTGGTGTCCCCAAAGTCTTGCAATTTTAAGCTCTAAGGCTTAAAACTTTGGGGAAACCCTGAATTATTTTATGCACAGGGATGGAAATGAAGTATTCTAGCTTTATACATGCTTTGCAATCTTGTGGACAAGTCTAAACATCTGTAGGTATCATGCTCTCCATCAGTAAAAACACGTGCATAATATTACACACCTGAAAGTTTTCAGGATTAATGAGCTACAAGATTGGAGTGACGTATATAAGTCATCCCAGAGAGCTACTAGAGGGAGCATGGGAGGAACTACTGCAGATAATGGAAGCTATATTCATTTTTTTGGGGGGCGAGGAGGTTTGCCGGTGGATTTTGTTCTGCCCTCCGCAGGGGATGCAGTCACAGAAAGCAAATGGGAAGATAACAGAGGCAAGGAGGTAATAATATGTTAATGACGTATTCATTTAACTGTAAAGATGCATCTAAGCTCAATGTATCCTGAGATGTGAAAACATTTCTCTGATTGAATTGAAAGGGGAGCTCAGGATTAGCTAGCTTAAAAATAGTCGCTCAGCTGAAGACCTTTAAATAAATAATTACACCCTGCTGGCCCTAGAATCAGTCAGCATAGTTGAAGAGTTTCAGATAGTCCAAGCTGGAAGCAGCTTTGTGGGATGTAATCTACATACCTAACTATACCAGAGGGTGGAACAGGGAGGGGAATCTTCTCTTTGTAACCGCAGGCCACGGCATTCTGAAGGGCTGGATGCTGTAACCAACAGAGACCACACCCACCCACACACTCTATAGACACAGACTCAGAGAAGCAGTAAAGTGGGACCTCTGGCAGCAAAGAAGAGAGTTAGCCCTGGCAACCAAAAGTCAAACACTTGGGCAAATCAATTCATCTCCCTGGTCTTCAGTTTCCTCGTCTGGAAAATGAGGAAACTTGGGTTTTGAGGCCCCTTCGAGGCAGCTGGCGGCACAGCTAGACCTGGAGTCAGGAAGACATAAATTCAGATCTGACTTCAAACACTTACTACTTCTGTGACCCTTGCAAGTCACTTAACCTCTCTGTGTGCCTCGGTTTTCTCAACTGTAAAATGGGCCTAATGATAGCACTTGCCTCTTTGGGTTGTTGAGAGGATCAAATGAGATGATATTTATAAAAAGTTTTTTGGCCACAGCAAAAAAAGTGCCTGGCCCATAGAAGCTTATTGTCTATGATTATATAAATAGTATATATTTGTGTTATGTATCAATCATCATCATCATTATTGTTGTGATTACATCAATCCTTATTCCCCTCCTTTATTATGTGTTATTATATAAATGTTCGTTCCTTTTCCTTACCACCTAGCTCTATATTTATGGTGCTATGATTTATCTTCAATTTACTGAATGTTAACCGTATCTGGCTTACAGGGGTCAACTGCTTCAGCAGATACTTTATCAAAAGGATTCACTGTCTGCCTCAGCACAGGTGGAAAAAGCGAATTTTTCAAATTAGGGAAACAGATTGTTAAAGCAGACCATCTTACTGATACTTGGAACTTGGGAGATAGCCCCAGGAATGTTTTGGTGGTGAGGGAATGGAAGCTTGGCTATGTTGATTTCCCATGGTAATCACCCACTCTCTCACAGAAGAACTTCTCTTGATCACTATGTACATTCCATCCATCCCCTCTTCTTCCTCCAGCATCCGCCTCTGTTCTTTTATTCCTCTCAGAAGCCCTTCATTCTGTGCATCAACAATTGGCTTCAAATTCATACATGAAACTTAGATCAAGGATCAAATGTCTTAGACTTTCAGGGACCACTTATGGTATTTTTCTTCCAAGATAAACAATCTTTTTTTAATCACTAACAAACAATGTTTTCCCATAATGGCTAGAGAAAACTTCTGTCTCTCTTTGTCTCTCTGTGTGTCTATCTGTCTGTCTCTCTCCCCCCCATCATTTTCTTTTTTTTTCTTTCTCTTTTCAAATCCTACAACCAACTCAAAACCTGTTCAGCACGGATGGGATCTTAGACATTATCCAGACCAACCCTGTTGTATCTATCCCCTCTCCCAAAGAGCCATTCCATATAAACAAATAATTTTTGAAAAAGAAAGAAAATCACTAAAGCTAATTGATATGAAAATAAATCCACTCCGATGGACCTCCCCCCTCACCTTTACAAAGGAGTTGGGGGAGGTATCACCTCATATCTCTTCTTTGGAGCCACATTCTTTGTAATTTTCCTTCATTTGTTTCCCATTGTTCTGTGTTGATTGTTCTCTCAATTTACATTATTGTAGTCCCAAAATTCCTTCAGTCACACAGCTAGTTCATGGCAGAACTAGAATGTGACTCCTAGCTCTTCCACTGTATATCCCCATACTATACTAAGCTTTTTTCCTTCTTCAAAAACTTTGCAGACAACTCAGTTCCCAATGGACAGGAGTTGATAGCATCTACATAGTACTTTTCTTACATGCCTAGCCAGATACCACTAAACCAAGCCATGAGGGCTCATGACCTTTGCCAATCCCTGTCCTTTATCTGTGTTTGATAAATGCCTTGGGGTCCTTGTACTTGAGTTACCTCCCTCCTCCATGAGAGAACTAGGCTTCCTAGAGCTCCAATTTTAATCCCAGCTCAGATTTCAGAAGAATAATTCCATTTTTATATGGGGGGTGGGGAGGGAAGGGTCAGAAGTATAAAGGTCATCCAGTATACCAACATGAATCGGATGCAGAACAGGCAGCTTTATTCCCCTACACAGAAAAGGGAATGCTAAGCAAGCCAGAATCACAGACTATTTATTACCAGATGAAAGGCTAAGTATTCAAGCCTTGCTTGGGACATTTGTGAATAGCTTCTTCCCCTAAATTGCCCACTATTTTACATCCATTTACACTGAATATGGTCTGGTCACTACTCCACAGGCTCTTCCTTTTGGTGGTTTCTCTTTGAGAATGACTTTCCCTTTCATACAATCTGACATTGCCTCAGCCATTGTGGTCAGTACAAATGTTCCAATGTCCAGAAAGAGGAAGAAGCCAGATGCCTATTGAGATCTCATAAGGTATCAAAAGAAAGCAGGCACAAACAGGAGGAAGCCAGCTTCATCTCAGGGCATAGACTTGCCTAGGGAGTCCATGACACAATAGCTTGCATGCAGGTGGAGGAAGGGCATCCCCCCTTCCAAGTAAAAACACTGCTAATAATAACATACAGCACTTATATAGTACTTTAAGATTTGCAAGGTGCTTTACAAAATTTAACCTCATTTGATCCTCAGAACAACACTAGGAGGTAGGTTGTGGGGATTAAAAAGGCTCAAGAGACATAGTTTCTGAGCAATTTAATCATTTTATTAATAAGGCCAACACATTTATTATTAAAAGGATGGTCATTTGGCCATCTCTCTTACACCAAAGACCATCATGGTGGTGGGCTCACAGTTCATATACCTTTGGAAGAGTAGGTGTTCCCCTAGATGAGAATCAACCTTGTTTTGTTAACAACTAATGAGAGAATGAATATTACAATGAGGGGCTGAGAGTGATATCATGTCACCCTTGGACAGAGAGACCATCTCTATACCCAGACCACCCCCAGCCTTGGGCAATTTAGACAAAAAATTTATGCCCCACTCCAGCCTGAGCAGAACACAATGGCTACTTCATTAGAACAAGAAAGTTAGTCCAATCTCATTGTCAGCAATGTTCTTTTTAAAATCAGGACTTTAGAAAAAGGGGTAAAATCTGGATCTCCACAAATCATTGGCTATTAATAATCATTTCTCTCAAGGTGCTATTATTATTTCCATTTTACAGATGAGGAAACTAAGGCAAATAGATGTTAAGTGACTTGCCCAGGCAGGGCCACGCCGGTAGTAGTATCTGAGGCAGAATTTGGAGTCCAGTGTTCCTGACTTTAAGCCTAGCACTCTATTTTCTCTACCACCTACCTTCCCTCCAAAGCAACTAACCATTCTTATACCTTAAGACTGTCAGGAAGAACACTGAGAGTTAGGGATTTGTCCCTCTATTTGTATCCATAGGGTTCCAGCTCAGCAGCCATTTAAAAGTACCGTCATGGCCAACAGAAAGCAGAGGTCATCTGTCCCTGCTCTATCACATGTTCCCCAAGGGGGTAGATATAGAAGGAAGAATCTTGTTGTGTGTGTGTGTGTGTGTGTGTGTGTGTGTGTGTGTGTGTGTGTGTGTTTGTTTTTGTTTTTTTAGTGAGGCAATTGGGGTTAAGTGACTTGCCCAGGATCGCACAGCTAGTGAGTGTTTTATGTTTGAAGCCAGATTTGAACTCGGGTCCTCCTGACTCCAGAGCCTGTGCTCTATCCACTGTGCCACCTAGCTGCCCCATCTTTTTGTTTTTAATACACTGGAACAGACTTGTGCAACTTGGCAGTAGGTAGGGGCCAAAATTAAAATTAGGCTAAACTTTTTCAGGCCACAGATATGTTTTTAGTGGCTCACTTTCCAGATAAAGGTATAATTAACGATTAAATTATTTTGCAAATAAACCATATTAAAAAAGGGAAATTTCAATTAACATCAACTAATTACACTTATTACTTGAGATTTTTATTTATCGTGAAATCACGTTAATGTTTAAAAAATTACTTTGTTAAGCAGTACAAATTTTAATACTGGTTTTCTTACTCTTTACATTTAGTTAATGGGACCTATTGCACTTTTTTTTGGGGGGGGGTGAGGCAATCAGGGTTAAGTGATTTGCCCAGGGTCACACAGCCAGTAAGTATCAAGTGTTTGAGGCCGGATTTGAACTTAGGTCCTACTGACTCCAAGGCTAGAGTTCTATCCGCTGTGCCACCTAGCTGCCCCTTGTATTACACTTCTTATCAGCAATTAGTTTATCATTAGCTACTCTTCCCTGCAGTCATACAGGACAAACTTATATTCTCAGAAACACTTTTTTAAAAAATTGGGACATAATCCAGAAACTGCAATCAGTAAATACTTCTTTATGAAGTCACCTTCAGTAAAAGACTTCCCAGCAGCAGCAATTTCTCTAGAAATCTGAAAACTAACCTAAGTAGCCACCTTATTTTCTGGGTTTATTTTCTTGAAAAACCATTGTTCCCCATTGAGATATTTCAACACTTTGGATACTTTAATTTTTTTTTCATTGGTATACGGTTTGCTTAAGTCAGGATGTTCTGATTTAAAATGGTGATGAAGATTGTACTCCTTCGGAATGGCTATTACTTCTCAGCAAACAAGGCACAATATTTTGTCTCTCATGTAAGTAACCAAGTATCTACTTGTCTGCTCTGGATTAAACACTCTATGTTCTGATTCAATCTTCCATTTTTTTTTATCACCCGTTTCACAAGGTCACCTCAAAAACTCTAATGTTAGAACCACAAAATCTCCACAGTAATTGCTCACATACGAAGAAATACTGAACTGAGTGTCTGATATTGGAGAGAACTCCAGACACTCATGTAACTTGGAGGGCGGCTGTGCAGCAAGGGAGGGGAAGAAGCCCTCTCATTGCTGCCAACTCATCACATAGTGGGTGTCAACTGTGTTGGTGCATGGCTGCACTTAACCTTGTCCCTGTTCAATGCCAGTAATGACTGAAAACACAGCAAAAAGATGCGACTCTCACTCATCTCAGACTAGAGACAGATTGATGATGGTTGGTTGCTGTGAATCACATAACAAACAGAGAGAACGCTCAGTGGCAACCACCCTCCAAGTTACATGATGGGCACAACAGTGACTAGTGGAAGGCGGGTTAGGCAGAGCATGGACAAAGCGCTCATCGTTACTTTCTTATACTTCTACATTTTTCAAGGACCGCCTGAAATCCTTTGGTAGGCTGTATGTTATTCAGGCCTGTACTAGAATGTTTCTATAAGCTTTCCTCCAGCCGAATTGTGTTTGGATTTGATCTTTCTTTGACCCTATTCAAGGAGGTTTAATTATTGAAGCGTTATGTGCACTTTGTCATAAAGTCTCACATTTAAAGTGGTCCAATAGCTTGTACCCCAAGCATAGTCCATGATTTAAGTATTATTCAGGCCCATTCTGCCAGAAGAGGAAACTACATCCAGGCAGTAACTAGTACTAGCTGGGAGGACATTAACTTTTGAGTCTACTAGGGTTCTTAGTGCTCTGTGGTTGCAGAAATTGATTCATTTCCTTAATAGTAGCTTGAAAGAATTAATGTGTCTCTACTCACATGTACCAATTTCTAATAAGGAATGACTTAATCTCCTGACAGGATAGAATTGCTCCATCTGTTTTCAACAGGAACTAACTATGGCACCATTACAAAAAATTTCTTAAAGGAACAAAGCCTTTGGATTTCAGGAGTACTGGATTTTAACTCTTGACGCATGAGAATACGCAGGGAAATGAATGCTTGGTAATACACATTTTGATTTTATGTAGTTTTTTCAGCCACGGATACTTACATACTAAAACTACTTTTGGAAGGATAAATGATAAGAGAGACATTGTTTAACAGCCCTTGAAAAAAGACCTGTGGGAATTTAATTGACAGCAGGTTCAATATGAGACAACAGTGTGTCCCTGCAGCCAAAAACACAATGTAATTCTGGGCTACATCGTAAATATTAAGTGTTCAGAGCAATGCAGAGGACAATATTACCAGTTTCTGGTCTGCTAAGACCATAAGTGAAATGATGTTGGATTTTGTTTTTTAATTCATTCCATAACTCTTTGCCTTTTTATAGGGAATTTATATTTAATTTTATAATTGCTAGATTTTGCTTGCCTCCTTTAAAAAAAACCAACTATATTTGTTATTCAAGTTGATATAAGTTAATATAAACTTCCTATAGTTTGTGTCTGACTTAATGGAATCAAACACAATTCCTATTTGATACTGATAAATCCATATATTTCCCTAAGATTGTGCCCAGTTCTCTGTTAAAGATAAACAAAGTAACATGGTATATAGTGGAATGAACACCAGAGTGGGACCAAGGTCAAGTCCTCACTCTTCCATTGGACAAAATACTCTACTTCTCTGGGCCTCTGTTTCCTCTTCCTTTCTCTGTCTTCTTTATATTGCATTTTCCTTTTGTTAACCTAAAAATACTCTTCCAGCCCAACCACAATATTCATTATTTTAACTATTATAATATTGTACCCTACTTTATCTCTCATTAGAGATGTATGTCTAATACTGTAATTTCAATCTATAAATGAGGATCTGTTATGAAAACTTTTGGTTAATAATAATAGTTAATTATTAATTAAACATGAAGTTTTCTTATATTTCCTTTGTTCTTCAGGACAATCACTTGAGGTGGGTGCTATTATTATTATTCCCATTTTATAGATGAGGAAACTGAGGTGGAGAGAAGTCAAGTGACTTGCCCAGGGTCACACAGGTAGTAAATGCCTAGAACAGGATATGAATTCAGCTCTTTCTGACTCCAGGTCTAGCGCTCTATCCACCATTCCTCACAGCTGCCACCAAGCTTTCCAGACACCTATTGTTCTTTTTATGTATTTTATTTTATGTCTATTCCCATGGAACAGGTGAGTCACTGGCTCAGATCTTTCCAGGGATGGGCTTTTCTCCATCAAGTCCTTTTAGTTTCTAGATGTCCATATTTTACCTTCAAACACAATAGTTAGTTTTACTTAGGAATTTATCCTGAGATCCAAGTTTATATTTTAAAAGATTTATTCAATGCTGTAGTCCATTTTCTTCATTTTTCTTTGATCTTTGCTGAAAAAATTTGCTGAGACTGTAATTACTGCTTTCTCATATAGGATTCATTTCTTTTTTCTTAGGCCTTGAAGAATTTTTTGAAAATCCTTATTATTTTGAAGGTTTGAGATGATATATTTTGGTTACTTAAATTTTAGGTTGTATGGATTTCTTCCCTCAGCTAAGTATTCCCTGTTTTTGCTCATTCTGAATTTTCTTGGCTGACTGCTTATAGTGTCCAGATTTTTGTTGATTTCTTTAATAGAGCATGAAAGGGCCAATAACTCTGAGCTTTTATCTTTTGGAACCATATTTTGAATTGTGGTCCACTTCCTACATGAGACACTTCCTTATTCCCCTAACTGCTAATGTTTCTTCTCTTTATCTTGTATCTATCATGTGTGTGTAAGATATACTCTCTTTAAGGTCCTTTCCATATGGAACCCTTTTTCCTTTTATTTCTCTTAAAGTATTTTTTCCTACTTAATGGTATTTTATTTTTTCAATTCAATGTAAAGATTATTTTCAACATTCACTTTTATAAGATTTTGAGTTCCAAATTTTTTCTCCCTCCCTTTTCCCCAAGACAGCAAGCAAACCGATATAGGCTATACATGTACAATCGTATTAAGTATATTTCCACACTACTCATGTTGTACAAGAAGAATCAGAACAAAAGAGAAAAACAATGAAGAAGAAAAAAGAGGGAGAGAGAGGGAGAGAGAGAAAATAGTATACTGCATTCAGACTCCATCAGTTCTTTTTCTGGATGTGAATAGCATTTTCTATCACGAATATTTTGGAATTGTTTAAGGTATTTTTTTTATTGCACCAGATGTTTTTTTTAATTACTTATTGTCTTTCAGATGAGTGTTAATTTGCTTATTATTTGTAGAGTTTCTATTTTCAGCATTTCTAAGGCTATGTTGCATGAGACTTTAAGTTTATTGACTTCCTGGTGTTTTCTTATTTTAACATCTTCCCAGAAGTATAAGTCCAGTGACTTTTTTTATTTTTTTTAAAACCATAAGCCTCTATTCATACAGCTTAATTTTTTGAAAAGTATATAACAAATTCAGAAGGATACTTTCAAAGATTTCTCGCTTGTCTGTTTCTTTCTGACTTTCCTCCCATTCTTTTCTGTGCATTTTAGGATGTTCCAATGACTCTCATTTATTTCTTCTTCTTTTCTTTTTTGGCAATAATATTGATAGCTTCTCCTTTCAGTTCTCTCCCAATAAAAGAAGTAAAATGTAATCCTTGTAACAGATAAGTATAATCGAGCAAAACATCTACGTATTTGCTATGATCAAAAACGTATGGAAGTCTGGAAATTTTTACATAAGACCTTAATATGGGTCACCTGGAGCACATATGCAATCATAATTATCAGAGAATAAGAAGGTTAGCATGATAGACATTTAGAAGTAGAAGTAATCTTAAAGACAAACTAGTTCAGTGTTCTCATTTTGCAGATGAGAAAACCAAGGGATCATGGTATTGAGGAAAAGAGATATTGGAAGATATAAAAAGAGGAGGAAGAGGCAAATGGCCCTAGAGAACATCTAGGACAAGGGCTATAACTAAAGAGACTCTTATTTTGCTTGTTTTTATGGTAAATTGCTACTTTTAGTCCTTTTTCTCAATCTTCATTTCTTTTTCCAGGAAATATTAATTATTTTAATCAAGAACTGTTAAATGGTATAGTATTTATAGTAGAAAACTCAAGCTGGCCTCTACATCATAACCAGTTGCCTTTTACATGCTAATGCACTTCCACACTCTTTTGTGGCATTCCCTGTATTCCAATATGGCACTCCTCATTCAGTGTTGCTTTGGAAAATAATTGCTTTCAATGGTCAAAAAATCCAAATAAATGTATAGCTGCTGTCCAAACAATTGCTGAAGTGCTTGGCAGTCTATAAAGAGAGGGAGGAAGAAAGCAAACATTTATTAAGCATCTACTATGTGCCACACACTGCTAAGCACTTTACAAATTTTTATATCATTTCATCCTCACAACAACCTTTTGTGGTAGGTGCTCTTGTTATATTCATTTTACAGGGGAGGAAACTGAGGCAGACAGAGGTTAAGTGAGTTTCCCAGGGTCACACATCTAGTAAATGTCTAAGGCTGGATTTGAACTTAGCTCTTCCCAACTCCAGGCCTAGCACTCTATCTACTGCACCACTTAGCTACCTCCAGGGGTCTTTTAGGACTCATGGTGAGGATGTTTCTGTGTTGGAGGTGAGCCTGTGCTCCCTGAAACAAAAAAAATCTTTTTAATACCAATATTTTTAGTAATATTAGATGGCTATGAATCATAGAACACCACACTCTATGAGAAGCAAAATTATATAAGTGAAACAAAGAGCAGTGGAGAGACATACGGGGTATATAATAAACTGGCTGGCTAAAGCATATTAACTATGATGATTTGTATTAAAGAACTGGCTTAAAGTAATACCATGCAGAAAGACATATATCAGAAAAGGAGGTGAGACTGGCCATGTAAGGGAAATGAGGAGTAAGGAAGAAAAGTCTTTGTGCCTTAGTAGTCTCCCCACATACCTTTACAAGACTTAGGCGATTTCTAGCACATTGGATAGCTCCTCTATCAAAGATTTATGGGGAGAAATGGATAAGAATCATTCTGCATGAGAAGGC
This sequence comes from Phascolarctos cinereus, assembly GCF_003287225.1. NCBI lineage: Eukaryota > Metazoa > Chordata > Mammalia > Diprotodontia > Phascolarctidae > Phascolarctos > Phascolarctos cinereus. The sequence goes on along the minus strand of NW_027556098.1, from coordinate 341,857,984 downwards.
ATGGATGAGCTTTTTATTATCTGAAATACCAGAAGCAGAAGCATTGACATCAATGAGATCATGAATCCATTTTAGTACTAAAGTATAATATCAGCTGGTATCTCAATTCCTCATTTCAAAGGAAGATTGGTTAGAATGAATATAAACAGACTTATATGAGCATCTGATGCAAAGTGAAATGAGCAGAACCAGGAGAACATTGTACACAGCAACGACAACATTGTACAATGAAGAATTGTGAATGACTTAGCTATTCTCAGCAATATAATGATCCAAGACAATCCCAAATGACTCATGATGAAAAATGTTATATCCACCTCCAAAGAAAGAACTAATGTTGTCTGAATACAGCCTGAAGCATATTATTTTTCATTTTCTTTTTTTGTTGTTCAAATCTTCTTGTACAAAATTAATAACATGGAAACATTTTGCATGATTGCACACATATAATCTATATCAGATTGCTTACCATGTGGGCGGTGGGGAGGGGAGAGAAGAAAGAAGGGATAGAATTTGGAACTCAAAACTTTTTTAAAATGTTAAAAATTGTTCTAACATGTAATTGAAGGAAAAATAAATATTTGAAAAGAAATGACTATGAACATACTATTTTGCATAGTTAATAAATCAATCAATAAAAATCTATTAATCACCAACCCTGGAGTCAGGAAGACCTGAGTTCAAATCCAGCTTCAGATACTTACTAGCTGTTTGACCCTGGGCAAAGCATTTAACCCGTATTTGCCTCAGCTTTCTTATCTATAATATGAGGATAATAACAACAAGCTTTGTGAGGCTCTTGTGAGGATCAAAATGAAGTAATAATTGTAAAGTGATTAGCACAGTGCCTGGCACATAAGTGCTATATAAATATCATCATCATCATCACAATGGCAAGCCATACCTGACTCAGGTTGTGCTGGTGGTTCAGGTTTGAGATTGGAATGAAATGAGACACTTGTATACCTAATAGCTAACAAAAGGAGATTTACTTAGTTATAGCAAGGAAAGGATACTACAGATTTGATTTAACTAAACATAGCTTCCCTGTCTCTGTGTTGTCCCTGCTGGTCTGCTGGTCAGAAGTGACACCAGAAGAGAGAAACTGTTGATGCTCATATGCTTCCCCCTTAGGCCACCCAGAAGCTTTATCAATAGTCTAAGCCTTAGTCCCCTGAGCCAGTTAAATCTTTAGGACAATATAGTTTAAGGAAAAGCTAGGCTAGCTAGGTAGTGCTTGGAATATTGCTCCTACCACAACAACACACCATAAACTTTGCTAAGTGATGGGGAGAGGAAGACAGAAAACAATCTTTGCTCTTAAGAGGCTTATATTCTAAGCTTATTTTTTTAATTGAATGAAATGGCTTCCTAGATGCTACTCCTTATTTCTCACATGAGACGATGCACTATAATATAAAGGCAGCAGATCTGACTCAAGTCTTGACCAAGTAGACAGCCACCATTCCCTAGTTGGGTGACCTTGAGTGACTCAACCTTTCTGAAACAAATTCTGCATGTACAAAAGGAAACTGATAACATTTGAACTCTTAAAGTTGTTTTAGGAATCAAGTGAGACAGTGAATTTAAAGTATTTCATAAGTGTACTATAATCATCAGCTTCTTTTCATCATCAGCACACAGATATGTGATGTCTTTCCTTTGCTGAGCCTGTGTAAATTCTATAAAAAATTCACCAACAGCTGTTTGCAATTCATAACCTAAATGAGAGTTCAATTTCCTGGAATTTTTTGTTTCATAGTTTTAAGTTTTAAAAGTGTTTCTTTTTTGCTCACATTATGCTTTATGTTCCAAAGTTAAAAGAAGCAAGTGATAAAACCTCTCCTCTTTGAAGGTGTCATTCTAACCCCACAAAAGTGTCTGCATTGTATCTGTTAATTAATTATTGACACATTTTTCCATACAGCTATCAGTAATTTGTATTTTGAATATTGTACTAGGAAGCACTTTTCAGTGTGTTCATAATGGGATTTTTCAAAATTGCTATAAAATTGTTGTTGTTCAGTTGTATCTGACTCTTCATGACCCCATTTGGGGTTTTCTTGGCAAGGATACTGAAGTTTGTCATTTTCTTCCCCTGCTCATTTTACAGATGAGGAAACTGAGGCGAACAGGGTGAAGTGACTTGCCCAGGGTCACTAATCAGTTAATAAGTGTCTGAAGAAGAATTTGAACTCAGAAGATGAGTCTTCCTGACTTCAGGTCTGGCCCTCTTTTCACCGTACTTCCCAGCTGCCCTATTCATATTCCATGCCTGTCATAAAATAGTCCTTGCCTAAAGGTTTCTTACTTTCAGAACTGTGAGCAAAGAACTCAAGCAGCATGCACATTCTGCTTGGTTTGGGCTTTCTACCATGTATTACGAGTAATTATTCCCCTAGTGTTGCAGGCTTGGAATTTGAGCCACTTTTCTAATAGGTACAAGTCACAGATTGTTTTCCATAAATGAATTTGTCCCAATGCTGGCCAAATGGTGTAGAGGCATGAGCAGATGGCTGAGGCTCAGAATGCTCAAGTCCTAGTCCCTTTTCTAGCGCTCCCTTGCATTCTGACCTTGATGGGCTTCAATTTCCTCATCTGGAAAATGAGGGCTTTGGACCAGATGATCTCTCTAAGGTCCCTTCCAGCCCTAATAGCCTATGCATCTGAGATAACTAATTCAAAAGCAACAGAAGAATGTCCTAGCAACATATTAAAATAATGGACTGTTAGGAGCAGCTAATGTCCAACCAACATAAAACATTGAACCTCTGACTCTGCTCACAGGAGGCGTTCCAGCTGGAGAGTGGTGGTTATGGGGAGAGTGTCCTCAGAGGATAAGAACATCTGGAGTCAGGTTCAGACTGGAGAAAGCAGAAGGTCATCTATTTTCATGGAAGCGTCATAGTAGCTAGCCTGCAGTGCTCCTTTCTGCCTCTCATACCAAAGGCTGCCTTCGTCTTTCACTTATTCAGAGTTAGTTGTTTTCCTGGTTATGAACCATGTCCCCCTTCTGAGTATCTTAGTTGTTGTTCAGTCATTCAGTAGTGTCTGACTACAAGTGACCTCACAGACTTTGGTCCATGGAATTTTCTTGGCAAAGATAACTGTGTACCCTTCTCCAGTGAACCCCGATGAGGAAGTAAGGCAAATCGGGGTCATGGGACTTGCCCAGGTCACACAGCCAGTAAATATCTGAACCAGATTTGAATTCAGATCTTCCTCACTATAAGCTTGGTGCTCTATCCACTGCACTACCTAGTATCTTAAACAGTATTGAATATTTTTAAAGCTCTGCAAAGGCTTCCTGACTCTAACTTGCTTTTTCTAATAAGAAGATGTGGAAGCATCTCGTTGACAGAGAAACATCCAGTATACAGATTCCATTGTGTTCTTGGTGCTAGGAATCATGGTCAGGTGAGACCTTTGAGAACACCCAGGTTGACTCAGGTGCTGAAGAAAAAAGTCCAGCCTTCCCTTGAAGATTATTCATGATAGGACACCTGTAATTGGGGTTTTTTTTCCTTTTTGAGTAAAAAATTGAATTTGGACTTTTCCGTTATGTTGAGCAGAAATTTGCCTCCATGCACTTCCATGGTCTTGTTCTCAGTTCTTCCTTGTAATAATAAGGAGGAAATGTCTAATTCCTTTTATACATGACAGCTTTCTACATGATCACTTGCATTAGCAAGGTCATATAGTCCAACTCCTCTATTTTACAGGTGAGTAAACTGAGGCTAAGTGAGTTGCTTGAGGCCACACAGGTAGTAGTGCCAGAGCTAGATCTTGAACCTAGTTTCTCTGACTCCAAATCCGGCATCCTTTCCATTGTGCCATACTGATTTTCAAATACTTGAAGTCAGTGTTCATTATCACTTGGACCTTCCAAGTCTTCTATCCTCTAGGCTAAATATCTCCACTTCTTTAAACCATTTAAAAATTTCAATACAATCCAGCAAGCCTCGTGTATAAAAGACATAGAGTGGAGCATCATGGCATAGCAGATAGAGCAAGGCACAGCCTTGGTTCCATAGAAAGGAGCACGTGAACCCAAGTTTTGCCTTTGACATTAGCTGTGCCAACATGGGCAAGCCACTTAGCAATGATCAGTAATCCTTGTTTATGAATATTTGTACTAGGATACACTGAGAACAATGAGATTTTTCAAAGCTGTCATAAAATAGACTTTGCCAAAATGTTATTTTTGTAACTGAGCAAGAACTCAAGTGGCATGCACGTCTTGCTTTGTCTGGGCTTTACAATCCGGCTTTCAACCTCACTATTTATCCCACTCTTCTCTCCCAGGCTACTACCTCAATTTCTACTCCACCTGACATTTTCTCAAGCCTCATCATTCTTGACTTTAAAAGAAAAACAGAGAAAAGAAATACTGTTGATTACCCCTTCCTCCTGCATTGTCTGTCTTCTCACAGTTTTGGGGATCTTGCTCTCTCCTGGCTCTTCTTCTGTCAGATTACCTCCTCAGTTTCCTTTGCTTGACCATCATGCATGTCTCCCATCTGAACCATGGATGTTCCCCCAAACTGTATCCTGGACACTCTTCCTTGTACATACCTCTCTTATTAGTTCCATTTGCTCTGATAGAATCAATGATCATCTCATTGCAGACAGCTCCTACATCTATATATTCAGTCCTCATCTCTCTCCTAGGCTCTAGGTTTGAATCACCAACTGCCTTGCCTGTTGAAGATCACCATCTGCATATTCCATGTCTGGATCAGTAGCTCAAACTCCCCATATTCAGAACAGACCTCATTATCTTCTCCTTTAAGTGGATCCCTCCTCCAAACTTCCCTATGTCTGTGGAGAACACCATCACTCAATACAGGTTTAACCTTGGAGAAATCCTTGGTTCTTCTCTCTATTTCACTACCCATATCCAATCACTTCCCAAACATCAGCAAGTCTGCCTCCACAACATCTCTCACATCTCTCTCCTTTTTATTTTCTTGAGGACCACCCTAATTTAGACCCTCACTACCTCTTACCTGAACTATGATAATAGCTTCCTAATTGTTCTCCTTGTTTCATTCTTTCCTATTTGCCTTTGTAGAGGCAATACATAGGTCTGGAATTTATTCCATCCTCATCCCTATCTCTTAGAAATAGTAACTTCCTTCAAGGATCATCTTAGGTGCCATCTCTTACAGCAGTAGTACCAAACTCATATGGGCAGCTAGCTGGCACAATGGAAAGAGTGCCAGGCCTAAAGTGAGGAAGACTGATCTTCCTGAGTCCAAATCTGGCCTCAGACACTAGCTGTGTGACCCTAGGCAAGTCACTTCACCCCATTTGCCTCAGTTTCCTCCTCTGTAAAATGAGCTGGAGAAGGAAATGGCAAGCCACTCCGTATTTTTACCAAGAAAACCCTAAATGGATCACAAAGAGTTTGACACAACTAAAACTGGACAATAATAATCAAACTCAAACAGCCACATTTTGACTCAGGAAGCCACAAATGAGCATTATGTGTGTTGTATTATATTTTTATTTACTTTGTTAAACATTTCCCAATTATATTTTAATCTGATTCTTGTGCACTCTGGAGTTTGTTTTTTTGTTTTTATGGGAGAGGTCAGCATCAGAATTTGACACCTCTGTCTATAAGGAAGCCTTTCCTGGTTTCCTCGAGTATTAGTATTCTTCCCCTATCCTTTGTAAGTTCCTTGAGGTCAAGCACTGGTTTTCGCTTTGTCTCTATATCAAAATGCTTTGCATACAGTAGGTATTTTTAATAAATACATGCTAAAGGGGATTCTCAGCGTCCTAAAATGTGGTGCCCCAAACTGAATGCAATTCTAGAAAAGCAATCTAATAAATTCAGAGTATCTGGGAGTATCTGTATGCAGCCCAAGATGGCTTTAAGTCTTTTGGCTGCCACATCATATTTGTCCAAAATAAATCTATGGGTTCAGTAGACTACAAATTCTATGTATGTCAGTGGTGTAGTGTGGAAGCCAAAAACACTGATGCCACTTTGGCTGCATTAAGTGGGGCATCATGTCCAGTGATAAGAAAGGGGGAGAGATAGTGTGATAGTCCTCTGCGTTCTATCCTGGGCAGACCACACTTGGAATATTGTGCTCGGATCTGGAGATCCCTGCTTCAGATGTGAATAAGCTGGAGAGGAGCACAAGGCTGATGAAGGACCTTGAGTCCACAGCATATGATGATTAGTTGAGAGAACTAGGGATGTCTAAACTTGGAGAAGAGAAGACTGGGGGGAAGTAAAAATGAGGGGGCAAGATATGAAGGGAAGCTCATGGAAGAAGGATTAGACTCATTCTATTTAGTTCCCAGAGGCCAAGACATGAGCAATGAACATAGTTACAAAGATGAAGGTTTTCATTAAATTTCAAAAAAATTTCCCAACTATCCGAGCTATCTGAAAGTGGAATGGGATGCCTCAGGATGTAGTGGCTTCTACCTCTTCGGAGGTTTTACCAATCCAGTTGTGTACATTCCAATTGGGTATGTTACAGTCAGTCAGTCAATAAATATTTATTAAGTGCCTACTATGTGCCACACACTCTGCTAAGCACTGGGAATACAAAAAGAGGCAAAAGACAGTCCCAGCCCTCAAGGAACTCACAGTCTAATGTGGAAGACAAGACGGAAATATCTATGTATGATACAGAAAACATAATTTTATTATATCTTAATAGCATGTTATATGTAATAAAAACGAAGCATACAATCATATAATCACTACGTATAATAATATATAATAAAATGTGAATGTAATATTTAATATTTTATTATGTGTGATATATCACCATGTATATAAAATATATTTAAGTACGTATAATATGCGTAGTTTTAAAATACATTCTATATATATGAGATAAATTGGAGATAATCTGAGGGAAAGCACTAGCATTAAGGTTGATCAGGAAAAGGTTTTTGTAGAAGGTGGGATTTTGGTTGGGAAATGAAGGAATGGGGGAAAACTAGGAGGAGAAAATGAGGGAGAGTTTGTCCCAGGCACCAGGAACAGCCACTGAAAATTGCCAGAATCAAAGCATGCAGTTCTTGTGGGAGGAACAGTTAGAAAATCCATGTCACTAGAATGGAAACAAATTAAGGTGTATGAAGACCTAGAAAGGAAGGACAGAAGGAAACAAGCAATTACGCTCCTAAGTGCCGGTCACAATGATAAGAGCTTTACAAATATTATCTCATTGAATCCTCACAACAACTTTGGATGGTATGTGCTATCATTATTCCTATCTTATAGTTGAGGAAACTGGCAGACTGAGGTTAAGTGATTTGCCCAAGGTCACACAGCTATTAAGTGTGTGAGGCTGGACTTGACTCCAGGTGCAGTGCTCTATAGATTGTGCCACCTAGCTAGAAGAGGTCAGGTTATGAAGGGTCTGAAAAGCCACTTGATTTTATATTTGGTCCTGGAAGGAGCTACTGAAGGTTTTCAAATAGCATGGCCAGACCAGAACTTTAGGAAGATAAATGTGATAGCTGAATAGAGATGATGGATTGTAGTGGAGAATGATTTGAGGCATGAAGACCAACCAGCAGGCTATGGCAATTGTCCAAGCACAAAGTGATTAAGACTTCACCATGGTGGTGACGGTGTCAAGAGGAGAGAAGACAGCTGATACAAGAGATGTTATGAAGCCAGAAATGACGGGATTTGGCAGTGGGTTGGATATGGAAGATGAGAGAAAGAAGCCAACAATGATACCAGGGTTGTGAGCCTGGGTCACTGGAAGGAGGGTGGTACCCTTTTCAGTAGAAGAAAAGTTAGGAAGGGAGGAGGGCTTAGGGGAAAAGACAATAAGTTCAGTTTGGGGCCCATTGAGATGTCGAAGTTGCGTCTTTAAAATCTTATTTTTAGTATATTTTTTCTCCTGATTCTGTGCATGTCACCTGCATAAGTTTATCCAAGTCTTCCTGTGCTTCTTTGAAACACAGAGCCTTTTTTGCAGTGGCAAAGAACTAGAAACTGAGGAGAGGTCTATCAATTGAGAAATGATTGAACAAGCTATGGTAAATGAATATAATGGAATACTATTCTGCTATAAGAAATTATGAAGAGGATGGTTTCAGAAAAACCTGGGAAGTCTTATATGAACTGATACAAAATGAAGGGAACAGAACCAGGAGAATAACATACATAGTAATAACAATATTATAACAATAATCAACTGTGAAAGATTTAGCAGTTCTGATCCATGTGAAGATTCATGATAATTCCAAAGGACTCATGATGAAAAACGTTATCCACCTCCAGAGTGAGAGCTAATGGACTTAGTGAAGATTGTAGTGCAGATATTTTTTCCCCTTTTTTTCTTGCTTTAAAATGTTTTTCTTTTTTTTTTTTGTAACATGACTAATGTGGAAATCCATTTTGCGTGTCTTCATATGTATCATGGGTGTTATAGTTCTTGCTTTCTAAATGGGTAGGGGAAGGATGTGAAGGAAAGGAGAGAAATTGGAACCAAAAATATCTTTTTAATCGCTGATAGAAATATTATTATTTTTATTTTCTTTTTTTTCCTTAGTGAGGCAATTGGGGTTAAGTGACTTGCCCAGAGTCACACACTAGTGAGTGTTATATGTCTGAGGCCAGATTTGAACTCAGGTTCTCCTGACTTCAGGGCCGGTGCTCTGTCCACTGCGCCACCTACCTGCCCTTTATTATTCATTTTTTAAAATAAATATGGATCCTATTTGTCTTTGGGCAACTAGATGTAGTGGATAGAGTGTTGGGCCTGGAGGCAGGAAGATTCATCTTCCTAAGTTCAAATCTGGCCTCAGACACTTCCCAGCTATGTGATCTCGGACAAGTCACTTAACCCTGTTTGCCTCCGTTCCTCATCTGTAAAATGAGCTGGAGAAGGAAATGGAAACCACTCCAGTATTTTCATCAAGAAAACCTCAAATAGGGTCACGAAGAGTCGGACATGGTGGAACAACCAAACAACAACCACAAAAATTTGTCATTGTTTGGTCTTTCTGGGATTATAGGCTAGTACTGATATAGTTGGGTCAAAGGGTATGTGTTTTTAATAATGTTTAGGGCATAATTCCAAATTGCTTTCTAGAATAATTTTTACCAGTTGACAGCTCCATTAACAGTGCGTTAATGTGCCAGTTTTCTTGTAACTTCTCCGCTATTCGTCATTTTCCTTTTCATCTGTTTTGCCAATCCGATGGCTATGAGGCAAAATCTCAGTTGCTTTAATTTGCTTCTCTCGAATTAGTGACTGGAGAATTTTTGCATATGGCTCTTGGTAGCTTAGATTTCTTGCATAAAACTGCCTATTCTTACCTTTTGATCATTTGTCGATTGGAGAATGGCACTTATTCTTATGAATGTGAACAAGTTCATTGGAAATGTTAGAAATTTTGCTCCACCCTTTTGAGAAACCTGCCAAGATCCCCTGCCCCCAATTCCCTGCTTTCCTTCTAATTTTAGTTGTATGGATTTTATTTGTGCAAACAGAACTGCCATTTAATCTTCTGTGTTTCTCTCTATCCCTTGTTGGGTCATGAACTGTTCCCTTATTGTTGTTGTTCCCTTATCCATAGAGTTAAAAGGTAATTTCTTCCTTACTCCTCTAATTTGTTTAGGATATCACCCTTTATGTCTAACTCATGTATCCATTTGGACATTAGCTTGGAATGCAGTGTGAGGTCTTAGTTTGTGTGTAGTTTTTGCCAGGCTGTTTTCCAGGTATCTGAGTAGTTTTTGTTAAATAGTTAGTTAGTTCTTGCCTATTTATCTGAGGTCTTTGGATTTGTCAACTAAACAGACTAGTGTTGCTTGTTTCTATAGTTTATTTACCTAATCTGTTTTGCTGTTTGACCTCTTTATTTATTAAGCAGTACCAAATCATTTTGATGATTATGGCTACATAGTATAGTTTGAAATCTGATACTGCTAGACTCATCCTTCCCTCTTTTCTCAGCATTTTTCTTGAGATTTTTAACCTTTTGTTCTTTTATATAAATTCTCTTTTTTTCCCTACTTTTAATAAAGTAACTCTTTAAGTCTCATGGTACTCCTTTTGTAGTTTGATTGATATGGCACTGAATAAGTAAATTCATTTAGGTAATATTGTCATTTTCATTATATTGGATTAGCCTACCAACAAGTAATTGATATTTCTCTAATTATTGAAGTCTGTCTTCATTTCTAAGACAGTTTTATAGTTGTATTCATATAATTCCTTTGTGCATATTGGTAGGTATATTCCCAAGCATTTTATATATTCTGAAACTACGTAAAATGAAATTTCTCTTTCTGCCCAGTTTTATTGGTAATATACAGAGATGTTGATTTCTATGGATTTATATTATATTTTACTATTTTGCTGAAGTTGTTTCAATTAATTTTTTAGTTGACTCTCTAGGGTTTTCTAATTAAAACAGCATGTCATCTGCCAAAAAGTGATGACTTTGTTTCTTCTTTACCTATGCTTATTCTCTTAATTTTTTCTCATCTTATGGCTATAAATAATATTTCTAATACTATATCAAAAGCAGTAGTGATAATGGATATCCTTGCTTTACTTCTGATTTTACTGGAAAGGTCTCAATATTTATAATTCTGGCTCTTGATTTTAGATAGATATTGCTTATATTAATAAAAGGTCTTTTTTAAAAAAAACCTGAATGATGTTATATCTTATAAGAATCTTTTTCTTCTTCTATTGATATTATCATATCATTTTTGTTGTTATTATTAATATGTTCTGCCAGCTGAGGAGGTAGCATTTGTTTCTTTCCAGCAGGAGCCAGAAATGATAGGAGGGGAGCATGCTTCCTTGGCAGTCCTCTTACAATTCCAACACCTGATATCACTTCACAGGAAGCAAGCCCTTCCATCTACCCACACTACCTGCCCAATGGAAAAATCTCCTGCAATATCCCTAACAAATGGTACTCGAACCCATCTATTTTTAGAGAACTTGCTTTTGTTGCAACCTCTCTTGCAGGCTAATTAATTTCAGGTGATCAGAATGCCAAAATTCTTTGTGGTACTTAAATGTTATAAGAAATCAATTTCTTGATGTACAAATTAGAAATAAAAACACCTTGGCAAATAGCTCATAATGAACACTCTTTTTTTTACATTTGTTCATAATGTATCTGTATACCTAGAGATTAACATTAGTTGGAGCAAGAAAAAATATCTATGGATCCAAGAATCCAGGTCAAACCTAATTCAGAGGTTTTTAACTATTTTCATAGGAACCAGAATGACCCTCAGAGGCCATCCATTCCAAATCCTTCCTGTTATAGATGAGGAAACTAAGGTCCACAGATTTTAAGTGACTTGCCCAAGGTCTCACAGGTATTAAGAGTCTAAGGTAGAGGCAGCTAGGTGGCATGGTGGATAGACCTCCAGCCTTGGAGTCAGGAGGACCTGAGTTCAAATCCAGCCTCAGATACTTCATACTTACTAGCTGTGTGACCCTGGGCAAGTCACTTAATCCCAATTGCCTCACCAAAAAGAAAAAAAAAAGAGTCAGAGGTAGCCACATAAGAGATATGAGAAGACACTTCCCCCAATTACTTTACTGCACCTTTTGGTCCAACAGTCTGGAACATTGCATATATTTTCAGATTTCTAATGCTATTTATCATTGTGTCTTCCCCAGTACCTAACATGAAGTTCTGCAAGGTAAACATTGAGTAAATGTTTGTGTGATTTAGAGTTTAACACAGGCCAGTCTGTCTATCCACCCAGTATTGTTGAAGAAACAGAACCACAGAAGCTCATCATTAGAAGGGAACTCCAAGGCCATCCACTCCAAACCACACCTGAATAAGAATCCCCTTTACCACATACCTGACAAGGCTATCTAGCCACTGTTTAAGGATGTCAAATGCAGGAGTATCCACTATGTCCTAAGATAGACCATTTCACTTTGGGAAAAACTCTACCTGTTAGGAAGTTTTTCCTTACAGAGAACTTTTCTCTGTTTGCAATTTTCCGCCTTCTGCACCCAGCAGAAGAAAGCTCATTCGTCTTTGCCATAATAGTCTTTCATGTATTTAAAGAAATCATGTCCATACTGTCTTCTCTTCTGTAAGATAAACAACCCCAGTTCCTTCAAACAATCCTTACAAGATATGAACTCAAGGCCCTTCACCATCTTAGTTGGCTGTTCTCTCTGAATTCTCTCCAGAATATCATTGCCCTATCTTATTTGTAACACCTAGAAATGAACATAATACTCCAGGCATGGTCTGGGCAGAGTACAAGAGGACTATCACATCCTTATTCTTGGATGCCATAACTGTCTTAGTTCATGATATGATAGTAAAAAGAGACAGCTTTCCAGTCAAGAGAAATCTGGTTCTGAATCTTCACTCTGATACTTATTAGTTATGAGACCATCAGCAGGTTTCATATCTTTCCCAAGTATCAGTCTCCTCATTTGTAATAGGGGGATAATAACTCCCATCTCACACGGTTGTTGTGAGGATCAAATGAGTTAATGTACATGAGGCACTCAGTAAATTTTAAGTTCTGTAAATTAGGCTACATTTAAATATCACACTGCTGACTCTGACTGACCTTGCAAACCGCTAAAGAACCCAGATGTTTTTCTGCTGTCTCACTCTACTTTGACTTGTGAAGCTGATTTTTTTAAGAGTAAGGCTTTGCATTTATCCTCATTACATTTCATCCCATTAGATTTGGTCCGATGTCCTAATCTGTCAAGATCTTTTTGGACCCTGACTCTATAATGAAATGTGTTAGCTATCTCTTTGTGCTTGGTGCCATCCATGTGTTCTTCCACATCATTCATAAAAATGTGAATCAGCCCAGTGCCAAGCATAGATCCCTGGGGCCCTCCATTGGAGATCAAACTGACATCAAATCATTAATATCTGTTCTTTGGGTCCAATTCTATTCAACTTTCTATTCTATTTAACCCTATTTTATTTATTGAACAACAATTGCAAACTGGTTAATTCATCATGGAAAATACTCTTAGCAACACTTTTAAACATAAACATTGGGTAAAAATGGATATGCTAATGAAGTAACAAGTAACATTTTCATTATAAGCACCAGTTGGTTTACTCTCTGTACTTCCCTCTTATTTTGAAGCATTTACCCAGTATTTGCCAAGCACTTATGGTATTCAGAATTCCTTACATCCTCTAAAAGAAGGTCCATATTACAATCTTTATTTACAGATGAAACAATAGAGGCAAACACTGCCATCCAACCAGATTAGGAGTCCTTAGATTAGGAGTCACACACATATGCTAAATTCCCAGCATCAAAAGCATCACTAGTTTAGGAAACAACAGACCTAAGATTTTGTCCCAGTTGTATGAGGTAAGAAACATTATGCAACCCGACCAAGTCACTTAACCTAGCTGTATCTCATTTTTTACATATGTAAAATAGGAACAATAATAGCTTATCTACCTCCTCTGCAGGGTTGATGTTATAGTGGTTTAGTGAAATGAAATTTAAATTAAGTAGCTAGCATACAGCAAAGGTTGGCAAAGCACTTTACATTTGTTAACTCATTTGATCCTCACATTAACTGTCTGGTAGGTGCTATTATTATCCCTATTTTTTTTTTCAGATGAGGAAACAGAGGTGGCTTGCACAGAGGCAAACAGCTAGAAAGCGTTTGAGTCTTCAAGGATTCAAATTCAATCCTTCAATCTAACCAATCCATCCCTAGCAAAAGATAATGGATTTTGAGCCATAGAACCTGGATTTGAATCTCAGCTCTGCTTATTAAGAGCTATATAACCTTAGGCAGCACAGCAAGGTAGAAAGAGAGAGCCCACAGAGTCTGAAAGACCTGGCTTCCAGTATTGATTGCCACATATTGATGGTATGACCCTGGGCAAGTCGATTAACTTGTCAGTGCCTCCAGGAGATTCTCTAAGAATGTAAGCTGTAGGTGCAGTGAATAGAGCACCAGCCCTGGAGTCAGGAGAACTTGAGTTCAGACACATAACATTTACTAGCTATGTGACTCTGGGCAAGTCATTTAATCCCAATTGTCTTAAAAAAAAGAATGTAAGTTATAGAGAAGTTGATTGATCTGTATTGCTAGATATATTTCTAGAATGATGAAATCATAGGTCAGGTTAAAAAAGAAAACAACTCAGGCAAAAATGCTTAATCTCTCTGGTCCATAGTTTTCTCATTTGTAGTATGGAGGGAGTTGTATAGAATTGATGACCACTGAGGCCTTTCAGCTCTAAATTTATGATTTCATGATATAAGCATGAAATGAGCTCATATAGGAAAAAACATTTTCTGTAAAAATGCAAGCTGTTATTATTATAGGCTGACTTTTGTAAGCATTATTCATCATACTCTCTTAGAGTTGGAAGGGCACATTTATGGTCATTTAGGCCCACTCCTGCCCTATGATTTTGGTGTCAGAAGATATAGATTCAAATCTTTGCTCTTCTACTTTTTATCTGTATGAGCCTGGAAAAATTAATTCACTAATGATCTCCAAACTCCCTTCCAAATTAAGACCCTATGATCCTATAAGCAAGTGTTTGAACACTTCCAGTGTTTAAGAATTCAGTGTCTCATAAAGCAGCTCGTTCAATTCGTGGATAGTGGGGGTTGCACCATATGTTGTATGCAAGCAGTGAACCAGTAGGGGCCATATCATGCTGTGGGGTACAGGAGCTCCCCTGGCAACTGCTGTGGCTGTACATGGCTCAAGGATGAAAGGATTCGGTACTTTGAGATGACTGAAGCAATGCTTTAATTGGCCACTGAACAAGAAGAGCTAATGACTCAATGGCTGTTTAAAAAGGAATGACCCTGACCTTGGCCTTTTTCTCTCTTCCTATTTGCCTAGCACAGCGGGACTCTGAGAGACTCTCCTGAGAGCAGAGAGGGTAGGGCTGGTGCCCTTCTCCAACCTACAGCTATTAATACATAGCAGCAGGGAGAAGCTGCTGAAGCCACTCCCTGAATTTCCTTCAGGGGTGACTGAGGGATCCAGTATCTCCAGACCTCTCAGATTCACATGGTTGCCTACAAGGCTGGAAATGCCCACATATATTCAAGAAAGAATCACAACAGAAGAGGCAGTCCAAAGCCAGGACTCAAGCTCAGGATCACCTAGATCAGAGGTAACCAAACTTATTTGGCCTATCACCCCCTTTTCAAAAAAAAAAATTTACTGAGTGACCCCCTGGAAATCTTTCTTTAATCCTTTAATGTTATTTTTTTTAAATTTGCATCATTTCAAAGATATATAGTTCACACAGGTTCACACAGCTAGTAAGTGTCAATTTTTTGGTCTGAGGCCAGATTTGAACTCAGGTCCTCCTGACTTCAGGGCCGGTGCTCTATCCATTGTGCCACCTAGCTGCCCCCCAAAAAAATACATTTTTTTAAAAACTACACATCTTAGATTTAATAATTTATTGTTAATTTGTGGCTGTTTTTTTCCTGCATTGAAATTTTGATGATGCAATATTGCATCATGCAACCATATAGTATCATATTGTAAACAAGTCATTACATGCACATATTCCTGCTGATGTATGTTGGACTTCCCAATGATGCACAACACACTCACCTGCCAACACTTGCTTCTTAAGACCTATTGGTGGACTTGACTACTGATCGGTTATAACTTGCATTGTGTGCTTTTATGTGGAAAATAATGTAATCACTACGACTGAGAAATTAAATTATTGCATAAGCAGGCTAGTGAGACAAGTTTTAAGGAGAGAGAAGTTTAGAGGCAGTCCATGTTACTTGGACAGAACACTGCCTCCCCATATACCTCCCTATCTTTGGGGGCCCTTGTAAGGAAAGCTTCTTGCTAATTTTTAAGTACCATATAAATGAGATCTGTTATGTGAGTTGTCATAAATATCACCAACAGCAGTTAATGGTAATGTCTACAAGTTTTTTAAGCATACTAGGATGTGGGTTTGTCTGAGCCAGGAGACTTGAATTAATTTAGAATCATTAGATTTTCCTTTACTATCTCCAAAAATACTTTTGACTTCATTTTCCTCTTAACCATAACTCTGTACCTTTTTCAAGTCTAAAGATTGCTCTCTTTGACAAATAAAGACAAGAAAGATAAGAGGTGAGTAGTTCTTCTCCGATGTCCATTAGAAGTATACAATATATCTCAAATGAAGCATCTATTCTTTCTCCCTTCCTTGCTGAGTATCAATATTCTGTACCTTAACATATAGATATGAGGCTGTATGTATTGTTGCTATCTTTCTTCCCTGTATTTTCTCCTGTGAATTAAACAGCATCATTTCTTTCTATGGGTGTCTCAGCTAATGTATTTTATTAGATCTGGCTCTGTAATTTTATCTGAACATTTTTTCCCCTCCCCTCCTAATTTCATCTAAAAACACTCTTGAATAGATCAGCAAGGCTCTGGCCAAACACATTCTTTGTAGTCCTCATGAGATATACTTCAACTTTAGCCAAGAGCTCATCTCATTTTGGAATTTAAAGCCATGATCTGGAATGCAAATCCTATTCTTTCACGCTGTCTATGTAACCAGCTGTTCATTTTCCACATCCTTTCCCCTCCACAGTCCCAAAAGTCACTTAGAAGCAGTAATAAAAACACACCATCTGTGCCCCTTAACACTTTTACCTGTTTTTTTTTGAGAGAGAGAGAGAGATAGTATCAAATCTTTTACATTTTACTGTTTAATTAAAATATTTTCAATTAACAAGAACTTATCCTTTGTTCTCTCTGGAGATATCTGCCTACTGGCCTATCACTGGGTCAGAAAATATGCATAGTTTAGTAACTGTTGTGGCATCATTTCAAAGTTTTTTTTTCTATAATGGTTGTACTAATCCTCAGCTCCATCAATAGTGAATTAACGTACCTGTTTTCCCACAGCCCCTACAGCATTTGTCGGTTTCTTTTTTTTGCCAACTTGGCCAATATGGGTGTGAGGTAGAACCTCAGAGTTGCTATAATTTGCATTTCTATAATTATTAATTATCTGGTACATTTTTTTCATATAGCTATAGATAGCTTGGATTTCTTCCCTTGAAAATTTCCTACTCATATCCTTTGATCATTTATTAATTGGGAGATGGTTCTCATTCTTATAAATTTGAATCCATTCTTAAACAGGTATTCCACAAGTTTATTAAATCTTAAAACTGCACTAAGACTTTTGGGACACCCTATATATCTTGGAAATTAGACCTGTCTTAAAGAAATTTAGATTTTTTTCCCCCTCAGTTAACTTTCTTTTCTAATCATACCTGCGTTGGTTTTGCTAATGTAAAATCTTTTTAATTTTATGTAATTAAAAATGTCTGTTTTATCTTCTGTGATTCTTTATCCCTTGTATGACTATAAACTGTTCCCCATCCATAGTTCTGAAAGTCAATTTCTTCCTTGTTCCTCTAATTTGTTTATGATGGGACCTTTTCTATCTAGGTCATGTCCCTATTTGGAGTCTATACTGGTAAATGGTATGACTTTAATCTGTTTCTAGATGAAGAAAATTCTGCCCAGTTCAGACAAATCACTGAGACAAGGTGAAAACTAAGATTAGGATTCATGTTCTTAACTAAGAATTAGCATAGCCATTGGTGTTTAATTCTATAAAGTTCACTGCTTTTCTGGGTCCAGTTAGGTCTTTGGTTTCATTTGTTCATTCAGCAAGCATTTCTTACATGTTTATTAAGTTCCTATCTTATGCAAAGCTAGGTTCTAGCAGATACAACTATAAGACACAATTCTTGACCTTAAAGATATTTAATAGATAAATCTCAAAAAAAGTACGCATAGCATTCTTTTAAATTTAATTTCCATTATTAACATTTTCTCCATCACTTTATTAAGTCAAGAAAATCAACCAAAAAAATAAATTAAGCCCTGTTTTGTAGCGTTTGCTGATTTCAGAGGTCTAAATGCTCACACGGAAAGCTTAACAATGGGCTCTCCAAGCCAGCATCAGCCAACTCTAGCACACCATTGGATACAGGTAATTAGGGGTTGAGTACAGGGAACCTCAGATCCTAGGTGATCAAACTAGCTCAAGGATGAAGAATGGTTAGGAAATATGTAATGCCTCAAATTAATGTTCAATGATCTAGGGAATTTAGAAAGTAGAGAAAAGGGAAATCTGTGGGGCCAGAGAAAAAGGTTTCCTAGTCTGATTGGTGCTAAAAGGGGGAACTGGTGCCCCTCAAGCTGCTGATATGGTCTAGCAAGGCTGGATCCTTTATAAGGCTGTGTGTGAGAAGATTGCCTGCTAGGCTGGTGGTCATGGGGCCAAGTAAGCAAAACCCTCCCATACTAACAGTGCCACTGAAGTGGAAGTTGTCATGAGTGGGGAGGATGAGAGAAATGAGGTGGTTGAACCAAAGTCATGTGGCAAGCCAACCACAGGGCCACTGTTTAATTTCAGAATTGGATAACATCTTGATCATCTAGACCATTGCAATGACCGACACAATTATATCTTAGGGTCATAAATCTTGAACTGGAACAAATCTCAGAATATGTCACATCCAACTGTCTTATTTTATAGATGAAGAAACTGAGGGTCAGCCAGGCTAAATTTCCTGCCCAAGGTTACACAAGGACTATGCATCCGTGATGAGAGTTGAACCCAGTTACTCTGATTTCAGAGCTGGGACATTGTCTACCTTACCAGTACAATGTAGATCAGCTTAAGTACCTGATCAAACATGGATATATATTATTTACCTGTTGACAATTTTATTCTTCTAATTTTTCACCTTTCCAGTAGTTGTTTCAGCTGTCTCAGACTACTCCTATGAAGGGGTGCCTTAACTAAGAAGTCTGGAAAGAATGAACATATGCCCTCTGTCCTCAAGGGTTGGCACACAAGTCTGTGAACTGGGAAAGAGAACAAAGGTTTCTAGACTGATAAACAAAGAGTGGAGATTAAAAGGCCTGGTTTCCTCTTCTTGGGATCAGCATATAACTATTTTTTTTAAAAAAGATCAGAAAAACCGACCCCTCCCACTTCTGTTAGAAAGCTCAGCCTGGCCCTTGAGGAGCCATGATCAAAACATTTCCAAAGTGAGGTTTATTTTTAACTTACCTCCCAAACGGTACAAATGAATGAGAGAGAAGCACATTTGAATCTGATTTTTCAAATGTTGTTTTTGATTGGGTGACTTCGGGGCTTGGAACACCCAAAGCAGGCTTACTATTGATAAAGGAGGAAGGAAGAAGGAGACAGAGAGCGGCAGGGTGTGGTGAAAAAGCAGGGTCAATGTCAAAAAGAATGATCAAGCAAAGTTTGTTCAAGCTCTCCAGATAACAGATTCAGTTCCTTCATTTGGTAAAACTAAAAGGAAACAATTCAGACAGCACAGAAGTGTTTTATGGTACCCACTGCAATACAGACACTACGTGGGAACGTAGAGAGTGTAGGCTGGTATCCTGGCCTCCAACAGAGAACCTGAATGCAGAGTAAGACTGTCCTAAACGTTCCTTCATCAGAGAGCAGAAAGCCTGCCTTCTGCAAGTGAAGCAGCCCTCAGCCCTAGTGGCAATTAGACCCTAGTGGGGTCTCTAACTCTGCTGTGAAAAGAAAACCTTCTTTTCCCTTGCAGGGTACCAGGAAAACTCCCTGCAAAGGAGAAAATGGCCTTCCCACACCCCATTGCCCACTGCTTCTCTCCCATTAGCAGGGATTAAACTGTGCAGAATCCCATAGCCAGTGTCTCATCGCTTTATTCTCATATGATGATGGTGATGATGACATAAGCGAAGGTGACACAATGGATAGCATTGGACTTGGAGTCAGAAAGGACTGAGTTCAAATCCCACCTTAGAAGTTTACTGGCAGTATTGTTGTTGTTTAGTAGATTAGTCATATCTAATTCTTCGTGAGCCCATTTGGGGTTTTCTTGGCAAAGATACTAGAGAGGTTTGCCATTTCTCTGGTTTCTGGCTCATTTTACACATGAGGAAATGGAGGCAAACAGGGTTAAGTGACTTGCTCAGGATCACACAGCTAGTGTCTGAGGCTTTCCTTAGTTAGAGCTTGGCATGCTTCATGTCCCAAAGTGTCAGATTCGAACTCAGGTCCTCCTGACTCCAGGGCCAATATTCTATCCACTGCACCACCTGACTACCCCACACTAGCAGTGTAACCCTGGGCAAACCACTTAACCTCTCTCAGCCTCAGTTTCCTCATCTGTAAAAATGGGGATAATAACAGCAGCTCCTTCACAGGAATGTGGTGAGGATCAAATAAGGTAGTATATGTAAAGTGCTTCGCAAACCTTATATATAAATGCTAATGATTATTTCTGATACAAAGGTAGAAGACTTGATTCCATGGTAGGCAAGGAGAACTAAGCTTATTCCTTCTAAAGATTTAACTGTAAATGACCTAGGCCAGGGGTGGTAAACTTGTGGCCTTTAACAGAATCCAACTTCACAGAACAAAGCCCCTTAATAAAAGAATTTGTTCTATAAAACTTGGACTCAGTCAAAAGGCCACACACAAGGCCTAGAAGGCCACATGTGGCCTTGAGGCTGCAGTTCCCCACCCTACACAATGGTAAATGTTAGGAGAAACCCTGATTTGGCTCCCCCTCCAGATAACTGCCTTGAGGTTTTATGTCTCCAGACCAGAACTGAATGCATCTATCCAGCTGGGCTCTGGGCTCCACATGAAGACTCTGTTAAATTCCTCTTGCAGATGTCAAAGAATTGTGTTTCCGTAACAGCTCATTAAATGTCTAATTACTCCTAGTCTAATCACTTGGGTTCCAAAAAATTATTTTATCCTGACTGTGCTTGTCATATATATGGAACATGTTAATACTTTCCCCAAGGTTACCAGATTCCTAAGCTATCTGCAATTTATTCATTATGATTCAGCCTCCCATTGCCAAGGTCACCCTGTTCCAGAACTGATGGCCTAAGGTACAGCTCAAAGGGTTGGCTTCAAGTTGGAAGCTGTCAGTGAAGCTTCCCAAGAAACTCACCTTCCTGAGTTAGATCTTGGCATGCTTTACATCCCAAAGAAACCAATTCCTGTTATTATTATTATTGCTTTATTATTCATTAACCAATAGTAGCAGGATAACAATGGAAACAAGTTTAGGATAAATAACTCCTTTCCCCAAATCAATCTCTCTCTCTCTCTCTCCCCCTCTCTCCCTTCTCTCTCTCTCTCTCTCTCTCTCTCTCTCTCTCTCTCTCTCTCTCTCTCTCTCTCTCTCTCTCTCTCTCTCTCTCTCTCTCCCTGTCTCCCTCTCTCCCTCTCCCCTCCCTTTCTCTTCACTCTCTCTTCTCTCTCTTTTTTCTTTCTCACTCTTTCTCTCTCATTCTCTGTTTTACACACACACACACACACACACACACACACACACACACACACACCCATCCTTCCCATAGATCATTTCTTCCCCATTCTCTGTTTAGTGGTACAAAAAGTGGTATGAAAACAGTCCAAGGGATGATGCTGAAGGCAGGAAGTGAGGACATGGACTAGGAGAGTGACCAAGACCCCATGGAGTTTTGTCCTCACTTTCATCTTCCTTTAGATTACCAACTTCTCTACACTTAGTGTGCTTGTTGTTTCATCTTCTTCATTTGACCCAAAATACCCAGGCAGGTCAAGCATCCTTTGCTCTAGCTCAGTAAGGCCAAAAGAAGTATTGTCATAGAAAGCATATTCAGGGTGTGCTGGGAAGCTCTGACACTTGTCTCTTCTGTACTGGGAGGGACTCAAAGGGCTGACCCTCTGGTAGCTATCCTGGGGGACTGTTGGGGAGGGCTGTTTCCTTGAAATACTCTTGTGACTCGGTGAAGGTCCCCGTCTGTGTCGGTGGGGTTCGGCTCTGTCTGTGCCATTCGCCAGTCCTGCTGGACGGTCATTGATCAAGTCGGGTTTCCTGGCTGGAAGCCCCATGGGGTGGGACTTGGAGAGAGGGGTGAGTGGTTCATTGGCCATCCCAGTCCCTTGGGGATGCTCCAGCTTCTCAGGACATGGGTAGGCTCCTCGAGACCGAGCCCTAAATCTATCTTCATGGTCCCAGGTTCGTGTCCTGGAATTATAGGCTGGAGCTTGTCGTGGCGTCAGAGTGGACATGCTCCTTTCCCTGAAGGGCCTGACTTGCTTGGTTTCATGGAAACTTGCTGTTCTCCGGAAGTGGGAGTGTCGAGGATAGCTCCTTTCAGACTGGCCCCCTTTGCCGCCCACATATTTCAGCTGCGATCTGCGGATGAGGGTCTGGCTGGGGCTCAGTGCAGGATTGGCCAGAGACACACTAAAATCTAGCCTGGAATGAGGCCTTTCTCCTGGATTGATGATGGCTGACTGGTCCAGAAAAGGGGACTTGATTCTAAATTTGTTCACTGTGGCTTCTTCTGGACTTTCTGGGTCTAAGGTAGTACCAGCAGCACCCTCAACGACTGTGTCAGTCAGAGGACTTTGAGACACATGGTACACTTTTGTCGTTTCTGTCAGACCCTTCTTTTTCATCTCTTTAAGCTGCTTTTGTGCGAGGCGGTAGCTAAAAAGAGGGGGGATTATCTTCTGGGCATTGGATTGAAAGCTCTCACTGCCAGAGACTTCTTCCTCTGGAGTCAGCTGCATGCTCCTCCGGTAGGTCAAAGGGATACTGATCTCCGCAGGGCTCCCCAAGGGTCCCTCACCCCCGTCAGAGAAGCTCCCCCTCTGCTCACTCAATTGACAGATGTTCTCTTCATCTGAGTTCTTCCGGAAGCTGGAGGAGTGGATCGAGTTGTGCCGGGCCGGGGTGCTGCACTTGGGAGCCCGGCCAAACTTCCTCCAGAGGGTAATGAGCACAGTGGCAATGATTATGAACAAACACAGAGAGATCCCAGTCACGGTCACAATGTTATTAGCTTTCAGGGGGCCCTTGGGTTGATGGGAGATGGGCTGGAAGGCTTGAGGGCTGAAACAAATTTTTAAAAAAATACCTTTTAAAGCTTCATTCACCAATGTTATCTTCTCTGAGTGGCTGGGATTTTGATTAAGTATCTGATAACTCAGAAAGAAGTCAAATTGATATAAACCAAGATTCCTGGAATCTGCAACTGTTCCTATATAGACAGTTCACTCTAAAAGTCCATCACTAGAGGGAAGGCTTATTACAAATACAAAGTGTACCATAGATTGACTACATGACCACCAGAATAAAGAAACAACACAAGATTCCACGACAAGGATAACAGGCTAGCATTACTGCTTGGAAACAAGAATTCCTGCTGTTCCTAAACCACCAATCAAATGGGAAAATACTTCTAAAGCACTTAGTACAGTGCCTGGCACATAGAAGGTGCTCAGTCTGTGCTTCATCTCCCCCTTCCCCTGACAACAATATTTTAGGATGGCATTTTGAGACAAAAAAAATAAGATTACCCCAAAATAGAAAGTGACATACACCACTAGTCAGTGGTTTTACTGAACTGTTTTTAGGGAATTTACTTTATAGAGGGATCATTTGGGGCACCGGTTTCTCAAAATGTGGCCTGAGGATCCCTAGAGGTTCCCAAAGCCATTTCGGGAGGTCCATGAAGTCAAAACCATTTTCAGAATAATACTAAGATGTTTTAATGTCCTACATGGCAAATATCAATTGATACAACCCATATGAACAAAAGGTCTTGGGGGTGGTCTTTAAAAAATTTTAAGAGTATAAAGGGATCCTGAGACCAAAAGTTTGAGATAAACTGATTTAGGGAGTTTGTTGGGAAGTATCCATTGTGTTTAAGCAAAATGTCCCAATAGAAAATATGAAGGCAATTCTTGTGGGTTGCAGCATTACGGTTATTGTTGAAATGGATCTCTATCAATTTTGAATAAATCAGAAAGTATAAAAGGAAAGTATCTCAGTACTCTTTACAACATGACTCCTATTACAATCCTGAGCCTTCCCTCAAGTCCTATTGTGGCTTTCTATCATAACATGGAGAAGACCCTGAATTCTTAAGGCCAAGCCAGCTGAGTATAAACACTGGTGAGTCCTACTGAGCCTGAAAGCCTTTGTGAATGGGGGGGTCTCACACCAGACTGTGTCTCTCCTCCAAATATGGAGAGGCTTCACACCAGAGGTTTGGCTGCCAAGTACTAAATTGTTTCAACAACAGTAATTCACAAAGATCATTCCCTAAATCATAGAAGGTCATGTGATCTGTATATGGTAGACAGAGCACCTCCACACCAATGAAATCATACTTCCTTGGTACGCGTGTTATGTGTCTCTGGGTCTGAAATCTCAACAGTTCTGAAAATGTTTCTTCTGCCTATTGCCCAGAAATGCCTGGCTCTTTCAGCCTTATGTTTTCGCCTTTCGCCCTCCTTTGAATTTTTTCCTTTTTTAAAATCTTTATCCTTTTCCCTTACTTCTGGTTACCAACTTTGGAGACAGTGGAAAGAAGGCTGACTCTGGATTCAAAAGAACTGGGTTTCAATCCTCTTTTACCTACTACCTGTGTGACTTCAGACAGGCCATTTAACTTGCTTGGACCTCACTCTCCTCATTTGTAGGGAATTGGACTACAGGGTGTCTGAGGTCCCCTCCAGTGATCAATCTATGTGATCTTATGATCTCTACTCCATTAAGCAGTCTGCCCCAGCTATTATAATCAGTGTTCTGTATCAATAAAGGGGAAATCATCAATATTCTACTAGATGGAGCATGGATACAGCAGCACTAAGCTGGTAAAATCTGTTGCTGAACTAGACCAGTCAGTCAGTCAATCAACAAATAGTGATTAGGTACTTATTACGAGCCAGGCATTGTGCTAAGTGGCCAAAAGAACACACAGAACCAGTGGATTCAGGCTGCAGTGAAAAATGGAATTTTTAAAGCTAAACCAAACTTTAAATCCCTAATCAAATGTGGATAGCTTAATAACAAGATACATACAGATTTTTCTAAATCATCCCATTTTAGGATTATTGCTCCTTTAGAATGTAACTTTCTTGAGGGCAAAGGCCGTCTCACTTTTGCATTTGAATTCCCAGTGCCTAGCACAGTGCTGATATATAATAGGTGATTTATAAATGCTTGCTGCTAAATTAATTGTATGGTTGCAGCAAATGTGTGACTCGTGACATTGGCTGGTTACATTATTTTTTGAGTCAGAGACGTGAGTTCAGATTCTGAATTGCCACTCACACCTTGGACAACTCTCTCAGCATCTTTGGTTGCCTCATTTGTAAAACTGCGGGCAGTTGGATGAAATTACTTCTAAAGTCCTTTCCAATTTAGATCTATGAGACAACTTCCTTAGCTTCCTCAAAACTCGTAGCTTGAAATTTTCTTGAAAATGTTATCCTAGCCAATCTGCGGCTTACATTGGTAATAGCCAGGCAATAAGCATTTATCAAGTACCTACTATGTGCCACGCACTGTGCCTGGCACAAAGAAAGGTAAAAGACAGTCCCTGCCCTCAAGGCATTCACATGGGGAGATAATAAGCAAATACAAGGAAGTTATGCATAAGGTACATAAGAAATAATGTAGGGAAGGCACTCAAATTAAAAGGACTGGGAAAGACTTCCTGTAGGAGGTGGATTTTAGCTGGCACTTAAAGTATATAGGAAATTGCTTAATGATCTGTGATGGTGTGTCCATTGGTGTGTCCATTTCTAAGTTAGAGCAATAAACTAGGGCAGAGAGAAAAAAATTTTTTTCGAAGGACTTCTGGGGATTTTTGCCCATTTCAGAATTCAATTATAAAGGGCCTTAGTGCCAGAAATAATCTATAGTATTTGTCTTGCACATCCATTATAAATTAAAGGTGTAGGTAGTTACCATCTCTGGATGCAAGAGAATATTCCATCTCCTAAAAAACTATTGTGAATCTAGAGATGATGCCCCACACATATGGTTGCAAGTCTGTGCCTTAAAGTACAAATACAAAGTGGCAGGCAGGACTGTGGCTGTTGCAGGCTGCATGTAATGTCGGATTTGTTGATATATTGCTTAGTTTTGCTAAGCCGGGTTTTGTAAAGTGCTTAGCAGGATGCCTGACACATAATAGGTCCTACATAAATGTTAGCTATTATTATTGTTGTCATTAATAATAAATTTTAAATTGTAAATATAAGGTCTTAATGTAGAAGGTGATTAGAGTTGCCTTTAAAAGTTAGATGTGTATTGTGAAGCCCTGAATAGAGATACTGGAAGAGAATGGGATATCCCAGAGTGGGACAAAAGAAACTTCGGTGAGGCCAAGTAGCACTTGGGTGAAGAGCTTAAGGCAACTCAAAGAGAAAATCAAGAGAGGAAAGCCTACACAATGCAAGAGAAAGAAGGTAAAAGGCAGTATACAAAGGTCATGGAAAAAGACGGAGAAGGAAAGACACAAGGAGAAGACCTAAGATGTTGGATCCAAAGTGCTTAATGGGAAAAGGGACCTGTTAGAGAGATGCCTGTAACAGAAAAAAAAGAGAGAGAGGCTGCCAGATCAATGAGGTTTTGGAGAAAAGACAGGGTGAAACATAGAGAGAACTTTACTCCTTGAGAGACAAGAAGGCCAGGCTAAAGGTGGCCCTTTGATCTACAACTAGAGGATAAAATCACAGTGGGTCTGGAATGATGAACTATAAAACTAAGGGTCAGGGCCTAAAGCAGAGGTTTAGAGACTAAAAGGGAATGACAAATAAGAATGCTGGAAGGGGCTGCTCAGATCTGATGCTTTAAAACTGAGCAAACTTAATCGAGAAACATGTACTTGAAACTTCATATTACCAGCAAAACACTTACTTGGTACCTACTAATTTGTGCCCCTGAAATTTCCTCATATTAAGTTTAGTTGTGCACCTAAACTCTGTGTGAGTGGATGTGTGTGTCCAACTCCAGGATACAAGTCAGAGAAGAGGACAACAGCACAAAGAAGAATTCTGATGAGGAGGGAAAGGGAGAATAGTTTTAAAAGAGATGAACGTGAATGCATAGGGAATCCCTCAACCAACTTGGATTTTTTTTTCAAAGACATGTACAAAAGATGGGAGCATATCTCTGCTCGTTATTGCTGTACATGATTGTTCAGTTGTTTCAGTCATGTCTGGCTCTTTGTGACCCCATTTGAGGTTTTCTTGGCAAAGATACTGGAGTGGTTAGCCATTTATTTCCTCCTCCAGCTCATTTTACAAATGAGGAAACTGAGACAAACAAGGTTAAGTGATTTGCTCAGAGTCACACACCAAGTATGTGACTAAGGACAGATTTGAATTCGAGAAGATGAGTCTTCCTGACTCCAGGGCTGGCACTCTACCCACTGTGCCATCTAGCCGCACTGAGGAGATAAATCTAAAAAGCGTGGCATAGTCCAGCAAGAGTAGTGTCAAAAGTGTTAAATCTGAGAATGAGCAGAGGCTGGTGAGGAAGGAAAAGAGGCCTGTTTTTAAGCTATTTCAGAGAATGGAGAAAGATCAAAGAAGGCGTAGGATTGCTGTTCAAGGTGGATGGTACCATAATAAATGAAGGAGCTGCTTGAAATTACTTTGCTTGTTTTCTCTGCCCAGGAGAATAGTCATTGTACTATAAGAGACAAAAAAAAATAGGGTATTAGGAAGCTGATACTCAAGAAAAGTAAGGTGGCAGTAAGAGATTGTCTAATTCCTCTTGTCACCTGGTCCAGATGAGCTATATCCTTGGGTGCTCCAAGAATGTCATCTTTAAAAAAAGAGTGTAGAGAACTGGAAAGGAGAGGCAGAATGGGAGAAGAGCTACTGTTGTCCTGATTTTCAGAAATACGAGGAGAAAAAGGTCTACAAATTCTAGGCAGGCGAGCCTGACTTCAATTCTTACAAGATTCTAGAATCTATCAGGATATTTCATGAACATTTCAAGAAGAAAGCAGTGACCACAAAAGACCAGCATGGCATCCTCAGAATGGATCACGCGGACCTGTTGGGACTGATGTGCAGTGAAGAAAGCAAAACAAGAGCAATATGCACAGTGACTCTAAGAACAATAACGAAAACAACCCCAAAAACAACTCTGACTCACCGTAAGGACCAGTGTTGGCCCCGGAGAACAGAAGATTAAACTTTCTCCCCTCCTCTTAGGAGAGAGGTGGAGGACTGTGGGTACACAAGGTTGCAGATGTTGGCAGATGACATCGCTACATTGGCTGCATTTACTTAACTATTCTTTTTTGCCACAAGAAGGGGTTCAGTAAGGGTGCGAGCAGGGAGAAGATGGGGATATTGGGAAATTCTGTGATGGGCGTTAATAAAACTTAAAAAAGGGAAAGGGGGAATGGTTAGAGAATCTAGAGGGCTGGGGAAAGGCCAGAACACAGGAGTTTGGCCTTTAATGGAAGAAACACTCTCCCTTCTTAGCTTTGTTGAAGTAAAAGAGAGAATTTAAGATTATCTGTCCAGAGACAAGATGGGGTGCTTTGCCCTGTTCTGTGACACAAATGTAGTCTTGACTCTCTACTCAGGTTTATGTGTCTCTCACTATTGTATTCAGACTAGTGACATGGGGGAAAATCTTCCAAAGAACTACAACAAAAATCCCCAGGAAAAGAGGGAGGGGGAAAAAATTTATTTTCCTCAAATTTGTCATGCTTCCCCTTCCATCCTCTTCCTTCTACCCACCACAAGGCAGTCCATCATATCTCTAATTCAGTTACATCTCCTTGCCGTTTCCCTCTCTATTGTATCATATACTCTTTCCTTGGCACCAGATTGGACAGATACCCTCCCTAGCTGTGCACCATCTTAGATGACAGCGAATATGTGCAATGTTACTAGGACTAGATCTATCTGATTGCCACTTCTGGCATTACAGTGGACAGAGTGACTCCTGGGCCTAGTCTCTGTTCCCATCTGAGACCACCATGAATGCCCTTTCCGGTATGTTGAGTACACAGAAAGTATACATACTAAAGCATTCTTCCAAAGAGCACAAAGAGGTCTCTATGGGTGTTCCAACACAACCAGGTTTGGCAGGGGAGGAGGTGAGACAGATTCGCTGCCGGTCACGTATGCCGTCACCACATGTTACGCTGCACGGGTTCCAGGCCTGCCAGAGGCTCCATGTTTCTGTAAGTACACAAGGTCAAATATGTGATGCTGTGTTCTCTAGGGAAAGTTAGGAAGCTCCCCCTTACTGGGGAGAAGGAGAAAGGGGGAAAAGAATACGAGGAAAACAAGAAAAATACTCTGCAGTCCCATTCTAAT
Source organism: Phascolarctos cinereus (assembly GCF_003287225.1). Classification (NCBI taxonomy): domain Eukaryota; kingdom Metazoa; phylum Chordata; class Mammalia; order Diprotodontia; family Phascolarctidae; genus Phascolarctos; species Phascolarctos cinereus. The sequence continues at coordinate 341,828,812 of NW_027556098.1, read as the reverse complement.
ACCACAATACTAGATCATAGATTTAGTCCAAACCCTTCATTTTATATATGAGGAAATAGAGACACAGAGAAGTCCAAGTCACAGAAGTATGTGTCCAAGGCAGAATTTGAATTTAGGTCTTCCTTGCTCCAAGTCCAGAGTCCTATCTGCTACAGCAGACTGCCTTATTGGAAGACTAAATAAATAAATGAATGAACGAACAAATAAATAAGTAAATGAATAAACAAATGCTAACATCTTATTGGCAAATTCACTTTAAAACTAAAAACAGGTAACACTGCAGCGCACTGACAGCTGGAATAAATTTACAAAAACCATTGAAAAATCCAGCTTGTGTCCCTAGAGCCACCAAACCCCCAAAACAGCTCTTATAACACCTATGGCCATGAGAATATGCCAACACTGCCTACCAAAGCTAAGCCAATCCAGTCAGACCTTGCTTCTGCTCATCAGCTGATGGAGTATTCCATAGCAACCCCCAATGTTGGGTAGATGCACTCTTGAGCTAGCCAGGAGGTACTTTCTTTGGGATGAGTCATGAAACTTGAATTCTTGGCCCCTTCTGGTAATTAAAAGTCTCTGGGGACTTTCACAAGAGCTGGAACATTTACAAACTAATTCCTTGGACTAGTTTCAACTCAGGTGTGGTAATTATGCTCCATCTAGCATTTCAACAGAACCCAGCTTTGTGCTCTACCTACTGCGTATCATGGTTGGGCCAGAGAAAAACTAAGAATGTGGTTTTTCTTTTTTGTTATTGTTTTGAGATTGAGTCTCTTAATTTTGCCCAGACTGGAAATGCAATGGACACCCACATGTCTGATGATCCCAGTGCTATCACAGAAGCTTTAAACACTCCATTTCTGAGGTATGCCCCTCCCTAGTCAGCCTGATGGCTCTCTATTCTTGGGGGTCCACCATATTGGTGCTGGATTTAGTATGGACCCCCAATTCCACTTTAACCCTACTGCAGCTCAGAGCTTCCTAGTTCAAGTCATCCACCAGCTTCCCCCTCCTCCCTGACAGTAGCAGGGATTTCAGGACTGTGCCCCTACCACACCCAAGGAATGCAGTGGTGTTGGGTTGGTTTTTTTTTCCCACAAAATCTCAGAACTAGAAGGATCTTCAGAGGAGTCCAGTCCAACCTGGACCTAATCAGGACTTCTCTCACATACTTTAAGACAGCTATTATGTGCTTCCTGAGTCTTCCTCAGGCTCAATATCCCTAGTTCTTTCATGGAATCCTATAAGCTTTATCATCATGTTGATATTTTCCTGCAAAAGATGGCTAAAAATTCATTTCTTATAAAATGTTTTGTATATAAAAGCTCTATGGAAGTTCGATATATTATTACTGGTGTTCTAGTATATTATACTATATATTACTATACTATATTATATTATATAATAATATAAAATATAATATAATACATATACTATTTTTTATAATATACAATTATTGGCATTTTTCTTTCTTCTTTTTTTTTAAATCTGCACAGAATAAATGCCACTTTAGTGAAAGATAAAGCCGAGCCTCAGCTGACACATATTTACCCTTTTCATCTTTATACATTTGCAACTTGTGACTACAGAACCATAAAATGAATTCCATAAAAGCCACACACACGCACACAAAGCAGCGTGGTTATTTTTTTGGTCACACCACTCTATACATACGTGTGAAACAAGTCCGGCTGGCTTTTTATACTCCAAGCCAGCTGCAAAAGTGAAAGACACATTGATATTTTTTTCTTTAATCTTTTTTAAACTGCGTATAAATACAGGGATCTTTAAATATGAATGAGTTAACCTAATTAATGTGTTTTAACCTAAAAGGAAGAATTTAATTGGCAGGTGTTTGCAAAGTAAGCAGTTCCTATGCAGAACAATCCCCTCCTCCCCACTCCCAGACCCCCTTTTTCCACAGGAATATAAAATCATGAACTGGGCCTCACAATAACATTTTAAATGATGCACATAATCCGCCTGCAATTTGGGAAGTGCAAATTCCCTCCCACCCCCATACAATACAAAGGAACTAGTCTCAGAAAAGGTTTGATTCCAGTAACATCTAAACAAGATATGTTTATAAGAAATTCTAATGGAAATAGGAAAGTCTATGATTATTATAAAGTACAATCTGAAGCTAGAGATGAAGAGCCCTCTCCTTCACCTACTGTGCCGGGTGTTAAGGAGTTCCCACATGCATGTGTCTTTTTCTTGCAATAAATCCAGTTGCAATGCATGTCTTGCGATATTGTTTTTGGTTAACATGGGGAAAGCTTCACAGGAATACTAGTAATGGAAGAGTGTATGTGAAGACAGAAGATTCAATGGCCAGAACCAGGTCTGATTCACATTTTTTGATATTTTTTTGTTTAAAAAAAAAAGCAAAGGCAGGGGAAAGGAGAATGATTTTGATTATTCCTATACATCCACTTCATGTGATCTGACTGAGAAACTCTCAGTTATGCCCTGAAGGAGCTTACATTCTAGAGTACCTAAAATGCATCCAGAAAAGGTGGCATAGACAAACACACAATTATTCCATTTCCAAAAGAATCTAAAAATTGGAGTCACTGCCAAGCTAGTGGTCTATGGAGCACAAGTACATCTCCTACTCTAGAGGAGTGTGGAGTTTGAGGAGAATTAAACTGGGATGCCATCTTGACTGGCTGCCTAGAGCATTAATTGATATTTTAAAAATAAATAAGAAAGAAAAGGGCAGAAAAAGAACTCAACTCAGCCACACTTGAACTTCTGGCTTAGGGGAGGGAAACCTAAAAATTACTGTATAAAAACCTGGGTAGACACTACGTTCCTAGATCTACCTGGAATTAAGAATCATGTTTCAGCCATGTGGATCCTTAAGTCAATATTTATTTGCAAAGGCAGGCAATTTATGGTGCACAAAAGAGTATAAAATACACATAGTCTTTAGCTACTTTCACCACTCCTAATTATGTAATTATGCTCAGTTTTATTTAAGTAGCATGATTGTATGCTGTGACGAACATAACTGAACTCCAGGCAAAACATTATATAAATAATAGAGCACTCATATTCATTTTATTAAAAATTGCTTCTAAGATCCAACTACCTCTGCTAAAATCCTAGTCTGATATCTCATTATGATATGAAGGTGACTTGGCTTTTGTTGATTTTTAAAATGTTTATTTATGCTTTTTTTCATACCACAGTTATTTCCCAACAAACCTGGTGCCCCTTCTCTCTCTGCCTCCAAATGCATATGAACCTTCATATATATCTATATCTATATCTATATCTATATCTATATATGTATAGATAGATATATATAGATAGATATATATATAGATAGATAGATAGATAGATATAAAATAACTAATTATAGTTTTTTGAAGCCCATGGTAGTAGAAAGAGCCTGACTCTAGAGTCAGAGGATCTGGGTTCAAATCTCCCTTTTGATATTTTCTTCCTATGTGAACTTGGACAAAAAAAACTTAACCTCTCTACTAATTTTTCTTAACTGTAAAATGAAGGGGTTGAACTAGATGTCCTCTGAGTTTCCTTCTAGCTAAAGAGCTATGTCAACTGGAAGGTCCTCTTCCACTCAAGTATGGACCTAGTGATGTAATATATGCCTGTCATCTAACAATGACCCTAGCCAAATTCAGGGAAGTGCGTCCGTCACCAAAAGATTGGCCACCAGATAAAGAATTTTTGTTTGCAGTAACTAATGAAGATCCTCTCCTAAGGCATAGAAGGACTATGACCTGGAAAGCAACAAGCCCATTTCATAAAATCACCGACACATTGAAGTACTGACCTATAAGAAGAAAATGTCCAATTAAAGTAGCTGCTTTTCTCTAAATTCTGATGGGAATTAGGTATGGCCTACTCAGATTAGAGAAAACAGAGATCAGTAAAGCTCAGCAAGACATGCCAAGAATTGAGATTTGGCTTTGAGTTTCAAACCCAGCTCTGCCACAGACTTTCCATAGTCACTTTAGGGGAGTCTACTAGTGGTGGCCAGTGTGGACCATTTACTCAAGTTTCCCTGTCTCCCAAAATAAGGACAATAATAATGCAAATTGGGTTCCTAGGAGGCATGAATGACAAAATGGATCTGCCACACTTGGGAAATTAAGGAGTCTTCTAAATACTAAGCAATAAAGCCAACTAGGAAGTGCCCATTCAAAACATTATGAGAAATAAAAGAGATTGCAATACCAACCTATATTTCTCTGAATCACCATGCATTCCTCCCTCGAAGAAAAATGCGTTTTGCTTGAAAAGCTGAACTCAAAGCAGTATTTATTTTTCCCCATGGCAAACAAAGTACAGTTAAATGCTGTTTTGCTGACCCCTAGGGGCACAATGTTTTCAGCCAACCAACCCGGCCTGTCCCCAGAATTCCTGGGGGTGTCCTTGTATACAGCGACCACTCCTTGGGCAAAAGTACATGGAGGGGGCACTATTGCCACTTCCACCAAGGACTCACATGTTAATTCGGGCAATGTCATCAGCTTGTAGCCAAATCTGTGGACCAGGTCAATGGGTCCTGTTGAGGTAATGATTGACTCGGTATCATACAGTTTCAATAACACAGTGGCATAGGCTTGTGGACCAATGGGAGCACAGTCAAACTCTATCCACTGAAAAGGAGCAAGGCTAACTCTTTTGCTGATCCTTATTTCCAGTGGTTGATCCCTGCTTTCTTTCAGCTCAAAGATGCTGTTAGTGAAGGTGATGTCCACCAAAATGTCCGGTCTGTCTGTAGTGAAAGAGCACAGTGGCTGATTTGTAAAAAGTCCCACCTGTAAGATACCTCCTGTTGCCTTTGATGTCTGATTGAAATCGATGTGGAACACGGGCCACTCCACCTTCAGAAAAGCATGCTTCTCCTGCCAGGGGAAGCTTGTGTCATTGTCCATTTTTGCTGGATTCAATATGAACCAATAGTCACCAGCCTCCCTGAAATAGAAACATTCAAACTCCAATGTGCCTTGGGATTGGTTGGTCAGGAGGTATTTGGTGGTGATGGTCTGATTTTTGCTTGCATCAAACAACAGGATAGACACATTCCTCATCGTTGCATTATTTCCATCAGAATACTGGAAATCTACAGACACCGTGTTGTTGCTTAAAGCTACGTGACCTGGCTGCCCCAAGAGAAGGTACTCAGTTTCACCAAGAACTGAAAGGAAATGACACAGAAAATGTTTAATAATCCAGATGAATATTTACAGCTACCAGTACATGGGTGGGAAAGATAAAGGAGAGAAAAATGCTCCCAATCATCTTTGACAGCTCTATTGTTTGATGTTGGTGATACCCACAGACCCCCAATCAACTCTACAAATAATTGGCATCATAGACTAAGCAAAGAGTAAATGCACCAGCCTAAGCATCAAGATGTTCAGTGCAGATCCCAGCACTGAGAGCTTAAACACTGTATAATTGGATCAAAGGCTGGACTCTGGCCAACTGATTTAAAGCTGTCCGAAGACAGAATGAGCTGCCTTGGTAGAGAATAAGTTACACATTACTAGAGGACCACAGATTCTTATCCAGGTACAGGCTGGGCTAGATGACTTCAGAGGTCTCTTCTAACTCTGAGAGTTTATAATTTAACTTTTCTGTGGTTCTATTCTGTTCACAGGCTTAAAGAGATTTAATTATTGCAAAACACATTGAGATTATAGCATGCCGTAATCTCCCTTCGTATATATGTATGCATATATACATATATATAAGTATGCATATATACATATATACGCATATATACATATATGTATGCATATATACATACAAATACATGTACATATACAGGTACACATACATATATGAAGCAGGGGAAAATTCAAAATTTTAGAGGGAAAAAATGCAAATCTTATTTCAGCACCAACCGTATTTCTTGTTGTTCAGTTGTTTCAGTTATGTCTGACTCTTCCCGACCCTGTTTGGGGTATTCTTGGCAAAGATACTAGAGTGTTTTGCCATTTCCTTCTCCAGCTCATTTGGTAGATGAGGAAACTGAGGCAAACAGGGTTAAGTGATTTGCCTAGAGTCACACAACTGGTTAGTATCTGAGGCTGGATTTGAACTCAGGAAGATGAGTCTTCCTGACTCTAGACCTGGCACTCCATACACTGTGCCACCTAGCTCATCATTTGGACTTGGGATTTCTTGGGCAACCATGATTCATGTATAGGAAGGATATTTGCTTAAGTAATAAAACCACCAACTTTTGAGGTTTGAAAGGACTATAAAGATTATTTAGCCATTTTACAGATGAGAAAACTGAGGCCCAGTGACATAGCTCAGGTCTCCTGTGACTCAGTTGGTTCCCTTTCTATACCGTGATAAAGAATCAGCTGTGTTGCATCACTGTAAACGAAAAGGAGGAAAACCTAAAATTGATTTGAAATTCACAGGGTCCTGAATAGATGGTTCAAAGTCTTCTGCTATGCTGGGAATTTTTGCCAGCAAACGAACCAGTGTCAGGCTAGCTGGATGTGGTGCTGAATTTTGGATGGGTATATAACGTTGGTGCTTTGTTCTGCCAGGCGAATAAAAGGGACGTTTACAAAATCCAGCAAGGAATGAATGGACACTGCAATGCTGTTACTTACAAGTTAACCAATCTTCTCTCTGGAGCTGTTGGTAACTTTATAGCAAATGGCCTTATTCTAGACAGGACAGATACATAGTCTCTTAAGGATCAGTCATATCTTTTTTTAAAACTCTAACTCAACTTGAAATGATTAAAGTGAAGAGTAGAAAGAAAACCCAGTGCCACAACACACAAGTATCCTTGTTTCTCTTTTGAAATGTATCCAAACACATATCACAGGAGACAAAATCTGGCTTTGTAACAATTAGCTGTAACCCTGCTGGGGTGAGAGTCCCTTCTAGAAATGAAAGCTCTACACAGCTCTGAAGAATATTCATTCTTTTCTAAAAGGCCCATGCATAAGTATGAACTGATTTTTCATATTATTTGAATCATTAAAAGTAAGAAACAGGAAAACAATGCGATTTTATGCCTTCAGTTTATTTTCCTTTTCTCAATTTCTATGTATATTTTTTCCTATTTGAAAACTGTTTTAAGGGAGGTTTTTTTGCTAATTTTTCTCCCAGTGGTCTTGTGATACTGTCCCTACAAGATCAATGATGAAAAAATAGTAAGATGATAAGTCAAAGAAACACATTATATCAATTAGCATTTGTTAAACACCTACTATGTGACAAGCACTATTATTTTAAAAGTAAAGCTGCCAATGGGGCAGCTAGGTGGTGCAGTGGATAGAGCACCAGCCCTGGAGTCAGGAGGATCTAAGCTCAAATTTGGCCTCAGACATGTAACACTCACTAGCTGTGTGACTCTGGGCAAGTCACTTAACCCCAATTGCCTTACCAAAACAAAACAAAACAAAAGGGCAGCTAGGTGGTGCAGTGGATAGAGCACTGGCCCTGGAGTCAGGAGGACCTTAGTTCAAATCTGGCTTCAGACACTTGACACTTACTAGCTGTGTGACCCTGGGCAAGTCACTTAACCCCACTGCCTAACCAAAAATAAAAAAAGTAAAGCTGCCAGGTGGCAGATGATGCAGTGGATAGAGTGCCAGTCCTGGAGTCAAGAAGACTCATCTTTCTGAGTTTAAATCTGGCCTCAGATACTTCCTAGCTGTGTGACCCTGTGCAAGTCATTTAACCCTGTTTGCCTCAGTTTCCTCATCTGTAAAATGAGCTGGAGAAGGAAATGGCAAACCACTCCAGCACGGTGGCCAAGAAAAGCCCAACTGGGATCACGGGAGAGTCAGACATGACTGAAAAACTACTGAACACCACACAATGACAAAGCAGCCATGGAAGAGGAAAGAATTCAGCTTCTAGCTCTGAGTTTCTACTTCAATGTTTTTTTTATCACCATGCTTTCTGATGTTGGTGTCAGTTGCATCCCTAGTCCTTAGCCTTTAGCAATAGCTACCCCCTATTTCACATTTTTCTGTACTCCCAAAGACTTACCTATTCTCAATTATGACCCTCAAGTGTGGAAAAAAAAACCCCAAACACTCCAAAATCGAGCCATGCCACAACGAGTCATGAACAGCGAACACCTGTGACTGTATCCTCTTTATGTTCACAGTTGGTCTTCCTTCACTGGGTCAGCCTTTCACCTTCTCCTCAGCTTGTATGGAAACATCACTACACAAAGCTCTCAAGAGACTCCTGGTCACCATTTAATTGAAAATGATGAGAGGATGAAGTTGCATTGTTCTTTTTTTTTTTAGGCAAAGCAACAATGGAGGGAAATCCTCCATCTGACTGATGGCTATAAATGGCTAGAAAGGGTGAGACAGAAGTAGGGTCCTAACAAGCCATGTTTACTCTGTCACCAACATTCAGAATGATTTACAATCTTCCCCTATGGGTGGCTCGATTTCTTTACCAATTTTGAAATAAATTCCTCCTCCACTTTCAATTACTTAGACATCTACATGGTATTTTGAAATCACCAAAAGAACATATTAACTCAATGCAAAGACTGTGGGGTTCTTAAGTGGTTACTTCCCAAGTTGTGGACAAGTTTTCTACTAAATGACATGATCTCTTATGCTTCAAAATGGATCATCAATCAACATCACAAAGTTTGTAAATTTCACATTTAAATTTTTTTTAGCTTTGTATTTATGATAAAACATGCATTTTATACTCACCATAGTCCCAGAGCACCACTAATAGTAGATTCGAAAAGTCTTTCAACATTTGTTTCATTCTGATCAGCAGCACCCCAAATCCTTGGACTCCTCATGTCCTTTCTCACACCCAAGTCACATGCACTTGTCTCAAGAATGCCTGCAATTTATAACTTTAGAAATGATAGCCTCGATCAGTACAGTTTATAAAATTAAAGTCCCTTCAATAGTCAAACTCCCTAGAATAGGAAGTACATTCATTTTCTGTCAAATAAATGTGACTTCATTTCCTTCCCTTTATCCCATTATAAGTAAGTCACCTACTTAAGAACTGCGGCACAGTGGATAGAGCATGACCTGGAATCAGGAAGACTCTTCTTCCTGGGTTCAAACCTGCCCTTAGACATTTACTAGCTGTGTGACCCTATGCAAATCACTTTATCCTGTTTGCCTCAGTTTCTTCATCTGTAAAATGAGCTGGAGAAGGAAATGGCAAACCATTCAGGTATCTTTGCCAAGAAAACCGCAAATGCGATCATGCAGAGTTGGACACAACTGAAACAACTGAACAACTTAATAACCTGACAGAAAAATGAAGAAGATATTTCTAAAATTGTTGTTTGTCCTTCATTTTCAAAGAAGACTGATGACATAATGGATGATGTCTTGACTTGTGTGTGAATTGGATTTAAGTGAGGCAAAGTTGCACAAAGTCAACTCCTTCCTGAGTCACAGAAGTCAGGACAAAAGTCAAAAGGATTGATAATAGCCTGGGATGCAATGGATGACCTTGGTGTCTTTGATGCCTGACCAAGCTCTAAGTACTCCACAGCAGCACCTGCTTCAACCGCCTATATGGCTGTTGGAATAAATTGTTCTTATCCACTCATTCCACTGGGGGAAGTCCTCACATGCTTGTGATAAACATCCCCCTGACTCACTGACAGGTTTGAGGCCTGTCGGTTATCCTCAACCTGGTTTAGCTCATTTGCTGAGATGGTTTACTGGGGTATGGCTGCATGCTACAGCTTCTTGGAGCCACAGGGGAGAGTTGGGTCAACAAAGTGGATACCAAAGGTGGACGAGCAGCCCTGGAAGGGGTTCAGCAGCCCTCACATCAGACGTGCTAGGCCTCCTGAGGACCCCATACACCCTTATTTCTAAAATACAACAGTTATGTTCTTATAACACAGAGTAGAGACACAAATTTGACAATTATCTGGTACATTTGAGAATATAAATGGCCAATCAAAACAATATGGTTAGCAATAGGCAAAGAAGTGTTGGACCTGGAGTCAGGAAGACCTAAATCTGGTCTCAGACACTCACTGGCTGTGTGACCCTGGGCAAGTCACTTAATGGCTGCCTGTCTCAGTTTCCTTATTTGTAAAAGGGGGATAAAACAGCACCTCCCTCCCTTAAATCACCTTGTGAGGATAAAATTATTTAAGATTTATAAAGCACTTTGCAAACAAAGTGCTATGTGAGTGATGATGATGACGATAATGACGCCAACGACGATGATGACGTAATACTATTTTGTTTGTTTGATCGTTCAGTCACATCCAACTCTTTCTTGGCAAAGATACTGGGAGTGTTTGGCATTTCCTTCTCCAGTGTGTCCCTATTTTATAGACGAGGAACTGAAGCAAGGACTTAAGTGACTTGCCCAGGGTCACATGGCTAGTCAGTATCTGAGTCCAGATTTGAACTCAGATCTTCTTGACTCCAGACCTGATGCTCTACCCACTGCCCCATCTGTCTCATGTTGCTCAAATTATTAGATTTTTGCTAAACTTCCAATTCAACCCAATAAGCATTCTATTAAGTATCTAGTATGCACGCAGCACTGTATAAAGACAAAACAAAAAAGTCTCTCAGTCCCTCCCTCAAGGAGCTTACAATCTACCAGGAAAATACTACGTGTAAACAGGTACTCATATACATGATCATTTGAAAAGAGGGAAGAGAAAACTATTAACCATAGGGATTAGGAAAAGTTTCGTGTAAAAGATGGCCCACAAGGTGAACCTTAAAAAAAGCTAAGGAGAAGGTTGTTGCAATAGTCCAAGAAAGAAGTAATAAAAACTTGAATTATTGTGGTGGCTATGTGAGTGGAGAAAAGGGGATGGATGCCAGTGATGTTGTGAATACAGAATCAATAAGGATCTGATATATAGATATATGGATAAGGGAGAAAAGAATTAAGGATGCCTCTATCATGAACATATGGGACTGGACAGATGGTAGTATACTCAAATGAAGCAGAGAAACTTGGACATGAGGTGATTTGAAGGTGAGATGAGTTCTGTTTTGGAGATGTTGAATTTGAGATACCTATGGGACACCTATCTGGAGATGTTTAAATGACAGGTAATTGGTGATGTGAAGCTAAAGCTCAGGAAAAAGACTAGAGGCTGGATAGATAGATATACAGACAGATAGACAGATACAGACAGACATATGTACTCATATATATCTATACATATATGTATGGACATGTGTGTGTGTGTGTGTGTGTGTGTGTGTGTGTGTATTGCACAAAGATAACAAATGAACCCATGAGCTAATGATTTGACCAAGAGAGAGGAAGTGCAAGAGAGAAAAGATGAGGGTCCAGGACAGAGCTTATGGGACCATTTGCGGCTAGGGAGGAAGGAGCACTCAGACAAATGATCTGAGAGAGATCATGAAGATACAGGAAGGAGAGAGTGGTTGATGGTGTCAAATGCTGGGGAGATCAAGAAGGAAAACCAACTCCACTTCTTCAGGGGTTGTAAAATGCTAGTCTTACTTTCCTAGCCTCATACATTGGTCCACTGGGGCTGAATCAGTTTTCCATCTGTTCTGCTGCATAGTTTTGCTAATAAAAAAAAATTTAATAGCCAGCATTTATAAAACACTCAAAAGTTCGCAAAGCACTTTACATATAATATCCCATTTAATCTTCACAATAACCCTATGAGGTAGTTGCTATTATTAGCCCCATTTTACAGAAGAGAAAACAGGTTGAGGCAAGTGACTCTCACAGTTAGTTAAGTGTCTGAGGCAGGATTCAAACTCGTGTCTTTCTCACACCAAGTCCAGTAGTCTTATCCATTACGCCACCCAGGCTAAAAAGTTGAATCGTAGTTGTTGACTTTTTGGATAGAGTGACAGTTCTACAAATAATTATTAAGTTAGATTGTTAATTTATTTAGAGGAGCGGGTATATCTTTTCGTCTTTTTCTTGTTCTTGGTGCTTACCACAGTGCTTCACACACAGCAGACTAGCAATCTGGGTTTGGTACAAGAATAAACGACACCTTTGCAGTTCCAAACAACCAGATTTCTTTAAGGTGATATAATCTAAAGAAGGAGTAGACGAATAGCAATTATCTTGTATTCTAAAAATGAAACACTTTCACTGGTTTTTCTTCTGTTAGTGTTCCAAAATTTGCTCTTGCTGAAGCATATTGGTAGAAGGATGATTCATGCACCACTTTATTTATTCATTCATTCATTTATTCATTTATTTGTTTGTTTGTTTGTTTGACTGATCATTTATTTATTTATTTATTTAGACAACCACTTGGGAGAGCAGGGAAAGTCTGGGCTACCTGTGGCTCAGAATGATTTCAATGACAGGCTCTCTTTCTCTTAAGTCAGGCTAGACTATTCTACTGTAGTACAAGATCTAAGGTGTTTGGGGGCCCATTTCTTCTGCAAAAAAAAGTCTTTTGGCTTGTTAATAATTTTATATATATATATATACATGTATATGTATGTGTGTATACACACATGCATATATATACACATAGCATACATGTTATTAATCATACATTTATTATACATTATTAAATTAATGTGATATATTTATATTATAGCTGCATATATAATACATAAATATGTAATATATATGAATGTATGTATATATATAAATGTTTTTGTAAAAAACATTTATAGATTTGTTTTAAAAGTCCACCATTATTAGCCCTTGACATTTAATATATATGTATACATGTTATACATAAGTATTAGCTTTCATAGGTGTGTATTATGCTCCTATTACTAAGAAACACTTCAATCACTGAAATTAAAAATAAATCCAGCTTCTCTCAGGAATGGATTACTCAGTATTTAAGAAAAAAAGAGATATTGACATCAGAATTTATCTTTCTCATTCAATAATAGTGGGTTAAAAAAAACAGATATTTTTCAGCACTCAAAGTAGTAGAGATTTGGATGGCAGAGCAAAATAAAAGCTCTCCTAGCCAGAATGTTGGAATCCTCTCCAGAACTGCTCACCTTCACATCTGAAACATGGATGGGGCAACGTGGCCCAAGGATGCAGATGAAAATTTCATGGAAAGCATCATCGTGATTATGTGCCAGTATAAGGCTTCATGAATTAAGATGCTGTATATCTGGTATTCAGCAACGTTGGATTGGGAAAGATTTAGTTCCAAAAAGTTCTGCAGCTTTTCCAAAACTGCCTGTTTCATAGTCAGGACCATTTAAAAAGAACTCTCTGATTGAATGCGGGTGATTGTGATGACAGCAATGAAAACCAATCTGCTCATCTTTCCATATGATGAAAGTCTTTCTGAGGTTGGTCGTCTATGCCTATCATGTGGTATAACCTGGAGGAATTCGAGGCAGACTCCTCTGAGACACATACAAAAGAGAGGGAATATGCTGAGGCTTCTAGAAGGAAATGTGGAAATTCTGCTAACTAGACCACCAACCAAAAAGTAACAGGACAGCCAGAAAAAGAGAGGACACTTAAGAGTAAGAAAGAACTTTGCTGAGTGCTATTTCTCGTTCATTTCCTTTTTTGCTGCTTCTTACTGCATTTCTTCTAACTTAGTGTACATACCCACCACTGTGTCACTTAAGAACATTTAGCTTTAAATAATGTTTAAGGAAAAAAGAATGTTGATATGTATAGTATATATGTAAATATACACTCACATTTACAGAAAAAGCAATTCCAAATGTCTATGTTGGAAATGGGAAAGGAACTATTTGTAAATATTCTCACTGGCCAAAGTATCACGCCAAAAAAAAAAAATCCCAGCAATAATAATATCTGCTTGGACCAGAAGTAATAGCTTGCGACCCCACAGACTGCTGTCCTAACTGGGGGAAAGGAACTAACCCTTGAGTAGTTTCCATGATACAGACATAAGTTATATGGCCTTTTCAGTGACATCTACACACAGGAAAAAGTGATTTTTGTCCCTTCAGAAAAGGAACACTTAAATTGGCAGAATTGGAGAAATTTTCTAATTCCAGAATTAGAAATTACTTAATGGAGGTCTTATTTCATGCTATGTATGTTCTAATTTGGTTTGCTTTCCTTGTATCCTTCATTTAAGAGTATTCCTGGTGGACAAGTTCATATACTTGATCTGGTACCAAGCTACACAAAGCCAGTCCACCTTTACTCCATGTTCTAAAAGTTATAGTCATCAAGTCATGTCCAACTCTTTGTGACTCTGTGAACCATAGAACAATAATACTATCCATGGGGTTTTCATGGCAAAGATACTGGAGTGGTTTGCCATTACCTGCTCCAGTGGATCAAAGCAAACCAGTGACTTGCCCAGGGTCACACAGCCAGTGTCTGAAGCTGCACTTGAACTCAGGTCTTCCTGACTCTAGGCTCAGTGCTCTATCCAGAAAACCATCTAGCCCTCTCCTTCTAAAAATATGCCCCACAAATCCATATTTTAGCGGTGATCCTTTGCTATGTGTCTTCCAAAATGTCTATGTACTATCATAAGGTCCTCTTAAAATCACTTTCATCCACCTTCCACATAGTAGGCTGAAAATAAAATAGGCCGAAGTTCTTATATAGCCATTCAATGCATGCTGTCCCAAAGATGTTTACTTTTTCACCAGAAACTTTCTGCTAGTTACTTAGTCTTCAGTACCGCAGAGCACTATGATTCCATCTGTTTGGGCAGTGTCTGGGCTGGCTGATGCAGCTCCACTTTGGTAGAGAAAGTCTTCATGGCTTGTGACCAAATACATTCATTAGCTGGTGATGAGCCACTCCAGATGGAGCTGGGGTGGTCCTCAGAGAGCAAATAAGTCATCTCTCTATACAGTCCCACTTTGATAAAAGCTTCACAAAGCTCGCACTGTTCAGGCATGGCCTAGGAGAATCCACGATTACCTGCACAACATACCCAATGCCAGAGTAGGGGAGACGGCTTAATACTAAATTTCCTCAGTGTCTCCATAGGATTATCATCATCATTAGCATCATTATTATTGTTATTGTTATTATTTTCCACACTGGTGATTTCATCAGTATGGGGAACTCCCTGTTTGGGAACTCCGTCTACCCTTGAAGATCAGCATCTCCTAGCAACTTGTGATTTTAGAGAAGGGGTGAGTGCGAACGGCAGGGGAATTAGAAGATTTAAGTGATTTGCTAGTGATCAAAAGTCATGTATATGTTGGAACACAACTTGAATGGAAGTCATCTGAGTTCACCACCCTATGCTACCCCTACAAGACACAATTTTAAAACCCTGCTACAAAAGTTGAATGACTACATAGAGTTTGGGTATTTCTGATTTCAATCAAGTTCTACTGCCTGTTGCACATGGCAAAGCAAATGTGGAGGTAAAATCTTATGCACTAGTGTGTGTGTGTGTGTGTGTGTGTGTGTGTGTGTGTGTGTGTGTGTGTGTGTGTGTGTGTGTGTGTGTGTTGTGTGTAATGTGTCCTCTTCCAGGAAAAGGCAAACGGGGGAGTAAAGTGAATGGGAACAGGGCAGTAGGGAAAGAGAAAGAAAAAAAAACATCATCAAGGAAAAAAACATCACTCGAGGTTTTTGATATGCAAATCCTCTTTTGGCGGAGAAGGCTGTTGTGATTCGAGTAAAGTTTCTGAACAGCAAAGAGGCAAGCAAGAGAGGAAGTCCCAGGAAATCCACGCGTAACCAGGTGGGCACCACGCATCCCAGCGCGAAAGCGCACAACTCCTCAAGTGCCAAGAGCCTGAGAACAAACTGGATTACTTCATAAAATAAGACAGGCAGGCAGCCAGGACTCTTACCTTCACAAACTGCAACCTCTGCTGGGATGTCTGGGCTCTTTTCCTGGGCTAAACCGCTCGGTGTTCTTAGCCACGGCGAGACGCAGAAACCAACCCCGCTTGCTCCGCCTGAAGGGACGTCTTGGCCCTGCGGCTGCCCCCGGAGCATCTGGGAGCCAGTCCTTTCTCCCTCCGCACCTTCTGGGCTCAAGCTAACTGGGCAGCCAGCAAACAGGAAAGAGAAGGGCGAGGAACGCCCTGCCCTGCTCAGCCCTGGCCCGGCCCGGCCGGCACGCCCCGCCCGCGGACTGCCCTAGGCAGCTGCCGTGGGTGGGAGGGAGGGAAAGAAGAGGAGGGCGCAGCATAGGCAAGTTTCATGTGTGCCTGTGTGTGTGTGCGCGCGCGCGCGTGTGTTTCTTTTTCTCTGCTGTGCATTGCATCCTTTCCTCTTCCCACCCCTTGCCCTGCAGGAAACTGGACAGGAAATATGCAGGACCGTAGAGAATTCTGCCTCCAGACTCCCCACCTCCCAGACGAACTGAGCAGCCACCAGAAGCCCAAAGTCAGCGCTTTTGCCCTTCTTCAGTCTAGGGCATTCCCTGAGTCGGAGCCAAATAGCTTAGACTGTCCCTACTCTATCCATCCTCAGGAGTTCCACGGGGAGTCAACAGTGGTCTATCAAGACCTTTGGAAATTCTATTACCCCTCTCCATAAAACTTTTTTTTCTTGCTTTCTAAGAAAGGAAAGTAAATCTAGCGAGGGTGCAGAACGCTCGCTTCTTTTGATGAGTGGCAAATGCCACCAAGCCTGACTGCCAATTTCTGAGCACTGGTCTGGTCCGACTCTGACATCCTGTGTTTCTAGAGGTTTCCTGACGAATCAGAAGAAATGGGATTTCCCTAGTTTCACAACATGACTATTATGGAACTGTTTTGCAAGACTACACCTGTACAGCCTATATCGAATTGCTTGCCTTCCCGGGGCGGGGTGGGGTGGGGGTGGGACGAGCAGGAGGAAGGGAGAGAATTTGGAACTCAAAATCTTAAAAATGAATGTTAAAAATTGTTCTTACATGTAACTGGGGAAAAATTAAATTTTTTTTTTAAATGGGATTTCCCACAAGAAAAACCGCGCAACTGGCCTTAAATTGAAAAGAGGACCCTCGTATGTGATTTGAGAGTTAGAAAAACATCCATCATTTTCGACTTCTACATCTTTTTTAAAAGCTCAGAAATGACTCCTTAAGGTTAAAATGCAGTCATCGTGGCAGAGGATAGGGAAAAAAAAAAGCTTAAAATCTGCATGCACCTAACACAACACCTTAAAGCTGTTTGGTTAAAAGTGAAAGGCAGCAGAAGGGGAAGTTCTCATAAATCTATCCACATGCGGATGAGGACAGCTTTGGTTTTGCTTTTGCATCACCAGCACCTAGCAGTCCCTTGGTCTAACAACTGCTTAATAAATGCGAAATTGAACTGGATTAG
Source organism: Phascolarctos cinereus (assembly GCF_003287225.1). Lineage (NCBI taxonomy): Eukaryota > Metazoa > Chordata > Mammalia > Diprotodontia > Phascolarctidae > Phascolarctos > Phascolarctos cinereus. Next base: position 341,811,611 of record NW_027556098.1, on the reverse strand, counting down.
GTGAACACTTTAGTGTTACACACACTGCTTACAATTTATTCTGCTTTTACATAAAGTACCATATTTTTAATCGAAGTTAAAACCTTCTAGCTTCAGTTCCCTAACTTTTTCAATGGACTTTTAAAGACTATTACAACCACTTACATCATCTTACTTACAGAGTCAAGAGAATTTAAAAATGCTTATCTTTTAATAATTTAGCTAATTGCACTAATGAAATTTTTTGAACTGCAAAAAAATGACATCACCACCCACTTTAACTCCTGGAAACAATTTACTTTATTTGGTTAATCCCAGTTTTCAATTTTGTAATCTAGTTTTCCGTGTATAATAACATTTTTAGCTCAGTCTATTCTCTGGAATATTAAAACACGTAAGAAACCTCCTTCTTTTTGGAGGAAGAATTAGGTACAGATAAACCAAATTCACATTGTAGGTAATTTTATGGGTTAAGGAAAATTCTTTCTGAACTGGACTATTATTGAGCAAACTGTAACTTCGGTTAAGTAACCTTTTAAACGTGATAAATAACATTACTAAAATGTTTTAAAGGACTGAAGTAAAAGAGAGAAGCACTAGGGTCTTGTCAGCATTGGGCTGTCAGGATATTTAAATTGTTCCTAGTGCAATGACATATTTAGCAAAGCTTTGCATAATCAGTATCCATGCTCCAGTCCTTAACCCCAAAGAACTGTCCTGAGGCCTATATTCTTCCTCTTTCTCCCGGTGATCTTTCGTGAACCCCATGGGTTCACCTCTCTACAGATGACTCCTAAATTCAAATACCCAGCCCCTCTCCATTTCTCTCCTGAGCTCCAGCCCGCTGTCAGTTGCTGTGATTGCTAATCATCTTCACTTAAGACATGTCCAAACTCAACATGTGCAAAATGGAAGCCATTATCCCTTCTCCTTTCCTCTGTATTTCCCTATTTCTGTTGAGGGCATAGCCTCCTTCTTGTTACCCAGATTCGCCTCAACATCATCATCTCCTTTCTTCCTCACTCCTCTCTCCATATCCGATGAGGTGCCAAGTCTTGTCGATTCATTCATATCCACCCCGCCTCTTCACTACGTGGCTACTGCCCTAGCTTGGCCCCTCATATTGTATCTGAGTTACTGCAACAAGTTTTTATTGATTAACTCTTAATCCCCACTTCTACACACTGCTAAATTGATGTTCTTAAAGCACACCTGACCACACTTCTCTCCTACTCAAAAAGCCTATTGTTCGCAAGAAAAATGCAGACTCCTATTGGGTTTTTGAAGTCTCTAACAATTTTATTTGATTCTCCATTCCCAGGCTTTCCTTTCCCTCCCAAATATACTACTTTCCAGCCAAACTGACCTATTTGCTATTACTTGGTACACGTTCCATAAAAAAACACTCCATCTCATACTTATGTACTTTTTGCACAGGCTGTCTGTCCCTCATCACGTCCAGCTGTTGTTTAGACAATCACTGATAAGCAAAGGCAATGGGTTATCAATAACTGTGGAATGCTGAGCCATGGGGAGATGGGAACAGAAAGGAGCCAAGGAATGGTGAGAGAGAAGGCTGGACAGAGCCAAATTATAGAAAGGCCTTGAATGAAGAGTCTGGACTTGAATGTGAAACCTTTGTAGTCTTAAGCAAGGAAATGACATGATGACATGTCCTTGGAAAGAGTGGTAGAAGAGTACAGGATGGATTAGGGTCACTTTAATATACATTCAGTCATTCACACAGCCAGAGCAAGTTGTTTTTTTAATTTAGCAGTTCATTATAAGAACAGCTCTCTTTTAAAAAGATTAAAGTAAAGGGTATGAAAGTGTCCTTTACATTTGCACTAGGCAGCTGATTGTCTAGAAGGAAAATGGTGGCCATATTTTAAATTATTGGCTTCTTTCACACTTTTTTTTTTAAAAAAAGAGAGAATACCAAGTTAGGAAAAAAAATCTTTTTATTGTAATGATTTATTAATATATATTATATATCAATCATTTAATTTAACCCTGAAAAGATCTTTACGTACACAAAGTATAAAGTTTTGTCTTGACAATAAGTGGCTCGAGAAGTGCCATTATAATAAAGCTAAGGATACAGGTCTGTATCTTAATGCTCCTAAGAGGTAAGTCATGAAAGCACTAAATAATAAATATATCAATTAGGAAAAGCACCAAAACAGCATTTTGGATGGGAGTCCGAGTCCAACAGTTCTTATTTCAACATAAGCCTACTAAGAGCAAGACCTGAATGATGCCCCCATAAGACAGTCCAAAGTCATAAAAAATAAGGATTGGGACAAGAAATAGTGGAAATATGTCCATTTAAAAATAATGCAAAACAAAAATTCCTAAAGTATCTAAACACTGAGTTTTAAAAGATGATAATGCCTCCAGAATAGTAACCATATGTGATTTCTCCTCATTTTCCAGTTTCTTTTCGCTTTGTAGTGAGTACCCCATTCATGTTTTGCTGCTGTCATATGAAGGTAAACATAATAGCTGAATCACATAAATTTGTGGTGACTGATCTAAATCCTTAAAGCTTGAACCATTGCCTAGTACAAGTATAACCTGTGGAACAGCTTACTATTCAAGAGTAAGAGAGAACAGGATTGACACACTTGTAATTTAAAAAAAAAAACTTGACAAATGAGACTTTCTGTGAGTGTCATGTATAAAAGCATCCTTTGCATCTTTGAAGGTCCAAAACTACAGAGATGCCCAGGAACAAACTTAAGGGTTTGAATGATGGAGGCAGAACAGGGAATTCACTCATCAGTGAACATTAGCAGAACAATGTGGGTCAGCAAAACAGTGCCTAGAACAAGGTTGTCCAGAGGCAGCACTTCTGCTGGTTTCCTACCGATATGAAATAGCTAGAGCTGATACCCAGGAACTGACAGTTATGTAAAGAGAGCGGCTAGCTGGCCTAGCTGGAGGTATTCTCTGAGAGTGAGGTTGGAAATTCCTTGAGGTCTTCACACAAGGGTCCTGGAATGGCTACTAGCAGTGACACACAGGTGGACCCCACAGAAGTTCCTTAGAGAGACTCAAGTATAAACTTGGGGATTCCTCTTAGGTTGGCTAAATACAGTCACTGAAGGTTGGTTCTTGGAGTATGGGTACTGATCATCCTGTAAAATTGTGTACACATACTATGAAGACCCTTCTACTCCATCTCCTTAGCTAACCATTGCAGGGGGCCCCATCCTGACCGTGGGCATATGCCCTGAATTTTAAGTTATGCCATTATATGATACACTGTACAACTGTAAAACAGGAATCTATTTTCATTAGTGGCAGCATTTTTTTGGTCTTAGGATAATCTTCTTTTATTTCTCTCAGTAAGATTTTTCTGAACAGAGCAATAATACCAAGAAGTAAGCTTTTTTGCATGTTGTTAAGTAAATCAGGGCAAACAAAAGTAAAAAATATTGCTGGAATATGGTAGAATGACTTGCTAGTAGTGCACCAGAATTGTTTACTGTTGAAATTCTTTAAAAAGGAGGAAAGAATGAAGACGTGTGTGTGTGTGTCTCTGTGTGTGTATTCTAACTTTCCTTTTTCCACTTCAAAGAAAAAAGATAATCAAGTTTCCAGGTTCCTGATGGCTGGTTCAAAGTTTTCTACAGCAGACTTAAAAAATCCCCAGGTCGGCTAATTCCCAAATTTGGAATCATCCCTCTAAACATGTCTAAACAGCTTCTTAATTCAATTTCAAAATCCAATGTATTTTAAAAGTAAAATGACATAGGCGCATTCTTTAAATGCCAGTCATGAATTCACCACTTAGTAACAAAAAAAAAAAAAAGAAATTACCGTATCAAGTCTCTACATAAGTAAGCTAAATAAAAAACTAAGTAGGATACTTGATCTAGCCTCTGGAAGAGACAGCCTGTGATTGCTTCCAGAGGAGGTGTCTAACACAGCATCATCCAGTATCACATTACGTTCCAATGGGGTCATAGCTCTATCACTGCAAACATGGCATATTTCAGATATCCCCAAACGGTAAACAGTTGACATGAACATAAATCCTATTGTGATTCAATCCCTTTCAGTCATCTTATTAACATAACTATTACCTGGGTTAACTCAGATTTATTCTCATGAAACTAAACTCTCTTCTTTCAAAACAGTTCAACTAAACGATTCAGTTAGAAACTCTTATTTTACGTTAACCTACTAAGGGTCAACATAAACATAACATGATTTAATTTTCATGACAGCTTTGATTTTTTCCTTTAGTACCTTTCCATATTAATCCTAAATAAGCTTTCCTAGGACATAGTATTTAGGGAAAAACATTAGAAAAGCTGTCCTGTATTGCAGTGTTCTACCAAAATCCGTAACTGAATAAAGGTTTATCTCATAGTTGTCTGTCATTCAGTCATTGCATGATGAAAGGATATAGGTAAAGAATACAATTACAAAATATTTAACTCTGGGTCATGAACAAATTTGGATAAAACCTCAAGCCTTCCACTGAATCATCTCTGCAAAGATGGCCCATCTTTTCAGCAAGAAGCAACCTAAAGACAAAGACAAAAAGAAAATGAAATCATTTATACATTCATTCAATCAATCAATTCACAAGGATTTATTAAATGCACACCATGCTGCACACTAGAGACATAAAGAGAAAAAGGAAACAGTCCCATCCCTCAGGGGTCTTCAATTCCATACGGGAGAGCTGTCTCCATCTATAAGGATATATGACAGAGATACAAAGGGAAGGTGGGGCACAAGCTTACGGGGGCCTCAGGAAAGGCACCACATAACAGGTGGCACTTAGGCTGCAACTTGAAGGGAGGGAGGGAGTCTAAAAAGCATAGGGGAAGAAGAAATGCATTCCTGGTAGTGCGGAGAGCTAGCTCAAGGGCCCAGAGATGGACATGGAGTGTCTTCTAGAAGGATAACTAACAGAATATGCAATGACACATAAGAAGACTGAAAAGGTAGGCTGGAGGGAGGTTTTAAAGGCTTTCAAAGCCACAAGTAGGAGCTTATATTTGTCCCTAGATGTAACAGAGGCAGCTAGGGTGGCTCAGTGGATAGAGCACTGAGCCTGGAGTCAGCAAGACCTGAGTTCAAATCTGGTCCCAGACACTTACTGTGTGACCTTAGGCAAGTCACTTAACCTTGTCTGCCTTAATCCACTGAAGAAGGAACTCCAGTATCTTTGCCAAGAAAATCCCATGGACAGCACTGGCACGCTATGGTCTATGGGGTCATGAAGAGTCGGACTAAACAAGATGCAATAGGGAACTACTCAGGTTATTGAAAAGGATGGTGACACTGTCTGAACTGCCCTTAAGAAAATCGATCTGGGAGCTGTGTGGTAGATGTGTGAGATCCGTGAGAGAGACAATCAAGGAAGGGAGATCAATTAGGAAACTACTGTAATGGTCTAGGTGAGAGGTGATAAAGGGTGGTGGCTATGTGGGTGGTGAGAACGGGATAAATTCAAGAGATGCTAGGGAGGTAGAGATGGCAAGATCTGGCAATGGAATGGATAGATGTGGTGAGAACTAGTTGAGGAGACACTAAAATTGTGAACCCGGGTGACGAGAAGAATCTTGCTGCCCTTGGGAGTAAACAGGTAAGTTTGGAAGAGGGGTGGATTTGGGAAGAGAAATAACGGGTTATAGTTGGAGTTACAGATGTTTATGGGCAACCAGTTCAAAATGTCCAATAGTCAGTGATGTAGGAACCAGAGTTCAAGAGAGAGACTACAGCTGACTATATGTATGTGGGAGTCATCTGCAAAGCTTCCATAATTAAATCCATGGGAGTTAATGAGGTCACCAAGTGAGGTGGTATACAGAAAGATAAGAAGCCTGAGGCAGAACTTCAGGGTACACCCATAGTTACAAAGTATGCTACGGATGATGATCCAGAAGCCTGAGGCAGAACTTCAGGGTACACCCATAGTTACAAAGTATGCTACGGATGATGATCCAGCAAAGGAAATTAAGAAGGAGCAGTTAATTTGGCAAGAAAAGAATTAAGAGAGAACAATGTCATGAAAACCCAGACAAGAGAGAGCATCCAGGAGAAGAGGGTGGTCAGCAGTGTCAAAGGCTGTAGAAAGGTAAAGATGGATGGGGACTGAGAAAAAGCCATTAGATTTGGCAATTAAGAGAACACAATGATAAGTAGTAACAAAAATGGGCATTACCGCCCCAAGCTAATTTACCTTTCTTTGGCTAAAAGAACAGACATTCCTACAAGTTTGGCAAATTCTTCGGATGTGAGAGATCCCTTTTCTGATACCTGTAACAAAAAACATCAAAATAAAATGTGTTACAAATTTGATTGGCAAGGCACAATACTTAGTCCTATGAATCTGATCAAGTAAGACATTTAAAAACATATGATAAGTTCTTGAATGTGTTACAGGTATTCAAATAGTATTAGCAATTGAAGTACATTTTCTTTACCCGTGCTTGACTCTACCTACCTCACAGGGTTATGAGGAAAGCATTATGTAAATGATAAAGAGCTATATAAACATGAGGTAATACTAATACTAAGATGAGGACTCAAAAGAAAATATTTCAAAACCTAGCAGTCTAAATTATAACATCTCTATAATATATACAACAGAAGGTCTGTGTGGTAGCATAAAAGTAAGGCCAAACACTCTGAAACAGAAGAGGGTAAAGAAGTTTATGAATCAGCTTTTGTTAAAAATGTGTATTATGGACACATCTGAAATCCAGAAATCAGGGAGCGGAAAGGGACCTTAGTGGATCATCTAGGGCAGCTTTCCCTTTTTATGATGAGGCTACTGGAACAAAGATAAGTTCAGTGACTTGCTCAAGGTCACCATAGCTAATAAGATTTGGCAGGTCCAATGAAGACAGTAATATTTCAAGCATCTTAAATAAGTGACATCAATAGAGAAATCAGCTAAATCAGCCTAATCTAGGCTTATGGAGTACTATGCACACAGTAAGCACCCAGTTTTTCTGCTGAACTGAACTGAAGTAAATATTTTGACACAGCTGCCTGACAGTCAGTAGTGATGCTTATGTATCCACTATAGATAGAGCTCAATTATGTCATGCTTTGATTAAAAAACGAAACAGCTAAAGCTAAGCCTCAAAGAAAATATCCTGTGTAACATTAGTCTATTTTCTCCACTTATTTCTGAGTAAAAAGGGATCAGTAAATTGATGTACCAGAGAAGAACTTAATTATGGGTTTGATCCATACTGACTCCTTAATATGCCAAGGCACAAAGGATCTGTAGGAAACTCCCAGACTGGGAATATCCTACCCCAACACTGAATGAAACCCATCAATGACTTCGTAACAAACCTATCTCTCAGAAAGCATTTATTAAATGTCTATGATATGTCAGGCATTGGGGAGTCAAATACAAATGTGAGATAGTCTCCGACCTCCCAAAGGGGACACAACCTGGTAATGGGTAAGTAAAAACACAGGACAGATATACAAATACACACACTGACTTCTGAGGGTGGGGTGGAGGCACCAAGAGTCAGAGGTGAGATTAAAACACAGGCCTACAGGATTTTATGTCAAATGGTGTTATCTACCATGCCAAGCTGCCTTACCACTTAAGAACAATTTAAAACATTAGAACCTGTACATATGAAAACATTTTTTTTAATATGGCAAACTTCAAAAGGAAATCCTGCTCTTCAAGTTTTACACCTAATATGCTTAAATCATCTTTGCAGACTGTTAAAGGACATCCAGGGCACATACTGTCTCTAAAGCTGAAGCAAGCATTTCCTCTTCATTGTGGGACTGAAGCTCAATGACCATGACACCACTGTCAAAAATTCGGAGCCTGAAAATGAAGGATGAGAATAAGAGAACTCTTCAGCTGCTAAAAAACTGTGGGGATTTTTATACCCTTGTATAGGAGTAATGTCACAGCAGAAATAACATTCAAAACATAACACCCCAAGAAACTGTGAGCAAAGACTTGATCAAACAGTCAAGTACAGATTACTTCATGACTTCCCCTCTTAATACATTTTCAGTGGAAGAAAAGGGATAATCTGAAACCTGACTTTCTTACTTGCAGATTATATAGACCAACTCTAGACATTCCCATTTAAGAGGAGCAGACATTTTACCCTTATGTCTTACCTCACTGCCAAAGAATCTGTTTATTTGCCCATCTCCTACCTCACCTATAGCTCTAATAAAGATGGGAGCAGGGACAATATTGAGACATGTGATAGCACTGGTTACATTTTTAACTATGCATATTCCTGCTATCCTCCACTAAAATCTATTACTATCATGTCTAATGTAGAGGTGACCCTAAATTACTAAAGGCTGTGCCAGGGGACTGAAAGCTCTGGTAGAGTTTACCTACCAAAACAAGAAAAGCTTCAACTATGAGCCTTGCAACAAATTGTATTCTATACATGTTGTCCAAAGATCAACTTTTACTAAGAGACATTCATCACTTTTAAAGAAGACTCAGAGGACAGAGGAAAAAAAATATACATATCTAAATATCTATATGTTTAGGGGAAGCATTTGGTTCTCCAGACTGGACCCTGTCCAGATGTTAAAGCTGGCAAAGTTAAAGCAACTGAACGAAGCCCAAGTCTCTCTCCACTCCAGTTCATCCTTCTCTCAGCTGCCAAACTGATCTTTCTAAAGAGCAGGCCTGACCATAACACCCTTCTACTCAATAAACTCCAGATGTTCCTTATTAAAAAGTCTTTCACAACTTGGTCCCTTCCTACCTTTCCAGCCTTCTTACATTTTACTTTTCTCCACATTATTTTATAATCCAGGAACACTGGCCTTTTTGCTGTTCCTCATACATGACACTCACATCATGTCCGGGCCAGTTTCACTGGCCAAATGTCCTCCTTTCTCACCTCTGCCTTCTCACTTCCCTAGTTTCCTTCAACATTCAGCTCAAATTCTCCGTTCTGCAAGAGGTCTTTCCTGGTTAAACCCTCTCCCCTGACCCTGCCTCTAGTGCCTTCCCTCTGAGGGCAGGGGCCATGTTTTATTTCCCTTTCTTTGAATGCCCAGAGCTGGCACATAACAAGTGCTTAATCAAGCTCACTAACTGACAAAGAGAAACCAAAGGATTAATTAATTTACCCAAATTCCTGCAAAAGGTCAGTAATAGGCTTTTAATTCCTTTTTTGGTGTCAAGATCATGACATATAGCTGTAAAAAGGATAGCCAAAGACTCAAGAAGGATCTGGGAATGCAGAAACAGTACTTGAAGGTTAGACAGGATAAGAGAGGGGCTGCTGACACTGAGATTCAGTCAACACACCTCCTCTCAGTGTCTTCAGCATGGAAAGCATGATTTGGGGCCCTTGCTGTGCACCACTATAAAGATCACACTCCCTTCAATGGACACACTAAGAAAATGGGCCTGGCAAACACTATTATAATTCAATCGGCAAGGAATTATTGTTCAAAGTAAATGCACATCTTAATAAACTCCCTTACCTGAGAGGTAATTTCAGCGCTTCCAACATCTTACAAGCATTTACTAAGTCCTCTGGTGAGAGCAGCTAGTAAAAAAAAAATTTCCTTGTTGACATTGTAAACAAACAGATATGATGTTAAACAAACACGAGGACCACAAATGAGAGAGAAGCCTGGAGCCTAAAGGCACATTTATCAAACGTTTTAGGTGATATGACCTAACTACTTAAAGGGCAATGAGTCTAAGAGGAAATTAACGGGCTCTCTTGAGAGGGGATGCCTAGATATTCACCACTAGCTATAGCTGGGTCCTATGCCAGTCATGAAGTGAGGATGTGGATCCAAGTAGACTAAGCTCACCCATTCTCTCTTGGTAACAGAGGGAGGGGGCTGAGATGTGCTCTCGGGTGGGCCTGCATGCAGTTTCCTCTGTGTCAAATTCCAGAAAGTAATTCCTTTAAGATGCAGCTCAAGTGCCACCTTCTATAGGACGCCTTTTACCATTCCCAGCTACCTGGTATTGAACTACTTTGTATTTATTTTCTTTGTATTTATTCCATAGAGATTATTTCCTTCGTTGAACTTGTTTCCACTGTGTGCAGAACAGTACCTAGCGCATAGCAGGAATTAATAAATGCTTACTGACTGATTAAAGGAAGGCATGTGAAGTTGGAACTTCAACTTTCCTATTATATGTTAAATGATATGGGATTAAAAGAAGTCAAGACATTTACAAGGTGCCCAACAATAGTTAGCTTAAACTTAAAAAAAAGCTTAAAAAAACCCCAACACACTAAGTTTATAGAAGCAAAATCCCTCTGTAGCAAATGCTATAAGATATCCAAATGGCTTTATTTCTAATGGAATTCTGTTAAAATGTTAGAAAGCTAGACCCCAAGATTCAGAGCTGGAAGAAACACTCAAGATCATCTAAGTCCAACCCCTTCAACTGACAGATGAAAAACAGCAGAAAAAATCACATTCCTAGACTGCAAAAACTGGAGCAGAAATAAAGTTGATGTCTACCAGAAATTTTCTGAACCAGGAGGGGAAAGGTGGAGGGATCATAACAATAACAAGAAATATGTAGTAAGTGCCTACTATATGCAAGGCATTGACTAGGTAATGGGGACAAGTACCAAGAAGAAAACAATCCCTAGTTACAAGAAGCTCATGTTCTAAGGAATGAGACAAGTACATATATAGATATATGCAGCCTAGATATAAGGTGAATAAATACAAATAAATATAAAGTAGTTAAATGTAAGGAGAAAAAACACTAGCAGTAAAGGAGGTAATGACAGGTTTTATGTGGAAGACAGTACTTGGGCTGCATCTTTTGGGAAGAGAGGAACTCCATGAGGGAGGTAAAGAGGAAGTATTTCAGGCACACAGTAGGGCCCGTACAAATACACAGAGGTGGGAGATGAAGTGGTATGTGTGAAGAACAGCTAGAAGAGCAGTCTGGCTGCATAAGAGAGTTTGGGAGAGTAATATTATCCAATGAGGCTGGAAAGATGGGTTGGGTCCAGGTTATGAAAGCTAAACAGAGGAGTTTATATTTTATCCTTTCCTTTCTAGAGCAGCAGAAACTGTGGAGAAGTAGAGGAATCAACTGGTAAGATCCACACTCAAGGAAAATTACTTCAGCAGAGCACCGAGGGTGGACTGAAGTAATGCGAGGCTTGAGACAAGGAAGTAATTTAGGTGGCTGATGCCTCAACTAAGGTGGTAGCTCTGTGAGTGGAGAAAGAAGGCATGAGATGTAAGAGAGACTGTGAAAGTAGAACTGGCAAGATTTGGTAACTGAATGACTATGTAGGGTGAGGGCGAATGACAAGTATAGTGAGGAGGAAAATGCCAAGGTTATAAACCTGGGAGACTAGCAGGATGGCTGTACCTTCAAGAGAAATAGGGAAGTGTGGAAGAGGGAAGGCTTCAGGGAAAATAGAATGAGCTCGGTTTTTCACAGGTCTTGGACTTGAGATATCTCCAGGACATCCAATTATATTTACACCATTCAACCCTCTCCTCATCCTAGACCCTTTTGTTTTCTTAGTCTGTGGTGCTTTTGTTTAGGTGGTTGAATTTTTTTGATATGGAAAAGGATAGGAAATATGGGGAAGTCAAAAAGAATGGGGAGACTTGAAGTATAATTGTTACTTTACAACAGGACAAAAGAAGTTCTTCTCTCTTTATTACTACCTACTATTAGTACACACTCAAGGTCTTCAGTACAGAAAGGAACCAGACAAGGCATTGTTTACACAGCATTATCCAATGCACAGAATTTGATATGACTAAGTTAACAAAATAGGGCTCCTACATGCAACTCCTCAAGTTAAGAAAATATCTTTTTCATAAATAGAATCTATCCTTGAACAGTATTCATTATAACAGGATTTCCCCTGGATTACATCAATAAAGCCTAGATTTAGAAGTAGAATGTCAAAACTGATTTCTTACTTCCATTCCTCTAGCTCGGTTCACTAAACAGTACACCTCCGTGAGCGACATTATTCCCCCTCGCTCCTGTTTAAATATGAAATAAGTAAATTTAATATAAAATATGGTTGGTGGCAAAGATTCCTGAAATCTGTATAACAGCATTAAATCACAATACACCAGAAAATGAATGTGCATAAGAAAATACTGAGACAAATTCTATATTTGGATTTAAAAATTCTTTTTCAAATTCAAAGATGATACTACAATTACTGTTTAATATTTACTAATCGGTGAAGAAGGACTTATAAAATTCTACAATCATACGGTCCAAGGGACATCACAGATCATCTCTATTTGAAACACGAATGTATTCTACAACAGCCCTGACAAGTGGTCATCCAGATTTTTTCCACACCTCTCCAGGCAGTCCTTTGCTTTTACGTTAAGACATTCCTGCTCATAAGTAAGTGAAATCTTCTTCTTTCCATGTTCCACCCTCTGTTGTTAGTTCTACCCCTCTTTAATCACACACAATTAATCTTTCTTTACATATGGCAGGCTTTCAAGTACTTGAAAAACACTATCACGTCCTTCCTAAAACTTCTCTTCTTCAGCATTAGGCTGAACCCTTTTGGAGAATGTATGGGGGAAAAAAATGTAAATTGCCCTTGTATGTCAAGTTAGAATCTCTATAATTATCATAGAAAATTGCCTCCTGTCTTAAAGACTGTTTTGTATTAGGTGTTTAGGAGATGACATGAGTCAGAAATTGGAAACAAAAGGACCTCTAATAAGATATACTACTACACTTTTTGACTAAGAAAGTTGTACATCTACTAATAATCTATAAAGTATTAGCTATGGTAGAGATTAAATATAAAAAAGCTGAAAATTATTAGCAGTTTCATTCAAACCAATTAATACTTATTTCAGAAAGAAACAAAATAATGGAATGTTAGCTGAAGGTTAATCAAACTTTAAGAAGAGTTACTCCTTTCAAGGTTCCTGATGACTGGATATTGATGGAATTAAACACTACTTTGCATTTACCTCTAAAGGCACCTGCAGTATTCCAGCTAGCTGTTTTTGCCAGCTGCATATGGTAATGAGTGCCTGAGCCATGCGTTTCTCTGGTAACTGGATTAGCTATGCCCATGCTCAGCAAGTAGGATTTAAACCTGATGGTCTAAATGGGAAAGAGAAAAAATACACATCAATGATATGACAGCTAGATTTGTTTTTCTTTTCAAGTTTAAGACCTTTATTTCTCCTGGCCATCAACTAAATGTTTAATTAAATACTTTACTATAGTCACTCTTTCCTCCCTTAACCCCTCCAATTTATAGAATCTTGGAATGGAAAGGGATCTTAGGAGTCATCTAGTCCAGTTAGTACATGATCAGGACCCCTCTTTATAATATTATCGACAAAGGGCCATCTAGGCTCCATTTGAAGAACTTCAATGAGGGAAACTCACTATCTTCCCAAGGCAGCCCATCACCCTTCCTGTTTTTCAGTCATTCAGTTACACCCAATTCTTTGTTATCCCATTTGGGGTTTTCTTGGCAAAGATACTGGAATGGATTGCCATTTGCTTCTCTAGCTCATTTTACAGATGAGGAAACTGAAGTAAACAGGGTTAAGTAACTTGCCCAGGGTCTTTCAGCTAGTAAGTGCCTGAGGCAAGATTTGAACTCAGGAAAATGAGTTTTCCTGACTGCAGGTCCAGCACTCTAGTCACTGTGCCACCTAGCTGTTCATCACTCCGGGATAGCTCTAATTGTTAGGAATTTTTTCTTTACACTGAAGAGTCTAAATCTTTCCCTCTGCAAATCCCTACACTATACTTATAATCTCTCATTATTTGTAATAAGAAAAGGATTTCCAGCAATACTCTGGATCAATTTAATAATATAGCCTCCCTCTCCTTTATCTTGTCATCTTACCCTTTCCTCACCTCACCAGGCTGGCAATTAAGAACACTAAGGTAACAACTACATTTAACACCAATCACAAGGTTATCATTAGAATAAATAAATAACCTCAAAAACCTCAATTTCAAACAATTTTGTGCCTAAAAGTTGACTTTCAAAAAGGTTGTAAAAACTATCATTTTTTAATTCTCTTTTTATAATATTCATAGCACCCTAATATTTATATTTCAAGAAAAAACTTTTTAAAAATCAACTTGTTATAGCTAACACAACTTTAAGACAAACATCTTGTATTTCTGAAGTATTTTCATTCAATTTCAAGCCCCCAAAACAAAAACTCTACGTTAAAAGGTTGACCATCAAAATATTTAGCTATACTGTTTATTTGTGTGTGTATTGTGTGTGTGTGTGTGTGTGTGTGTGTGTGTGTGTATTTGGCTTTTAGTCCTGAAAAACCACAAAAACTACTACTTACTTCATCTTCTGTGATATCACCTTGCTTATCCTTAATTTTATTAGCTATAGATTTGGATAATTCGACCATTTCCTTTGCCTGTCGGGAAAAAAGGAACCATTTTTCTAGTTACAAAATGTGCTTAAAACAACACAATTGTTTTGAATATAACAAATATAAATTAATATACCTTAACCATGAGTTTGCTGAGGTCTTCAAAAGCCTGAAATGAAAAATAATGAAGTTTTAATGGAATGGATCTAAATGGATTCAAATGTTTTGAAACAATGAAAGTAATGTTCCTTTTTCTTTAAAATTTCCTCAAAACCCCCAAAAAAATGTTGACACTGAAATCAGGAAGACTCATATTCCTGAATTCAAATCTGGACTCAGTCACTTACTAGCTGTGTGACCCTGGGCAAGTCACTTAACCTTGTTTGCCTCAGTTCCCTCATCTGTAAAATGAGCTGGAGAAGGAAATGGCAAACCTCTCTAGTATCTCTGCCAAGAAAACCCCAGATGGGGTTACAAACAGTTAGACATGACTGAAACAACTGAACAACAACAAATTTTTATTGGTTTAAAAAATAAAATGGCATATCAGAAATAGTTGAGTTGCTTTCAGAGAACATAATTTACTTTGCCATGAATAATAAAATGCTGTCATTTGATTTCCCTTGCTAAGAATTTAAGAACCAAAGGTATTTTTTAGTGGAGTTGCTTTGCTGGCCAAAAATGGCTAGTACAGATGCAGCAACATTTAGTGGGGTACACGTCTGACTTTAACAGAAGATGTGATTTTGCACTTACTTGTTTTGAACAGGGGCCTTTGTCTATGAGGTTTTTATAGCTTGGTCCTAGAACAAATAATGAATCCCATGGAAGTGGTTACGTGTATTGAAATTTGCCCTGGCTGAAGTTACAATTATGTAAAATATGATAATTGGTTCTAGTTCCATGGAAATATGCAGTAGAAATTTGCATAACGTGAACATTTCAAGTAATTCATTGTTTGTTCGACTAATCAGGACCTGGCCGCATGTTTTTAGTGTTGGGTGTGATAGATGTGGTCAGACTAAAAAAAACACATGTGAGCACATGAGCATGCCCACATACAGACACACACACACACACAGAGTGACAAAACCATGTTACTAGATCTACAAGCTAAAACCTTGAACAATTCAATGATTAAGTCAACCTATAATACTACCTTTCAGGATACTTCAATGGACCTGTGATCTCATCAATATGGGCATTCCCTCCAACAATGCCATTCATGACCCATATATCTCATTACTTAATTTAAATGCTGAACATAAATTATCTTAATTCACTGAAATTTTCTTTCAAAAGTCATCATAAAGTTTCACTGTGGCAAAGACAGGGTTGTTGCTATTGTTCATCCTTCGCTCAATGACTATGCCAGGAAAATGTAAACTTCAGCAGGTTCTCCCATGCTGGTGGGGTTTTGATTAAGGTCCCAGAAACAGGATATATCTTGTCTCTCAAGGTCCAGCCTGGCTAAGTACAGATGGCTTCATCATCTGGATGACTACTTGGTGATGAATTCTTTGGCCATGGGGGAACCCATAAAGTGAAGAAAAACTAAAAATGTCCTTCAACTCTGTGCATTCTTCCTTTTGTGGTGATAATGGAAGGGTAAAAGAAAAAGTAGGCAGAAGTGCTAGGAACCAGTTTTTAGACCACAAACATTGACTTGGCTGTTAGAATTCTAAACATAAAATCTTTGTACAATGACCAATGAGTAGATATACTTACTATTAAAAAAAAGAACCATCTCAACCTTGAGATTCTTAATTGAAACCAGAAGACAAAGGGAAAGTACAGCTAAATGGAAAGAGATTTTGCAGGTTCTCATCAGAGATGAAAATAAAGGAACTGTGGTAGCTGGTTTCATTGTGCATCCAATAGCAAAAATAAACACAATTTCATGAGACAACTATCTTCGAATATAGTACTCTTGATAAGCCGTTTCAAAAAGACTGCCATGAAGGCAGCTGCAGCTTATGTACAGGGGATGAAGAGAAACATTCTAAAAAGAATTTGATAAGACCCTCTAAAATAAGTCAACATACATTTTCACACTTGGTGACTTTAATCTCAAAGTAAGCACAGGGGAGTGCAGCAAAAGATATGCTGAAAATATGGTTCAGAAGTAAGAAACAAAGACTAGCAGACATTCTCAAAAGTCTTTTGTGCCAACAAATCATGAATGCTTTAAGGAAGAAGGGAATAGGCATATATTAAATGCCAACTATGTGCCAGGTTCTGTCCTAAGTGCTTTACAAATAACATCTCATTTAACTTTCACAACAACTCTGGGAAGTAGGTACCTTATTATCCCTATTTAACAGTTGAGGAAACTGAGGCGGACATAGGTTAAGTGACTTGCCCAGGCTTCACACAGCTAGTAAGTGTCTGAGGCTGGATTTGAATTCAGGTCTCTCTGACTCTGGGCCCAGCATTTTATCCACTACACCATGTAGATACTTTAAGGAATTGGAAGGTGCTGGGCATGATAAACACCAAATAATATTTCAAGAAATAAAAACTTTATTCTAACAGGAAATGACTAGTTACTGAGGTGGTAATCATTTCTGAGTCAGCTGACTATACACTCAGCCCATGGACATGTTACAACAAAAATTAAAATCAATGCTAAATTGGAAAAAAATAAAAAGATATGACACACAATTGGGGCAACTCCAACCTAACCTATTTAAACAAGTTCTTGAAGCCAAATTAAAAAAAATGGATAGAAAGCAGATATTAACACAGATATGACCATTCCTAAGGAAGTTTAACCCATATAAATCAATCACCATAAGGAGACTAAAAAAAGCCTTGAAACCTCCTCTGGTAGCAAATACTTGATCTTCTTGCCAAGTAAAGAAGTAAGGCAGCCAGGGGCAATACCAATTTAGAATATAAACTCATTTGTAGAATCTGATAGAGGAAGACGATGGAAGATTATGAGGAGTGCTACCTCATAAAAACGACAAAACACACTAGAGAGAAAAACCAAGTCTACAGAAATCTTAAAAAGAGAACCAACTAAGCCAGATCTTGGAGGTATTTAAGGATGACATTAGAAGGAAAACAACAGGCGAGAAGTTGAAACAATTTCTAAGGATTTTCATAACAAACCTTTCCCTGAATCAATGACAGTAAAGGCACCACAACTGGCCTATGACATCACAGTTCCTGAGGTGCTGCATGAGGAAGGAGAAAGGGCACCAGAGAAAACAAAGACGGGATGAGCACCTGGATCAGACCAGGTCTACACAAAATAAATCTGTAATGTTGTTATTAAAGGACTGTGAGCCTAGGACTACACGGGCCCTCAAAGTCCTTTCAGAGAGGAGGAAACTGATGTCCAAGGAGATTAAGTGACTTGCTGAGGTTCACAGAGGTAAAAAGTGAAATCTGAACCCCTGGGCTCTGAATCCAGAGCCAGCACTCTTTCCACCGTCCCACATTACCTCACTAGAGGCAACAGATCTGGAGGCCAACGCAGGACTGATTCTCAGGATATCTGGAGGAGGAAAGAGTACCAAAATTTTGGAAAAATCACAGATCTTACTACTGAAAATAGGGCAACTGAGAAACTATCACTAACCACCAATCACCATGCCTCCTCTCTTATAAAATGCATGAAGATAATCCATACTTGCACTGAAGGCCTTACTGATGCAAGTGGGAGAAGGAAACAAGGAGAATTTCACAACTGTGCTTTACAGCAAATACATCACTGACTGAAAGGTGTAGAGAATACTAGATGTACCCATATTCACTCTTCGCTGGCTCTAAAAAAAAAATAAATTGTTTTGTTGACCAAAATGCTACCTTTCTCAAAGGCTTTCTACCAACAGGGTACATCCCAGGTATATCCCATTCAATTTTCAATCATATAAGATTTCTTGAAAGACAAATCTTTATCCAGTAATCCTGTAATTATTAATAGCAAGTGAGAAATAAAACAGGAGATGTATATGTGCTAAAGTGTTTGCTATTGCTATGGAGAATCTTCAGTGCAAAGTTCACATTAAAAGACTGTAAGGTCTTTTAGACGCCTCTGTCTGAAGGTAACTTTTGTTGACTAGGGACTCACTTGAGATATCCCCTAAACCTTTCCAAATACCTTTATTTTTTTTTTGTGGGGGGGAAGGGAAGCTTTCTTTTTTTTCCATAATAGTGTTTTATTTTTTTCCAATTACATGTAAATATAGTTTTCAATACTCATTTTTGTAAAATTTTGAGTTCCAAATTTTTCTCTCTTCCTTCTTTCCCCCCTTCCCAAGACAGCAAGCAATCTGATATAGGTTATACATGTGCAATAGATATTTCCACATGAGTCACGTTGTGAAAGAAGAAACAGAACAAAAAGGAAAAACAAAAAACAAATAGTATGCTTCCATCTGCATTCAGACTCCATAGTTCTTTCTCTGGATGTGGATAGCAGTTTTCATTTTGAGTCTTTTGGAATTGTCTTGGATCACTGTATTGCTGAGAAGAGCTAAGTGTATCATAGTTAATCACTGCATAATGTTGCTGTTGCTGTGTGCAACGTTCTCCTGGTTCTGCTCACCTCACTCAGCATCAGTTCATGTAAGTCTTTCCAGGTTTTTCTGAAATCATCCTGCCCATCATTTTTTTTCTTTTATAGTTTAGTTTGTAGGTGCTACTAGATTATATAAAAGCTTTTATAAATTCATCTCATTTATGTTCATGGTTATGACTGTTAATTGTATATTTCTTTTTTTATTAATTTCTTTTTTAGTTTTCAACATTCACCTCCACAATTTTCTCCCTATCTCATCCCTCCCCCAACCCCAAGATGGCATGCATTCTGAATACCCCTTCCCCTAATCTGCTCTCCCTTCTATCTCCCACCACCTTCTCTTATCCCCTTCCACTTCTATTTTCCTATAGGGCAGGATAGATTTCTATACCCCACTGCCTATATATCTTATTTCCCAGTTGCATGTGAAAACAATTTTTAACATTTGTTTTTAAAACTCTGGGTTCTAAATTTTCTCTCTTCCTCCCTCTACAACCACCCTCACTGGGAAAGCAAGCATCTTGATACAGGTTATACATGTGTAGTCATGCAAAACACTCCCACAGTAGTCATGTTGTGAAAAACTATATTTCCCTTCATCTTATCCTGCCCCATTTATTCTATTCTCTCTTTTGACTCTGTCCCTCCTCATAAGTGTTTGCTTCAGATTACCCCATCCCCCAATCTGCCCTCCCCTCTATCATCCCCTGCCTTTTCCCCTTCCCCCCTACTTTCCTGTAGGGTAAGATAGCTTTCTGTACCCAACTGAGTGTATACTGTATTCTCTCCTTTAACCAAATCCACCAATGCGAATAAGATTCACTCATTCCCTCTCACCTTCCCCTGTTTCCCCTCCACTGTAAAAGCCTTTTCTTGTCTGTTTTATGTGAGATAATTTACCCCATTCTACTTCTCCCTTTCTCCTTCTCCCAGTATAATCCTCTCTCACTCCTTAATTTTATTCTCCAGATATCACCACTTCATCTTCAACTCACCCTGTACCATCTATCTATCTATCTATCTATCTATCTATCTATCTATCTATCTATCTATCTAATTTTTTCTCCTCCAACTACCCTCACACTGACAAAGTTATATGAGTTACAATATCATCTTTCCAGGCATGAATGTAAATGGTTCAACTTTAATAAGTCCCTTATGATTTCTCTTTCTTGTTTACCTCTTCACGCTTCTCTTGAGTCTTGTATTTGAAAGTCAAATTTTCTATTCAGCTCTGGTCTTTTCATCAAGAATGCTTGAAAGTCCTCTATTTACTGAATATCTATTCCCCCCCCCCAAAGGATTATACTGTTTTGCTAGGTAGGTGATTCTTGGCTGTAATCCTATCTCCTTTGACTTCCAGAATATCATATTCCAAGCCCTGTGGTCCCTTAATATATAAGCTGCTAAATCTTGTGTTATCCTGATTGTGTTTCCACAATACTTGAATTATTTCTTTCTGGCTGCTTGTAATATTTTCTCTTTGACCTGGGAACTCTGGAATTTTACTACAATATTCCTAGGAGTTTTCCTTTGGGGTACTCTTTCAGGAGGTGATAGGTGGATTCTTTCAATTCCTATTTTGCCCTCTAGTTCTAGAATACCAGGGCAGCTTTCCTTGATAATTTCTTGAAAGATGATGTCTAGGCTCTTTTTTTGATCATGGCTTTCAGAAAGTCCAATAATTT
Organism: Phascolarctos cinereus; assembly: GCF_003287225.1. NCBI lineage: Eukaryota > Metazoa > Chordata > Mammalia > Diprotodontia > Phascolarctidae > Phascolarctos > Phascolarctos cinereus. The sequence continues at coordinate 341,791,067 of NW_027556098.1, read as the reverse complement.
TAAAATTATCTCTCTTGGATCCATTTTCTAGCTCAGTTGTTTTTCCAATGAGATATTTCACATTGTCTTCTATTTTTTCATTCTTTTGGCTTTGTTTTACAATGTCTTGATTTCTCATAAAGTCACTAGATTCCATTTCATTCATTCTAATTTTTAAGAAAGTTATTTTCTTCAGGGAGCTTTTGGCCTTCCTTTTCCATCTGGCCAATTCTGCTTTTTAAGGCATTCTTCTCCTCACTGGCTTTTTGGACCTCTTTTGCTACTTGGGTTAGGCAGTTTTTTAAGGTGTTATTTTCTTCAGCATTTTTTTGGGTCTCCTTTAGCAAATGGTTGACTTGTTTTTCATTACTTTCTTGCATCACTCTCATTTCTCTTCCCAGTTTTTCCTCTACTTCTCTTACTTGCTTCTCAAAATCCTTTTTGAGCTCTTCCATGGCCTGGGACCAATTCACATTTTTCTTGGAGGCTGTGGATGTAGGAGCTTTGACTTTGTTGTCTTCTTCTGGTTGTATGTTTTGATCTTCTTTGTCACCAAAGGAAGATTCTACAGTCTGACTTTTTTTTTTTGTGCAAAGTTTGCTCATGTTCCCAGCCAATTACTTAACTTTTAAACACTTTGTTAAGGTAGGGGTCTGCTTCCAGTGTGGAGGACGTACTATCCCAAGCTTTGGGGGTTTTGTGCAGCTGTTTTCAGATACTTCTAGGGACCTATAAGTTTTCAGTTCTTCCAAGGTAGTATGATCAAGGGTGATGTGTTTACTCCTTTCCTTGCCTGTGCTCTGGTCTACGAGTGACCACAAGCACTCTTTTCTGCCTTGGAACTGTGAGAAGGATTCCCTCTCCATCATCACTACAAGCTCCACCACGCCAGCACTCCTCCTTGCCCTAGGTCCGTCACCCAGATCTGTGACCCAGTTCCAAGCACAGGCAAAGCAAGAGATTCCTGCCTCAGGACCAGCAAAGAGATCCCTGCAATCCTCCTCTGATCAGCCACTTGATTCCCTCTCGGTCTGTGGGTTGGGAGCTCCAAAAGCAGCCACCACCCAAAGGCTATGCTGGGACAGGAGCTGGGACCAAGTTTCTCCCTCACCGTGGTCACAGATCTTTCCTACTGACCTTCTAAGTTGTTTTTCCAGCTCATCGCTTCTTTTCTTTTTTTTTTTTTCAAAGGCAATTGGGGTTAAGTGACTTACCCAGGTTTACACAGCTAGTAAGTGTCAAGTGCTTGGTCTGAGGCCAGATTTAAACTCAGGTCCTCCTGACTTCAGGGCCAGTGCTCTATCCACTGCGCCACCTAGCTGCTCCCCTGCTCACAATTTCTTACAGAACAATGGTATTCCATTATATTCATTCCACAGTCTCCAAAATATTAAAGCTGTAAGTCACCCAAATGAAGGGAAATGAAAAGGCACATTTCAGGTGCGACTAGGCTACTACCTATCACCAAGATATTATTACCAGAGAGACATATGAAAAGAAAGGAGGCAGGCTCAAGAACAAAGGATAAGTAAACAACTCACATCTCTGGTCAGGAAAAGTCAAGCACACAAGCATTTACCAATAAGCAGCTAGCACTAAGCGCCAGGCACTACAGCAGGAGTGCTGGCAATACAAAGAAAGGCAAAAACCAGTCTCTGTTCTCAGTGGCTCACAGTCATTAATGGGGGAGACAACATGCAAACAACTATGCATAAATAAGACATACACAGATAACATGGATATAAACAACATATAAACTGGAGGGGATCTCAGAAGGAAGATAACAGCATTAAAGGGGAGCAGGAAAAGCTTCCAGTTGAAGGTGGGATTTTAACCAAGTCTTGAAGAAAGCCAGCAAAGTGAGGGGATGGAGATGAGCAGGGAGAGGGAAGCAGGCCTGGTGAACGTCCAGTGAAAAGGCACCTAATTGGTAGATGAGAGCATCATGTGTGAGGCTCAGCCAGGAGGCTGGTGTCACTGGATCACAGAGTACACAGAGGAGAGTGGGGCAGAAGAAGCCTGGAAAGGGAGGAAGAGGTCAGATCATGAAGGGCTTTAAAAGCCATGAACTGTCAGGTGATTCAGAGGAAAACCAGCATTTTGGGTGGATTCCCCCACGAAGACTTTATCGGAAAGAATGGACAAGAGTCACCCAGATTTAAAAGGAATGGGTGGGTTGCAGTCTGCACTAATGGAGGAAGTCTTCAGAGCAATGAGATCACAGATTTCATCAAAGTATCAAAAAAACTGAAAATGCACACTAAATATAGAAGAGCACATAAATTTCACTAAATCCTAGTGTTCTAAAAATCAGAAGAAACTTTTAGAATCATCTAAACCAATTCTGACCTAAAACAGACAACCCCTCTACGGTATCTTTCAATGGATGTATAGCCCACAAATGTTATTTCTCACTTAACTACCAGCATGTCTTTAAAAAAATTATTCTGAGTATATTTTTAAAAAATAATTAAACTGCAGTAAGTTTATGGCCATTTCTGTATATGTAGAACATTGTCCATCTACCAAAAGGACTTTACTAAATGAATAGTGTTCTATAAAATTCTTCTGACCACCAAGGGCAGTCCTGGAAACAAAGGGGAATATGCACACACCTAACAGGAATTTCCTCAGATAAACAAAGGCTAAAATGCTGGATTCTTATCAGCAACAAACAGCAGATGCAGGAAACCTTTTGTGGGAAACTCTGGGCACCAGCTCTGAAATTAAGTCATTTCTAACACTGAAAGTCAGGGGCAAACTAAAAGTCATGCCTTTTCTTTGAACATATAACACACACACACACAAATAGATTCCACACACAAAAACTTTGGAAATACAAAGTACTAACAGGGTTCTTTTCTTAACACCAAAGAAAGATAAAATGAACAAGATAATATGTTTATTTATGTATCAAATTACTTTATTAATAATGTTATATCTTCACTTGGAAAAATATTATCTATTCCATCTAAATACTAGTAAATCCATAAGGAAGGCATACATATAAATGTAAATCACTTCTAAATTATAAATATTTAGAGTTGGAAGGTCCCTTAGAGGTAATCTAGTTTGATCCCATTTTAGAGCTGAGGAAATTAAGGCCCCAAAAGATGAAATGGCCTGTCCAAGGCCACAGAGCCAGCAAGTGGCAGAGCTGGAAACTGATCTGAAGTCCTCTGACACAGCATCCAGTTCTCTTTCCCTTAGCCATTACAAACTAAAAATAGATTTAAAATTGCTGTAAGGTATTTTAGTAAATACCTAAATTATTTAAAGTAATTATGAAAAGATAAATGAAAGCTTCTTGGTTTCTACCTCTCTCATTCCTTTAATATTTAAAGTCACCTCTCCTTTAAAGTGAGTGAGAGAACTTTGCCCCACTTTCAAGTAAAAGCAATTTACCCATTTAATCATGCTAACTATTCGTTAGAACCTGACTGTACGTTCAAGAATAGTTACTGACCCATATTGGTAAGAGGGGATTTCCTTACTGGAACTGCCCTAAACCTGTGAAATCACGGGTGCAGATCAAATCTCTCCCCATTCCCTCCTCCCCCAAAAAAAGACAAAACAAAAAATAAATTAAAAAACTGAAAAATCAGGTTCTAACGGACAGTTAGCATGATTAAGTGGGCATCATTTCTCTGAGGTTTATAGTGACTAGACTCAAAGACCATGGGTTCATGCTAACTAGCCAAGGCAGCACACTGTAGTGAAATGAATGCTGAAATAAGAGCTAAAAGACCTGCAGCCTAGTCTCATATCTGCCACATTAGCTGTGTGATTCTGGGCAAGTCACTTATCCTTGTACATTCCTGATTTCCTCAGCTGAAGAAATCCTCAATTTCAACTACAAATAGGTGAATCATAATACCTGCGGCTCCCCCTTCCCCCATTCTAAGGTTATTATGAGGACTTGAAAGCACTCCCTAAATTGTCGATTTTATACAAATAAAATATTATTACAATTAGTGTTAATTTTATGATGGAATCCAAAAGATTTCACCACCAATAGAAGACAAAAATGGTCCAAAATACTAAATCATTTAAATAAAACCTTTTCTAGTTTTACTTTTAAAATTGGGCTACAACAGAATCTCTAAAAGCTGGATATTGACAAGGAAACATGTTCCCTAGGATACTTTCTGTTTCAGAAGATACTGTCCTAGATGGATTAATCTGACATCCTAAATAGCATAAGTGTAAGTACATCTGGGGAGCCAAGGTCTTCATGAATAGACTTCTTTGCAAACAGAGAGTATCTCATTTATAGTATTTGTACTCTCAGCACCTAGCACAGGCCTGGCACAGAGCAGGAACTTCATACTTTGTCTATTCAAAAAGATCTTCAATGAGACAGAGAGAGAGAGAGAGAGAGAGAGAGAGAGACTATAAAGAATCTTGGAAATAGGGAATTTTACAAGGACTTCTTAGTGAATCTGTTGCTACAAGCAATGATCTGGTTATAAAATCTAGCAGCTCCTAGGGGGCTTGAAGAAAATCTGTTTGAAAGTGACTAGCCTGCCAAGGGGCCTATTGATGCCAACATAAAGAATATGCTAATGTAAACGCATCTGTCTTTCAACTTCCAGATCTGAATATCTCTGTATTCGAGCTACAGAGTTCCTCTGTGCCTGGAATGCCTTCTCCCACATCTCTGTCAGTTATAATCCTACCCATTTTCAAGGCCCAATTCAAATGCCAGTTAGCCTTCCTTGGTACTCCCTGAATTAAAATTCCTCCTTCCTATAAATTCTCATGGTACCTTGCACCTTTTGTTCACTTTCACACTCTACTTTGTATCATATTTATTTGTATGTATGTCTAAGTCTCCCTACTAGGGCAAGAATTGTGTTTTATTTACCTTCACCTCCCCTGTCAAGTATCCATAGCACAGGACTTGCTCAATAAATACATGTTGTAATAAACTGACTTCCCAACCTAAGACGCAAAAAATTAATCAGTGGAATCAGCATGAATAAAATAAAATCTCTATCTTCTACACTTTATTCACTATTAGAAATTTCCTTCAAGAGCACCACAAAAAATTTCAGAGGTCATGGAGAGTCCAGGCACAGAAACCAAGTAGTGATGTTATCTACAACTGGACTGAAATTTTTCTAGCTGGCAAGTTCTTTTAAGAGGAAGTAAGACTTAGTATGCATTGTCATTTTCATTCATATGTGATATAAAAAAAAAAAACTATGGAGCCAGGCAGCATAGCGGATAGAGCACAGGACTTTTAAATCTAGCCTCAGACATTTATTAGCTATGCCCCTAGGAAAAGGCATTTAATTACACTGTGTTTCAGTCTACTCATGTAAAATGTAAAATGGAGGAATTCACAGCACCTACCCCACAAGATTATTGTAGTGATCAAATTAAATTAACATATGTAAAGTGCTCTGCAAACCTTAAAGCACTATAAAAATGCTATTACTACTACTTCTGTCATTGTTATTGAGCACATTTATAACTGAGGTAGAGCAGGTGGGCATGCCATATTCTGAAATGAAAAATAACAGAGAGATAAAGCCAGCAGTACATAAGTACCCAAAGACAATAAAAGGATAAGTAGAACTCTAGGAATTTTGGTAGATTCCCTAGAGAGGATTTATGGAACAATAGGGCAATAATTACATAGAAGGAGGAGCAGATGAGTTGTGGCAAAACCATTATGCAATAATTAGCGGTAGGCTTCAAAAGAGACAAAGGTAAAAAATTTATTTAAGGATGATAGTATCAGACTAAGCAACTACCCTGTAAGCCCAGAGGCCAATAAAATCCTCTTTATAATACCTTTTCTATTTTGGTATTTGTTTGAAAATTATGAGATCAGATTAGGGCACAAAAGTAAACCTAGCTTAATGAAGTATACAGATCAAATCTCAGTATAACAAAAAATACTAGGTTTCCAAGTCTGAGCAAATGGTTCATTTATTCCTAAAATTCAACACAACAAAGTTAACCAAAAAACAAGATAATTTGGATAGTCCCAGGAAGTCAGTCACAATGGAATCTGATTTGTCAAAGTTTGAGATTTCCAAGGCAGAGTAAGTACAAAATGAAGTACAAAAGGCATTAGGTAATCACCTTCCTCAGACTTAACCACAAATTGAACACTGAGATTTTGCCTATATGTTAAGTAACCACTAACCACCATCTAACTTTAGAATTATGGGGCATATGCTAAACAGTTATTTGTGAGTTGTTTCATTATTTTAGACTTTGACATTTTAATGTTGTATACTTTTGGTGACTTACAGAAGTACTAGCTGAAAATGGAATTAATTTGTTCAAAATTATTAGAGAAGATTTCTTTTAATTGTATCACATAGGAATCAAAGATCATTTATCTATATTAAGCATGGAAAACTACACATAATCTTAGCTATATCAACTAAGCATATAATTTAATGCATGTTTAGTTTTGTTAGATAAGATTCTTTTTAAATTTTTGTTTCTATGGTTTCTTCTACATGATGAACCTCTCTTCAGACATCTCGTTTGGTATCCCCCATTACCAACAACCCAAACTTGTGAGATGTGTTGCTAGGGTTGGTACTGGAATTTTTCCTCCAGGTTAAGTCAACTGACCTGAAAGAAGAGTTAATGCTTGGAACCTTTTACTCAAAAGCACAGCTCTAACCAGTTAAGTTAAAACTTCAAAAGGAGTAGATCTGTCTTCCTTCACTTCTTTCTGAAAAAAGTGTTGGGTTAAATCATACCTGCCTAAGATAAAGAGATGTAGTAAAAGGAGAGGTGACTTTATGCACCTACATACATGGCAGTTTATAGGATAATATGAATCGTAGGTGTATCTAAAAACAACGATGAATGCATATAGGCTCAAAGGAAAAGGTGACCTGAAAGCAGAGCAATAATTACCTCGGAAATGTTTTTGTCAGTTTCTTTTCTCTTTTCTTCTAGCTTCCTTTCAATTCCTACAATTCCTACAGCCCTTATTCTTCCTGGCTGAAAAACAAAAACATATAGGATTCAGGAAGGAAATTTCAGACCTTTTTCACCCACCACACTTTGTTTCCAGTAGAGGAAAAGGGTCTACAAAGAAGCAAAGTAAAACCATGAATGAGGCTGTCAACAGAGTGTACTCTTTCATCCAACTTCCTTTCAAAACATCCCCTTATCAGATGGCTGAATAGCAGTACTCTCTAAATCCTTAGAGAAAAAAACTAAGTATAAATAAAAGTAGATATTTACCTCTATATTTTTAGGTACGTTATCAAAACTTCCAACTTTACCCCCATGTTTCTATTACTTATAACTCTTTGTTGGGTGTGGTATCGTAAGAAGAACACTAGAGTGGAAGTCAGGAAGATTTCAAAATCCACCTCCAAAACTGACTGTGTCAGCATGAACAAGTCAGCTAATTTCTCTGAGTCAGTTTCCCCATCTGTAAAATACCTGTAACATCTACCTCACAAGACTGCTATGAGGATCAAAAGAAATAACACAAAGTGCTTTGCAAACACTAAAGCCAAAACCACATATAAATGTCAGTAATTACTATTATCATTATCTGAACTCACAGTCTAATACATACAAGATTTTTAATGAAGTCTCCACTGGGCCTCAAACTGTCAGCTGTCTTTTGCCATTGTGGTAATTACAGAAGCAATTTTCTAGTATGAATATCTCTATATAATCACAGTGATTAATTTAGAGCTTGACAAGTTCCCTTCTATATAAGATTCTTTCTGAAGTAATCTTTTTCTAGGCATCAAAGAAAATCTATTTTTTAAAAGAAAATAAAGTTGTCTATTTCCACTAGGCTACATATAACTGTACTTTTTATCATGAATCATTTGGAAGAAAAAATGTCTTTGCTCCTGGACAGTTCTGCTTCTAACATGTATTATTCCATTTGTGATTATATAGAAAAGTATAAAATTAGAAAATGTCAATGGTTTAAAAAAATACCTCTTGTCCACTCTTCCTTTGCATTACTTGGGACACTGGCATATTCTCCCATCTTCTGTGAGTCATTTCTTCTGATAAACGCCTATAAAACTGTGTAAATAAGTAAAGGTGAGATCAATCTGTAGAACGCTTCTATGTCATTACTTAAAATATCTTCATTCTGTTACGATAGCTAGACACTACTTCATTCACTTTGCATGGTGCTCTCATAAATAATTCCTTTCTGAGGGCACCAGCAGAAAGAGGAACTAGCTGCTTATACAAGGTGATCCACTCTCAACAAAAATGTCCTAAATTACAGAGATCACTTACAAAAACCATTTCATTTGCCTACTAAGTGCTCTGTATTAAAGTGAATGTAATGTCAGAAATAATGTACAACCATTTTTCAAAAAAGGAATTAAAAGTAATGTAGCTAGTTAAAATACGAGGCAGGAATCAGACACCAAAGACTCCTATTTTTGCAAAAAGGAAATGGTGACTTTTAGCTACACTAACAACTTCAGTCACTCAGTATTTACTTAGTATCTATTGTGCACTAACTGCTCTAAAGAGATAAAAAAAGAGGGGCATGAAAAAGATAACAAGAGAAATAAAAAAAATGCAAAATGACCTGTTAATGCTTTTAAAGCAATACACCAACAATTACACATCAATGTAGTATAAGTTTATTAAACACCAAGGGCACAAAAAGTCAAAGAAATTAGGACATCTGGGTGGGGGTTAATCAAGAAAGACTTTGCAGAAGTGTGCTTTGGTAACATCTTTGAAGAATAATTGCTTCTCCAGAAACTGTGAACTGTGTTCTTGAGAATCAGTCTGCCAAAGAGCTCTAGGTGAGTGTGCATGCAGACCTGTGTATATATGTATGTACACCTATTCAGCCACACATGCATCAGTGTGTATCTATATCTACTTATAGTTATGGTCCTTTCACCAAGACATTATAAAGGTTTTCTACTCTACTCTTTTGTACTCACTGTACTTTTCAATGCCTCTTCAATTCAACTACTTATTTTGCCAATGACAGCTTTTAACACTTTTTAATAGTAAACTAAAGGCCCAATTGAAAGAAATTACCAACCTCTAGCCCCTCTTTTCGACCATCACTGCTTCATGCCTCCCACTTTCACTGTAACCTTAACCTGATTAAATCTACTCTGTCAGAGACCTGGTGGCAATAAAGGACATGCCCTTGCATCTAGTTTTGTCCTATAATTTATTCTGAGCTCTCTTGGGCTGGTGAAGTGACAAGTGGTATAAACCACTACCAACAGATGATTCTTTGAACATGCTCAGGCTAGACTGTAATATACCAAAGAGGATGGAACTGGCAGGAGGAAAACCTGAGGTTCAAACTCATCTCTACCACACATAGCTGTTGTGTTGCTGGGTGAGCCACGTGTTGTAAAGAACTGACACTTGCAACTCCATACCCAAGTCTCTCAACTCCATTAGAGTCAGTTGTCAATAAGTATTTATTAAGCATCAGAGATTCAAAGAAAGGCACCTATTCTCAAGGTGCTCACAATCTAATGGGGTGGTTCTAAGAGCGTTCCAGGTGTGGGGGACAGCCAGTAAAAACGCCATGAGCCAGGAGATAACTGTCTTGTTCGAGGAACAGCAAGGAGGCCTACATCACTGGATCTAAGAGCATGTTTTTTGGAGGGGGAGAGGCAAATGTTGGTCAGTCGTTTCAGTCGTGTCTGACTCTTCATGACCCCACTGAGGTTTTCTTGACAAAGATACCGGAGTGGTTTGTCATTTCCTTCTCCAGCTCATTTTATGGATGAGGAAACTGGGGCAAAGAGGGTTAAGTGATTTGCCCAGGGTCACAGAGCTAGAAAGTGTAAGAGGCCAGATTTGAAATCAAGAAGATGAGTCTTCCTGACTCCAGGCCTGGCACTCTATCCACTGAGCTACCTAGTTGCCTGTGGGTGCGTGTGTAAGGTGTGATAAGAATGTTGGGAGGCGGAAAGCAGGTTAGAAAGAGCTTTGAACACCAAACAGAGGATTTTATATTTGATTGTGAAGGTAATAGGAGTCACTGGAGTTTATTTGGGCAGAGGAGGTGACATGATCAGACCTGTACTTTAGGAATATCACTTCGATAGATGAATGGACAATGGACTGAAGTCAAGAGAGACTCATGGTGGTACTGCAGTTCTGCACAGAAAAGAATAATGTTGTGCCACAAGCAAAAAATATTCAAGAAACACTGTTCTAAACCTTAAAATGACATATAAGCATTGGCTATTATTATTACCTGGCCTTTGTCACAATTAGTTCTTTGCACATTACAATACAGAGAAATGGATAATTATTATTAGTGTAAAAAACAATATAAAAAGATCTTTAAAACAATCATGAAGGGGGAATGGCACACTGTACAATGTTAGATTCTAGCATGTGAGAGGCACTTATATGAAAAACAATGACATGTATACTTTTAATCAAACTGACTCTACAAGAACTTACCTCAATCTGGCCATGCTCTTTGAAAGAAAGTTTGATGTAGGAGCTCTTGCTGCTTTGGAAAGGGCCAGGCTCTTTGTTGGAAGAAGCTGGGTGAAGATGAATCACTATTTTGGCACTAAAGAAAGAACACTCATTAAATACACCATTGCCTTTAATAATACCTCCAATTCTGTTCTGACTAACATTGGGTATATTTCGGATCACTTCTTACAAAAGTTCAATATGAGAAAAGCCCAGGAGAAAAAGTGACTTCATCTATAAATTTAGTGTTAATGAGCAGATATGAATGCCATTCAAATGCAAACTTGTAACATAAAAATCAAAAGATTCCAAGAAAATGTCTATAATCTATAGATTAAATAAGACATTTTTAGGAAATAAAGTCGAAATGAGGTTGCTATACTTTAGGTGGTGCTTATTCAGGGTTTTCCATTTGTAAAAGCATCCCTAGAGGTTATACAAAATTACCTTTAACTTCTGCCAAAGCATACTACCTTAGCTAAGTGGAAACAAACTCGTTTCATTAATAAGACATTAACTTATCTGTATAAAACCAGCCAGCTGACATTTTATTAAAATACATCCAAAACTAATATTTTACACCATCACTTATGGGAAAACACCACTTCATCAACAACATGATGTAGAAAGATACCTCATAACAAAAACAACTCTGGAAACATTATTGCTTTGTTATTAAAAAAGACCACAAAAAATGGATCATAATGATCAGGAAAGTGATCCACACCTCTAGTTTACAGCCCTGTAATTCCTTTCTCCTTCAGTAAAGTCTACTCCAATGCTCCACTGAGATATGGAGGTAACCCTGGGCTCTCAGAGGTTAAGCCAACACAGAACAAGCTCTGGCAGGTCCTTCCTACAGGCAAGCTGGGAAAATGTCAAGTGCAAGCCTTCAAAAAGACTTTATTTCTACTAGTTCCCAACCTAATAAAGCATGGAGAACCATATTACCAAAAGGGTAATGAATTTTTTGAGCCAGGGCAATCCATGAAATTGTCTCCTAAGGCACAGAGGAGCTGTGATCACTATTGGTGGAAAGAATACCCAATGAAAAAATCAGAGATCTTTTGATGTACTGAATTATAATTCTTTTTTTAAAGAGTATTTGACTAAAAACGGTCCAATTGCGCAACTATTTCTTTACTGGACACGATAACTGGATCAGACCCCATCTACACAACTGCCCATAAAGCTGTCTGAAAAACACCAGACAACTGAACTTATTGAGTAAACATCACACTGTGCACCTACTTGTAGTGTCAAGCATTTTAGTGGTGTCAATGAAGACTATGTAAAATATTCTGGCACTCTATGTGATTGTGCACAATTTATTTAATCCCTACAATCCTTGGTTTTCTCATCTGTAAAATGGAAATATATCACCTGTACCAACTACCTCAAATGGTTATTATAATGATCAAATGAGATAACATATGCAAAGCAGAATGCAACTTTTAAAGCCCTATTTGTTAACGGTTTGATTATTAGTTGGGTCCAGACTTGTAATGATTCTCAGAACTGCTGAGTTCTGAGAGGAAAACTAGAAAGAAAAAACTGGGCAGGAACAATTATAGTCATAGTCTGAAATCATTCATCTAGCAAGGCACCAAAGCCACAGCCATAGGAATCAGAGCCAGGCTGGCTCTGACTGGACAAAAGCATTAGGAGTTTCTAAAAAACAACTGAGCTAATCATCTCCTGCTGTAGCTGCAGGATATGCCAAAGGCCACGAGGAGGAGCAGGGGAGAGAAAACTAGACAACCTGAATGGTGTGCCTGGAAGGACCATAAGAGTGGGCCTAAAGAGAACAGTTCAACAGTTAACATAGGGGAATGACTGATTTTTTGCCCTTCATTGGAGATATCTGAAAAGCAGACAATAATTTGACAGTAAAAAGTGATACATAAGTTCCATGGTTTGGATTTCCCTTCAACATGGCAGAAGGATAATTCTTTAACCTCAGAGTCTTTTCACACACCATTTTTTTATCCTCATTTTAAAAATTAATGTAATATTTCCCCAAATATACATGTAAAAACAATTTTAACATTCTTTTTTTCAAATTTTGAGTTCTAAATTCTCTCCCTCCTCTCACCCCCTCATTGAGAAGGCAAGCAATTTGACATAGGTTATACAACACACAACTTTTTATCATTTCATTAAACAAGGAGAGAAGAGATAAGCAAGAATAATAAAAAGCTAAAGGTCCGATGTATATAACTATTCTACAACATAATCCTTCTAACAGGTTGACTCAAGGATCCTAGCCATGATGGATGCCAACACAGGAGGCAGACTAGCCTACCCAATTGTCCCATACCTACTCCTATTGTCACACCAGACAGAACAGTGATCAAGAAATCTACAGAGAAACTAAACTATAATAGGTGATTTCTTCCACCTCAGAAACACACAGAAAGGTAACATGAAAGAAGGTTGCGAAAAAAGACAATGTCAGGACACAGAAGCCTCTCAGCATGACCAAAGATGGACAGAGAGACACATCTAGCCTGCATGGCTCCGTGTTCAAAGGCAGCAAAAGTGCATATGATTCCTTTGAGAAAACCCAGAGAAGAGACCAAGGGAGTGCAGTGTCACAGGCACTGACCAAAGCACTAGAACCAAGAAATCCCAGGGCCCAGGGGCTCCGAGGTCCCAAATATTCTGTCCTAAGACACCAGTGAGAGCTCTTATTATCTAATGCTCTGAAACTCAGAGATCCAGGGGAAGGGTATAAAGGGCTTCAAACACTAAACAGAAGATTTCATAATGGATCCTGGAGGTAAGCTCTGTGAGTCAGGCTTGGAGAGGGAGTTAAATGGTCAGATATGGTTTTAGGAAGATCACTTAGGCAACTGAGTGGAGGATGGTTTAGAGTAAGAAAACAGTAAGGTATGAACAAGGAAGGTTATGGCAACAGTCTAGATGTGACATGATGAGGGTCTGCACCTAGGGGGAGGCTGTGAGATGAGACAAAAGGAGAATAAGACAAAAGATGATGTGATGGTACAAACAAGCCTTGGTACCAGGCTGGATATGGGGGGAGGGGAGGAAAGGGAGTCAAGAACGACATTAAGGTTGTGAACCTGGGAAACTAGGAGTATGATAGTATACTAGACAACAATAGGGAAGTTCAGAAGTGGAGAGGATTTTGGGGAAAAGATAACAAGTTGTGTTTTGGACATGTTGCATTTGAAATGTCTACAGGACATCCAATTTAAGATGTCTAACAGTTGGTGATAACAGGCAGTCTTGGCAGTGGTACATTATTTGTCATGTTGGCCTTCTTGTTACCTTTTTTGGCTTTGGAATGTGCCACAGCTTTTTTGATCATTTCTTTGATGCGAAAAGCATCCTTTGGTTACCAGTTAAATTGAGGTGGACATTCTTTCCCCAATTTTGCAACATTGTTAATTTACAAATCTAGACTTGAAGAATTAAGGACTGAGAAATGACCAATATCTTAAACCATCTGCAACAAAAGCGAACCTAAAAGACGTGGCCAACTGAATCCGGGTCCTTTTCAGTCAGAAATCCTCTGCTGCACATTTTGTTTAAGTGTTACTGTTTCTGCCTATTACTGTCAGAAACACCAACAGTGCAACCTGTGCAACTGGAAAATCTTGCCTTTTTTTTTTAAGAACACTTTGCTAAAAATAACAAAACAATACAAAACCTACCACCACCCACAAACAAAACAAAACAAAGAGACAAACTGTGTGTTATGCACTTATCAAAATGCACTAATGGGTACTCTGAATTTAATTCCACTGACATCTGCAGAAGGCAGCAGGAAAACAGAAAGTCCTACTTCTTCTCTAGAAAATAGATTCTGGAGGTCATGAGAGAGTTTGGGGTTAGGGAAGTAGATCTAATAAGCATCTCCAAAGACATGATAACTGAATACACAGAAGACAATGAGATCATCAGGTGAAACGGAAGAGAAGAAGAAGAGAAGAGGATCCAGGACAGAACCTGGAAGATCCCCACAGTCAGTGGTAAGGAGATAAATCTGCATAAAGGTACAACAAGAGAGACTGAAGAATGTTCAGACAGGCAGCAGGAGAACCAAGAGAAAGCAGTGTTATAAGAAGTAGAGAGGAGAGAATATCCAGGAGAAGACGGTGATTGACAGTACCAAAGGCTGCAAAGGTCCAGGAAGAAAAGGACTGAGCAATTAAGAGATCATAGGTAACTATGGAGAGAAGTTTCGAATGAATGCTGAGATCAGAAGCCAGAATGCAGACAGGAAGTAGAAGGGTCAACAGAAATGGCTTTCATAAGGAATTTAAGCATGAAAGGGAAGAGAGATAAAGGATGATGGTTAATGGGAATGACTGTAGTGAGTGACAGTTTTTTAATGATGGGGGAGATATGGAAAGCATGTTTGCAGGCAGCACAGAGGCAATCAGCAGACAGGATCTGAAAATAAACGAGGTGGGCATAATAATCTGCTGAAGAAGACAGGATGGGATGCTATCACTTGTGCACATAGAAGGGCTTGCCTTGGCATCTTTTCATGCAAGAAACTGGAGAAGAGCAAGAGAATGGGGTAAGACATCTGAGATGAGGAGCAAAGAAGAAGAGAGCGAGTTCAAAGCAAACAGGTTTCCATATTTTCAGGAAGTATGAGGCAATCTTCAGCTGAGAGGAGTGGAGGAGGGGAAGCTACAGGAGGTGTGAAGAGGGATGAACAGGTCTGGTCTATCCCACTGTGGTGAGTGGGACAGTGACTTCATTAGGGAGCTATAAAAGGATGCTTGCTGCAGTGAGGGCCCCGAATGTATACACAAATTGGTAGTGGATCCAGTAAGCACAGTTTCACGCTTTTCTTCAGCTTCATTCAGCAGGATGTAAACAGGAACAAAGGGAACAGAAGTCAGGATGACGACAAACCACAGAGGGAAGGGTTGTAAGGCAGACAGGAAGACAGAATGATAACAGATTATGATCTGATCAAGAAAGTTCAAAGTTCATGAACTTGTAAGTGGAATGAATACTTGTGGGTGAGGGCAAGATCAAGGGTATGACCAGCTCTTTAGTTAGCTGAGGTGGAATGGAGGTTAAGTAGGTCATGGGGAATAAGTAGACTGAAGAACCAGGAAGTCAGGGAGCCCTCAAGCTCATGCTTTCAAAAACAGAATCTAAACTTGTTGCCATTGGTTATATTTGGTCATCTGATGTTATCTGAACCAATGATTTCACTTACAGTAGCCTAAGGAATAAAAAATGAGGAGCAAACCTTATAATCAGCTACAAGGAGAAGACATTTAGGTATATCATCTTTCCTTATGTACTTTTATAGCTTATACGTAAGTTTTAAGATACTTTAAGATGTTATTTCATGTCAAGAAGTATAGAAAAATAGCATATTCAGGACCCCCCAACCAATGTCATGGAGCTAATTTACATAGAACCAAAATGCTACAATGATAATAAAATAATAATACTACTAATAATGGCTAGCATTTATGTAGTGCTTTAAGGTCAACAAAGCACTTTACACATATCTCATTTGAGGCTCACAATACCCTGGAAGGCCAAAGCTATTATAATCTCCATTTTACAGATCAGGAAACTGAGGCAGATAGCGCAGTGTGAAGCTGGATTTGTACTCCAGTCTTCCTGTTCCAAGTCCTGCAGTCTGAGTCAACTAGCTGCAATTCGTGATGCCATAACATGAAATCAACCATCAAGGAGAGAAGCTTAATAAAAACATATTCAACAACAGGATCATATAAAATCTTACCTTTTTCCGATACCAGCTGCTTGTTCTTCAATGAATACAATTTGGGAAAGAGGAATACCAATGCAACATTCCTATAGCATAATCAATACAAAATAAAAGAGTGAGATTTCAGTGGGTACTTTGCTTTACAGCATTCAGTACTCAGTGTCTACTAAGCATCTATACAGCTACCCTGGGCCACCTTGCTAACATTACTAATTGCACACTAAGCAGCATATGCCATTCTACTCTGAACAGAGCTCTGTAGGGGGAGGGAGAGACCAACCCAAAGACAAAGTAGAAACCTGCCATGTTCCCTTAGGTGATGGCAGTAGAAGTTACCAAAGCAATTCCTTAGGCTAGTTCCTTCAGAATCAAGACTAATTTTATTTGATTTATATAAAAACCTAAGTCCTCGACACAGAAAAACAGTATAAATACAGAACACAACGATAATAGAAAAGAAACAAGAAAATCTGAAGATAGTGAAGATAGAGTGAAGGGATCTAGGTTCTATATTAGTTCCACTACTGTAAACAAGGACTATAAAGCAATTAGGTAACAAAACAAAGTAGTAACAATTAAATAGCAAGGTGAGGGGTAGACACAACAAAAGTTACAGAAGTTTAGAACAAAGAGAAATCAATGATTAATAAAACCAGTTCTTGATTGTTAATGCCAACGTCCCTACTAAACATTTTTGAGAGTTTTTAACCAGCAAACTTCTTACTACTGCTTAAGTCCATCTTTTCAATAGCAATGCTCTGATGGTACCTGGCTGTAATCTGGAATACCAAAGAGTTAAAGACCCATGGTGAGCATGAGTAGGCTTTGAATTATCAAGGACATGCAAGGCCAGAATAGAAGGTGGACCAGTAACGGAGTAAGGATGAGAAGCCAGATGGACAGACAGGCTCTGTGGTCATTATGTATCCCTAAGATACCAAAAAAAAAAAAAATCTCCCACCATGCCTTGAGTAGAAATTAAAATAAGTAAAATTTTAAAATCATCAAAATAAGTTTAACTAACAATTTAACCTCTTCTTTTTTACCTCCCCCCCCCAGTAAGAAAATGCAGACAACAGAAGAAAACAGGAGAGAATGAGTAATCCACAATTTGAATAATGCATCTTTGAATAAGAAGAGTCAAAAACATCAGGGAATCTTAGAGTTGTAAGAAACTGCAAAGGTCATCTAATCAGAGACTCCCTAATGAAAGGGCCCTCTGTGCAAGAAGACAATCCTTTTATTCTTCCCTAACTGATTTATTAAATCATTGACTGGAGAAGTTATTGCTAAAGTTCCCCTGAAGACTGTGCTTCTTTACTGAGAAAATGGAGACCATCCAAAGTAAATTAATTCTTCCATTTATCTCAAAACCCCTTAACATCATCTCCAACTTGCAATTTCTGACCAAGTGGTGACCCTTCTCTCTGCCAAGGCCAAATCCTCAATGTGCTTGCTTCATTTGATCCTCTACATCTTTTCCAACAGACCACATCCTTAATCATCCCCGTTCTGAAATCTTCAACCTTTCCCTATCAACTAGTTCCTTCCCTATTGCCTCCAAATACGCTCAAGCCTTATCCATCCTTAAAAATCTTTCACTACATCCTACCATTCTGAGGCTATGTCTCCTCTCTTTCTTAGCCAAACACCATGAAAAAATTGTCTACACTCACATGCCCACTTTCTCTCTTCTTACTCAGTCCTCAACCTTTTGCAATATGACCTCTAGCCTCATCATTGCTCTCTCTGAAGTTGCCAATGATCTCTTAATTACCAAAAATGATGGCTTTTTTTTCCTCAGTCCTAATCTCTTGACCTATCTGCTGCATTTGACACTGCTGCCACCCTCTTGTCCTAAATACTCTTTTCTTTCTGGGTTTTTGTTGTTTCCTGGTTTCCCCTCCTATGTGACCAATGTTTACTTCGCTAGTTCATAATCTATATCATACCCCCCAAACTGTGGGTGTTTCCCAAGATTCTTTCCTAAGCCTTCTTATTTTTTTCCTTAGTAACCTCATAAGATCCCATGGATTTAACTATCCTCTCTATGCAGATGATCCCGGAAGTATATATGTAGCCCTGGTCTCTTCCCAGGTTGAGTCCCACACCTTTAACTGCCTACTAGGCATTTCAAACACTATGCCCTGAAGGTATTTTAAATTCAACATGTCCAAAATTAAACTCATTATTTTTCTTCCAAGTCTGTCTGAGGTACCATCATCCTTCTAGTATCCTAGGTTTATGTCCGTGGCATTTATATCCATGGCATAACTCTTTATTTTCCTTTACCTCACATGTCTATTAGTTGGCAAATCTTGCCAATTCAACCTTCACAACATGTCTCACATCCAACCCCTTATCTTTACTCACATAGCCACCACATTAGCTCAGGCCCTCATCTCCTCTCATTGAGAATACGGCAACAGCTGATCCTAACCAGCCTCCCTGCCTTAAGTGTCTCTTCATTCTAGTCTATCCCACTTACACACCACTGACAAAGACGTGACCACATGATTGCCCTGCTTAGTCTGCTCCAGTGGCTTCCTACTGCCTCTAAAATAAAATAGAAACTCCTCTGCTTAGTTCTGAAAGCCCTGCATAACTTGGCTTCTACCTATCTGTCCATGAAGTATTTTAAGCTCCTCACATTTAAAGTATTACATGAAACTCTGAAGAGTTTAAAGACAAAAGTCTTTAAAAATGGGAAAATTTCTCATCTTGCTGGGTTAACTCAAATCTATGTGGTACTTTAAGGCTTACAAAGTACTTTCCTGATAATTATACTACTAGACAGGCATTGCAATGATCATTATTCCCACTTTACAAATGAAGAAACAGAGGGCCAGAGAAAGTAAGTGGCTTGTCTCTGTCATCCAACTAGTTAAGGCACTGATTCAGCACCTCCTTTGTGCCAAGCCCAGAACTAGATCTCAAACACAAGGGATATTCTAATCCCAAGACTAGAAGGCCCCCTACAGTAGGGGAAAAGAATGCAATTGATAATCCCTCGAAGTTATTACAAGAAAGGCCTCCTTTTATCTATCTTACTCTCTATTTACAGGAATGAGAAGAGACAGGCATTCTTGTTTTGTGCCCTTACTACTAAGGAGAAAACCATTTTCCAACACATATGTGGTAATATTGTGCCCCATGTATCAAGAGGCAATGCAGTTCTAATAGAGGGTTATGACCAGGGTGAAGAATTGGAAAGCTTCCATGACTCTTCCTAATTTCTACAAAAGATCCAACTAGTAGGCCAGCTAGGTGGCACAGTGGATAGAGCACCAGCCCTGGAGTCTGGAGGTCCTGAGTTCAAATCCGGCCTCAAACACATAAGACTTACTAGCTGTGTGACCCCAGGCAAATCGCTTAACTCCATTGCCTAGCCAATTAAAAAAAAATCTTAACAAAAAAAAAAAAGATCCAACTAGATCAGTCTCTTCTGGAGTTGAACGAAAGGAAATAAGAGCAGGCAACAAAATTCTCTGTTAGCCTCTCTCTAATCCAATTCCCTCAGGAATGTCATATGAGATATGATCCCAACAGGCTAAAGATGAAGAAATATTAATATATCTCTATATACTTTAACCACCGGGAGAAAAAAGTTTCAGGTAGGTCAGTCACGTAAGAACACATGAAAAAAATGTAAACTTACATGATTTTTATGATCTCTCCAGATGAGGCGGTGTGTACTGAGGAGAAGGACTCCAGCATCAAATTTTATCTAGAAAGAAGCATCACATGATATTCACTGATGGTACTGAGAATTGTCAGAATCCTCTTTTACCTAATTACCTAGTAATATACTCAAATACTCAACTGGATCTGTCATCTAATCAATTCAGGAGTTCTTTCTTTCCATGCCTGCCCACTCTGTACAACTACATTTGTCCAGGTTCTCCCCAAAATTTACCACAGGGGTCCACTACAGATAGGCTTTTGACCATGGTGATCCATTTCTATATTCAAGTTAATTAATACTATGCTTTATTATTACACTATAAGTACTTCAGAAATAGTTTACCACAAATTCTGCATAGGGAACACTGTTAACTATTGAATAAGATAAGAATAAAAGACAAAAATGCCTGCGCATACATATATACATACAGACATATTCTCCTGTTGGTCACTGTTCCTGTATCAGACAATTTTCTTAACTTCTTTTTTTTAAGTAAACTTGTTGGGGAATCCCTTATTGGGAAGTGATTGTGCTATAAAAAAACCTTTTAAAAAGTAAAATAAAAACTTTAAAAAATTCAAATAACATGCTTATGTGCTGTTAATTTACATGCTGGTACATGCTCAACAGCATGCAAGATAAATGGGGGAAGAGAAGAAGGCATTCAAAGTAAAAAGAATAGACTGAGCAGAGGAGGCAGGAAAATACTGGTCATCTATGGAGGATATAGAGTAGTCTAATTATACTGAGTAGTCTAGTTTGACTGGATCATAGAGCATATGGAGGAGAGAAGAATGAGATGATTAGGAAGAAGGATGGTGCCAGAACAGAGGATGGATACTCTGGAGTGCTGGTTAGATAACTACAAACATTATTCAATAGACAAGAGGAAGCTACGACAGATTTCTGAAGAGAGCAATGACTTGACCAGATGTATGTATAAGGAAGATTGGCAGCATTGTGAAGAACAAATTGGAAATGAGAGAACAAAGTTTGGAAAAAGTATTGCAAAGGTATTACAACAGTAGCAGTCCAATAATAGACTAAAATAGTCCAGACTCATGACAAGAGTATGAACTGAGGTGCTAACTGTAGGAGTATAGGAGGGGAGAGATGTGACAAATATTAGAGAGGCAAGACTGACAGAACTTTTAAAGTGGTAAGAAGTGAGTCAGAAGGAAGAGTCAAAGAAAATAGAAAGGATTAAAACATGGAAAACTAGGGAGCTAACAGTGCCACTGAGGGGCATGGTGAAGTGAGAAGGAATGGGCTTTGGAGAAAAGCTAATAATTCAATTCCATGTACATTCATTAAGCACCTACTACATGCCACACATGGGGCTATGAACTGGAGATACAGAGACAAAAAGGAAACAGTTTCTGCCCTCAAGGAGCTTACCTTCTAAGTGTCAAGATAAAACAGAACAAAATTTACCTGACTTGTAGCAGGTAATTAATAAACGTGTGTGGATTGATTAAATACATGTACTAAATAAATACTCAATAATTTTAAGAGGGAAAGAGAATTAGTAACAATGGAGGGAGAGGGATGTAAGGGTTATCAAGAGAGATCTTGTGTAGGTGGCACCTGAATCTAAACCATGCCTCATACAAAGCTAAAGGGTCTATGAGACAGATACATGAGGAAGGTCTATGAGATATATATGTCAAACATGAGAGGGAGGAAGGGAGGAGGCAGAGGAGAGAGAAGAGGGCTTGAGGGGAGGGAGGAAGGGGGGGAGAGGGAGAGGGGGAGGGAGAAAGAGAAAGAGAAAGAGAGAGTGAATATGTGTGTCTGGGGAGGTCCAGGGGGTACAATATGATATACAAAGCTGGAAAGGTGAGTGGAAGGCTAAAGATTTTATATTCTATCACAGAGGTGACAGACAGCCATCAAAAATTTTTTACATGGTCGCATATGTGTATTAAGAATACTAATTTGGCATTTGATCAAATGAGTTACTATGTTAAGTCCTTTGCAAAGCTTAAGCTGTGTGAAGGATGGATTGGGAAGGTAAGAGACTGGAACTAAGAGACTGTGAAGGCAGAGATGAGAGAGAAGAGTATCTTTCAAGAGGAACAGCAAGTGGGCCAGGATAGCTGGATTGTAGAGGGCACGGACGGGAATAAAATCTAAGACTAGAAAGGCAGGAAAGGACCATGTTATGAAGAGCTTTACATGCCAAGTAGAAGACTTTATAGTTGATGTGGGAGGTAATAGGGAGTCATTGGAGTTTACTGAGTAGGAGAATAACATGGCCTATGCCCAATTTAGGAAAATCACTTTGGCAGCTACATGGAGAATGGATTGGAACAGGAAGAGACCTGAGGCAGGGTTAAGGTGATTGCAGCAGTTCAGGAGAGAAGTGATAAGGGCTTGAAATAATGTGGTGGCTGTGTAAGTGAAGAGAAGGGGACATCGACAGGAGATGTTACAGAGAAAAGAATGACAAAATCTGGCAATGGACTGAATATGTGGAGTGAGGAAGAGCAAGGAGTCAAAAATGACCCTGAAGTTGCAGGACTGGATGACTGGAAGGATGCTAGTGTCCTCAAAAGGGACAGGGAAATTTGGAATAAGGGAGGTTTGGGGATGGGGTGGGGATAATGAATTGTTCTGGACATGTTGCCTTTGAGATATCCACAAGACATCACTTTGTGATGTCCAAAAGACAGCTGGTAATGCCAGATTAGAGCTCAAGGGAGACTAGAACTAGACAGAGACTTGGAAACTATATGAATAGAGATGACAACTGAACCATGGCATCTGATGGGATAACAAAGTGAAATAATACAGAGGGAAAAGAAGTGAAGGCCCAGGACAGAGCCCTGAGGTACACCCACAATTAGTGGGTGTCACATGAATGAAGAATCAGCAAAGGAGACTGAGACTGAGAAGTGGCCAGACAGGTAAAAAGAGAACCAGGCAGGTCATGAAAATCTAGACAGCAGAGAGTATGAAGGAGAAGGTGATGGACAGAGTCAAAAGTTGCAGAGAGCTCAAGAAAGATGAGAGTTGAGAAAAGGCCATTTGGAGATCATCAATAAAAGGAGTAACTCCTTGGGGGGTAGAAGGACTCTGACAAATGATAATGATGGAAGTAAAATTTTTCAAGCTAACTAGAACTGGCCAATAGTTGTTTATACGCTTCCTCCTGGCTAATCTATAAACATGACACTCCATCTCCTTGCTCTAGGCATTTTCTCTGGCTATCCCCCATGTCTCTTCTTCACCTACTGCCTTCCCTGGCTTCCTTCAAGTCCCAACTAAAATCCCTTCTTCAACAGGAAGCTGTTTCCAATTCCTCTTAATGACAGGGCCTTCCCTCCCTTTCCTTTTTATCCTGTATTTTAGACTTTTCTTCCAGAAAGTCTGAATCCTAGTTTGTCCAGAGTGTTTTATCTTAATGTGCAAATGCTTTACCCGGCTTTATTTCAGGATAATTTTGAGGATATATAACTAACTAAGCTTCTGTTTCTCTACAATTCATGCTCAGCTTTTTTATGCCATGGGAATGTCAAAATTTATGTCAAGGATTTCACTTAAATGAAACTCCCCCCACTAATGCAGAGTAACTTGTCTATATTTTGCAGTTGAGGCTTGCCTAAAACATAGTGATGAGGATTTGAACAGTCAACTAGTGTCAGAGACAGGATTTGAACTCATTTATTCTTGACTTTCTGTCCACGAGGCCATGAGGAAAAAATGTAAACTATAAAGAGTAGTAAAAAAGAGTAGTAGAAAAGGTCAATTTCTACTGACATGAAGAGGTGCAGTAGAGAGAGCACTGGGCCGGGAGTGAGGAGGAATCGAGTTCAAATCTAGCCTCAGACACTTAATAGCTGTGTGAACCTCAGCAGGTCACTTAACCTTTGTTTGCCTCAGTTTCCTCAACTGTAAATTGGGAATAATAATAGCACCTATTTCACAGGGCTGTGAGAATCAAATATAATATTTGAAAAGCATCTTACACACAGTATATACTTAACAAATGCTTGATCCTTTCCCTTCCCTTACCAAAACTGCACTGGCATGGTGGAAATAGCATTAGATTTCAAATGAGAAACCCAGGTTTAAATTTCGGCTCCAATATTGACTAGCTATATGAGTGTAGACAAGCCACTTAATCTTTCTCAGCCTCAATTTCCTATTTGTAAATTGGAGAAAATACACTACCTATACCCGTCAGTCAATAAACATTTATTAAGCTCTTTCTATGTGCTAGGCCAAGGGTGGGGAACCTGGGGCCTCGAGGCCATGTGTGGCCTTCTAGGTCCTTGGGTGCAGCCTTTTGACTGAGTCCAAGTTTTACAGAACAAGTCCTTTCATTAAGAGGATTTGTTCTGTAAAGTTTGGATTCAGTCAAAGGACCACAGTTGAGGACCTAGAGGGCCACAGGTTCCCCACCTCTGTGCTAGGTACTGTGCTCAGCACTGGGGATACAAAAAGAGGCAAAAGGCAGTACCTGCCCTCAACAAGCTCATAATCTAATGGAGGAGACAATAAGCAAACAAATATATAAAAACAATTTTATGTAGAGGATAAATAGGAAATAATTAACAGAAGAAAGACACTGCAATTAACAGAGATTGTGAAAGGTTTCCTGTCGAAGATAGGATTTAGTTGAGACCTAAAGGAAGCCAGGGGAGGCAGTAGGCAGAGTAAGTGGGAGAATGCTCTAGCTACAGCAAAGTTGGAGTGTCTTACTTGTGGTTCCACCAGCAGGCCAGTGTCACTGGATTAAAAAGTAAGGTATAAGAAGACTCACAAGGAAGATGTATATATCTTAAAGCACTATATGTAAGTAAACTATCACTCTTTCACTGAGCTAAGTAGATATTTTATGATTAATAGCAATTTTTCAAATAATCATTTCCATTTTCTGCTTTAATAAGTATAGTCCCACTGATGCTGAGTGAAGTGAGCAGAACCACAACCAGGAGCACATTGTACACGGTAATAGCCACGTTGTGCAATGACTAACGTTGATAGACTTAGCCCCTTCTCAGTAATGCAAGGATCTAAGACATCTCCAAAAGTCTCATGATGGAAAATGCTATCTACATCTAAAGAAAGAACTATGGAGTTTGAATGCAGATCAAAGCACACTATTTGCTATTTTTTTTCTTCTGTTTTGTTTCCTCTTTCTTGTGGTTCCTCCTATTGGTTCTAATTCTTCCTTACAACATGACTAATGTGAAAAAAAAAAAAGGCTGGAAGGTCACCTAGTTCAACTTCTTCATTTTACAGGTGGGATTCAAATCTAGGGTGGAAAACAAGGCACTCTTTCAAATGGACTCTGTAGTGAAACAGTGGCAATCAATGAAACAAGAATAAAGCTCCTTTGGTCCCTGACTCCAAAGGAACAACCCCTAGGCTCTAGATTAAAGTATTCTCTTGTGAATTCAAGGTCTATCTAATGTGAATCCATAGGACAAAAGTTCTTACCTTTCTGAAGAGGAAAGCCCTTACCAGCTAACTCTCCACTCCCCAACACTAAATCACCTCCCCCATGCTATATATCTTATGCTATAGGTACTTACATTTTCAATATAATTAAATAAAATGTAAATAAATGTAAGTAAAATGTAAGCAAATAAAAATTAATACTGATTTTTTTTAAAGTATAGTCCCAGCACTAATGCATTGTTGGTGTAGCTGTGAACTGCTCCAACTATTCTGGAGAGCAATTTGGAACTATGCCCAAAGGGCAATCAAAACTGTGATACTTTGATCCAGCAATACCACTACTAGGTAGGTCTGTATCCCAAAGAGATCAAAAAAGAAGGCAAAGGTTGTATGAAAATATTTATAGCAGCTCTTTTTGTGGTGGCAAAGAACTGGAAATTGAAAGGACACCCATCAATTGGGGAATGGCTGAACAAGTTGTGGCAAATGAATGTAATGGAATATTACTGTGCTATAAGCAATGGTAAGCAGGCAGATTGCAGAAAAACCTGTAAAGACTTACATGGACTGATGCAAATGGAAGTAAGCAGAACCAGAAGAATACTGTACACATAATAACAACATTGTACAATGATTAACTGAATGACTTAGCCATTCTCAGGAGTACCATGATCTAAGACAATTCAAATGATTAATGAGGAAAAATGCTATTCACATCCAGAAAAAGAAGTGATGGAGTCTAAAACGCAGATTGAAGCATATTATTTTCACTTTATTTTTTTCATGGTTTTTTATCTCTTTTGTTCTGTTTCTTCTTTCACAACATGACTAATATGGAAACGTTTTACATGACTGCAGTTACATAACCCTATATCAAATTGCTTATCATCTTAGGGAGGTGGGACGTGAGGGAGAGAAGATGAAATTTGGAACACGAAATTTTTAAATGAATGTTAAAATTTGTCTTTACACGTAATTGGAAAAAATAAAACAGTTTTAAAAAAAGTACAGTCCCAGGGACAAAC
Organism: Phascolarctos cinereus; assembly: GCF_003287225.1. Lineage (NCBI taxonomy): Eukaryota > Metazoa > Chordata > Mammalia > Diprotodontia > Phascolarctidae > Phascolarctos > Phascolarctos cinereus. The sequence continues at coordinate 341,764,792 of NW_027556098.1, read as the reverse complement.
TTCAACTTCAAATAATCACTGGGTCAGATGACTCCATAATGACCCCTTGCTCATTCATAAGAACAAAAAGGAGATGGGGAATAGGCATACTATGTAATTAATGTATATGAAATGATGTTACCATTAATACTAACATTCTAAAAAGTATGGCAGCACCAGTCCATTAGTATTATTTTGGCAGGTTAGAGAAGAAGCACTAATAATCGGTGGAGGCTGAAAACAGAACACTACAGTGAAAAACCATCTGCTTTAGTATAGAACCTGCCCCTTGGGGAGTATTCTAAGTGTAGTGGGCTGAAGAAGCCAATGAATGTTGCTAAGCATTCAAGGAATAGAAAGAACTCATTAAACCATTTTCCTTACGGTAACTATTTGATCTCATCTTCCTTGGAAGAATCACATAATCTACCTTGTAGAATATTTTTGTCCCTTCTCTTTCCTCCTCCTTCAATAGATTATGAACTCCTTGGAAGTTGGAACTCTTTTTTTTTTTTTAAATAATTGTATCTTGGGTATAGCAGGCACTTAAAAGTTTGAACGACCTGACTTGTTCCAGAAAAAGGAGGAAGGGGAGAGTTGATGAAATTGGCTTTGGCTAATGAGGCACAAGCACCATCAATATTAAGGTGTGTTAACACAAGCGTAATTAACCAGAGGCAGCCGGAAGGAGCAGCAGCCAGAGACTCAAGTGTGTTATCCTTAAGGAAATGACTGACCACATCTTCGGCTCTCTAGCCTCACCTCCGCTTTTCTGCTTTAGTAGCAAAGGGACAGGAGAGGAGAAGCAGAGGAGAAGAGGCAGAAATGGAAGGAAGCGAAAGAAGGGAGGAGGGAGAGAAAGGAGGGAGGAAAATAAAGAAGGGGCAGACAGAAGAGAGGAGGAAGTAAAGGAAGGGGGCAGAAAAGAGGGAAGGAACAGGGGAAGGGGAGGAAAGGAAAGGAGAGAGGAAAAGAAGGAGAAAGGGAATTAAAGAGGAGGAAAGGAAGGAGGCGGAAAGGAGGAAGGAAAAAAGATGAACATAAAAGAGAGGAAAGGAAGAGAAAAAGGAAGAAGGAAGACATGGAAAAGGAGGAGGGGAGGAAAGAGGGGAGGGAAGGAAGGGGGACGGCGGGGGGGGAGGGAAGAGAGAGACGACCGCACCGGCCGTGCAGGGGAGGGTCGGGAGCGCGGGTCTGGAGCCGGAAGGGCCACCGCCAGCATTCAGAGGTCGCGGAACCAGGCTGGGGCGGCCGGGAATCCGGGGGTGCGCAGGGGGCGCCGGGCTCACAATGGCCAGAAAGCTCGGGGCGGGGCGGCGCCTCCCCCCGGTTCCTCCGCTCGGGGGGCCCAAGGCTCCTGAGGACCCCCTTCGGGGGCAGCGAGGCGAGCGCCGCAGGGCAGCCCGAGCCCCGGCCGCCTCCCCGCCGGCTCCCCGGCCAGGCCTCCCGCGGCCGAGCGCCGCCCTGGCCGCCCGCCCGCCCCGCGGCGGCCGCGCACCTTCTCCTCGCCGTCGTAGATGCGGACCCCGCGCTGCTGAATCACCAGCGTCTCGTTGATCTCCAGGAGGCCGTTCGTCCACACGAACCGGTCCATGACCCGCCGCCGCCTCCGCAGTTCCGGGCCCGGCCCAGCCTCTGCCCTCTCGCTTTCTCCCCGGCCGCGGAGCCGCCAGCCCGGCCGCCTCCCGCACTGCGAGGGCGTGGCGCCCCCTGGCGGCCTGGCTGCTCCCCGGGAGCCGCAGCGCGGGGGCGGGGCGGGGCCGGCTGCGAGCTGGCTGCGGGGAGCCCCGGGGCGAGGGGGCGAGAAGGGGGTCCTTCCCGACCAGCTGCTCGGCAGCTACTTGACTCTGCCCGGCCAAGGGGCAGTTCCCAGCTTCCATATAGTAGCTAAAGGTGGGGGGCGCAGGGGAAAATAATCATGGCCACTGACATTTTAGAATGTTTTATTTTTTCCCAATTAACAGAAATCTAGCCCCACCCTCAGAAAGAGAGAAAAAAAAGCTAGCCAGCCCTTGTACCAAATATATGTATTCAAGCAGCACAAATTCTGGTATTGGCCATGTCCAAAAAATGGCTCATTCTGCACTGAGTCCACCACCTGGATGTCAGGTAGTTGGTTCATTATTGGTCCTGTAGAATCATGGGTGGTCACTAAGGTTGAGCAAAGTTTTTAAGCCAAAAGTCGTCTGCCTTTATCTGTTCTTACTACAGATTATTCTGGTTCTGCTCACTTCCCTCAGCATCAATTCATAGAAGTCTTCCCAGGCTTCTAATAACAGACATTTACATAATGCTTTAAGGTTTGCAAAACTTAAAGCACACGATTTCATCTAAGCCTCACAATCACCTAATGAAGAGGTGCTACAGGGTACAGTTATTTTTCAGATAAGGAAATCTCAGGTTCAGATACTGTGTTCCATAAGTTGTATTTCTAAGGGGACTATTATTGATACTGGCAGGACTATCAGTAAAAGCTTATAGTTAACAAAGCTTTGTTCGTTTCACTTACAGAGAAGCTAATTTTTAATTCTAGAGCTTGCAAACAATACTTTGTGAAAGTGTGGCCAGTAATTAATAACTGAGGAAACAATCTGAGCAAAAGAAATTTATTGGCTAGGCAGTCAAGAATGAATGGGTCAGTGGTCCAAAGACCCTGAATACACAGTGAAGCAAATTTTTATACATAAAAAAATCAAATAAGACCAATTAATTATAATAAAAACAATTAACCAGAATACAAAATTAGGTAATAGCATTTCTTATCAGAGGAAAGTTTAGAGGTTTTCCAAGTTGGGAGGGGGAAGGGTAGTTTTCAGGATCTTCTATTTATAAAATGAAAACATGTTGATTAATTGCATCCACCTGAATGTATGAAACAATTAGACTTATATAATGTAGCTTCCCATAGTTGAATAACGAAAAACAAGACGGAGGAGAATACATGTAGCAGCACAAGATGGAGTCAACGTTCATAAGATAGAATCTGATGGGTTCTTTTGATTCCCACGCCAAACCGACTCCATTTTGTAACTGGTCTTCACTTTTCTCATCAATTCCCCTGTTTTGATTAAGTGAGAGGGGCCAGCCTACTCCCTCATTAATCACTGAGATGTAAACCAAACCAATCAAGGGGTATCATATCCTCAGAATTAAAATTATGTAACAAGAATAGACCACTAGGTGTCACTCTCTCACATAGCTTAGGGCAACAGTTGGTACATAAAGCAAAAATAAAAATCAGTCTTTAAGAAAGAAGAGCCCATTTGCCTATGGTGTGGAATAATAACCTATTACCCTGTAACCAAGTAAACCAAGGGGAGGGATTCCACCAAGGGTCTCTTGAGTCAGGAAGTTGTGTTTCTGCTAAAACCACTGAATTTCATGAAGGTTGGTTTACAATGTCCCCTGACAAATTAATATCAGAACAAGAAGGTTGATTGATCACAGCACAGTCCCCTCCTTATAATGGTGCAGTAAAATCAAGGACCATGGGATTTTGTAAGGCTTATTGTGCTAAGAAATCAACCTCGATTTGGAGGGAGGAAATGGGTTCTCTAGTAGCTTAGACAAGTTTCTCAGTTTCAAGTGATAAGTTTCGAATGCTGCCACTCCAGTGGATGGGAATAGGGACCAGTGGATCTTCATCCCTAGCCCATTTTCTTTCACAGGGTCACTCACTAACGTTTCTCTTTTTTCACAGCCATCCCATAATGCACCCAGATTTCTAATAGCACTTCTTCCCATGGTTCAAGAAGTTCCAAAATAATTAGGGGAAAGAGAGGCATAAGCCTTGTTTCCACAGATGGAAAACTAACCTGGGGATGATAAACTCCATGTAAGATTGTCCACCAAAAGTGTTGTCAGACCTAATCCAACCTAAGTCATTTCTGGTGAGATTTGGTGAAACATGCTTGGGTTTCCAGTCTGCATAGCTGTTGTAAAGGCAAGTTCTGGCACAAATGAAAAAAATCTACCCTATTTATATCAGGGAAGGTAATGCTATGGTTACGAATTATTACTTTGCCAAAGTCAAGGGTATTATAGGGGCCACAGTCTCAGGTGATACATAAAGGAAAATGTGATAGAGGCATATTAACAGTAACAGAAACAGTCCTGGTCTTAGCATACTGCCATACCTTCCCCCTTTTCTGCACCACCCACCACCACCACCATCAGAGGCTGATTTTAAATGAAATGTAATCACTTCCTAGGGGGTTCAAGGTCATGGATACGGGGTTGGCCCAGTTTAGTACCTTCCTATTAGGGGCATACAATTATACCTTGTTGAAGCCACAGCTGAAAAACTTCCAATCAATGGTGAGGCACAATTACATCTTGACTGTGGCAAAGTTATTGTTCTCTGTGATGGGGGAAGACTTCCCATGAGTTAGGCCCCACCTTGGTGTATATGATGATATACCTAACACCCATGAGGCCCGATAACTTTCAAGTGATATAGTTCGCCCTGCTTCACTGTGTAATTTACTAATAGCACTGAGTCTTTTCCAGTCTTCCTGGAAGGAGCAGATGGGGAGGAGAACACAACAGATAATAATAGTAAAACTAAACAACAACAAGAAAACTTAGATTTACACAATAGGATAATGGTAGTATTCAGACATAAAGTCATTGGTGTAGCATACAGACCAGGTAAAAAGAATCCAATACGCTATATATGCGGAAACTTCCCAAGAAGCAGGCAGTTTAATTCCTGGGTTCTCTATTCTCAAATCCTCCTGAGAGGAGTTGACTGGAGAGGAAAGAGTAACAGGGAAAAAATATCAAAATCAAAACAATATAACAACGAGTAGCAAGATTTCTTGTCATAATTAAAATGATTAATAATGCGAAGCATAAAGCAAGTGGTAAAACGAAAGGCTTCCATCTTACTGAATATATAAACTTTCTATAAAGATGGGTGCTTATTGCTACTCTCTTTGGAAGAGTTAGCAAAGTGGGAAAAATTATCACAAAAAGTAAAAACAACAGGTGACAGAATTAAAATAAAGTAAATCACAAAACGCATTATGAATCTAACTGAGGAGCAGGTTTTACACGAGAACAGGGTATCCGAGAGTCCTTTTCTCCAATCTTTACTGCAGCAGGAGTAGCTAGCAACACGTTGGAACAGGCCTTCCCAGGCAGGCGGAGTTCTGCTGGTTCGCTGGAAATTTTTTATGAAGACTTTACCTCCAGGACGGAAGTCATGCAAGTGAAAAGACCAAAGGGCCAGTTTGTGCTGCAGCTCCTGTCATGGAGTTCTCACTCTGTTCCATAATTGCTGTATGTAAGAGGCAACAGAAGTATCTCCTCCTACTAATGATGTATAGGCTGAGGCAAAAGGTTTTGCTTATGGAGAATGACCAAAAAGCCTTTCAAAAGGAAAAACATGTCATTCCTTCTGGGTCTCTGGGTCTACACCTGAGATGGAACAATGCAAGGGAGTGAAAGTCAGGCCATTTAGGATGTTTCAGAACATGGCTTACAAATATAATCTCAAATTCTTTATTCATATGTTCAACTTGACCAGAATTCAGGAAAGGGGGCGGGAGGAGGCGGGGGGAGGGGGGAGGAAGGGTGACAAGGGATATGAAATTTAGGAGTTACCTTTAGACAGAAATAAATTTAGGAGAGTATCATGTCAGTGAAATGAGATCCCTGGTCTGAGTCAATGTAACTGTGTGACTCTGGGCAAGTCACTTAACCCCAATTGCCTCACTTAAAAAAAAAATTAAATAATGAACAAGGCTGGAAAAGATGAGCTAACAACAACAAAAACACACCTGACCATAGAAAGTTATGGTGACAGTGAAGATCAAAACACAAACTCCGAAGAGAACAACAATGTCAAAAAGCCTCCAATGCAAAGCCTCAAAGAAAAATGTTGAGATCAAAAAGGATTTTAAAAATCAACTAAGGGAGGCAGAAGAAAAATTGGAGAAAAAAATGAGAATGATGCAAGAGAATCATGAAAAAAGAGTCAACAGCTTGATTAGCAAATGGAAAGGATGTACACAAATTTACTGAAGAAAACAACTCCTTAAAAAGTAGAATTGGCCAAATAGAAAAGGAGGTAAAAAAGCTAACTGAAAAAAAATCCTTAAAAATTAGAACTGAACAAGTGGAAGCTAATGATTCCATGAGACATCAGGAATCAATCAAACAAAATCAAAAGAATGGAAAAATAGAAGAAAATGTGAAATATCTCTTTGGAAAAACAACTGACCTGGAAAATAGATTGAGAAGAGATAATTTAAGAATTATTGGACTACCTGAAAGACATGATCAAAAAAGAGCCTAGACATCATCTTTTAAGAAATTATCAAGGAGTCACTTAACCCCAATTGTCTAAAAAAAAAAAAGTATCAAGGAAAACTGTCCTGATATTCTAGAATCAGAGGGTAAAATGGGAATGGAAACAAGCTACCAATCACCTCCTGAAAGAGATCCCAAAATGAAAACTCCAAAGAATATCATAGCCAAACTCTGGAGCTCCCAGGTCAAGGAGAAAATACTGCTAGCAGCCAGAAAGAAACAATTAAAATATCAGAGAACCACAATGAGGATTAGTCAGGATTTAGGAGCCTCTACATGAAAAGACTGATGGGCATGGAATATGATATTCCAGAAGGCAAAGGAGCAAGGGTTACAACAAAGAATCACCTACCTAGCAAAACTGATCATAGTCCTCCAGGGGGAAAAAACAGTCATTGGATGGAATAGAGGGCTATCAGCCCTTTCCAGTAAAAAGACCTGAGCTGAATAGAAAATTTGATTTTCAAATACAAGTCTTAAAAGAAGCATAAAAAAGTAAAAAGGAAAGTGAAAACACAAGGAATTCAATGAGGCTAATCTCTTTGCATCCCTACATAGGAATATGATACTTATAATTCTTAAAATCTGTTTTCACTATTAGTGCAGTTAGAAAGAGTATACATAGACAGAAAGTGTGGGGTATAAGGTGAGGGGATGATATCCAAAAAAATAATTACAAGGTGAGAAAGAAGATTACACTGGGAGCAGAAGGAAGGAAGAAGTAGAAAAAGGAAAAGTATCTTACATGAAGAGGTACAAAAGACCTATTACAATGGAGGGGAAAATGAGAGGCAGGGCAGTGGACATCTCTTGAACCTTACTCTTATCAGAATTGGCTCAAAGAGGGAATAATATACACAATCAGTTGGTGTAGAAATCTATCTATCTTACCCTATAGGGAAGTAGGGGAAGGAGTGGGGGACAGAAGGGAGGGCAGATTGGGAGAGGCAGTGGTTACAAGTAAAACAGTGATGAGTAGGGAAATGGTGAAAGGAGAAAGAGAAGGATAAACAGGAGGAAAAATTGGATGGAGGGAAATATACAGTAATCATAAATGTGAATGGGATAACTCACCCATAAAGCGAAAGCAAATAGCAGAGTGGATTAAAAACCAGAATCGTGCAGATGATATGATGATATACTTAGAGAATCCTAGAGAATCAAGTAAGAAACTACTTGAAATAATAAACAACTTTAGCAAAGTTGCAGGCTATAAAATAAACCCACATAAATCATCAGCATTTTATATGTTAGCAACAAAACCCAACAGCAAGAGATAGAAAGAGAAATTCCATTTAAAATTACCATAGACATAAAATATTTAGGAATCTACCTACTGAAACAAACTCAGGAACTATAGGAACACAATTATAAAACACTTTTCACACAAATAAAGTCAGATCTAAATAACTGGAAAAACATCAGTTGCTTATGGGTAGGCTGAGCTAATATGATAAAAATGACAGTTCTGTCTAAGCTAATTTACTTATTCAGTGCCATACCAATCAAACTACCAAAAAATTATTTTATAGAGCTAGAAAAAATAAAAACAAGATCCATTTGGAATAACAAAAGGTCCAGAATATCAAGGGATCTAATAAAAAGAAATGCAGGGGAAGGTGGCCTAGCCATTCCAGATTTTAAATTGTATTATAAAGCAGCAATCATCAAAACTACTTTGTATTGGCTAAGAAATAGAGTGGTAGATCAGTGGAATAGGTTAAATATGCAAGACAGTAGTCAATGACTACAGTAATCTTATATTTGATAAACCCAAAGACCCCAGCTTCTAGGCTAAGAACTCACTATTTGAAAAAATGCTGGGAAAACTGGAAAAGAGTATGGCAGAAACTAGGCATAGACAAAAATCTCATACCATATCCAAAATAAAGTCAAAATGGGTTCATGATTTAGATATAAAGGCTGATACTGTAAGCAAACTGGGAAACTAAGGAATAGTTTATCTATCAGATTTATGGAGAACAGAAGAATTCATGACCAAACAGAAGATAGAGAACATTACAAAATGCAAAATGGATAATTTTGATTACATTAAATTGAAAAGTTTTTGCACAAGCAAAGCCAATGAAACCAAGATTAGAAGGAAAGTAGAAAATTGGGAAAGAATTTTTACAACCAGTGTCTCTGATGAGGGACTTATTTCTAAAATATACAGATAGTTAAGTCAAATTTAAAGAATACAAGTCATTCCCTAATTGAAAAATGGTCAAAGGATATGAGTAGGCAGTTTTCAGATGGAGAAATTAAAGCCATCTATAGTCATATGAAAAAATGCTCTAAATTACTACTGATTAGAGAAATGCAAAGCAAAATAACTCTGAGGTACCACATCACACCTATCAGACTGGCCAACATGACAAAATAGGAAAATGATAAATGTTGGAGAAGATGTGGGAAAATTGGAACACTAATGCATTGTTGGTGGAGTTGTGAAATGATCCAACCATTTTGGAGAGCAATTTGGAACTATGCCCAAAGGGCTATAAAAATGTGCATGCCCTTTGACCCAGCAATAGCACTTTTAGGGCTGTATCCCAAAGAAATCATACAAATGGGAAAAGGACCCACATGTACAAAAATATATATAGCAGCTCTTTTTGTGGCGGCAAAGAATTGAAAATTGAGAGGATGCCCATCAATTGGGGCATGGCTGAACAAGTTGTATGTATATGAATGTAATGGAATACTATGGTGCTGTAAGAAATGATGAGCAGGCAGATTTCAGAAAAACCTGTAAAGACTTGTATGGACTGAGTGAAGTGAGCAGAGTCAGGAGAACATTGTACACAGTAACAGCCACATTATGCAATGACTAACTTTGACAGACTTAGCCCTTCTCAGCAATGCAAGGATCTAAGACATCTCCAGAGGTTTCATGATGGAAAATGCTATCCACATCCAAAGAAAGAACTATGGGGTTTGAATGCAGATTGAAGCATACTACTTGCTATTTTTTTCCTCTGTTTTCGATTTCTGATGGTTCCTCCTGTTGGTTCTAATTCTTCCTTACAAAATCACTAATGTGAAAATATGTTTAATAGGAATGTATATGTAGAGCCTATATCAGATTGCATGCCATCTTGGGGAGGGAGGAAGGGGGAGAAAAATTTAAAACTCAGAAGCTTATGGAAGTGATAGTTGATAAATCAAAATAAAATAATAAAAAAAAACCCAGAATCGTACAATATGTTGTTTACAAGAAACACAACTAAAGGAGAGAGTTAGTCAGTGAAGTTAAGGGGCTGGAACAGGATCTATTATGCTTCAGCGGAACTAAAAAAAAAAAAGCAGCGGTAGCAATCATGATCTCGGACAAAGCAAAAGCAAAAACAGATCCAATTAAAATAAACAAGAAAGGAAACTACATTTTGCTAAAAGGTACCATAAACAATGAAGTAATAGTAATACTAAACATACATGCATCAAGTGGTACAGCATCCAAATTCTTAAAGGAGAAATGAGCTACAGGAAATAGTACAACTATAATAGTGGGGCAACTCAACTTTCTCCTCACAGAACTAGGTAAGTCTAACCACAAAATGAGTAAGAAGTTAAGGAGGTGAACAGAATTTAGAAAAGTTAGCTATGTACTGCTCTATGAGCAAAGCAGAATTGCAATAGCTTAAAAGAAACACGAGATGTGTAAATTTAGAGACATCTCCGTTCCAAAAATTCATATGGGACAAAAAGGAAATAATTAACAGGGTAATAATTAAGAGAGTTTGGGAAAAATTTCCAGTAAAAGATGGGATTTTGGTTCGGACCTGAAGGAATCCAGGGAAGTCAGTAGATAGAGTTGACAGGGTGTCCAAGCATGGGGGGGGAACCAGATGGATTTACAAGCCAAATTCTAACAACCATTCAAAGAACAATTAATTCCAGTATTACATAAACTGTATAAAAAATAGGAAAAGAGATTCTATCAAATTCCTTCTATGATACAAACACAGAGCCAAAACAAAGAAAATTATAAACCAGGGGCAGCTAGGTGGTGCAGTGGACAGAGTACCGGCCCTGAAGTCAGGAACACCTGAGTTCAAATCCGGTCTCAGACTTGACACTTACTAGCTGTGTGACCCTGGTCAAGTCACTTAACCCCAACTGCCTAAAAAAAACCCCAAAAACCAAAAAACAAGAAAATTATAAACCAAATATCCCTAAAGCACACTGATGCATACATTTACAGTGTTAGCAAAAAGGCCACAGAAACCTAACAAGGACCATACATTTCTTCCTCTCCTAGTACTAGCTCCACCCCCCAAACTCCCACCCGATTATGAGAATAGGAGAAAGGGAGATGACTCACCCGGGTTTATTTTGGTTTGAAAGACAGTAAGACCCGCCCCAAAGCTAGGGTAAATCCCAGGACGCGACCTAGAAACCGCAAGTCCCCTCTCAGTCATTGGTGCATTCAATTCAAGCCCTGAGCCAATGGGCGGGGAGCACGCGAGGAGCGAACGAACCAGAGAGCTCGGCGCGCGGTTCGAACGCGGCCGCCTGTCGTCTCGCGCTCGGGTCCGAGGTGGCGGAGGAGGCGCGGGCTTAGCTGCTGAGGCGACAGGGCCTCAGGCGCCCCCAGCCATCATGAGCGCTCCCACCCTGCAGCTGCCCACCAGTCAGAGGTCCAACCCCCAGTTCAAAGGTGTGAGGAGCGCGAGGGGAGGCGGGGGACAGGGGCCGGAGGCTGGGCGCCGGGGCCTGCGAGCTCCGGCGGAAGCCTTGCCTCGGGTGGGCCGGCGGGGGTTGGGGGGGGAGGGCGTGCTTTCCCCACTCCTCACTTCCGGGTCTCGGGCTTTTACCTGAATCTCTAGATGGTGAGCTCCTTGAGGGCAAGGACTATCCTTTGCTTTTCTTTGCCTCTCCGGCAATTAGCTCTAGCGCCTGGTACGCTGTAGGCGCTTAATAAATGCGTATTGCCTGACTGACTGGATCGTAGCGGGGCAGACGCACCTGGCTGTTGAGGATTGGCCGTGGGCTTTAGGCCGATTGAACCCGGAGCCTGAGTGGTGGGCTGGATGGGGGCGGGGCAGCCGCGGCTCCTGAGGGATCTCCCCCTCCCCACCCAGGTTTTTGTCTCATTAATGCAGCTGCCCTGCCTACCCGGGTAGCCTGCTGACCTCCTCCGGGTCACTGCTGGGCTCTCACAGGTCCAGGTGGAGTTCAAAAGGTGGGTCTGGGGCCAGATCACGTGTCCAGATCTCCCGAGGAGCCGACCTTGGAAACAACCTTTTGCGAACCTTAAATGTTATTTAAACGCTAGCTATTTTTATTACTATTGTTATTGATATATAAATGTTAGCTGTTCCTTCATTTCTCTCTCGTAAATGCTAATTATTATATTTACATTCTATAAATGCTAGCTATTATATTTATATCACGGCAAATCAGAATTATGTTTACGTTATACAAATGCTAGCTCTCTGTCATGTAAATGCTACCTATAATATATTCTTATCATGTGTGAATTATATTTACATTATGCAAATATTAGCTGTTGGATTTATATCATGTAAATGCTAGCAGTTATTATTATTATATTACATAAATGCTAGCCATTATTTCTCCCAGTTTTGAGGGTAATTGTATTCTCTGCTTCTGGTGCAGAATGGCTGTGGGCATTTGTTATCTTACCTTCTTAAGTTATTAACGGCGAACCAGAGTGGTGCTGTGGAAAGGAGTACTCAATGGGTGTTCTAACCCCAGCGCTGCCACTTACTGCTTGGCAAGGGAGGGGCAGGAGTGCCTAGGAAAAGGGTACCTGACTTGGAGTCAGGAAGAGCTGGGTTCGAATCTTGTCTTAGACACTTGCTAGTTGATTGACTCTGGGCAAGTCTCTGCCTCTTCACCTCTCTCTATGCCTCAGTTTCTGTATCTGTAAAATGAGGGGATTGGACAGTGGTTCTTTTTTGATCGTGGCCACAGAATAGTCCTTGTTTTGGAGAATCTTAGCACCCTAAAAAGACAGTTGGGAGAATTATCCATGCCCATTTGATGGCAAGTTTTAAGTTCCACACAACTCATGACATACCTAGCTAAGAGCCTTGGCACTCCCTTTAAGAACCACTGGCCTCCAGCCCTAAATCTACCATCCTATGATCTTGTTAGATAAAGCAGAACTCACATGTTTCTACTTTCCAGTTATAGAGTCTCTACTTTGGACAAATATTTCTTTGCAGTACTGTTAGTTGACAGTGCCTTAATTTATTGGTGTATTTGTTGAAATTTAAATATAGTTGAATGTTTATCTCTTCTATTTGTCCATTAGAACAAAGAAGACAAAAACTTGAGGAATATCTTGCTAGAAGGAAAGCCCTTTCTGTTTTAAAACTACAGGAAAAGCAGTTAACCAGGTAAAGTTAAGTTCATTTTAGTGTTATAATACTAAGATAAAGTTTTCTCTGTAAAACAGCTTGCATGCATGCTGTTTAAGAAGCTTCAGTGGCTCTTTGTTTTCCTTTTTTGTTTGGATAAAATGCAAACTTCTGTTTGGCATTCAGAGCCTTTCACAGTTTGGCTCCAATTTATCTTTTCATGTTTATTTCTATTTAAGTCTCTCTGCCGATTTCTAGTTATTGCTTACTTGTGTCAGTTTTCTCCTGCTTACCATCAAGCCTTTGTATAGGTTGTCCTGCATGCTTGAAAAGCTATTCCTTTCGTTTCCGAATGTTGGAAATCCTAGTTTCTTTCAAGGTTCCACTCAGATGTCCCTGCCTACAAGATGCATTTATTGATTTCCTTTTGTCATATTTATAGATTGGTTTTCCAAATCCTGAATGAGTGAATTGCTATATTTAAAAATAGACTTTCATTTGTTTCAACCTCTACTTCAAGTATGCATCTCTCTTTATGATATACCTGAACAAATAGTTGTCCAGCCTCTGCTTGAGCTTCTATAATGACAGAGAATATAATATCTTTTAAGATAGCCTACTCTGATTATAGACATCTCGGATTGTTGGAAAAATCTTCCATATGTTGTGCTGAAATCTTTCTCCCTATAACTTATATCCATTGGTTTGCCTTCTTTCCTCCTTAGTCAAGTAGAATAAATATTCTGTCTTAAAAATTATAACTCTTCAGGGAGTTTTGAGCCTGAGAGTATGGATCTTGAAACCAAAAGATGTGACATTTTGTCTGAATTTTGATGCTTCTAAGCTTTAGGCCTTAACAGTTGGTAGTGTTATGATCAGGCAATTCAGTTAACCTCTCTAAGCCTCATTTATAAATTGAGAATAATATTTATGCTGTCTACTTCATAGAATCGTTTTGAAGAAAGCACTTTGTAAATTTTTAAAGAACTATATAAATGTTAGTTTTATTACTGTGATGAGTAAAAAACCCTGAAAGACTGAATTTCTGAGTAATTAATCAGTCTATTAATTAGTCTGGCTAATAATCAATAAAGTGATGATCAGTGGTTTTTCTCAGAAAACCAAAGACAAAAGCATAGAGAGCCTTAAATATTTTTTTGAAAGGAAGTGCCCCTGACAAGTGAAAATCAACCCTGATTGGACATTTAATGAGGAGGTAGGCTAGAAGTCTTCAGCACCTCCTGCTAAGAATGTGGCTTGCTCAGCTGTCTCCAACAATCTGGATGGGGTAATCCATCTCCATCAGACCACTCTGCTTGGTTTTCTGCTTCTTAAGCTAGATCACCCTAAATTCTAATGGATGATTACAAGGACAGGGGATCATTTCCTTGGGGGCAAGAATTCCTCCAGAATGGGTTCTCTTTACGCTCTAAATAGAAGTAAGGTCACCTAGTTGGGTAGGTTCACCTCAAGATCAAGGAGCACGTTCCCCAAGGGTTAGGGCAATCTCATCTATCAGTCATGTCTTTCAGAGACTGACCTTCTACAAAGGCTGGGCCCTAAATGAGGAAATTAAAGGAGATAAGCCTGGGTCATAATTTAAAAATTGGTTATTAATATATAGCAAAGCAATTTTTCTCAACTATTACCTTCACAGTCTCGGTTTATGGTTCTAAAAAAGTCTCACTTAGAACTGAATATGATATAGCCTTAGGGAGTACACAGTACAATTGGGTTGTTACTTCTCTTCTGATCATTATAGCTTTTATACAATATAAGAATCTATTAGCTTTTTTAAGGGTTATTTGTCACACCATTAAATCATATAAAGCTTGCAATCTATTAAAACTCCCAGATTTTTTTCATATGAGTTGCTTGGGCAGATCTTTTCCATTCTATACTTGTAACATTTTTTTTCTTTTAACTTAAGTGAAGGACTTTACATTTTTACCTGTTGAATTTTATTATGTTAGATTTTACTCATTGTTCTACCTTGTCAGAATCTTTCGAAGGTTTTACCTTCTTAAAGAATGGTTATATCATCTAATGTATTAGCTATCTCTTCCAATCTGGTAAACTGCAAATTTCATGATCATACTGTTTTATATCGTCATCCAAGACATTAGTAAAAATGTTGGGCAGAACGGGACCAAAGAAATGTACATAGGCTAGAACCAGAAAGAAAATTAAAAAGACTTATGAGCAATAAAAATTCATATCTTTTCTTCACAGGAGTGTCTCTCAGGCCCTCACCTCACTCAGAAGCTTTTTTGTTGTTGTTAGGCAGTTGGGGTTAAATGACTTGCCCAGAGTCACACAGGTAGTGAGCATTATGTGTCTGAGGTGGATTTGAACTCCTGTCCTCCTGACTTCAGGGCTAGTGCTCTATCCACTGTGCAACCTAGCTGTCTCTCAGAGGCTATTTGTATACACAGTTTTAACAAACTTGGTTATCTAATTTCGAAGTCAGCAAATTTAAAAGGGGGGAAAGGACATTTTTATGAAAGCAAAGAAAAAGCGATTACTGATAGAAGAATCAGAAACAAAAACCATTTAAAAACAAAGCACCAGGAAAAAAACCAATAGCATTGTGGGGGCCTTTAGTGAGGAGCAAAACAACCTTATACACCTCAATATACCCTATGGTTTTCTTATCTTTTATTTTTATGTCGCCTTCATTTCTCAATATAGCCCTCCTCCTTCCCCTCCCCCACCCCCAAAAGCCATCTTCTATAATTACAAATAAAAAAGGGAGAGAAAAGTGGGGTAAAGCAGTTCAGCAAAATAAGCCAACATATTGATCACATACCTAAAGTGTATGCTGTGTTCTACACCTATAGTCTCCTACCTCTGCAAAGAAGTTAGGAAGGTATAGTTTCATAGTTTAGTCATTATAATTACAGAGCCTTTAATTTTGGTTTTTTAAATTTGTTCATTCTGTGTATATTGTTGTCATCATTGTACATGTGGTTTTCCGTACTGCTTACTTTATTTTTCATGTCTTCACATACTTCTCAGTATTCATATTTATTATTTTTTGTGCCATAGTAATTTGTATATTGTAGTATATTACATTTTTGTACCATAATTTTTTTAGTATTCTCCAGTCAATGGGTATCTACTTTGTTTCCAGGTTTTTACTTTGGTTTATATTAGACCTTTTTTTTCCTGTTTTCATCTTGAGGGTAATCTTTGGGTCAAAGATAGGGACATTTTAGTTGTCATTTTAATACTTTACAGTTTTAAAGAGTTTTTAACTACATCATTCCATTTGATCTTCTCAGCAATCCTGTAATGTAGACAGAGCAGAGTTTATTATTCCTATTTTTAGGTGAGGAAACTGAGGCATAAAGAGTTTGTGATTTGCCCAAAGCCACATAGTAAATGGTCTATGTGTTCTGACAAATATTCCAGATTTTTTTCCCCTCATCTTGTCCAGAATTGTTTTACCTCATCACAGTTATACTTAAGACAAATGACCAATAAAAGTTGTGATTCTGCTTAAGAAAACAGGAAAGCATAATATATTTTAGAAATATTTCAGGTAGCTAGGTGGTGCAGTAGATAGAGCACCAGCCCTGAAGTCAGGAGGACCTGAGTTCAAATGTGGCCTCAGACCAAACACTTGACACGTACTAGCTGTGTGACCCTGGGCAAGTCACTTAATCCCAATTGCCTAAAAAAACCAAAAAACAAAAAACAAATTCCATCTGTATTGGCTAAAAGAAACAAAAAGGTTTAAATGCTTAATGAGGTGAACCTTCAGCTATGCAGAGTAACTAACTCAGAAGTTTTGGATGGTTGAATTTTTTTGTTTTTGTTGTTATTTTGTTTGGTTTTATTAAGTTATTTTATCTCTCTTTATTACATTGCAAAGGTATAATTTTACTGCTTAAAAATGATAAACATTGGCTATTGAAACTATTGTCTTTTCAAATAGATATTTTCTTTATGAAATATTTGTGGATTAGAAGGACTTGAAATAAATGGGAAATTCCATATCTTTCAACTAGGGAATCTATAGTGACTGGGTATTTTATTTTGAAAATAACATTTCCTGGTGTCTAAGGTTAGGGCTTCTTTTCTTTTATTTTCTAACCCCTTCTGTTTCACCTTACAAAGAAAATACATAACATAAAAACTCTTGCTAGATGACTCTTTTCTGACTATCATACAGTCATAAAGAAAGATAAGCAAACCATTATGAGAAACTTAATGTGGATTTTGAACCAAAACAAACAAAAAAATCTTCTGAACGAAAAATTTTTTGTTACCTCAAAGATGTCAAAGAAAGATGAAAAGGACCCATATGTACAAAAATATTTAGAATAGTTCTTTTTGTAGTAGCAAAAAACTGAACTAAGTGGGTACCCATAATTTGGGCAATGGTTGAACAAATGATGGTATGAGAATGCAATGGAATATTATTATTCCATAAGAAAGGGATGGTGTCAGGAATCTGGGAAGACATACATGAACTGATACAGAGTGAAGTGAGCAGAACCAGAACAATTTATACAATAACAACATTGTAAAAACAACCAATTTTGAAAGCTGTAAGAATTCTGATCAATGCAGTGATCATCTATGATTCTAGAGGACGGATAATAAAACACACTGCCTACCTTCTGACAGACAGGTGATGGATGGATTCAGGATGCAGAATGAGCCAAATAGATTTGTATATGGCCAATGCAGAAATTTGTTGTACTTGACTTTGCATAATTGTTACAAGGGTTTTCTTTTTTTTTTCCTTTTTTTTTAATTGGGGGACAAAGGATAGAAGGAAAAAATTAATTTTCATTGATAAAAATTAATTTAAAAAATATTTATCTAAAGTAATGAATGCCAAAACTAATATTTACATCTCGATATATTTTAACGTAACTGTGTATATGTAGTTTGGATTTCTTTAGTGAAAACCAGTATGAATTTGCCTTTTTTTTTTAATTAAAGAAAATCTACTTTATTAGTGTCAGTTATTACAGTACCTCAAAGTGTTATCTGTTAGAAATTTTTGAAGAAGAATATTTAAATAAATAAAAGGAAATGATTTATAATTAGTACAACTTTTTATAAATGAGAGCTTCTAAATTATATGTTGATGGAATATGGAACATGGATGTTTAAACAGTTCAGATATTTAAAATTTTTCCTCCATCATTTTTCTTTTTTAAAGCAATACTAGCTGTAATAGAAAAGTATCTGGAGATCCAATCCAGAAGGTGCCAAAAGCTCTGAAGCCTACCAGCACCAAAATGGTAAGTCTAATAATTAAATCCTTCATTTTTAAATTTTATAATTTAGTCCTGTACTTGTTGTTTCTTTTACTTTTTCTCTTATTAACATATTCTGCCTGATAGGAATTAATAATAAATTACTGACTCATCTAATTAACTATTTCAGGATAATAAAGAAAATGCTAATCGGCCTATCTGGAGAAAAAATATCCCAACAGCAGAAAGAAATGGTGCTCCTTTAAAATCTACCACTGTATTGACAAATTCAGCCATAGATGTTGATGTATGTTATCCTGAGAACTGTGATCAAACTATACAAGTGTTACCAAATGAAGATGACCCTAAAATTCGCAGTGTGTCACTTAGCCAAACCTTTCGCCTTAAAAGAAATAGTAAGGAAAAACAACTAATTGCAGAGAAGTTGAAGCAAGATGCTTCCTTGCCAAAGAAACCAGTCCTTGGCTCTTATCGTGGTAGAGTTGTCCAATCTAAAGTTAACTCATTTCGAAAGCCATCAGCGGTTACAGATGAAAATTCTGTGACAAGTAAGACAGCTTCAACTACTGTTCCTAAAATAAGGCCTCATTCTGTAAGTGGTACCAGTGTAGCTGTGAAAGGTGGTAGAACAACATCTGCTACTGTTTCCACTAAATCTGATGGTACTGCTTCTTCCCAGAACAAAATAGCATTTCAGCCTTCCAGAAAAAACCAGGTTGATGCTATCCAAAACAAGGAGAAAGAAGCCACTGTTAGAACCTCTGTCAATGTTACCATCCGAAGAGAGCAACATAAAAAGAGATTACCTATCTCAAATCCAGTCCTACCAAATGTCAAGACAAATCTGATTTCTGGTATAAAAGAAAATGAAGCACCATCAAAATGTAGGACATCGGTAGCTACAAGCATTCATGGTTCTGAATCCAAACCTGCTTCAACTTTCAGTAGCAAATTCAGAGAGGATTCCAAAACTGTTGATAGGAGAAGATACACTTTAACAAAGGCACCTATCAATCCTGGAAGAACTGCACTAACCAAAGAATCAACAGAAGACAGAAGGTAAAAATAAATCACTGAAAAAATTTACTGGATTACTTCATAATAGTTTGCAAATTGTTTTATAATACAGTACAATCTAGTAGGCATGCATTTTCTCTTCCATAGATTGCAAATAATTTTAAACTCTATATTGTAACTATTCTAAAAAGATGGTTCCTAAAGCAAAGTATATTTGTGCAATTTTTTAATAATCTAAATTAAAACTGGATGCCTTGGGGACCCTTGAGATTAACAGTATCTAAATCTCAAAGCCTGGCCATGTGCAACTCAAATAATTCCTTAGAGCATTGTATCCTTTCTATCTTACCATCTTTGCTTTTATTTGACAAAGTCCTGCTGAATCTTAGGATAGCAACATTAAGCATGGTGCAGTAGAAATCACTACCTTTATAGTCAGAGGATCCTGGCTGTGACATTTTAAATTTTTAAAACTTTGGGTAAATTATTTTACCTCTCTAGACTTCAGTTTCCTCATCTGTAAACATAGATGGGTTGAAGTAGTTGGTCTCTAGGGTCTCTTCTGTATCTATGATCCTAATATATTTCCTCTAATTGTAGAGCTCGTCTGACTGAGTGGCAAAATGACAAAAGAAGAGTAAGTAAAAGACCACCTACATCTGGTTTATCTGCTGTACCTAAGATGGAATTGCCAAAAGACAAACCAGTTGAGTCTTTCTGGACCACCATTGCAGAAGAAGATGAGCAAAGATTATTCACTGATAAAGTTAACAAAATATTTTCTGAATACTTGAACTTAATTAATAAGGTATTAATTGCCTTTAATTCAATATTTATTACTTCATTTATATCACATCAGTCGTTTGTCTAAGTTTTATCAGTCATGTTTTACTAACTTCATTTGTGAGATTAATAATCTTTTATGGAAATATTTCAAAGGTATCAGTGCCAAAAGTAGGAAAATTAGTCTTATTACTTGAGTCACAAAAATTGTTTACCTCAGTGGATTTTAATAGATAATATTTGTAGCAGAATGGTGATGAGGTTTTGAAATTCCTTTTTCTTTTGCCACTTATAGTATTTATCAAAAACATTTATAAATTAAAATTTTTTTCATCCTTCCAATATTTAACTAAGCACATATACTACCAATTGGTAGGTAGTTCATAGTACTGAGAGATTAAAATATTATATACATTAAAAGCACAACCATATTTTCGAAGAACACACAGACAAACCCCACACCCTGTTCATCTAGCCCACCAATCTTTGTAATTGAATTCTTAAAAGAAAATTTTTTTAATTATTAGTTTTTACATCACCATATTTCCCCTTGTGTCTTTTCCACTTTCCCTCCCAGAGAGCCATCCCATATATCAGAGTATTTTTTTCAAAAGAAAAAGAAGAGGAAAAAATTAGTATAACTTATCAATACATCAAAAAAGACTGAAAATATTTCCAATGTTTTAACACTTATGGATCTCCCACCTTTGCAGAGGGGTGGGATGGGAATGTCTTCTTATATCTTCTTTTGAGCCATGCTTTTACTTTATACTTTTGCAACATTCACTAGGAATTTGTTTTGTATGAATGATTGTTCTTTATTTTTCCATTGTTGTAGTTATTGCTTATGCTGTTTTCTTGGCTCTGCTTAATGTACTCTCCTTTAGTTCATGTAGATATTTTGTGCTTTTCTGTATTCATATTTCCCATTTCTTAGAGGAGAGTAATATTCCATCTCATACATGTACCATAATTTCTTTAGCCATTCCCCAATCCTTGGGCATCTACTTTGTTTCCAATTCTTTGCTATCACAAAAAGTACTGCTATAAATATTTTGGTGTATATGGGGATTTCTTTTTATCAGTGGCCTTCTTGGGGTATAAGCTAGTAATGGAATTTCTGAGTCAAAGGATATAGACAATTTAGATATTTTATTTGGATAATTCGAAAATGCTTTCCAAAATGCTTGTACTGATTTGCTGCTACACAATGCATTAGTCTGCCTATCTTCCCACAACTCATCCAACATTGACTATTCCCACCTTTTGTCATCTTTGCCAATATGCATGCAGAGTGTGAGGTAAAAACCTCAGGGTTGTTTTGATTTGCATTTTTTTTCCCTTTTTATTTCCTATCCCTCCTGACTCTTCTACTTTACGTGTGTCTGTGGGGGGGGGGGGCAATCGGGGTTAAGTGACATGCCCTGGGTCACACAGCTAGTGAGTATCATGTGTCTGAGGCCGGATTTCAACTCAGGTCCTTCTGACCCCAGGGCCAGTGCTCTGTCCACAGCACCACCTAGCTGCACCTTCTACTTTATTTCTCCCCCCTACCTTGCCTTCCTCCCATTCCCATAAATCTAAACTCCCTTCTATAACTCCCTATAACCTATTCCCTCACCCTTCTCTCTAGAGATCCTTCCGTTATCCTCTTCCCCCTCCCCATCCCCTTACCCTTTTATTTCTTCTGAATTTAGAAGACTATTATACTCTTCTATACATTTATATATATAATTTAAGAGGGAATTTAAGAGGGAACAATGCATATACATATATATATATATATGTATATGCATTGTTCCCTCTTAAATTCATTCCCAGTGAAAGTAGGTTACCAAAAATATCAGCCCTCCTCCCCCATCTAATTCCCATGTCCATCCTTCCTCTTGCACTTCTTTTGTATAAAATCATTACTCTTTTCATCTGTTCCTAAATGGTTTTACTTTTTAAAAATCATATCATACTCAGGTCTACCCCAATCTCTCTTACAAACTACCCAATTACTAATGACAATCTTAGACATATGTTTTACATTTTACATTTATAAAAGGTGAACAGTCTGTCCTTTTTGAATCCTTTATAATCAGTCTTTGGTATGTACCTTATGTTTCTCTAGGCTGTTGTATGTCAAATCTTCTATTAAGTTCAGGTGGGGGGTTTTTTTGTTTGTTTATTTTTAAGAAAGTCCTGAAAGTCTGACAGTTGATCAAATGTCCATTTTTTTTTTCATTCAGGATTATGCTTAACTTTGCTGGGTGTGATATTTTCAGGCAGAACCCCAGTTCTTTTGCTCTTTGACATATAGGACCTGAGGTCCATTAGTGTTTCTTCTGCTAAGTCTTGTGTGATTCTAATTGTGGCACTATCATATTTAAATTGTTTGTTTTCTTGTTGCTCTTAATATTTTATCCTTGAGCTGCGGGTTTCGGAATTTCACTATGATATTCCTATGAGTTTTCCTCATAGGATCTCTTTCAAGTAGGGATCAATGGATTTTTTTTTCTATTGCATTTCTTTTGTTATTAGAGATTTGGAGTAGTCTTTCATGTGCTTGTTAGTAGTTTATAATTCTTCTTTTGAAAACTGTTTGTTCATATCAAAGGATATCAAATCAACCCGTCACAAATTGAAACAAAATTTTTCCAATTTGACTGCTACCCTTATTTATACTAGGGGAATTAATTTTGTCTATGCAGAAGCTTTTCAGTTTTATGTAATAAAAATTACATATTTTATCTTTTGTTACTGTCTCTGTCTCTTGTTTGATTAAGGATAAATCTTCCCATAACTGTGAGAGGTGTGTAATCGGCTTCTCTTCTATTTTTTTTTTAAAGTATGATCTTCAGTATTCAAGTCACATATGCATTTAAAATGTATTATGGAATATGGTGTAGAATAAGGTGTTGGCCTGAGACTAATTTTTTGCCTCAATGTTTCCCAATTTTTCCAGCAGTTTTTATCAAATAGAGTTCTTTTCTAAGAATTGTGCTGTGTGGGGTGTTTGAGAAGTAAGTAATTTCTTCAAGTCTGGTTTTCTTTATAGGAACATTTTTAACATCTTTTTTTAAGTTGAACATTCACATTTTTTCATTAATAGGCTTAGATTTGCTAGAAAGGTCACCTTGGGTTGCATCTTGAGCTCCTTTGTTCTTTGGAACAGATTCCATTACTTTCTACAATTTCTGGTAGGTGCAGAATCGTTTTGGGTTATTGGAATTTTCTTTCTTTATTTTATATTTGATGGGGTTTCTTTCTGGTCGCTTGCAGAGTTTGTTGTTTGTCAGTGGAATTTAACCATTATGTGTCTTAGAGTTTGCAGCCTTATATTTTCTTCTGAAGGAAATATATGAATTCTTTTGATACTTTGTTTTTTGTATTCAGAATTTCTGGACATTTTTCTTATATTACTTCTTACGTGACAGTGTCAGGTTTTTTGACTTGTCATTTTCTTCTGGGAGATTTAAAATCCTTAAATTGTTTCTAAGCATACTGTCTTCAAGATCAATGTTTGTATGGAGATCATCCTGTCTTTTAATATTATTGCTTTTTGCTTCCCTTCCATATTGTCCTTCACTTCCATATGTTTGCATTCCCTATCAGTTATTTTCTTTTTTTTCTTTAGTAAGACATGCTACTGTGAATTCACGTTTTTCTGTTTTACCAATTATTTCTGTTGTATGAACTGTAAATTCTTCCTTTAAATCATTCAGGAACATCTTGCTGTGTTTCCTTGCTCTTTTAGGGATCCCTAGGGTCTCTCTGCCTCATTAGGTATTCAGTTTTCCTTTGTTTTGAGAAATTTATTCATAAATGCCTGGACTGTTTTACCTGACTTAAAGACCATATTCCCTTCTGTTATTATCTTCCCTGTTGGTTTATCTACTTATGCTCATGATCTTTGAGTTTTTCTTCCTGAGATCTTTGGCAGTTTCGATCTTTTTTCTTAATCCCCCTTCCTGCTCACTTTCTAACTCCCCCTCCTTTGATGGCAGTTTCCCTGGAGGCTGGATCTCAAAACATTTCAGCTTCTTCATACACCAGATAATTGACATTTTACCAGCCTTGGTCTCTGCCCCCAAGTAACTTCTGGGGGTACTGAATTGGCCTCAGCTGGATGCTGGGCTCCTTCCTTCAGGTTTAGGGGACTTCCACACAGCCCTGACATCTGTGTCCTGCCCCAGTTCTTTCTTTTCCTCAGTTCTCTGGTTAAGCTCTAATGTGACACATCTGCTATCACAGCCTGAGCAAGCTTCTGTCTTTCAGATTTCTGAGATACTGAGAAGAAGGGGAGGGGTTTGGGGTAGAGATCTGTTCACTAGCTGAATTCTTGATAAAATTTGACTGGAAGAGTAAGGATCCTATAGGAACATAAGGAAGAAGCCCCAAGATGGTAAGAAAATTGATATTTCTTGCTCTTTTTTTTTTTTTGATGTTGCTTTGATCACCAATTGCTTTTTGTGGGCCACAGCAGAACTGAAAAATATTTAGCTTAACTCAGTTTAATTCTTGCCCTACTACAGCACTTTGACCTCTGGCCATGTGTAGACACATGTAACACTCTACATGCTGTTTTTTCTTTTAACCTTTATCTTTTTTTTAATTGATAAGTTTTGTTTTTTACATCTCCTTTATTTCCAGATACAGCTAGGTGGTACAATAAATAGAGTACCAGGCTTGGAATCTGGAAGAACTAAGTTCAAATTTGGCCTCAGACACTTAATACCTGTGTGATACTGGGCAAGTTGCTTAACTTCTGTCTGCCTCAGTTTCCTCAACTGTAAAGTGGAGCTAATAATGGCATCTAACTCCCAGGGTTGTTGTGAGGCTCAAATGAGAAAGCACTTAATAAATGCTATTTTATTTCGGTCCATCCTTCTTTCCTTCCCTCTTCCTTTCCCTCCCTGCCCCCATCTTTCCTTCCTTTCTTCCTTCAGAATAAATGTCCTGCCTCTTGCCTCCAGTGAGCCATATCTTGTGACAAAGTTATAAAAATCAGTTCAACAAAACCAGCTATTGTATCAACTGTGTATGACAATGTATGCCATATTCCACACAAGTAGTTTCCCACCTCTACAAAGAAGGGAGGGAGGTGTAATTTTCAACTCTTCTTTAGGGCCAAGCTTGGTCATCATTATATACACTTACTTTTTTTTTTTTTTTTGGCTAGGCAGTGGGGTTAAGTGACTTGCCCAGGGTCACACAGCTAGTAAGTGTTATGTGTCTGAGGCCAGATTTGAACTTAGGTCCTTCTGAATCCAGGGCCAGTGCTCTATCCACAGTGCCACCTAGCTGCCCCCATACACTTACTTTTTAATAGAATGATTTGGTAGATCTCTTCTTTTCCTACTTCTGTAAACAGTTTGTACAATATTGGAATTAATTATTCTTTGAATGTTAGAATTTGCTTGTAAATATTTCTGGTCCCACGGTATTGTTTTTCCTTTGGGTGCTCCTTTATGACTTGTTCATGATGCTTTTTTCAAAATTTCTATACTCCCAGGAAACTGTAGACACTTTAGTACTATTTGTTCATCTTCTGAGCTAAGGTTATTTACCTTTGCGTCACAAGAGATGTTCTTGTCCTTTTATTTTACCACAATCAAAAGACAAAAATTCTTCTCACTTTTCAAAATGTTTGAAATAGTTACTGATTAGACTTATCCATATTAGCACTATTCTTTTGATTCAGATTGTAAATTGATTGAAAGGGATTTAATAGAGGAAAGGACTTGACTTTACAGGAAGTCAAGATGTTGGTTATTTTGGAAGCTAAATAAAGATTATCCTTTAAAAAGAAACTGAAATACTAACTTACAACTATGAGTAGTCCCCACTTTTCTTTTTGTATATACATGTATTCCAGGAGACTTCACTGAGAAGTAGAATTGCAGAAAAACTAGTAGGTGCTTTTTCTTTCTATGGACTTAGTCACAATCTAAACTATAAAGTAATGGTTCTTTATTATTAAGTCAAAATGTCACAGAATATTAGAACGAGAAGGGACTTTAGAAAGAAATCATCCAGTTCAACCTTATAGATGAGAAAACCAGTGCTAGACAAATGAAAGTGTTTTGCCCAAAATTATACAGTAAGTGGCAGAGCTAGAACTTGAATCCAACGCTTTTTATATTAAGTCCACTGCATTTTGTACCACACCCAAGGATTGATGATTGATCACTAAAGCAAAGGCTGAAATGCTTTTTTTTTTGTATCATTGGATAAGCAGTTATGTTTGTTATTCTTAAGGAAATTAAAAGCTGACTGTCTATTCTGCAGCAATTCTCAAATTTACATTACTTTGGTTTTACTTTACATGAGTAAAAACTAAAGTTACTTTTGGAAAAAATTCAATTAAAGTAGACATTTTATACACACAATTTTTCTGATCCTGTTATAACAATCATAATAAATAACTTTTTTTTTATTCCAGGGGTGATTATCCAGACCTCTTCTGTTAGCTCTTCCTTTTGCTGTCTCTCAGGCATTTTGCATTAATAAGCAGCTCAATTATTATATATAAGAAAAGAAGTAAAACTTATTTCTGGATTTTTTTCTATCCTTAGTACCTCTAAACCTGCCTATATAGTCTAGCCAATTACCAATTGTCCATAATGTTTTAAGCAGCAAAGATAAATGTATTGATATTTATTTTACTTTTTTGTTCTTCAATTTTAGGGATGTCCAAGGGAAGAAGTACTTTTAACACTGGAGGAGCTCATTTTAAAAATTCCAGATGCTAAGAAACTTGTTAAGTATTGGATATGCCTTGCACGCCTTGAACCAATTACAAGCCCTCTTGAAAATATCATTGCAATATATGAAAAAGCTATTCTTGCAGGCGCTCAGGTGAGAAATAGAATTTATTAGTCTTTGTTATAGTGTGATTATCACAATTCTAGAAACTATTACTGTAACAGAGGATATTCATTAATTATGTAGTTTGGAAGGAATCACAAAAGCACTGCTATTAATTTTGGTTTCTTT
This sequence comes from Phascolarctos cinereus, assembly GCF_003287225.1. Taxonomy (NCBI): domain Eukaryota; kingdom Metazoa; phylum Chordata; class Mammalia; order Diprotodontia; family Phascolarctidae; genus Phascolarctos; species Phascolarctos cinereus. The sequence continues at coordinate 341,738,145 of NW_027556098.1, read as the reverse complement.
TAGAATATTTTCATCAATTTCTCAAGGATGATCAAGCCTTGATGAGCTAATTATAAATTACATAAAACAGGATGCAATTTGTTAATTTGGAACAAGAAATATAACTGAAAAGTACAGATTGCACATTTGCTTACCAGGAGAAGACATATATGGGAAAGAGAATTATAACTGGTTTGCATACTGAATCTGCATTTTAAATGAAAATGAATTCTATGGTCTTAAGAAAATTTTTTGCTTCTGTGGAAGAACACTTATTTGGTAAACTGAATTAGAACAGGTTTGTGTACTGAATCTACTTTTTGAAGGAAAAGGAATTCTGTTATATAAAGGAAATATTTATTTTCAAACTATTATTGTCTAATGAATTACCCTTCAAATAGAAATGTACTTCCCCAGCATACTTGTCAACAGCTTTAGAGCAATTTCATTCTCCCACTCTTCCACCACATTAGCAAACATACAGTGTGGGCAATAAAAGGACACTATTTATCTCATTGTTTAAAAAAATATATTCCATATTCAGATAATCCTCTCATTTTGAACTTTTTTCCAAATTCATCTTTATTCTTTCTAATGTCCATGCTGGTGTGCTTTATACATAATGTTTCTTTGTTATTGACAGGATAAAACCACCATACTTGTAAAAAAAATGAAATTGAGAACATGGTCTATGTATGGACAGCTTGTATATTCATTTGTATTTGCTATAGCAATTAAATGAAAGGTAATTCAGGCCATTTATTGCAACTAACATCACCTCTTTCTCCGCCCCCAATCCCATTCAAAATTGATCAGTTCCTTGGAAAGCATTTATCAGAATTTGTAATATTAATTTTTAGTTATAAAAGAATGGTGTCAACATCACCATCAATACAAAAGAATCAGCTTTATAAATTATTTTTAAATGATCCTGGATTTAAAAAAAAGTAAGCTTTTCTGTTTAAATTTTTAAACCTTTAATCAGAGCAATGGTTTTCAAACTTTGGTCTCAAGACCCCTTTGCAGTCTTAAGATTTATTGAGGATTCCAAAAGCACTTTTTTTATGTGGATTATATCTACTGTATTATAAATGAAAACATCTTAGTATTATTATGGAAGTAGTTTTGACTTGTTAGACTCCCTGAAAGGATCTTGAGAACCACCAATGGTTCCCACTTTGAGAACCACTGGATTAGAAGACCAGAAAATTCCCTCTGTTACAATTTTGTATGACTACTATACTAAATGGGATCAATTTGTTAACCTTATTTAATAATTAGAATTGATAGGAAAGTTCTTGATTATTCAATTAAAATGAGTATTGCTGTGAGGCATTCTTAAGGCAAATTAAAAAGTAAACCAGTGTCAATTCTCCTATAGCCTTCTGAGCAAGTGGGAAGGTAAGAACCAATGAATTGCATCCTTGGAAACTTCTTTTTCAAGTCTATATCTTCTACATATAAACATCAACATCCCATAAAAGTTTGCTAACATAAACCTCTGACTATATCCCAGTCTGCATCATCATGAGCAATTTTCTCCATGGGCCATTACAGGGCTTCTTAAACTTTTTCCACTTGCAACCCCTTCAGTGCTTCTTAAAGTATGGAAGAAGTACTGTATATAGAGCATATCCCTAAAGCTTATCTCCTTAGCCTTTCCTTGAAGGTTTGGCCAACCACTCTGGTCTTAGTTAATTTAGTTTTCACAAATGTGTAAATATTTCTCTTATCATACATGGCACTGTCCCATGTACTTTGGGAAATATGAAATTGAATCAAACAGATCTTCAAGAAGCGGTCAATCAAGTGATAGTAATAAGAGGAGAAGGGAGGGAAATGAACATTTATATAGCAACTACTATGTGCCAGGTGCTTTTTACAACTATTATCTCATTTAATCCTCACAACAACCTGGGAGGTAGATGTTATTATCATCTCATTTTACAGTTGAGTAAACTGAAGCAAACAGATTACGTGGCTGGCCCAGATCACATAGCTAGTAAGTATCTGATGTCACATTTGAACTCAGGTCTTCCTGACTCTAGGCCCAGCCAACATTTTCATAGGGCTTTAGGTTTACAAAATACATTTTCATGAATTATCTCATTTAAGCTTCTAATCCTGTGAGGTAGATAAGTGAGGTGTTATTCTCACTTTGCAGATGAGGAAACAGGTTCAGATAGGTTAAATGAACTTCCCTTAGTCATACAATATACATGCGTGAAAAATATGAACCACATTTGGATCTTTAGATTCCAAGTCAAATATTCTTTCCAACCTCAGATTCTTCATTGTAAAATGGGGATAACAATAGCACCTATCTCATAGGGTTGTTGTGGGGCTCAGTGAGGTAATATATGTAAAGCATTTTTCAAACTTTCAAACATTAATAACTGTGAGCTACTGTTTCACTAAAACTAGAGAGAAAAGTTCCCATATACAAATAAAGTGGTACAAATAGTATGATAAGCATTTAGAGAAGGGAGAGATATAGTTAGGTGGCACAGTGGATAGAATGCTTTGCTTGGAGTCAGAAAAACCTTAATTCAAATCTGGTCTCAGACACTTACTAGTTATGTGACTTTGGGTAAGTCACTTTAAAAACAACAAAACTCTGTTTGCCTCAGTTTCCCCCCCCCCCCCGTAAAATGGGGATAATGGCACCTACCTCCCAATGTTGTTGTGAAAATCAAATGAGACTTTATTTGTGAAGTACTTAGCAGAATGTCTGGCACACAGTAGATGTGTAATAAATGCTTATTCACTTTCCCCTCTTCTGGCTAGGGATGATCAGGGAAAAGTCATGGAGTAGTTAGGATTTGAAAACACATGGGCGAAAACAGAAGAAAGTTCAAAAAGACAGACAGGGCAGTTTTGCTACTGTTGTGTTAAATTTAATATCAACTTAAAATGTATGTAATAAAAGTTCATAGATGTGTAATAGTCCTCTTTGTTTGTTGCAACGTTCAAATTTATTGGTGTTTGTTGAACTTCTAAAAAGTAAAGAAAAAAGGAGTTAGAAATTGAGATATGTTTTGAAATATGGGATGGATCTCAGTGGACAAATAATGGAGGAGGGCATTTTATTTTGGGTAAAGGAATTAGCAGAGGTGGGAAAGTGTAAAGCATATCCAAAGTGATGGTCAGCAGTGGTGCAGTATGACTCCTGTGTAAGGTATGCTTAGGGGGATAATGAGAAATTAAGCTGTCAAGTTATGTTGGGACCAAGCTAAGAAGATCATTGAGTGCCAGGCAAGAATCTAGAACTTTATCCTGCAGACAGTGAGGAGCCAGCTGTGCAGAATATATTGAAAGAGAGGAGAGACTGAAAGCAAATAGATATTGGATGGCTGTTTCAGTAATACAGAAGCATGGGCTCATAAGTGCCTTGATTTTAGGATAATAGTGAAAATAGGAAGGAAAGTACAGTTGTAAAAGATGAAAAACCTTTATATGTGTGTGTTTATATATACATAGATGTACATATATGGGTGAGTATACATATATGTATATAGGACCCTTATTTCATATCTTAAATGTTTCTGATTTTAAAGTATGAAACTTTACTCCCTTAATCTTAATGTTTACAACAGTGAACTTAGTGTTTTGTGACTAAAAATTCTGACTAATTCTATGCTTTTCTTTACTAAAAAGGACTAATTTTGTTTTCTTAAGCCTATGGAAGAAATGCGACACACTTTTGCAGATATCCTAACAATGAAGAGTCAAGTGACGACTAATTCTGGTAAATTAGAATTTTTCTTTCCCTAAAATAATTTCCTGTTTCATTAGTTTTTATTTATTAGAATGAATTTCTGTGTAAGCTTTTAGCTTTGTTTTATTCTATTATTCTCCTAGCTAAATTTCTAGGATTTTTTCCTTCCCTTGACTTATGTGAACATTAATGAGCCATCTTTGATATTTAGTGGATTTATGCTATAGAAAAATTCATCAACTGACCTACCAGGTATTTTTGTTCCAGGGATAGTTAATAGAAGGGATTCCTTAGTAGGAAGAAATAAGTAGACATTTAAACTTAATTTAAAGTCATCTGCCTTCCTTGACATTCCCATTTGAACAGAGCATAGAGTTGTCTTTTAGATTGTTCATGTTACCTTTATTGTGTTTGTTTTCCCCTTCTCTTTATTATTCCTTAATGAATAAAAAAAATAGAAACACTGAAATCCTTCTCTTAATTGTTTTGGATTTTAGGTCAATGTATATTAGACCAATTAATATTCCATTTAAAACAGAACAGGAGAGGTTATTTAGATATAGATGATGCTTTCTTAAATGGGACTTAATCTGGCCGAGGAAGAAACTCCACTGATAAGTACTTTGTTTTTACATACTTATAAGGGCAAGGTTCCAGCTGATGTGATGGAATAAATGTCATATTAATTTGCTGCACTTGTAACTCATCTGCTTTAGTTACTAGTATTTTCAACATTGCTCCCTCTCTTTAATATCCTCTTTACTAAAAGGGAATTTTATGTCCGAGATTTTACTCCATTAGTGTAAATATTGAATCTGAAAATAACTTGGAGAGAAAAATAGGGAAGTAGTGAATACAAGAATTACTAGCATTAATAAGACAGCATGGCACCCTAGGTCTCTACAGGTTCAGTATTTAGGCTAAAGGAAATATTTAGTCTATATTACTTACACTCCTGTCCTTCCTTTTGTCATGCGATAGTGAAGATTGGGTCCATATTTTAAAATTTTATGAGGTGTAATCAGTTCTGAAATCCTAGAGCAAGATCATTTAATTCATCTTTTCTTTGAGCAGGAATATAGACAAACACAGATAATTTTAATTGGCTTTGCAAAAAACATGATATGAGGGTGGAAATGATATTAAAAAGGGCAGTTTATAGGGAAAATTGGTCATAAATGGGAAGACTAAGTGACATTGTAGTAAGGTTTTATGACTTTATAGTGATATTTTGGTATTAAAGACATTATTTGAAATTATAATTATAGGTAACATAGATCACTTTCAGGTTGATAAAATGCTTTACATATATTATCTCATTAGATCATCACAATAACCTTTAAAGTTGGTACTATTATTTTCTTATTGTATAGATAGGGAAACCATTTTAGAAAGGTTCAATAACTTGCCTCAGGGCCATATAGCCATTTTCTGAGGTCAGATTTAACCTGCATTTTTCTGACTGTTCTATTCTCTTCATCACCTAGGTTGATAAAGAGATAACCTCATATGGAATTTCCAAGCCTCAAAGGGTAGATTTTCATGTGTCTGCTTTTTGATATTTCAGATTTTATGGTCTCTAAGATCCCTTAAAACTCAGATTCTGTGGTTCTTCAACTTTCAGAAAGAGATTGTCCAAATTCAAAGTTAACCATCTTTAAATTATCTCTTTGCAATTAAAAAAAGTTCTAGTTTTCCTCAGTAGTGATGAAGAATGCCTCTCTATAAGCTATTCATAAGCTTGAAGATAATTATTATCATATACAAGTACAATTTTTTTAAAACCACTGAATTTTATATGCAATATAACTTCACTGTGAGGGAGTAGTAACATTTTATTTTCATTTAACTCAAGAGAGCACATTTTCAGACTGTTTTTGAAGGAAACATGGGACCTTTATGAAACTATTAGAAATGTTTTATCCAGCTTGGGATTGAAAAGAATTTGGGCTTTACAACCTAATGCCTTTACCTTATTTCCTTTAATACATGTATGGCAGGGTTTGTATTGCCACGTAATAAGAGCAATCCAATCTTATGGTTTTTTTGATGGAGCTAGTTGAGAAGCAAAATAAATCTGGGAAATCAATTGGAATATATTTCTGGATTAAGCTGTCCTGTGTTAATCCTTATTTATTAACTGGTTTTTATTGTGTATACAGTGTGTTCTTAGTGTTTCGGAAGAAAGAAATGTGGGAAGCATAATGAGTTTTGTTTTGAAAATGCTGAGTTTGAGATACTTCAGAGACATCACCAGTAAGGAGTTGGAAATGTGTACTTTAGCTAAGGAAAGACATTAAGGCTGAATGTATAGATTTGGGAGACATAAACAGAAAATTAAACCAATAGGAGCTGATGAGATGAACAACTGAAACACCATAAAAAGAGAGGTGAAGAGGGCCGAGAGGAGAGCCTTAGGGAACATCCACAAGTAGGAGACACAATAGGGAGGATGGAGTAGCAAAAAGAGACTGAGGATGAGTAGTCAAAGTTAGGAGTAGAATCATGAGAGAATAGTGTCAACAAAATACAAAGCTGAGGGTTATTCAAAATAAGAGGATGGTCAACAAACAGCCAATAGGTTGAAAAGAATGAAGATTTTTAAAAGGCTATAAGATTTGGTAATTAGATCATTTGTAATTTAGGACACAGGAATTTCATTTGTATATGAGGTTGGGACCTAGCTTCCAATAGGTTGAGAAGTAAGAGGAGATTGAGTAGAGGCAATTTGGGTATAGCCAGCTTTTTCCAGGACCTTGACTGAGAAAAGGAAAAGAGATACCAGACAGTAATTTGAATGAATTTTAGGATCTAGCAAGGGTTTTTTCAAGATGGTAGGCATTTGGGTGTGCCTGTAAGCAACTGGGAAGCAATAAATAGGTAGAGATTAAAGGTTTTATAAGGGGGTGTGGTACACGATTGTGGGAGCAATCTACTGGAGAAGATGAAAGAGATGGGACTGATTATGCATGTAATTGTCTTCCACAAGAAACTGAGTTGCCTGTTTATCAAACATGAAAAGGGAAGGAAAGAATGAAAGTTGGCATCAAAGGATTATAAGATGTAGAGTAGGAGATAAAAGGAGCTGTCGGTTGGTTTTGAATAGGATATTTAAAGTTGTTACAACTTATCCCTCCTTTTTGGTTTAAAAAATCTAGTCACCTATGTGTTTTCTTTAACCAAAAAGCTTTATTGTAACATTGGCTAGAAGTTCCTCATTTATAAATGCATTTTCTTCAGGGGAGAACGTTGAAGCTTGTTCAGCTAATGAAAAAGTCAACAAAATATGTGATGAAGTTATAAATCAGGATAAAATTGATATAGAAGGGGCATCAGCAGTGGAAAATTCAGAATCAAATGATACAGATCATAAAACAAGGAATGTAAAACTTCAAGTATTTGAAGGAGAGCAAAAGGATAAAGCAGAAGATTCAAACTGTGATTTAGAGACTCCAGAAAAGGATACCAGAGGTTCTTATGTTATTAAATATAATGTGTCAACTACTCCATACTTGCAAAGGTAAGTCACAAATTTCCAAAATTCAATGTATCAAGGTACAGAAATTTAATTAACATTTAGGCCCCAATTTCACACAGCTACAATTAATGTAATACCTTAATGCAGAAGTTCCCAAACTTTCTTAGTTTATGACACTCAGTGTCTGACTAATTTTTTCATAGTACCCCTAGGCCAAATGAAAAACCTAATAGTTCCATTTACCAAGCAGTTAGGTCAAAAGAACTTAATAAGTATTTATGTCCTCACAAATTAGTAGCTAAGTGAAAAAAATTAATTTGGATTACTGACAGATCCAGAGTTGACAGATATTTATATAAAAATTCTAAGAAACAAGAAAATTCTAGTAGTTATTGATATAGCTGGAAGAACAAATACACAAAAATATATTTCAAATATTAGAGACTGTCATCAGAAGGAATGTAGCATCTAATGTTGAAATGATGAACTTCCTTGAGCTAGTAGTTCACACAGTGTCCACAGGTGGACAGATGTATTAGAATATTCATTATCGCTATGCTTTGCTGGAAAACTTAAAATATCCTAAATATTCTTTGAATTCACCGTGGTACCTTGGACTGTGCACAGTTTGGGAACCAAGGTCTGAATGCTTTGTAAAACAAATCAAACAAACCTCCAACCAAATTTGCTGAACTTCAACTCAATTTAAACTAGATTATTTTGCTCAGAGTTGTTAGACACACGGCTCTCCACATTAGCTAGCAGTGGGCAGCCCTGGTTCATGCTGTACCAGATTGAAATGTAATTGGCAAATAGTTAACAAAATAAATAAAAATATAATAGAACAGAAATAATGTTAATATGTGGTTTTCTAAGTCAAGATGTAGCCTGCAAGAATCCTTGTGTATAGTTTAGTGACCTTATTTCTATTTGAATTTGACACCACTGATCTAGCTGGTGTTTAAGAAGACTCTGAAATCCAAAATGTGGGGATTGTTAGAATAATTTCCAAACTAAATCGTGTCATTTGAATCTTTCTACTTGAGTGTCTTGTGTTCAGTCTGTTTTTCCCCTCTCTAAATTCTTCCCCCACCACCAAAAAAAATTTTTTTCAGGTCATTTTACTTCATCCTGTTGATGAACCTGTTGTTACTGAAAATGCTCTTATGTTGGCACAGCATCATCTCAAATATGATGGGAAGCTTGGTGTTGTGAATAGATAACTGGTCTTACAGTGAGGAAAACCTGGGTTCCACTCCTCCCTCTGACACAAACTAGCTCTGTGACTCTGGGCAAGTCATTTAGCCTGTCAGAGACCTAGATCAGTAAGGTCAAACTCAAATAGAAATGGGGGTCACTAAACTGTACTTAAGGATCCCCGTAGACCACATAGTGACTTACAAAAACACACATTATGTTTTGTTTTATTTTTATTTATTTTGTTAAATATTTCCTAATTACATTTTAATCTGATTTGGGCTGTACTTAGGAGTGTTGTGGGTTACACGTAACTATATTTGAAACCTCTGTCCTAGACAACTGGCTAACATGTAAGTTGAAGAGATGTTCTCACTGGGAGCTACTCAGGTGAAATCACAGGTCAGGTTTTTAAAAATAACAACAAAAAACCTCTCAAGTATTCAGATAGGTCTGTGAACTCATGAATTTGGAGATCCCTTCCAACAATGCAGAACTCATCCCATCCATGCCTGCCTATTCTATCTGACTCTTATCCTGTGTCTTCCCATAAATCCAGCAGTAGGTATTAATCCAGTATACTAGAGGGCATCCTTTATTTCTCCTGACATTGTGAGGGTGCCTGTAGAGCACTACCACATGACTAGTTCATCTTTTCTTCCTGTTGTTAACCTCCTGTCATACATTCCTAAAATAACATATTCTCAATGAGACTGTTATCCCCATAAGATAACGCTCTTTTTTTGTTGTTGAAAACTCCCTAAGTAATTGAGCTTCCTGTGAATCAGATATCTCTAATTGTGTGGAAATGAAAATATACAGAATATAAGATGGAAAGGAAGAAAAGACAGATTCTTTGAAGAGTTTTTTAGGGAAATAATTTTTAGTCTTCGAAGACTACAATATATCTGAGTAAAAGAGGTGGAAGGGGGACATAGCTTGTGCCTGAATGTTGAATAAGTTATGGGTTGTTAATTTCTGGGGGGTTTTTTGAGATTAACAAATAGTTACACTAATGTTCTCATATCATACTTGAAGATGAACTGCCTCTTAAATGTTAGCATTTAAAAAGGTATAATGCAGTTTATTATGAAGCTTTGGGAATAACTTTGTGTTCTCCTTTAGTGTGAAAAAGAAGATGAATTTTGATGAAAATAGTTCTTCATTTAAGGACTTGAAGTTTCTGACACCAGTGAGGCGTTCTCGACGTCTTCAGGGGAAGTGTTGTAAATTACCAGATATGTTAAAAGATCATTATCCCTGTGTTTCTTCATTGGAACAGTTAGCAGAACTGGGAAGTGAAACAAGCGCTTATATATGCCGTCCAAACACTGCATTATGTGCAACTTCCCTTGAAGAAGAAGCAAAAGAAACAGAAAAGAAATGAAATTTTAACAAGGGAAGAAATATATTTAAAAACTTATCAAATTAAGTCTGTTGTGTTTCAGGTTTCACATTTCCCACAGATGTGTAGCTTATTACCCAAGTTTTTACCAAGGTATTACTACAATGAAAATGTAATTGATGAGGTACTTATATAGCAGGATTTGACTTGCATGGATTAGTAAACAGATTTAGCCTTACTATCCAAAAAATAACAAGTTAGGAAGTCTACTTTTTTTGGAGATTGGTAGAGACTGTCTTTGAAACAAGATTATTATACAGTTTGTATTTCTATATTCTATTATTTTGAGCAAGAAAATCTCAGTATAACTAATTCAAGAATAACATAGCTGACTATTACATATGCCTACTTTTTTTGTGACTATTTAAATGGATGTATACAAATCAAAAGAACAATGTTGGAAAAGAAGGTTTTTCTAGAAATGTATTTGTGTTGGAGGAAGTATGCTAACATGATATATTTTTTTCCATTAGAGGAAATGTGTTCCAATTTAGTAAGATTTAAATATTCACTTTAATTGGGGTTTTTGGAGTAGAATCTATATTCACTTAACATTAGTCCTTTGAGTATTTCTCAGTATTTAACAACTAAAACTATGATATTTTGTTGAGCTTTTTTAAGATATAAAAGTTGCATTAAAATTTTTATCGTGAATAACTTTTACAAACGTGTCACTTTGTTGTATATTTTTTAAAGTGAATCAGCAATTATATAGTATTCATTTGCTTTCTCTACTTTTAAGAATACCTGTAGGGATTCCTAAGTATAATAATGCCTTAAGGTGAAGCCTCATTATTTGACCTAACATTGGTGAATAAGGTATTCTGGATACGTAAGTTGTCCATGTAAAGTTTTAGCATTTACAGCCATAGAACTGGCAAGGACTTAACAGGTCATTTAATCCAACCTTACAAATGAATCTTGTCAATCAGGTCATTGAAATAACATTTCTTTAGCTCCTACAATGTGCTAGGCACAGTACTAAATACTGGGGATAAAAGAAAAAGCAAAAACAGCCCCTGTCCCTTAAAATATAAGCAGCTTATATTTTAAAGGAGGATATAGCATACATATATAAATAGGTGCATGCAGAATAGATGGAAGGTAACCTTGGAGGGATTTTTTACAAAAAGTAGTTATTTAGGTTCGCTAACTTTAGTGACAAAGATCTCACTATCATCAAGCACCTCCCTCCCCTTTTTTTTTGGATAAGTCTAATTGTTAGGATGGTCTAAAATATGCCTCCCTATAATTTCTACTGGTACTAATTCTGCTCTCTGCAGTCCAGTACAATAAATCTAATTGTTACCATAGCTTTTCCTTAAACTGCTAAAACGCTATAAAGGTAGAGTTGTTTCCACTCATTGCTTCCACTCATATTATACCTCTTTACTGTTCTACCACTTATAGTCTTTTGGTCCCATTACTTTACTGAAATTATTAACTCAAAAACCACCAGTGGCCTCTTAATTGGGAAATCTGATAGCCTTTTCTCAGTCTTTAATCTTCTTAGCTCTTCTGCATATGATACTTTTGACCAGGCTTCCAGGTCATGTGGTCAAGTAACTAACAAGATAGAGGACCCTCATGGTATTTACCATCAAGGGTGAAAAAGTCAGAAAGTGAGCTAGGAGAGCGTAAGGGAAAAAAGGCATTGCCAAAGATCTTAGGAGGAAGAAAACTCACTTAAAACCTTAAGCACAAACACATAACATAACAGAGAAGATAATAAGAGAATGGAAGGTGACCCCCAGAACATCTAGGTGAGTCTGAACACCTCTGAATAAATATTGCAAGACAGGAAAATGAATCAACCCCTAATAAGGAAAAAGACCTTGTGGATACCCAAAAGCATGGAACCAAAGCAGGATATTCACAAATGGTTCCAGGGAGAAATAAGAATTTATGGCCTGCCCAGCAGAAATAATTGGCAAAATAAAATCCATGGTAGCAAGTCTCATCAAAGAAATGAAAGAACAACTGATTGAGACTGCAGGTACACAGAAGTGAAGGAAAATATGAAAAAAGAGAAGCAATAATATTCAAAGAAAACATTTCTTTACAGGAAAAACATTGATCTTGAAAGACAGGACACAGACAACTTAAAGATTATAGGTCTCCTAGAAGAAGACAATAAGTAAAACAACCTGAATGCTATAATACAAGAAAATTGTCCAGAACTTCTGAACACTAGAAGCAAAGCATTACTAAAAAAGAATCTATAAGTTTGGTTGGTGACAGGGGTGGGGTGGGATGGAGGAGGTGGTAAGAGTGTGGACGGTCTGCTACAAGTTCTAAAACATAATGTAACATAAGAATTCTAGTTACAACAGACTTTCAGATATAAAGGAGACGAAATATAAAAAACAAGGCTATTCTGTAGCCACTAAAAGCTATAGGGCAGGAATAGAATAATGTGTTCCAAAGAGCAAAGGAGCTCAAAATATAACCCACAATGAGATAGATACCTTTGCAAATCTGAGTCCAATAATGGGAAAGAAAAAAAAGACATTTGAAAAAAAAAGGCCATTGAAACATTCCTACAAAGAAAAGCAGGTATGAGCAGGTTATTTGCCTTGCAAACACTCCAGACAAGAAATATGAGAAAGGTAAACAAATATAGCTATGAATGAAAATACAAATAATGAAATAAATTACCCCAGGAAAAGAAAGAGAAAAAAAAGTAGAGATACTTCTAGGGTTAACAACAACAAAATAACAGGCTATTAGAGATTTCTTTCTAAAAGTACAGATAATTATGAAAACAGCACTTAATTAGAAGTAGTAATGTTGGAGGAACAATCCTGAAACATATACTAAATCTCAAAACACCCCACCTAGAGGTGAATCAATGGTTTTTGGAGAGATGAAACTACTGAATGGGAGGGCTCATGAAAGGAGAAAAGAGAGGAAGAAGATAGAGGAAAATGTGTACTGTACCCTAATCAAGTTAATGACAAACAGTGAAGGAAAAAATAACTCTTGTAGTCTCAGAAGAAGGCCTACAGGAGAATGGGTGAATTTACAAAGAGAAGGGCCAAAAAAGAAGCAAGAAGGAAATCATAATTCACTGGTGTGTGGGGGTACCACCAAAAAACAGTCCCATAGAGGAGAACTCCTCCAATAGGATACTGGGACCTTACCATGGATACAATCTTCAGGAATTTAGTATTTAGAAAGACCAATACTTCTGAGACAGTTTTCTTCCTCCATGAACAGCATTCTGCATCAGGAGAAGGGGACTCTAAGCTCCTGGAGGTGACTGACAACTGGAAGGGAGCAAAGGCATGGTTTCAAGGAAGAGACTTCATAGCAAAAAGGGAGAAAAATGATCGTGGGGTCAGCAGGGATTAGTAATTAACTGGACAATCAGGGATATAAGAAAATTTCTACAATGGGGCAATAATTCTAGCCTCTCATCTTTTAGAAGTGATCCTTCTAAGAGTGAGGCTCAACAGAAGAGAGGGCAAGATCTACAAGGCAGTAATATAGAAAATTTGGAGGAAGGAACACAAAAATAGGTGTTTTAGAAGGAATATAGGGAAATTTTTAAAAGTAGGAATAAAACAAGTACGAGGACTTGAATCTAAGAATAAAAGTCTAAAATAGAGAAGAGAATGAGAGGAATCCTTTTTAGAAAAAGGCACAGAAAATGAAAACAAATGGAAGAAGTAGAGGAAGGTTTCTCTTTAACAGAAAAAATGAGATGAATTAAATGACTAGATAAAAGGAAGAAAGAAAAAGGAATTAAGCAAAATTCCAAAATTAGGGAAAGGGATAGAAAATGGGAGAGGGAGTTTGAGGGTGAGAGGAAAGAAACTATAAGAATAGGGTTGTTTCAAAGTAAATTAAGCCAAAATAACTGGAGACAAAGTACAAGATTTACAAAGGAAGAAAAATAACATCCTAATTCAGGGGAAAAAATAGAGAAATAGAGGGAAATATACATCTAATTCGTAACTTTAAATATAAGTAGATTAAATAATCCAATAAAACAGGGAAAAAGTGATATTCAATAAGAAAACAAAATTCCAGTTGCTTACAAGAAACACACCTGAAAAAACAAAGACAATAAAAATAAAAGACTGGAATAAAGTTTGTGCATCAGTTGAATACAAAAAAGCAGAGGTTGTCATCATGCTATTGTTCAGTCATGTCCAACTCTCCATGATCCCAAAGACCATATTGTCCCTGGGGTGTTCTTGGCAAAGATACTGGAATGGTTTGCCATTTCCTTCTCCAGTGAATTAAGGCAAATAGAGGTTAAGTAGCTTGCCCAGGGTCACAGAACTAGTAAATGTCTGACTCCAGGCCCAGTACTCAATCCACTGAACCATCCAGCTGCCCATCCTGCTACTAGACAAGAGCAAAAACAAACATTTGCAACATAAAAGGAGATAAGGAATCTACATTATACTGAAAAGAACCATAGACAACAAATCAATATCAATATTAAAGTTATATACTCCAAATGCCTTTGCATGAAAATTCATAAAGGAAAAATTAACTGAATTACAAGATACAGACAATAATGTAATAGGAGCAAGATATTTTAATCTCTCAGTTTTGCACAAATCTAACAAAGATAAAATGGAAAACAAAAAATTGAATAATTTGCTGGAAAAACTAAACTAAGAGACTTATGGCATCTTCCAAATGGGGCTGCTAAAATATACATATTACTCAATACCATATCAGTCAAGTTAGTCAAGAAACATTAAGTGCCTACGTACCAGGCACTATGCTAAATGCTAAGGATACAAAGAAGGGCAAAAGATGGTCCCTGCCCTTGAGGAGAAGACCTCACAATCTAAGGGAGACAACACGTAAATTACTATGAACAAACTATATTCAGAAATAAATAGATAATCAACAGAGGAAAGGCATTGTAATTAAGAGGTAGGGAAAAGCTTTCTGTGGAAGGTGGGACTTTTGCTGGGACTTGAAGGAAGCTGAGTGGGATTGAGACCACTTACCCAAATAAAAACTCAGAGGTATCTCCAGGTAGAAAACAGAAGGTTTTATTCTAGCAAGTCAAGAGAGAGAGAGAGAGAAGAGAGAGAGAGAGAGAGAGAGAGAGAGAGAGAGAGAGAGAGAGAGAGAGAGAGAGAAAGAAAGAGAGAGAGAGGGAGAGAGAGAGAGAGAGAGAGGGAGAGAGAGAGAGAGAGAGAGAGAGAGAGAGAGAGAGAGAGAGAGAGAGAGTTGGACATCACCTACCCACAGCAGACTAGAGTAGTGAGGCCTGGCACAAACAGCAGCAAGCAGTTATATAGTCTTAGGCAAACCACTCCAAAAAGCCCCCCTCCCCACTTGTTTGTCTCACTCTCTTTATCCTCATTGGCTGAGGCAAGAGACCTCACAGTCTATATTTAGAACCCAAGAGATACATTTTACTCAAAACTAGCTTGGGAGCTAGAGGATTGCCTTATATGGTAAAGTTAAGGCACAAAACAACAGAAGGGGTGGTTACAAAACAAGGGAGGGGGCGGGCAGCTGGTGCACAGCCCCCATTCCCCAAAAACGAAAGTGAAACTTAGGCCTAGCTCATGCTGAAGCCTCACTACATTTTGGAGCATAGCTTACATTTCACATGAGAAACTTTCACTTGTCCCACACAAAGCCAAGAGGTAGAGATGAGAGAGAACATTCCATGCATGGGGGATGGCCAGTGAAAACGAGTTGGGAGATGGAGTATCTTGTCCGATGAACATCAAGAATGCCAGTGTCAAATTTGATCCTGGACACGACAGAGAGTCACTAGAGTTGAGTGAAGAAGGTGATGGTCAGACCTCTGACCACTGAGCTGAGTGGATGATAGATTGGAGTGGGGAGAGACTTGTGGCAGGCTATTGCAATAGTCCAAGTATGAGGTGATGAGAGCCTGAACTGAGTGGGGAGTGTCAGTGTTGGGAAAACTGGGAGGCTTTCAGGTAGAAATGAGGTCAGTACCTTAATTCCATACCATATCCCCACTATACATCCTATACAGTATCCTATTATTAAAGATCATAATCATTAAAAAGCAGATCATATACCTTTTGCAGATGAGCAAAAAGATATATTCTTCATCAAACAAGGGAGAGAAGCAATTACAAAAGATAAAATAGATAACTAAAGTGAAACTGGTGGCCCAGGTCAATTCTACATTACCTTCTTCTCTTGAATCCTGTGAAAGATTTTGCCCTGCCAAACCTCAGCCTTGGATCACACCCACCACAGCTGCCTTTTTATTCACTACCCTATTTTTGAACTAGTCAGCTTGTCCTATGTGGGACAGAGGCCAGATTGCCCTGTGGGCTACTGCTCAGTGTTACTGCAGACAGAGATCATTGCAGAATTCCTCTATGATCTGCCGGGACTCAATGGAAAAAAATTTTCACCCACTATAGTTTGGTTTCTCACCTGAGCGTGGAGGGGTGACATTTAACTATAGGATTAACTCTACTGGAGTCCATTTTCTGTAATTTCATATTAATTATCTTGTAAAGAACTCGTTTGTACCTAGATGTTTGCATGTTGTCTCCTCAGTGCTGTGAGCTCCTTGAGGGCAGGGACTGTCTTTTGTCTTTCTTTATATCCCCAGCTCACAGCACAGTGCTTGGCACATAGTAGGAACTAAACAAATATTTATTGCCTGATCCACTCATCTAATTGAACAGGGGTTCTGATCGTTCCTACTGCATGAAGTATTTTTTTACTGGTAATAAACAATTAAAACATTCAACAGCAATGCTACTGTAAAACTTCAGCTGTTATTAGGAACACACTAGGTATATTAAGGTATTTGGTATTTCTGAGCTGCAACACAAAGTAATTTCTTCTTTTAGGCAATTGGGGTTAAGTGACTTGACCAGGGTCACACAGCTAGTAAGTATCAATCGTTTGGTCTAAGGTCGAGTTTGAACTCAGGTCCTCCTGACTTCAGGGCTGGTGCTCTATCCACTGCACCACCTAGCTGCCCCAAGTAATTCCTTTAAACAAAACACCAGCACCGAGTTCTGTAGTCTTTCTAATTCAAAGACAACTACCCTCCCGCTTTTTTCGGTCTCTTTGTCTTTGACCCAAGAACCAGAAAGCCAATTCGTCAAGGGCCCGGCCGCCCTAGAATCCTGCCTGTATTATTCACCGGGGTGCCTATGTTCCCGCCTCCGCGCCCTGTTGGCAGACCTGGAGGAGTCCCGCAGCTGGGGAAGGTTCTGCGTGAGCGCTGCCAGGGGCTGCCGGGTTGCCGGCTTGGGGGAAAGCTCGGGGGCTGCAGATGCATCAGGGTATATAATGACTACTTCCCAGGGACAGTGGGGAGGGAGAGCTGAGCCAGAACGGACTAGGGCCCCTGGAGCTCCCTAGGGAAACAAAGGGCTGGAAGCTCGTGTCCTGCACTTCCTGGCTGGGCAGGTCGATGCAGCCAACCTCCCCCACCAGGTCCGGGGTTGCTGTGCAGCCGCTCTCCAGCCGTCCAGCCCTGCCCCACCCCCTACTCCTTGCACTCCCTGCTAGGGTCGGGTGAGTCCACTCCCACCCTGATCCTCCGCACCTATGCGCCCTTCTAGACTCGGCCTCAGTGTCTATATGCACAGCCGAAGTGAAACCCCAGAGTTTTGGTTTTGGTTTTTTAAAAGAAAGTAGTACTTGGTGTATTGGGGGTGGTCCCCCAAAACAGAAGGGTAGGATACCGATGCGTAAGTTTTCCTAAACAGCCTTGAGCGTTCAAGGTGGTCACCTCAAACAACTATATAGCCCCGCTTTGAGAGGTAAGGTACAGCATTCCATGCACACAAGCGGATCCTAACCCTTCTCCATCTTTGCAGGTGTTTATTTGCTTTTGCAATTTTAAATTTACCTGGGTGGTGAGAGCATTTTGTAGAATGGGAAGAGTTGGGTTTTTTCCTTCTAAAAATACAAAGCTCCATGATAAGAGAAAAGATTTAAAGACTGAGGAGGGAGTGGGTCATTTAGCCTTAAGTGCATTGTAAGTGTCTTCAGATATTTGAAGGACTGCCTTGTGGAAGAGGGATTACATTTATTCTGCCTAATTCTCACTGGGGAGAATTAGCAAATATTGGGAGAAGTTACAGGGGGAGCAAATATTCACCCAGTCAGAATAAAGAAATTTCGAACCACTTGATTCCTAAAGACAGTCCTGGTGAGGGGCTGAAGGTGTCACTGGGGATGTTAAAATCCAGCCGCCTTGGGAGCCGGGCTTCCTTTACTGTGATGTTGGACTCATGACTTGAAAGCCTTTCCAAGCCTAGATTCTGTGATTGTGAGTTGCATATGTCCTCATTCTAAGGGTTGAGAGTGTTCCAGTTGAAAGCTCGAGGTGAACATTGGAGAGACAGTAATGGACATTTCCTTCTGACTATTACTATTTCCTAGAATTAGATCTATTGCTGCTTACCCCTGGAAAACCTAAACAAGTTAGCAATCTTAATGTGATGACTACCCACCAAAAATCAAAGGTTATCAGCCAGCATGTCGCCGGTGATCGTTGTTCATTGATAAGTTTGCCGCAGAAGAAATGATGGCAAAGAAAAAAAAGGATATGAATTTAAAATATATATATATATATATATATATATATATATATATATATATATATATCTAAGAATGAGGGAGACCTCAGAACAGAATTTAAAATAGCTTGTTTATTCCTTCATTTGCCTAAACTTTACAAAATCAAAGATGAAACCCTTTGGGATGGAATCTTTTAAAAAAGATTTTACATAGGAAAGTTCTACTGGTTGGCTGATTGGTCCTTAATTAAAAAAAATATATATATATATATATATGTGTGTGTGTGTGTGTGTGTGTATATATATATATATATATATACACATGCATACACACACATATATATACACATGTATATATTCCCAGCTAATTTCTCTAGGTTTAGTGCACATTACTTCCCTTTGTACATCCTATGTTTTAGCCAAATGACTCTATTTGCTATTCCTGAACTTGGATTTCTATTTCCCGTGTCTGTTCGTTTGTATACCAGTGCCTGAATTGCCCCCTCTCCTCCTCATCTCAGCCTGTTAGAGTCTTGTGGGCTCAGTTTATGTTCCACTTCCTGAGGGGAGGCATTCCTGATCTCCTTCTTGTTCATACTCTTTCCTTCCTCAAATTAGCATGTGTATATACCTGACCTGTTTATACATTGTTTTTCTCCAGTAGATTGGAAGATCCTCAAAAGGACAAGAGCTGCTTTTCAATTTGCATATTCCAGGCATCTAGTAGGTACTTAATAAATGCTTGTTGGATTGGGACTGGGAACTCCTTATACCATTGAAATCATAGAGCCAGTACCTAGCAGCATCCCTAAATTCTAATAGAAAATAGATCACATGAAATAAAAAATTAAAAAATTCAGCAACCTTAGCCTCGAAGAACAGTGATTTGCATTTTACAACTTTTTTTTCCTGTTATATTTAAAGTTTCTGTAGCATTTTTCTTCCAGACAATTCAAGGTCCCTTATAAAAGGGATCATGTTGCTGCTATTCAGCTGTATCTGACTGTTTGTGACCCCATTTGGGGTTTTCTTGGCAAAGATACTGGAGAGGTTTGCTGTTTTCTTCTTCAGCTCATTTTATGTATGAGGAAACTGAGGCAAACAGGGTTCAGTGAAGTGTGAGGTCATATTTGAACTCAGATCTTCTTGACTCTAGGCCTGTCAGTTTATCCGCTGTACCACCTGGCGGCCCAAGAGGGATCATAGTTTCCCATTATTTGTTTCTTTAAAAAAAAAATTAACCTGAGTGCTGCTGGTTCTTATGTTTTATTTTTGTTTTTGTTTTTTAATGTAGTCTGTAGGATTTGGAAGACTAACTTATGAAAGATAACCTTCACCAACATCAACTGAGGCTTCATTATGGATAACTACACAGTACTGAAGGTGATTGGGGAGGGCTCCTTCGGCCGGGCTCTTTTAGTTCAACAAGAAAGCAGCAACCAGAAGTATGCGATGAAGGAAATAAGGCTTCCCAAGGTAACTATTTCAGAAATTAACTCTCACTGTATCATCAGATAATCCCTAGGCTTATGTTGAATCAGATTTATATGTATAGACCCAGGATGAGCGTCAAGGTTAAAAAATGGTTTCTGTATGCTGTTTCTTTAAAATGATGAGTCATCATCCTTGATGTAGATGGTTACAATGTCGCCTTTGCACCACCAATGAAGAGACCATCACTGTTGGTTTGCTCAGTATGTCCACTTGTGACCAAATGAAATTTCAGCCATAGCAGGAAACAAAAATGATCAGAACCCAAGAATTCCCTGACAATAGTGAAAGTGCTTTGAGAACCAGATTTTGTACTATATAAATGTGACTTGCTGTCACTATCCTCATCATTATGTTGAAAAGTTAAGGGTAGGATTAATATACCTATGCAAGTGGTGCCTGGTCAGACAGAGAAAGCCTAAGGGAGGCAGCATGATGTACCTTAGTGAAGAGAAGGCACTGGACTGAAATCAGGAGCCGTGGGGATGGGTTCCTCAGCTCCTGCCCTTTTCTTTGACCTTGGGGAAGTCTCTTTGACCTTAGGGAAGACACTTTCCCCTCAGTAGACCAAAGTTTTCTGATTTTATAGAAGGGGCTTGATTTGATAATCAGAAAGTCCCAATTCAGTTCTTAAGGTTGATGATTTATGAGAAAGAAGAAAACAGGATTGTATTATCTGAGATGGAGAAAAATCATAGTGACCCCAAAGAGACGTAGATGATTTGATCTCGCTGAATTCAAGTGGCTTCATTTTCTTCTCTTTCCCTCTTTTTAAAACTTGTTTTTATCTGGAAAATAGGATGCAACTCTTTCTTGTACTGAGGCAAAGATGGGCTTTTAGCACAGACCTCTTTTCGCATAAAGCCTGACTTTGGTCAAAGGATAAGCAGAATAATTGAGGCATAGTGAAAAATCCCACACACTGGGAGCCAGAGGGATCAGCTTCCAATTCCATTTCTACTTACTAGCTGTGTGACTTTTACAAAGTAATTTTAACTGGCCTGGTCCTCATTTTCCTTAGCTTTCAAATAAAGATGGGCAACTAAGGTGGCCCAATGGATGGAGGGCCAAGCCTGGAACGAGGAAGATTCATCTTCCTGATTTCAGATCCAATCATAGACACCTACTAGCTGTGTGACCCTGGGCAGGTCACTGAAGAGTTTGCCTCAGTTTCCTCATCTGTAAAATGAGCTGGAGAAGGAAATGGCAAACCACTCTAGTATCTCTGTCAGGAAACCCCCAAATGGGATCATGAAGAGTCAGACACAACTGAACAAGAAATAAAATGAAGATATCAGCCTTAATGACCTCAGAGGTTTCATTTAGCCCTAAATGTATGATCCTAAATTCCTCAAATTTCACATAGCATTTGTGTTGCATGCCAAAGGCATTGTGATGCTTTACAGAGTAAATCTCAGGCCTCTCACCCAGTAGGCATTTGAGTAAAAATTCTCATTTGAACAGGCCCAGTCCCCAAAGGGAGGTTCCCTTCCCCTTTACTTACATTTTGATACTGTTGTTGTTCAATCATTTCAGTTGTATCTGACTTTTTGTGACCCTTTTTGGGGTTTTCTTGGCAAAGATACTGGAGGATTTGCCATTTCCTTCTCCAGCTCATTTCATGGATGAGGAAATTGAGGCAAACAGAATTAAGTACCTTGTTCAGGGTCACACAGCTAGTAAGTGTCTGAAGCCAGATTTGAACTTGGGTCTTCCTGACTCTAGGCTGGCCCTCTATCCACTTCACCACCTAGCTGCCCCTACATTTTGATATGTTCCATAACTATTTCTGGGGCCTTATTAGTGAAAAAAGCTCCTTTGAACTGGACCAGGCACAGTGTGCTAGTAACAAATGAAAAGAAAAATTGTCCAACATTGAATGGTTATGGACATAAATAAGGATAATTCACAAGAATTCCTAAATTCTTTACCTGGATATTTGTGAAAGTTTTGGTAGTTTTCAAGTGTAATGATTCCTGGAAACAACATGTGAAAATAATCTAGTACTCCATTAGATCTGTGATCTCATCAATGTAGGTGTTCCCTGCAGTGATACAGATGACCATTTTTTGGTGCTGCCTGTCCTGTGTCCTGACCTTTCAAAAGTTTGCTGCAAGAAGTCACCCCCCCAAAAAAAGAGGTTACCCAAGACACGTGCTGCCTTATAGCATCACCCTGTTGTGATCTTGGAATGGGTAGGCAGGGAGAGAACTTAGCTGCTCTCTATAGACTTTGTCCTGATATAACATGGTGGCACAGTTTGACCCATAGCATAAAGGAATTAGGGGATATGGGAAGAATTTTATAATGGTGTTTTACTCTACTTGGATTTAAAATATTTATCTAATGATATATTTTATTGGAATTCATAAGGCTATTTAGAATATCAAGAAATTTCTACTTTAACCTTGTTATAAATGCCACTATGCAGTCATTGCCAGATTCATAATGGCAAGATAAAACTATAGGTTTTACATCTCACTCCTAAAAAGATATTAGAGTACTTTATGGGAAAAAATTTTTTTTGAACATGTTTTCTTCTGTACGTGGTTTCTGCATGTGTCCTTTTTGATATGTTGTCTACAGCACTCTGTAGTGTCCAGCTTTGATGTATTATCTACATCAAAGAAAAAGACCAGCAATGTGTAAAACACAAAATATGGAATCCTAAAATCATTTATGTTGCTTATTGGAATGCATTTCTATACATGGCTATATATGTACACACGTATGCATATGTATTTTGGCATATACTTATAGTACCTGGGTGGCACAGTGGATAGAGTAAGAGGCTTAGAATCAGAAGCCCAAATTCTTTCTCAGCGACTCAGATACTTTTCAGCTTTGTGACCATGGGCAAGTCACTTAACCTTCATGAGCCTGAGTTTTGTCATCTGTAAAATGGGGAATAATAGCACTTATCTTCCCAGGGTTGTTGTGAGGGTCAGATGAGATAATATAGGCTGTCTCAAATGTCTTAGTGTTGTTTTAGGCTTTTTTTTTTCCAGCCAAAGACAAAGTTTATTAGAACATCTGCCATATCAGGCAGACTCTTAAGGAGTCTGAACGTTGGTAAGCAGTGGCTAGATTTTAAGAATCTGAGCAGTGGTTAGATTATAAGAATCCCAGCATCTTAATGGAGACAAGATGGACCTTATATACAGAAAGACTTTGGGGGGGATCTAGGAGTGACCAAGTAGTCCATGAGGTAATAGAATTACCAAGGGTGGGAAGTGGCCTGGGGCCATAGAGAGGCAAGACAATGGAGGGGAGATTGGGTGTAGCCACAATAAAAGGCCAGTTGCTGGGATTATAGCCTCAGGCTTGGCCATGTGAAAAAATCCAGGGTTTTTCCTTTTTGGGGTCTAGATCCCATCCTCATCATTCCCCCCTCAAACAAATGGGACCCTAATTCTTTTAGAGTAAGGGGTGAAGGTCTCAGCTTCCGAACCTGCTTCCTGCTGGCAAGGGGCATAGAGCTGTCCCTGCCTTGAGGGGGTCCCAAAGAGGAGGTTGACTGGAAGCAAGCACAGGCTGCATCCAGGGAATGATGTGGGAACATTGGCTGGTACTCGATGTTTGCTACTAACTGTAGGTGAGTGGCCCATAGTCTGGAAGACACAAATCTGACAGAAAAAAACTGCAGAGCCCAGATATAAAGCAGGGACTAGATTTAGGGCCCAACTTTGAGAGGATAGAACATCCTTAGCTCTGTTTGGATTCAGATAATTCAGTTTTCCACCCATGCAGCGTCAAATCCACCTCATAGCCAGACTCAGGAATAGCCAGGTGGGTAACATTCCTTTTCAAAGGAACATAATGGGGAAACTGAGCCAGGAGGATCCCATCATAGACTGAGGCTAAGATTGTCCTCTCAGCTTTTCCCAATGCTGACTTCCCACCAGTATCACCTTCTCTGAGTAGCTTGTGGCATTTCTCTCAGATGGTGGATTATTGATTATCGATGGATTATGACCCATCAGACGACTCAAAATAAAATCCTATGAGCTTTTACCTCAAACAGCAAGTTTTGCTAATCACAGTTTAGGAAAAACTTTTCCAGGATTTACATCTCAAACTTAAATTTGTCCTGGTGTAAAAAGCCAATCATTATATTATTATTATTATCATTATCATTATCATTATTTCCTTTCCTAATTATGTTGTGTTCAAAATTGCTTTATGTTTTTCTGAAAACACAGTGGTGGCTATTGAAGAGAGGTCCCCAGAGGTATAGTGTGATGGGTGAATCATATCTAAAGCACACAATTTACTCCCAGACTTGGAGTCAGAGTATCAGGCAGCGTAGTATAGCAACAAGAGTATTGGTTCTGGAGTCGGAGAACCTGGGCTCCAATCCTACCTTTTGTGCTTACTTAGCAGTGACCTCCCTGGGCCTCAGGGTCTCATCTGAAAAATGAAGGGTTTATACTTGTCTCTTCCCACTCTAGGTCTGTGACCTATGACCCCTTTAAGTTCACCCTTCCTAGGTACGTGACCATGGGCAAATCATTTCATCTGAGCCTGTGCCCTCACCTGTAAAATGGGGATAAAAATATTTGTACAGCCTGCCTCATGGTGCTTTTGTGAGGAAAGGGCTTTTTATATCATGAAACACAATATAGATGTGAATTGTAATTTTATTATGCAGGTCACTGAGCACTTACTATGTTCAATTCATAGGAGACCAAATGAGTGGATTTGTGTAAAATCACTTAAATTAGCCTTGTGTTTCTAAACTAGTTAAAGAATATAAATGCATTATATGAGCAGTGTCCTAGGAGAAAGAGCATTGACTATGGTGTTGAGAGACCTGGGTTTCCAATCCTTACAATGATATTTACTAACTATAATGAGTCATTATATCCCCCTCTGCCTCAATTTCCTTATCAGATAAAAGAGGATAACCTACCTTAACACAGTTGTTGTACTTTATAACTGTGGATTATCATTATTGAACATTTTGTGAATGTATTCATAGAATTTAAAATTTTAAAACTTAAAATTTTAAAACCGTTTTTTCCAGTCTCTTTCTGATGTAAAGAACTCTAGGAAGGAAGCCGTTCTGTTGGCTAAAATGAAGCATCCCAATATTGTTGCCTTTAAGGAGTCATTTGAAGGTAAATATTCATTTATTTTGTTCTTGCATAGTAGTGTCCACATTTCTGATATTGTTTATAGAATAATTAACTAACAAATTTAAAATTTTTCCAAGCTGATGGACACCTGTATATAGTGATGGAATATTGTGATGAAGGTGATCTCATGCAAAAGATTAAACATCAAAGAGGAAAATTATTCCCTGAGGATATGGTAAGAGATCTGCTTTCTTAAACATCTCTTTTGCACTTAACTTGGCCTCTCTGTATACTATGTTTTCACTCTGATAAGATGCAAGCTCCCTGACAGCAGCAGGATGTATATCTTGTGTTCTTTGTGTACCAACATCTACCACAGTGTCTTACACATAGTAGGTACTTAATAAATGCTTAGATTGATTTGAATTAATCAAATTTTCATAGGACAATATATTTAGAGCTGGAAGGGACTTCAGAGATCATCTAGTCCAACACCCTCATTTTACAGTTGAGGAAACTGAGGCTGAGAGCGATTAATTGACCTGCCCATGCTCACACAGCCAGTAAATATGAGGCAGGATTTGAACTCAGGTCTTCCTGACTTCAAGTCCAGTGTCCTGTCCACTAAACTATCCATGATGCCTTCTCCTTTTCATAAAAATTTGTAAAATTTGGAATGTTAAAAGTGAAGTAGCATTAGTGGATGGACTGAAACCATTTTAGAAGGACTCATTTATATATACATTTTTTTTCAGAAAATATTAGCAAGTAGAATTTATATAAATTTGACAAACCTGATATAGACATTAGCATTGTTTCAGAATTATAACTAGCATATGTCACATATAGTTTTAAAAACATCCCTTGTTTTGTGTTTTACTGACATTTTAAAAAGTAAACATATTTTTATGTTGTTTTGCTGGCTAAGTGAAACAGGAGGCCAGACATTTTGGTGTATGGTGGTATCCATTTCCAGTCTTCTCTTGCTCATTTTATAAACCCTACTATTCAGTACACTTAACTTTGAATTTGACAGTGGGCAAGTGTTCTTAACAATTAGTACTTATTGTCCTTTTGCTTATACTACTTATAGAAAAGTGTATACTTAATTCTTTTATTTAAAAAACAGCCTAGAAAATTGTATTTTGGTACACAGGGCTTAATTTGATTAGTTGATAATGCTTTTCATTACTGTGAGTAGTGATAAAGAACACTTCTTTTTTAGGAAAATGTCATATTAGTAGTGTAGATCCTATGATGGCTGTATTCAGTGACTTTTGATAAATGAAACTCAAAAGAATAAAAAAGGAAATCAGTTAAATTCAGCTTATATTTGTCATATGGTATGTTAGAGCACTATAATGTAGGAGGTTTTATAATATAAATCGTCATAATATGAAAAAATGCTAACCTCAAGAAATCGGTGATGGAAATGATCATTAAACTCCCAAAATAGCAATGAAATTGTATTTATCACATTTGTGCTGTGCATTTCATATTATAAAAGTATGGTTTATATTTATGTGAATGCTAATACCAAATACATATCTCAAAACTACTTGGATTTGGTTGAATGAAAAAAAAAGGCTTGAAATGAAATAGTGATTGTCATCACATGTAAAATAATCATATATGAGTTTGTCTCTTTTATTCCATGTCTGAATATTTTAATGGATGGACTGTTTAGTTTTCTGACATATGGTGATGACAAAGCATTGTGGCATAGTGAGGAAAAAAGCATTAACTCTGTAGACATGAGACTTGTGTTCAGATCTTGCTTCTGACATTACCTGTGTGACCTTGGGCGAGTCTCTTAACCTCCTTGGGCATCAGTTTCCTTTTCTGCAAAATGAAGAGTTGGACTAGATTCCTTCTAGCATCTAGATCCGTGATCCGATGTTGATGATGGTGGTGGTGGTGGTGATGAGGATGATAATGATGGTGATGGTGAGATGATGGTGATGAGATGATGATGGTGATATAATGATTATGGTGATGATGGTGAGATGATGATGATGATGATGATGATGATGATGATGATATGACAGTAATGATGATGAAATGATGGTAATGAAGATGAAGATGATGATGCTGTCTGGTTCTCTGATTTCGTTGGCGGAGAAATTCCCTCATCGATGGAGATCAGTACCTGTTCTGCCCTCATAGCTCTCTTTGATTGCTCAGGGACAGTGAGAGGTTACAGCTGGTGTGTGGGTCTGGAAGCCGTATATTTCTGTCTCTGAAGTCAGTTCTCTACATCATCATGCCTATTATCATATTTATGCTTTGATAGTGTTTTAATATGCTCAAGATCTGAAAATACAACATAAGTGGATTTTAAAAAAATTCCTTAAATAAAAGGTACTCCGTGAACTGGATTTTAAATATCTTTTCCTCACAGATACTTCACTGGTTTACACAGATGTGCCTGGGAGTGAATCACATTCACAAAAAAAGGGTGTTACATAGAGATATCAAGTCCAAAGTGAGTGAATTTTTTTTTTAACTAAAACAATTTTTTAATATTTTTTCCTACCTGGAAATGTTAGTCTCTTTGGGCAGCCTGTGGACATGATGTCATTTATTTTTACAAATATCTGCCTGCTTATAGATGAACTTGGATTAAACATTTTAGTTGAGCATGTCACTCATTAAAACAATAACATTTCCTTGTATTTGGGTACTACTCTTAACTTTCCGAAGTGCTTTCCTGTCTCCCAGCTCAATTTATTCTCAAAACATCATTGTGAGGTGGGTAGGGCAATAGGTAGTATTCTCTCAACTAAGACAAAGAAATGTCTCACCTGGACATTAGTCTTCCAGCAACCTCAGCCATTCTAAACATAAAGCCCTTATGTTCTGCTCTGTAGATGAGGGCTTGCTTAGAGCCTGTAAACTCTTATTTTATGTGTAGTGTTATCAAGGTTGATTATGTTTTTCTAGCTCATAGCAAATCAAAAGTAGCAAGTTTAAAGAGGGAGTCTCTTCATGTAATAGTCCAAGATAGCTATTACTTATAAGAACATTAAGGAAGGCCATGAATTAATAAGAAAAGCAGTCTGAATCTACTTAGGGTAAGGGCAAACAGTTCTCTGAACCTTAGTGCATGCCTTGAGGGCATGTAAGCATAGGAAAATGCCAATGTTTATAATAATAGACCAGAACAATCATTATTTAGTTACATTCTGGATACAGTGGTACATCACTTAAATGCACACCTTGGGAGTAAAGCCACGTTATTCACTTTGTCACCTGTGTAGAACAAAGGAAGCAGAGATACTTACCTTTGTGTAGTTAGGTGGCACAGTGGACAGAGTGCCGAGCCTGGGGTCAGGAAGACCTGAATTCAAATCTGGCCTCGGATATTGACTAGCTGTGTGACCCTAGGCAAATCACTTGACCTTATTTGCCTCAGTTTCCTCATCTGTAAAATTAGATGGAGAAGGAAATGGCAATCCACTACAGTATGTCTGACAAAAAATAAAAATAAAAAACAAATGGGGTCACGAAGAGTTGGACACAACTGAGCAGCAACAAGCTATGTGACAAAAATGCTTCAATGTACACCTTCTTGAGCTTGCCCTATTGAGAGTAAGTTGAGCTGAGCCTATGGTGCATGCCTGTGTTCTCAGCTGTAAGGGAGGCTGAGGCAGGCGGATCTTTAGAGCTCAGGAGTTTTGAGCTGTAGTGGACTTAACACTAAGTTTGGCATTAATGTAGTGAACCCTGGGGAGCTGAGAGACCACTAGGCTAGCTAACAGGAGTAAACAGCCATAGATCGGAAATGGAGCAGTCCAAAGTTCCTGTGCTGATTGGAATGAGATCAGGACTGTGAGTGGCCCCTATACTCCCAGCCTGGGCAAGATAGGGAGACCAGTTGTTGAAAGAAGGAAGGAAGAAAGGAGGGAGGGAAAGATGGAAGAGAGGGAAGGAAGAAGACAGGAAGGAAAGAAGGGAGAGATGGAAAGAAAAGGAGGGAGGGAGGGATGGAAGGAAGAAAAAGAGGGAAGGAAGGAAAGAGAAAGGAAGGAAAAAAGGAAAAGGGAAAGAAATAGAAGAAAGGAAGGAGAGGAGAGAGGGAAGGATAGAAGGAAGAAAAGGGAAGAATAAAGGGAAGGAATGAAAGGGAGAAAGGAAGGAAAAAGGAAAAGGAAGAAAAGGAAGGAAAGAGGAAGAAAAGAAGGGAGAGATAGAAGGGAGGGATAGAAGGAAGAAAAGGAGGGAAGAACAAGGAGAAGGAAGGGAAGGGAGGAAGAAGAAAGGAGGGAAGAGAGGAAAGAGGGAATGAAGGAAGGAGAGAGGAAGAAAGGAAGGAAGGAAATTGAGCCAATTCCTTGGTCCTCTCCTTTTCAGCCTTTCCTTCCTGCAAACTTTTCCCATCTCGATGATGACCTCCTATTCCCATTTCAGGTGTGCATTGCTCTCCTGCCCAATTAACCCCTTCTCATCAAATAGCAACAATAATAGTGTGTGACAGTATGCTTTCACATAAAGTATGGCATTTGCCCCTCACAATAGCCTTTTGAGGTCAGCAGGACAGGAATTAACATTTCCTTTTTATAGAAGAGGAAACTGCAGGTCACAGATTATGTGACTGGTTCCATATCACACAGCTACCAAATAGCACACACAGCCAGAACTACTCAGTCAATAAAGATTCATTAAGTGCCTACTATGTGCTAGGCACTCTTCTGACTGCTGGGGATACAAAGAATGATGAAAGACAGTCTCTGCCCTCAGGGAGCTCACAGTCTAACGACAATAGTTAGAATCCAGGTGTTCTGACTCCTCGACCCACACTTTTTCCACTGCCCTATTCTGCTTCTGAGGAAAATGACTAATAGCTAGTATTTACTCCTAAGGACCGATTGACTTCATATTGTGTGTTTTATTGCTATAGCCCCCTTTATCTGATGTTTTAGAAACAAACCATTCCACACTTGCTGTTGCCGTGGACACACCTTCCAGAGGAATAGGAAACCAGGAGAAAGCTGAGCTAATGAAGTTCAGGCAGGTATCCCTAAGGCAGCTTTGACCATAGCTTTCATTTTCACTTCTTCATCCACTTCATGCCCCGTCTCCCTGCCCCCACTGCTTGTTATCTGTAATCATTGATGGGGGAGAAAGACCCAGCCTCAAACACATCTAAACTGTTCTGTCTAACCTCAACTGGTTTGTTCCTGGACAGGCTCTACTCTTATTTGCCTTGTGTCTGTTCTTAAGAAAAACCAGTCACCTTGCTTCTTTTTGGATCCCCTAAATACCTGAGCAAATATCCTGGTGTCACTAGCCTCTCGTCAGTTCATCTGTTTCCTACAGCACCAGTGCTGTGGAGGAGAAACCTGGGATATAAAGGAAAGAGGACTGGACTTCGAGTTAAATCTCAGTTCGGATGCATATTAGCTGGGTTTGTTGTTATGACCCCATTTGGGGCTTTCTTGGCAAAGATACTGGAGTGGCTTGCCATTTCCTCCTCCATTTCATTTTACAGATGAGGAAACTGAGGCAGACAAGGTTACGTGACTTGCCCAGGGTCACACAGCTAGTAAGTATCTGAGGCCACATTTGAACTCACAAAAATAAGTCTTCTGGACTCCAGGGCTGGCCCTCTATCCACTGTGCCACCTAAATACCCTGTGTAAGAAAATGAAAATAGGAGTGTTAAAACAGTGACAGGAGGAATTTGACCTAAAAGTGAAGGCAATCCGGAGTTTTAAATATCAGATTGCTTGTCACTGACTCGGAGTAGTAGCTAGCATTTATATAGAACTTTGAGGTTTGCACAGCACTTTACAACCACTTTGTGAGGTAGGTGGTATTATCCTCATCTTACAGGTGGGAGAACTGAGGCCAAGAGGTCAAATATTTAGGGAACTAAGCCTACTTTATAAGAGTAAGAGCCATTCTCCAATTGATAAATGATCAAAGGATATGAACAGGCAGTTTTCAGAAGAAGAAATTAAAACTATCAACAATTATGAAAAAATATTTTAAATCACTATTGATTAGAAAATAAATATTTAAAAAAAAACTCTGAGGTACCATGTCACGCCTGTTAGATTGGCTAATATGGCTAAATTAAAGAAATTAGTTTTTAAAAATACCAAAAACACGGAGCTGGAAAAGACTTCCTGTCCTTACCTTGCTGTTACTCTCCCATTTTACCCTAAAGAAATTTTAGCATCTCTTGTATCAGGTTTCTCCAACTTGAATCCTTACCTGGTAAGTCTGTCTTGTCTGAAAACCTTGCTTGATAAGTATATTAAACAGGGTGACACTGCTACATTCCCATCTCTCAACCATCCTGTACCCGCCTAACTCCACCGTCCTTGCCAAGATTCATCTGTTACTCCCAATTCCCTGTTCTGCACAGAGGTGTTACTGTTAACACACCAGTACTCTACTCCTGGACTCAAGGTCTCTGAGAAGTGAAAATTAGATCCTCTTCCTGCAACGGTTGGAGACTCTTGTCTTCTGGTGAACAGGAGGGTATTTGTTAAAGAGATAATCTGATTTTCTCTTTCTTTTGGTAATGCAGAATGTCTTCCTCACCCAAAATGGACACATAAAATTGGGGGATTTTGGATCTGCCCGACTTCTCTCCAAGTATGTAGTTCTCTTCTTTGGTAGATTCAGTGATCAAAGCATCTGCCCTTCAGTAGTAATCTGAAAAACTTTCTCTTGTTGTTACTTCAGGCCTATGGCATTTGCTTGTACATATGTGGGAACACCTTATTATGTGCCTCCGGAAATCTGGGAGAATATGCCTTATAACAATAAAAGGTATGGGACTCATCCCTTTGATGAAAAAATAAAGCTTTTTTAGACCAGGGCTTCTTCACCTTTTTGGTGTCATGGACCCTTTTGGCAGCCTGGTGAAACCTGTGGACTTCTCCTCAGAGCTGTGTTTTTTATTGCAAAGAAAGTAAATACAGTTATCCCTTCCACATCACAGGATCAGGAAAATCTGAGTAAAATTTTTTGGCTCTCCCTTCGTACCAGAGGAGGTCTGGATTTTTTCTTTTCTGTTATGGAGTGTTTACAGTATCTTGTTATAAAATTTGAGTTAAGTATTTGGTCATGGGCTCTGTGTTGTCTGCTGGCCTTTGCGTGTTGTTTGCAGCTTCCACAAAACTCTCCCAAAAGAGCCATTTAATTTCTTATGTTGATCCGCAATATATTGAAACCACGATGGGAAAAGTCACAATGTGGGAGGGATAACTAGTATTACAGAGAAAACCAACTTTACTGAAATGCAGTTATCAATATATACATATATGCATATGTATAAAATGTGTGTGTGTGTGTATATGTGTGCAAGAAATGGGGGAGATTTATAGCAAGTCTCTCTAATAAAGGTCTAATTTCTTAAATATGTAGGGAACTAAGCCCAATTTATAGGAATAAGAGCCATTCCCTGACTGATATTGATTCCCCAGTTGGTAAATGATCAAAGGATATGAACAGGCAGTTTTCAGAAGAAATCAAAACTATCAACAATGATGGAAAAAATACTCTAAATCACTATTGATTAGGGAAATGCAATTTTAAAAAAACTCTGAGGTATCACCTTACACCTGTCAGGTTGGCTAATATGACAGAAAAGGAAAATAACAAATGTTGGAAAGGATATGGAAAAAATAGGGATATTAATGCACTGTGGTGAAGTTATGAACTGATCCAACCATTCTGGAGAACAATTTGAAACTACGACTAAAGGACTACAGTTTTATAGCCACGACAAGATCTATACCTCAGAGAGATAAAAGAAAAAGGAAAGGATTCATATGTACAGAAAATATTTATAGCAGCTCTTTTTGTGGTGACAAGGAATTGGAAACTGAGGGGATGCCCATCAACTGGGGAATGGCTGAAGAAGTTGTGGTATATGATTGTGATAGGATACTGTTATAAGAAATGACAAAGGAGATGGTTCAAGAAAAACCTAGGAAGACTTATATGAACTGATACAAAGTAAAGTGAGCAGAACCAGGAGAATATTATAGGTACATAGTAACAGCAATACTCTAATGACAATCAGCTGTGAAACACTTAGCTATTCTGCTCAGTAAAATGACCCATGACAATTCCAAAGGATTCATGTTGAAAAATGCTGCCCACCTCCAGACAGAGAACTTACACATTCTGAATATAGGTTGAAATATATTTTTTCACTTTCTTTATTTTTCTTGCTTTTTTTCTTGCAACATGGTTAATATGGAAATATGTTTTACATGACTTCATATGTGTAATTGGTATGTAATTGTAACCATAAACATTGTAATGTCTTGCCTTGTTAAAGGGTGGGGAGGGACTGGGAGAAGAGAAAATTAAAAATTATAAAAAGAAAAAAATAGAACTTATTCCCTCTTCTAGAAGAAAGGGACCAATATGGTAAAAAATTAGAAATCGCTGTATATAAAAAATTGGTTGATGGAACTAGGGATTTTCAGCCCTTTTTTTTTTTAGAAGATAAGATTTGGGACCTGAGGGAGGTTTTCAAGAGAAAGCAGACTTTTTTGGGGTTATTATAAAGGTCATACAGAACTAGGAACAGCAAGTGGAAGTTACAGGGACATATATATAAGCTCAGTATGGGAATTTCCTAAAAATTAGAGCTTTTGGGCAGTAGAGTAGTCTACTTAAAAAAATTAGTGAGCTTCCTACTCTTACATATATTTGATTACCTCTCTTGGATGTTATAGGAAAGGCTCTTTCTTTGTGTGGAACTAGGTGAACATAAAGATATCTTCCAACTTTTGAGATTCTTTAAATCTAAGATTTCTCAAATGTTCCTCTGTAGGATAAATATCACCCAAATGACACCTGAATAAGGCCCTCTTGATAGCAGCCATGCTGAGGCTAAGTATGAGTCAGTATGGGTTTTCAGAAGACACCAGTTAATAAATACTCAAATTTAAATTTCATGTGCAGTATCTTTTTAAAAATTATACTATATTATGGAAATGATTATTTTATTCCATAAATTAAAAATAAAATAAATTTTTTTAAAAAGTAAATTACCTTAGTAGTGTAATATCTGTCCATCTTAAAGATGGATTAAAATTTTTTTTGTATTTGAATAAACTTAATTTAAATGGTCGATTGGTAACTTTAATCTTTTCATGTTTCAGTGACATATGGTCCTTGGGATGCATTTTGTATGAACTCTGTACCCTCAGACATCCAGTAAGTATGCCATACAAAATAGAGCCTTCAGACCGTTGTTCATTGAGCTTTGCTCTGCTTAGGTTTTAAGGAATATGCTAAGTTATAATAGGAAGTATGGTTCCTCGGAATGGATAAATTAGGAAAACTTCCACATATATTCACGACTGAACTTTTATTTAGAGATTTTAACATAAAATAGAATTAGGAAATGTTCATTTCATCATCCTTTGCAGTTCTGAAAGGATATATTTCTATGAGTAGACAGATTTTATCTTTTTAGTCTCTTCTTTGATTGAGAGGTCGTTGGGAAAAGGATTTTCTCATATAATTTTTATGTATTTTCAGTGTGTTTTACAAATATGCTTATTATTCCTTATAACTTTTAGTCAGGCAGGCAGCATTTAATAAGCACTTACTATGGGCCATTCACTGGGCTAATCACCAGGGATACAAAGAAAGGCAAAAAGATATAGGAAATGGTTGTGATTTTATTGAGAGGTTAACAAAAAGATTTTAAGATTGCCCAGCCTTTATTTAGACCAGCGGTTCTCAAATCTTTTGGTCTCTGGGACCGCTTTATACCCTTAAAAATTGTTGAGGATCTCCCAAAGAGCTTTTGGTCTGGTGGGTTATATCTACCAACATATGCTGTATTGGATACTAAAGCATCTTAGTATTATTGTGAAAATAGTTTTGAGTTTGTGGACCCCCAGAAATGGTTTCAGAGACCCCCCAGGGGTCCTCAGACCACAGTTTGAGAACCATTGGGTTAGATCTTAGTGCTAATAATGGTGGGTCATTCATTTATTACTTCGACAAATATTTAGCAAATGCATCCTATGTGCCAGGTACTGTGTTCGATACTGTGGAGGTCACTGAAGACACATGATCCTTATTTTCAGGGAGTTTACAATCTAGCAAGAATGCTACAGCTGTACATACTTAACCATAATAAATGTTGAAGAGTAATGGTGAAGATAACAAGTGGCATATTAGTATATAGGAGGGAGAAAATGCTTTGAGAAGGCAACACTTCATGGGGGTGAAGGTATTTGTGCAGAGTCGTGAAGGATGGCTAAGAATTGGACAGGCAGTGGAATAGTGGTGGGGTGGTGGTAGGAATAGAGTATCCTAGAAGGAGGATTAATGCCTATAAAGCTCATTAAGTTTGTGTACAGGAAAATTAATGTTTGATTGCTGCTAATTGAACCCTAAAACACTGTCTCACAAATATGCAGGAGTTTGAAACATTGGTGTGAGTGATTCTGAAGAAAAGCTGATCACTGTTACATATGTGTTTTTGTAATGATGAGTTAGTAACATCATCCCAGGGTAAAATACCCAGGATATGTTTGATTTTAGCAGCAGATTTTTGATGAATATCCTTGGTCTCTCAAACTTAGTTTTTAAATGATTTCAAAAATCTATCAAAAGCATGAGTGATCACTTTTTAAAAGAGAGAACATGTATCAAGAACTGTGATGTAGTGAATAAGAATTAGAAATCTGTGATATATTGTCTTTATTTTCTCAAGTCATTTTTGATCCTTTGGAGATCATAGAAATTCACATCCAGCAACTGATTAGCATAAGCTTCAGAATCAAAGCAAGTCTGTTCTCTCCTAGCTCAGCCAGATTTTTTTCTTATTTTATATTTGTTGGGTACACATTTTCCCCTTTTGTTTCATGCTCATATCAGATTATAGAGAAAAAAGAAAAAGCCTTAACTATTCTTATCTCTTTAAGGCTTTTTCTATTTCTAAGGAAAATTTTAAAAAACTTTACATAGGTTGATTGTCAAGATGTTCACCCCTGTTCTTACGTCATTAAATAAGAATAGGCTTAAACTTTACTTCTATTCTAAAATATTAAGTTGCATATCTTATTCTCCATTTCTTGGTAAAATTCCACAACACACACCAGTTAAGATTTAACTTTCCCGGAATAGTGATTTAAAAACCTGAAAAGTATCATACCATCATATATATGTGTGTGTGTGTGTGTGTGTGTGTGTGTGTGTGTGTGTGTGTGTGTGTGTGTGTGTGTGTAATATATATATATATGTGCGTGTATGTATGTGTATACATGTATATATACATGTGTGTGTATATGTGTATATATGCATGTACATATATTTATGTATGTACGTATATATGTGTGTAATGTATGTATTTGTATAGATACATGCACATACACATTATAAAAAAGAATAAAGGAAAAATGGGATAGGCTGTAAGTGAAACTTATGCAGTCTCATTATTTTGGAGGACATGGTCTTGAAAAGTCATTATTAACCTTCTGTGAAGTGGTTTATAGAATCATAACACTTAGAGCCAGCAGGGACCTAAGTGGCCCTCTGTCCCATCCTCCCTTCAGCCCCCATTTTACAGATAAAAAAACTGAGGCTTAGAAAAATTAGCCAATTACACATAGGTTCAAAATGTCATGGAGGGTAAAAAGTATTTGGCAATAAAAATGCTTGTGATTTGCTTTGCGAAATAAATAGTTCATTTCAATACCTTTGGGAAACAATGTTCTCAGATAGTCCCTAGAATAGGAAGAGGGAACAAAATGTCTAGCCTAGGGTACCTAACATATTTAGTATGTAACATATAGAATATTTTTTGTTATTTATTGATATTTTCTGTTTTTATTGAAATTTTATTAAATTTTTGAAATTTGAAAATTTATTGAAATTTGTTATTTATTGAAATAATAAATGCATGACTGGGCTCATTAGCTCTATTTTT
Source organism: Phascolarctos cinereus (assembly GCF_003287225.1). Classification (NCBI taxonomy): domain Eukaryota; kingdom Metazoa; phylum Chordata; class Mammalia; order Diprotodontia; family Phascolarctidae; genus Phascolarctos; species Phascolarctos cinereus. The sequence goes on along the minus strand of NW_027556098.1, from coordinate 341,701,366 downwards.
TTGACTAAAGACTGTAAGAAAAAAGTGGGAAATAGATACTGATGTTTGGACTATCTGGAGAGTATGCAGAGAGAGCCAAAGCTTAGGGTTTGTTTGTTTTTTCAAGCATTCTTACATATCCTTTTCTATTGAGCCACTTGGAACTAGTCATCAGGTGTTAGAATGATGTCTATTTTGGAACTTCTTGCAGATGAGCAGATGGGGTCAGCAGGAATGTCTTCTAAGTTGTTAAATAGAAATAGCCAAGATAGGGTTCAGCCTTTACTTGTTTATCCATTTATGTTTCTTTTTTTTTTAACTTCCTTTGTCTTCTTTTAAAGTTCATTTTATGCTATTCACATCCAGAGTCTGAATGCTGTTCAAAGCATACTATTTTTCGCTGTCTTTATTTTGTTGTGTTTCTTTTTTACCTTTTGAGCTGTGTCTTCTTTCACAACATGACTAATATGAAAACATGTTTTGCCTGATTGCACATGTATAGCCTATATCAAATTGCTTGCCATCTTAGGGAGGGGGGAGGTGAGAGGAGGGAGAAAATTTGAAACTCAAAATTTTAAAATAAGGAATGTTAAAAATTGTCTTTACATGTAATTGGGAAAAAATAAAATATTAAAAAAATAAAGTTCATTTTAATATTTTAGTTTCAGGCCAATAGTTGGAAAAATCTTATCCTCAAGATATGCAAAGGCTCCTACAATCCCCTCCCATCTTGTTACTCTTATGAGCTTCACTATCTGATAAAGCAAATGTTTAAGAGAGATCCTACCAGTCGTCCTTCAGCTACTACAATTCTCTCTAGAGGCTCTTTAGCAAAGCTTATCCGGAAGTGCTTGTCTCCAGAGGTAAGATATGTTTAGTTGGACCATGAGTTGATTTTTTAAAAATGTGACAAATTGACATTTAGGCTTTTTCGACTTCAGGCACTCATATAGATAATTGGCAAATGGACATCACTATGATGGCATCTAAGGAGCAGGTAGGTTACTTACAGCACATTTTCTAATATTCTATTTCAATTTACAGGTAATCAAAGAGTATGGTGAGCAAATAATAGAGGAAACCAGGAAGTCCAGGAATGATACACCAACAAAAATGGGTAATGGTTTTGGAATTTATTCTTATGGTTTCCCAAAAATGACCTTGATGGAGTGGTTCCTCTCTCCTACAAAATACCCTTCACCTAATGCAGCCCCCTTACATGGGCTTATGATGACTGAATGGTGGAGAAGGATACAAGGGATATTAAGGATTGCCTATAAATGTTAATTTAACTGTTGGTAAGAGAGAGGCAGCTAGGTGGCACAGTAGATAGAGTGCTAGGTCTGGAATCAAGAGGTCTGAGTTCAAATTTGGCCTCAGACCCTTACTAGCTGTGTGATCTTGGGCACAAGATCTTACCCTTGTTTGCCTCATTTTCCTCATCTGTTAACATGAGAAGGAAATGGCAAGCCACACTAATATCTTTGCCAAGAAAACCCCAGTTGAGGTAATGAAGAATTGGACAAGACTGAACAACAGAAGCTTAAAAGTCTAACTTTTGTTAAAAAAAATTCCTACATATGTTACAAGGAGAAAAACATATTTTAAGTTAATGTGAAATAATTATCAGATACTGTAAATCAAAATGGATTTGAGGTTTGGGTGTGTTTCTTTCTTTGGCTGGTTTTTTCACTTCAAGCTATTTTTATTTATGAGCCTGATGTAAACATTCAGCTCATTCAGGAACCACAGAATTTATGTTTGATAACTTTAGTAGTGATTTTTATTTAGCAAATTAAAGTATAGCCTATTAAATCGAGGGCCTTGTAGAAAGCAATGTTCTTATGTAAAGTTTTTCCCAAAGGCCACGTATATACAGTATTGGTATGAAATTATATGTCTACAAAGGTTTCATAGCCTGTTTTCAGGCAAGGTTCAAATTGGGCTAGATAATCTCTTTTTCCTTTAAGGGGGCAATCAGGGTTAAATAACTTGCCCAGGGTCATGCAGCTAGTAAGTGTCTGAGGACAAATTTGAATTCAGGTCCCTCCTGACTCCAGACCTAGTGCTATATCCAACTGCCCCTGCTAGATAATCTCTTAGGTGATATTTAAGCAGCCTTATGATTCTAAAATCTCATCCCATAGCTTTTCTGAATGTTGTCATTTCTGGATTTCTCTGTCCCTTTTCATTGACCCCTCATTGTCCTAGGTCTCCCACACCAAAACCAAGCATCAGAGAGTTAACACTGAGTGAAAATGATATAGGGATGTGGTAATGTCTTCTGTTTGCTTTATTAAATGCCACAGCATTGATTTGCAGTGTCTCAGTTTTGGGCACAGGACAGAGTCCACTTTGTGTTTTTGTATCCCAACGAGCCATTTTTCCTAAAGGGTAGGTCTGACCATATCACTCGAGAATGAATTAGAAAATCCTTTGTTTGGTGGGTCAGGCTCTTTACAACCTGACATCAGCCTTCCTTTGCAGTCTTTATACATCCTCCTGCTCTCCCTCCCCGCACTCAGTGATCCAGCCACGCCAGCCTCCTTGCTGTTCCTTGCACAAGACTCTGTGTCTCGTTCTGCGTCTTTGCCTTGCCTGAAATGCTTTGTCCCACTTCCCAGCCTTGGCCTCAGAATCCCAGGCTTTCTTTAAGTAGTTCCCTCCTCCTCCAGAATGCCTTTTCCCATCCCCTCAGCTGCTAGTGCCAATCATGTCAAGGTTCTCTTACATCGACTCCATATTTATCTCATATGTTCTGATCTATATAGGTTGTCTCTGCCATTAAGATGTGAGCTCCATGAGGGCGGGGATTGTTTTTACTTTTCTTTGTCTCCCCAGCACTAAACACAGTGCCTAGCACAGAGTCGGTGCTTCATAATTGCTCGCTAGTTATTGATGACACAGAAACCCATTATTGAAACATCTGCATTCTTCCAGTGATACTATATATGTTGGAATAATAATGATAACTGACTCAGATGTAGTGTTTCAAGGTTTATAAAGTTCTTTATAAACTTTATTTATCTCTTTAATCCCTTGAGGCTGAGGTGCTATGGGCAGTATTATTCACCCATTTTGCTGGTGAGAAAACTGCGTTTCACAGAGGTTAAATGACTTACCTATGGTCCCACATCTAGGAAATGTAGGTAGGCAGGTTATGAACCCAGGTTTTTCTGGACTTTTAGGTCCAACACTCCCATTACACTAATGACAGCCCCTACCTCCCAGGGTTGTTGTGAGGATCAAATGGATAATATTTATAAAGTGCTCATTACAGTACCTGGCACACAGTAGGCACTCTATAAATGCTAGTTATTGTTATTATATACATTGCCTTTCCATGTAAATCGTGAAATACTGTGCTGTCCAAAGGCTCAAGACTGAGGATGATTGCAAGGACAGTAGAGTAAGATGCATGCTGCACAGAAGTAGGGTATTACCATTGCTAACTTGCATGCAAGATTTGGCATACAGGGAACTAAATGTATGCCCAGAAAAGAATGTGCTGCTCATGGGTGAGAACAAGAGATACCAGAAGGACAGTTTGAGTGAGGCATGGAAACTGTGACCTGCTGGAAGAGCTATCTGTAGAGCTAAGTAGATCTTCAAAGGAAGATTTGTGAAGAATATGGACAGGAAATGTACAAGGGGAAGGAAAAGGAAGGGGAGAAGGAAATAAACATTTCCTAAGCAAAACGTTTTACAGCTATCTTATTTGATCCCCACAACAGTCTTGTAAGGTAGGTGCTATTATGATCACCATTTTGCAGTTAGGACGCTGAGGCAGATATCAGTTAAGTGACTTGCTCAGGATCATACAATTAAGGAACATCTGAATCCAGATTTGAACTCAGGTCTTTGTGACTGCCAACGCAGTTCTCCATCCACCCAGCTACCCACCTGCCTTCAGAGGTACAGGGTAGGAAGGTATAGTTAGGATGCAGTATGCATGGTAGAGGGAGTGCCCACATGGATGAGATTACAGATCCATCAAAGTATACATTTTGACATCAAAATTCAATCATCTATGAAGTTACAAAAAATTAAATGTGACATATTTATTAAGCACCTACTACGCACGAGGCACTGTGTGGTAGGTACTATGTATACAATAACAAAAACAAAATAGTCCTGGCTCTCTAGAAGGTTATATTCATTTTGTAGGAGTAGGGGTGCAACGTGTACATAAAGAAATATAATGCAGGGAAAATCAAGGAGAAAAAGAGCATTAATTAGGGAGGTAGTAGGGAATCAGGGGGAGTTTCATGGAAGACTTATTTGAGTTGCGCCTTAAAGGAAAGCAAGAATTCTGAGAGGTAGAGATGAATTAAATTTTGAAAATTCCTTTTTTTTTTTTGGAGGGGTTACTTGGACTTGATTTCATTAGTATGAGGAACACCTCCATCTACCCATGTAGTTCAGCGTACTCTCTACAACCTATAGTCTTAATTAAAGAGTTGTCTGGACAAATGAGACATTTAAGTGACTTGTCCAGGGTCACATAGTCAGTATGCTTCAGAGGCAAGACTTGAACCCAGATCTTTTGACCCAAAGACTGGCTTGAAAAAATACATTTTAATTTAAAAGTTATTTTAAAGTCATGCTTTTATACAGCTTTTGTAGGGCTTAAATACCTTCCAGTATTAAAATTCTGCCCTTTTACCCCTTTAGAGGTCAAGAGTTAGTTTTGTTTCTCTAGAATTATTTCAGTGTTTGCTCTTATTCAGGGCTTGATTTTTTTTAAAAAACCCTATCGATGTCTTTTGTTTTTGCATCTTAGTCATTTCTGCATATGTCATGCCCCCAGTCAGTGTAATTTTCCTTTGGAACAGAGAAAACCAATTAAGCAGAATCAACAACATAGTGACCTATTTGACTGCATTCCGCACCTGAAGTTCCTCATTTCTCCAGCTAAAAGGAGGGAGGTTCATTTCCTGGTCAAGATTGGTCATTACAGTTAGCTGTAGGCATTGTTAAGGACTTGTTGCAGTAGAGGAGGGTCCACACCTGGGACCACAGAGAGACAGTCTGTGGATGTTTCAAGACAATCTGGAGAAGCTATTTCCCATGAGAAACAAAAGTAATATACAGTGATTGAAAGAGTGCAGCTAATAGCTAATGCATTTTCTAGGCGAATTAGACACACATATGGACCTTGATAACCCATTCGATGCAAGGAATATAATCTAGCAGAGAAAAGACAGGCATCTGGGGACATCTGTGTTAAAGGTCTGTCTTGGCATTCTTTTTGCTCTTACTGGTTTTTCCACAAACAGAATACTCACTTTAACACCATAATGATCAGATTTGTAACTGACCATCTCCTTAGTAGAAAGGTGTAAAAACTGAGAGCTGCTCTTAGGGTGGTTAAAGCTTTGTACCACTGGTTCCAACTAATGTTTTAACTTCCTCATAAAACCTTATAAGTAGTAATGAAGTAGTAATACTTAAATATATGTTTTCTTTTTTTTTTCTCCCTCAGGCCCTGCCAGAACAAATATAATCTCAGGAAATGAGGCAGTTACTGAGGTAAGTACCTTAAAATCCAATATAGCAAGTGTTTATTGAATACCTACTTACCCTCTACCCAGGGCACCTAGGTGGCACAGTGGATAGAGTGCCGGGCCTAGAATCAGAAAGACTCATCTTTCTGAGTTCAAATCTGGATTAGCTGTGTGACCCTGGGTGAGTCATTTAACCCTTTTATAGTTTTCCCATCCATAAAATGAACTGGAGAAGGAAATGGCAAACATTCCAATATTTTTGCCAAGAAAACCCCAAATGGGGTCATGAAGAGTCAGACACGACTGAAAATGACTGAACAACAACAACTCTCTACCCAGGCTTGTGCTAGACACAATAAAAGAAAAACGATGTCCCCTCAAGCAACTTATTACATTGAGGTAGATGGGATTCCACCCCTCTTCCCCAGGCAGTCAGGGTTAAGTAGACTTGCCCAGGGTCGCACGGTTAGTATCCAGTATCCAAGGCTGTATTTGAACTCCGATCCTCCTGGGCTATCCATTGCATCACCTAGCTATCCTGATGAGATTTAAACTCATAAAAGAAATACACATGAGCAGGTGCTTGATCTGACTCTGGACTCCCTGCCTTCCAATCTACCCCATGTACCAGTGCTAGGTTTTCCTTTCCAAAGAATACTTTAAGCAGATATTCCTTGGCTAAAAAACCAACGGTGATTCTCCATTGTCTGCTGAATAAACTCCCAAGCCCAGCATGTTAGGGTTTCCCTGATCTGATCCCAGTTTCCTATTTTAGCCTTTATTGTCTCAAATCTCCAGTGTTGACAGCAGGCCTAGCCCCGTGGAAAAAAGCATTTCATTCATGTGCTGAGAGCCTGAGTGGAATCTAAGAAGAGCCCTCTGTTCTCATTTGCTAACTACCCTAGGGACTGGGGCTTGGGTCAGGGGAAAGACCTGAGGGCAGCTGGGATGGTGACTGGAAAAAGAGGGTAAGGGCAGTTGGTGTTATGTAAGAGAGAGAGAAGCAGCAGGGAGAGCATTCCTTAGCCTATATGCATTGAGGTTGCTCTTGCAAAAACTGTTCAGCTTGATGTAATTGAATTTATTTTATCATTTATGATTTTCTCTTTTTCCTTTTTTTTTAATCAAGAATTTTCCCATTAGAGAGTTCTAAGCCAAACTAGGGACAGAGAGTACATTAACATAGCATCATAGATTTTAGAGCTGTAAGAGACCTCAGAGGCTGTTTCGTCTCATTTTACAGATTAAGAAACTGAAGCCCAAATAGGGTGATCAACGTGCTGAGGGTCACTTTCCCAGCTAGTAAGATTCTGAGTCAGAATATGAACCCAGATCTTTTGGACTTCCAAGTCCTTCACTCTGTATAAACTTTCTCTCAGCATAAGTTCACTGTTTGTAACAAGGACATCGAGGGTTCCATTGGATTCTGTCCTGCCCTTCACAGATCTGACCTGCTCAGTAAATTCCCTGGCTTTATATGGCTTCTTGAAATGTATTTCCTTTAAAACTCACTTCAGACGCCTTCTACAGAAAGACTTTCAGAACTGCCCACCTGCTGTTGCCCCCTCCCAATCATATTGCATTTCTTTTGCATATAATTACATATGTACATGATATCTCTCCTAATAGAATGTAAGCTCCATGAAGGCACGGACTATTTCAATTTCATCTTTGTTTTTCTCAAACCTAATGTAGTACCTGACACATAGTATGCATTTAATAAATGTTTATTGATTTTTGTTCAGTCACTGCTTACTATGTACCAGGAACCTTACTAAATGCTGGGAATACAAATGTAAACAGAAAGACTGTCTCTACCCTCAAGGAGCTTACATTCTAATGGGAGAAGATAGCACACAAAAGGAATTTGAAAAGCATTGATGAGGGAAGGGAAAGAGAAGGTGAAGAGATGAAAGTACCTGGCATGGGAGACATGGCAGAAAAGTGGAGTCGGGAGGGCAGGCTGGAGGGGAATGAAGACATGGCTGGCTTGGACCTCCTTCTTAAAATGGAGGTTTTGGAAGGAACCAACCAGTCAGAGGGAGAAGCTGTCATTGTAGTTATTAAAGTCCGGGAGGGCATTCTGGGATGCTGTAGAGAAAGTCCAAGAGAGCTGGGTCTGCTCTTCTCAGCTTGGTTGGTCAGGAAGGTCACAGTACCACCTCTCTCTGGAATACTGTGTTCATGTTGGATTCTAGGACCAACATTGACAATCTCGAACACGATCAGAATGATGAAGTACTTAATGTGTCAAAATTGGATGAGGGGACTTGAGCTTATTTGCTTAGAAAAGGGAAGACTTGGGGTGGATCATGATAGTTGTCAAATATATTTAAATATTAAAATGTAGAAGAAAGGTTAGACCTATGGCTTGTTCTCAGAGGGCAGAAATTACATGGGAGTAGATTTTGACTTGATATAAAAACTTGTTCGCAGTTTGATCTATTAAAAGATAGAATGGGCTGGGTTACAAGACAATGAGTTCCTCATCCCTATATATCTTCAAGTACATGGATCTATACTTTAGGTCAGGCTTGACCAAGTGGATTCCCAAGGTTTCTCCTTATCTTTTTTTTTTGGGGGGGTGCTAGGCAATGGGGTTAAGTGACTTGCTGAGGGTCACACAGCTAGTAAGTGTTATGTGTATGAGGCCGAATTTGAACTCAGGTCCTCCTGACTCCAGGGCCAATCCTCTGTTCACTGAGCCACCTAGCTGTCCCCTCAAGGTGCTTCCTAACTCGTGATTCTCTTTGTTTATGTTTTTTTGTGACAACCGTGTTTTTTATTTTTTTTAAAGCAAGGGGAAGAAGAAGGTAAAAAGTGCAGTCATGCTGACTTAGAGCACATTAATAAAAATTTGGCTGAAAATGCACTGAAACGAATAAGCAAAGAGGAAAAAGGTAAATATTAAAAATTCTAATGCTCTAATTCTATAGTTACTATAGTCATTCTCCTTAGGGGAGGGAAGGGGGAAATAGAGAGGAAATGCCCACATATATGTTTCCAGGACAACCAGGCAAGCAGACTTTTGCATGTCTTTCCAATAGTCAGTGGTTTTTTTATATATCTACATATATGTGTGTATATTCATAGTATATGTTAAATATATTTTATATTAATTATTTTATATAAATATACGATCTGTATGCAGACACATTATGTATTATATTTGTATATATGCATACACACATATGTACATTCATGTAGTTTTAATTTATATTTTAGAAGATGAGTGTTCCCAAGTTAAAACTAATCAGTCTAAATTAGATGTCTTTGATTATTTTGTAATCCATATGACTTGGAGCAAACAATATAAGCTTTTCTATATTTGTTTCAAATATAAAATGTCGATACTTTCACATAACTTCAGAATAATGATGATTTTCCAAACTGCTTCACATCTTCTGATATTTTTTTTCTATATTATTTATTGACTGTCCACATTTGGTCAAGAACAACATAGAATAATTATTGGATAAACTTTCTTTGAGCTTAAATTCTGAGGTTGCATAACATTAATCAAACTGTACTGATACATATGTATACTGTAAAAATATATGAAACACTTTAATAAGTACCTTATTTCTTACTTTCTTTAGCCTTGAGAGGTCAAAAAATCTTGCTCTACTTTTTATTTGAGGGAATGATGCATTTTTGTTGTGCTATATTAGTTAACTAGATATATAAATATAATATTAATATTCTCCTTTTTATCCCATAAATAAGAAAACAAATCAGTCCATTTGAGGAAAGGGAACTTGCCAAGCCCTCAGAGGAGACAGTGGGAGAAGAACATATGCAATACAGCTGTAAATGCCTTGGAAAAAGCGTCTATACTTTCCTCCAGTTTAACGTCAGAGGAGGATAGAGGTATGTAAAGATAAGATTGAATGTAATTAATTTCATTATGTAGAACTCTTCTTTTTTATTTTTTTAAAAATATTTTTCCAATTGCATGTAAAAGTTATTTTATATTCATTTTTGAGTTTTAAATTCTCTCCCTTCCTTCTCTCCACCTTCCCTGAGATGGCAAGCAATTTGATAAAGGTTGTATACATACAGTTGTGCAAAACATATTTGCATATTAGTCATATTGTGAAAGAAAACACAGACCAAAATAAACCCCAAGAAAGTAAAAATGTATGCTTTGATCTACATTCAGACTCCATCAGTTCTTTTCATCATGAGTCCTTCTGAATTGTCTTAGATCATTGTGTTGTTGAAAATAGCTAAGTCATTCACAGTTTATCATTTTACAGTGTTGCTGTTACTGTGTACACTGTTCTTCTGGTTCTGCTCACTTCACTCTGTATCAGTTTATGTAAGTCTCTCCAGGTTTTTTTGAAAGCATCTTGCTCTTCATTTCCTACAGCACAGTAGGATTCCATCACAATCGTATACCATAATTTGTCCAGCCATTCCCCAGTTGATGGACATCCCCTCAATTTCACTTCCTTGCCCCCACAAAAAGAGCTGCTGTAAATATTTTTGTACATATAGGCCCTTTTCCCTTTTTGAAAATCTCTTTGGGGGTACAGACTTAGTAGTGGTATTGCTGATCAAAGTGTATGCGCAGTTTAAAGCCTTTTCAGCATAGTTCCAAATAGCTCTCCAGAATGGTTGGATCAGTTCACAAGTCCACCAGTAGTGCATTAGTATCCTAATTTTCCCTTCCGACATTTGTCATTTTCCTTTTCTACCATATTAACCAATCTGATAGATGTGAAATGGGACCTCAGAGTTGTTTTAATTTGCATTTCTCTAATCAATAGTGCTTTTAGATCATTTTTTCATGTGACTATTGATAGCTTTTATTTCTTCTGAAAACCTGCATGTTCATATCCTTTGACCATTTATCAATTGGGGAATGACTTGTAGTTTTATAAATTTGATTGAGTTCCCTATATATGTGAGAAATTAGGCCTTTATCAAGAAATTTCCTATAAAATTCCCCCTCTCCCCCCAGTTTTCTATTTCCTTCTAATCTTGACTGCATTGGTTTCATTTATGCAAAACCTTTTAAATTTAATGTAATCAAAATTAACCATTTTTATATAGAACTTTCTAAGAATTATTTGGTAACCTGCTTTTCTGATGTCAGTGTGTCAGTGTGAACTTAAGTATGGCTCATGAATATGGAATAAGTTTTTAAAAGGGTAAAAACAGTGCCTTTTTAAATTTTGAGATATGATTTGAAAGATAAATCTTATGTTCCATGTCAGGCAATTGTTTTAATGCATACTAATCCTTTGAGCATTCCCTAACTAGGTGGATCTGTAATAAAGTACAGTGAAAATAATACCAGGAAGCAGTGGCTCAAAGAATCTCCTGAAACTTTGTTGAATATCCTTAAGAATGCTGACCTTAGCTTGGCATTTCAGACTTACACAATATATAAATCAGGTAACAAATGACTATTCTTCATATGCTCACATAAGTGCTTAGAAATTAAATCTGTTAGAATTTTTTTTAACATTTGAAAGTATTCAGAGATAATTTTCATATTCTAATTAAAATGCAATAAGAAATTATAGGATTTTCAGGAAAATCTGTTATAGATTTACTTTTATTTTATTAACTCCTTTGCTTATTTGATTAACTGGATCATAAATTTGCTGTCCTTTTAAGAGGGATATATGTTGATCCCTCTTATTTTAACAAATAAAAATTTGATTACCTTAGTATTGATATTTTATAGTTCAGAACAAACTGTGGTGAACTCCAAGGGTTAGTCCAATTTATTTTATTTTACTGGAATTTTGTTTTATTGAATACTGTTTGAAATAGTAAGCCAAAAATAGAAACTCAGGAGATTTTTTTAAAAATTAGGGTTTGTGTGTATGTGGGGTGGTTGTTATAATAATAAACAAGAACCTTGCCAAAATGCTGTTCTTCTTGGTAACTCTGTGCCAGAGATGATGTAGATGAAGTTGGAAGCCAGACTTCAGAGAGGAAGAATAAAATGAGAGGAAAGATTGTGAAGACACCATTTATAGATGGCTTTCTTAATGATTTTAGCTGGGAAATGGAGGAGAGATATAGGGTGATAGTTAAATGATAGCTAAAGTGGATAGATGGATCAAGTGATTGGTTTTTTAAGAGTGAGGAAGATATAGTTTGAAGGCAATAGAGGAACAGTCAGTAGACAGGAAGAGATTAGAAATGAATGAGAGTGAGATGATAGAGGAGACAAGCCACCAGAGAAGACAGAGTAGAGCGGTATCACTTGTACATGGCGAGGGATTTACCTTGGCAAAGGGAAGGGCTATCTCTTGATGTGTGTCAGGGGTGAAGGAGGAAATAGTAGCTATCAGAGGGCACCTGAGTGACATGAAATAAGGAAGAGGGAGAAGCGGGAGCTCTCAGCGAATAGCCTCAGTTTTTTCAGTGAAATATGAGACAAGGTTCTCAGCTCAAAGGGTTGGGGGAGAGAGAGAGCCATTAGAGGATTGGGAAGAGAGGAAAAGGTTTGGAAGAGCCGCTGTAGAGAGTTGGATATGAATCTGTTGAGGATTGCCTTGCTGCAGTGAGGGCCCAATTGAGAGGTTGAGGGATTAGAGACCATGGTATGGATGAAGTATAGAGTTTGAAGCCTTAAGGTAGAGAGATGGAATGACAACCAATTATGATTAGATGAAAGAATTTTAGCCCTTGATAAAGAGTTAGATCTGAGTTTTAGCCTCAGTTCTACCATTTACCTATATGATTATGTAGAAACCACTTAGCTTGTTTCCTCATCTATAAGGTAAAATTGAGGGGTTGGGACTAAATGCTCTTTGAAGGCCCAGTGCTGAAATTCTGTAAATTGTTGATTCTATGTGTGAGAGGCTATTAAGGAGGATTTTTTTTCCTGTATTACTTCCAGTAGATAAACCTCCTTGGACAGGCTCCAAGCAAGGTTGTTACTATATCAAGCTCCATGCTAGAGTAGATAATGACATGGCAACTCTTTGTTGTAGTATTTGTAATAGGATTTGCCTTTTCTTGGGCTGGATTTTTTGTTATTCAGAAGCTTGAACTAGCAGTCAAGAGCCTGAGTTTCAATTCCTGGTCCCATACTTATATTAATCATTTAAGGAAAGGGATTAAACTGTGTTGTATTTCATCATTTTTGTCATTTAAACAAAGATCCCCATGTTAAAATGCTTTTTAAAATTCTTAGTTGAAAGAACTTAGTAAGCAGAAACAATCATCCTAAGTTATGCATGATACATATGCAGTTATGATATATTCTTGCAGCCTTTTTCTCACTTTGATACTTGTTTAAATAGCACTTAAAGAAACGATGTGTATTTGGAAATGGTCATGGAAACCTATATGAGTCATTTGTTCTTGGGGGGAGAAATAACATTCCTTAATCATCCAACCATTAAGTGTTTACTTGCGTATCTACTGTATGCCCAGCACTATATGTGGGAGACAGAAATCAAGGACATGGTTTCTGCCCTCAAGAATCTTATGGTCTAGTTGGGAATATAAGTTGTGTGTGTGTGTGTGTGTGTGTATGTGTGTGTGTGTGTGTGTATACACACAGATACATCATATATACACATATATGATGTATCTGTGTGTATATATCTACATCTACATATATACATATGTGTATGAATGAAACAATTAAAAATTTTTTTTAAAAGTTGATATTCTTTTAATCTTTTGAAGGTTCAGATAATTTTCTGAAAGGACCTCTTTCTGATGAAGCAGAAACATCAGATTGTGTAGATGGAGATCATGATATCATCTTGGACTCTGAGAGGCTTGAACCTAGATTAGATGAAGAGGACACGTATGTTCAAATTAATATAGAAAATTTTAGTTAGCATGTGTTTGCTTTAACAGAAATATTATACAATAATTTCATATTGAACATGGGGATTTAATATTATTTTTCACCCTTGTGGAATACAGGCATGATATTTTGTCCTATAGGAATAAAACAATGCTGAGATACAGAATTTCATTCCATTGTTGATTTGGATCTGTGTATCTAATTTTTCAAATCTTGTATTCCTCACTATTTTTTTTTCATGCTAAATATTTAGGAATAAAAAACTATAATAGAACTAGTAAAAGGACTTTTAGTAAAGCTTTTCTATCATCTCCTCCTCCTTAAGACCTATTTAATAGTCAGGAAAGGGGAGAATAAAGGGTGGGAGAGAGCAGAATAAAGCTTGTTTTTAAAATGGTTGTGTTATCTTGTATTAAACAAACAAATATTTGAGTGCCTGTGATGAAGACTTTTTATTTTCATTTCTCACATGTAGGGATTTTGAAGAAGATGATGATGACCCAGATTGGGTGTCTGAACTGAAGAGGAGAGCTGAATTAAAGTGTGTGGATCATGAATAATTCCAAAAGAAATGTTTCTTAAGCAGATTCAGAAGAATTGTTAAATTAAGTAATCAACACTGTGTAAGTTTACTTTGGCAACAGAATAGATAAAAGCTGCGAATATTAAAGGTGAGGAGTTTGATGAATATCACCAGAAAATACATCTAGAACCCCAGTGGGTTTTTGAAGTAGATGTTAGTTCTGTATTAATCTTCTAATTGGAACAGCATCATGTAAATGGTTTTCTTTATATGTCAGAAAGGGAAGTGGTGCCACCCTGGGAAAACATCTTGAGATTTCTTTTCTCAATATTCAGTGTACTTTTAATCCTGAAATACTTTGGTAAGGGAGAGCCCTGTGTCTTGATACTGTTGCTACTTCTTAATAAACAAGACTTTGACATGTTACGTATTTATACTCCATAGCATTTTTATGAGAGTGTCATAGGATGTATTTTTAGTGGTGCATTTGTTCTTACGTAATAGGATCTTTTCCATTAATTGACAAAGGAGCCAGTGGGGATGGACAGCAATAGGAAGATGAGAGTGGGCCAAGTTTCTAGATCACATCAGAGGTCAGGCATGAGTGATAAAAATAGGACATGAGGATAGCTAGGTGGCTCAGTGGATAGAGCACTGGTCCTGGAGTCAGGAGGACCTGAGTTCAAATGTGGCCTCAGATACTTGACACTTACTAGCTGTGTGACCTTGGGCAAGTCACTTGACCCTGATTGCCTTGCCAAAAAAAAAAAGAAAAAGAATAGGACATGAGTATCACCAATGAAGTAGAATAAGAACAGATGAATCTTTGAGAGGAAAATCAAGCTGTTATTGTCAGTTCTTCAGAGACAAAATATTTTCGGTTGGACAGTTCTTGGACTACAGTGTCCTTTGGGAGAAGACAAGCTATTTGAAGGCAAGGACTCTTTGTGTTTATCATCTGAATTTCCTGGCACATGGTGGACACAAGATAGATGTTTGCTTTGAATTCCTCAGGTGGGTATTTCCCCTGGTGTTTGCTGGGGATTTGATGATGGGAAAATAATTGAAGACGGCTGAGCAAGGAATGTGACAAGAATAGAGAAGCCATGTGGTTATCATCGCAATAATGATTATGGTTTTGTATGTTGTAATTTTAAAGATAAATTCACAAAGATGTTAAGGTCTCAACAGAATCACAGAATTTTAGATCTTGGAAATGACCGAGGAGACCTAGTCTAGACCATTTATTTTATAGGTGGCTCAGACTGGTGCTCAGAGTGGTTGTGACTTGGCCAAGATTGCACAGCGGTAGAGGTGGGAACTGTAATGTCACCGAGTCAGTTGGTCAGTCAGTCAGAAAGCAAGGATTTATTAAGGGTGCTCACTACATGCCAGTGCTAGGCTCACCCAGAAAGGCAAAAACCAGCCCTGCCTTCAAGGAGTTCACGTGCTCACGGAGAAGACAACAGGTAAAGAAACGGTCCATGCAAGTATTCCAGTGTTCTTTCCACTCTGCAGGGATGTTTCTGTCAAATGATCTCATGATTCATTCTGAAGTACAAAGCACTGTGCTATGTTTTTGTGTGTGAAGGGTGCATGACATCAAGGAGCCAGTGGGGATGGGACAGAAATAGGAGGATGAGAGTGAGATGAATTTCTCGATCGGATCAGAGGTCAGGTGTGAACGGTGAGGAAGAGTAGGACAGAAAAAGGATGTTGCTAGGTATCAGAGAGCAAAGCAGATAGTACTAAACTTGGACTTATAAGTAGGAACAAAGCAAGTCTGAGATGGGGACAGGGAATTGGTTAGGCAAAAACAGTATTTAAGCTGAGGATCAAGGAATTAAGGTGAAACTGAAGCAGGTAGGAGATAATTAGGAATTAAAGATACATAATTAGGCTATGACAGACTATGTAGCTGATAGCCTTCAGTTTTTTTAAATACTAAAAACTATTTAAAAGTACACACAATTTCAGTGTAATCTCTCATTTCACCTGTAACCAGGACCTGTTTCTCTGTTTTATAATCTATTTTGGAGAAATTATAATTTTTCATGATTTTTCTGAAAATATTTGGTCACCTTTTCATACTTTTTTCATAATAAAAGTTTCCATTTCTTGCATTAGAATAATTGTGGAGTCGTTCATTTTTGTGTACACTTTGCTGTTTATTTTAAAAATATTTCAGTAACATTTAAAAAAAAAAACTCTTAAGGGCATCTAGCTTCCTACCAAGATGGCTGCCTGAACAGGTGATGGATCATCCAACGCCCACCCTCAGGTTTGCAGCCAGACCAGATGAGAAAGAAGAAATCCAGTTGGAAGCTATAGTAAAACTGCACTAAAAAGTCAGCCAGAATCCAAGGCAGTCAGAAAGTGAGTGCTAGCATGAAGAAAGGCAGATCATGTATAGCCTGCAAGATTCTCTGTCAGAAGGTAGTAAGAGTGGTGAGCTCCCCAAGGGAAAGAAGGTAGGGAATAAGCATTTATTTTTTAAAATTTTTATTGTTATTATTATTTTTGGTAAGGCATTGAGGTTAAGTGACTTGCCCAGGGTCACGTAGCTAGTAAGTGTCAAGTGTCTGAGGCTGGATTTGAACT
Organism: Phascolarctos cinereus; assembly: GCF_003287225.1. Classification (NCBI taxonomy): domain Eukaryota; kingdom Metazoa; phylum Chordata; class Mammalia; order Diprotodontia; family Phascolarctidae; genus Phascolarctos; species Phascolarctos cinereus. The sequence continues at coordinate 341,684,967 of NW_027556098.1, read as the reverse complement.
CAGGTCCTCTTGACTCTAAGGCTGGAGCTCTATCCACTGCACCACCTAGCTGCCCCCAGAATAAGCATTTATTAAGTGCCTGCTGTGTGCCAGGCACTGTGCTAAGAATTTTACAAATATTGTCTTATTTGATCCTCACAACAACACTATTCTGTTATTATTCTGAGACAGAGGTTAAGTGATCACTCAGTATCACACAACTAGTTATGTATCTGAGGTGGAATTTGAATTCGGGTCTTCCTGATTCCAGTCCCAGCATTCTATCCACTGTGACACCTAGCTGCCTTTGAGAGACATCAGGTGGTCAGAAAGAAGCAGTTCAAGTACTCGGGAATTATATTTAAGATCACACAAGATAAGGCGGCTTCTGCCAAAAACCAGAGATCTTTGATTACGATATTCCAAAAGACAAAAAAAAAAAAGAGAGGTATGCCACCTAAAATAACTTACTTTGAAAAGCCAAGTATAATCCTAGAGGAAGAAAATGGACCTTAAATGGAATAGAAGATGTTCTGACGTTTCTAGTGGGAAGACCAGAGTTGAATAGAAACTCTGAAATAGAAACATAGGAGTCGAGGGAAACCTAGAAAGGTAAATTTATATGAGCAATTGAAAAGAGCAAATATTCCATTGGTAGGAGAAGAAATAAATGTCTTTTCAGAACCTTAATGTGTTCAAGAGGTACTGAATGAGTTAAGAAAAACATGGCTTGGGGGTGTATTGATTCTATTCTGAGAGTTTTAAGAGGGGAAAAATAAGGGGGAGTAAAAGGAATTTAGTAGTGCAGAAGGGAAGAATTTGCTTTCTCATAAATGATGTGCAAGAGAAAGTATACAAACACGGAAGGAGGGAATGGAAAGATGAGGCATTAGATGAACCTCACTCTTACCTGAACTGAGTAAAAGAGTAAACACGCACAGAGGTTAATATAGAAATACATCATATTCCAGCAGGGATAGGGAAGGGGAAGAGTTAAGATTGACAATAATACTGGGGAAGTAATAAGCCAATCTGTCAAATGCTTTGGGGAAATATATAAAATCTGGGAAAATTACATTATTCCATTGTTCTAATAATTAATTACATGAGAAAAGGAAATAAAAAGTGAATTTGTCATGACTTGCCTTTGATGAAGCCATACTGGCTCTCTGTGATCACTACATTTTATTACATCCTAGAATTTTGCCAGGATTTCGGAAATCAAGCTCATTGGCCTCTAATTTACGGACACCATAATCTTTCTTTGTGAACTGGGGCACTTTTTCCTTTTCCATTTCTGTGACACCCTTTCCATTCTCTATAATCTTTCAAAGATCAGTCATGATATTTTCCTGTTCCTTCAGGACTTCAGGATATAGTTCCTCATAGCTTGATGATTTGAATTCATCCTAGGCTGCTTTCTGTCAGTTCTAATTCTGAAATTTTTTCCACCTGATTGCTTCTTTCTGTTTCTCCTACCACTGCCTAGCCTGAACTATTGCAATGACCTCTCCTAATTCATCCTACAAACTTCTGACAAATTAGTATTTCCAATGCAGAGATCTCATCACACTCTTCTACTACTCAAGAACCTTCAGTGGTTCCCTATTACCTACTGAATAAAATCCCAATAAGGTCTACTTTCAAGAGTCCACTATCTGGCTCCAAACTATCCTTTCTAGTTTTGTCAGACGGTCTGCTCAAATTGGATTAATCACTTGCTATACCCTGAACTCATCCTGCAATTCCCTACCTCCAAAGCAAAGTCAAAATCAGTCTCTTCTCAATTTCTCCCTCCCTCCTCCATCCCAAGATCTAGCCTTGCCTGTACCTTTGTTTATAACTCCTGGCTCGAATTGTCTTTAATCCCTCTAGGTAAACATAATCTTTACTGTCTCTGATTACTTTGTTTATAACTCTCCTATGTATTTACATTCTAATTTGTGTTATAGTTATTGTGCATCTTTTCTTCTTTCTCCTGCTAGATTAGAAATTGAAGGGCCTGGAAGGAGTCCTATTTGTCTTTATAAACCCTCTAGCATAGCACTTAGTATATAATAATCACTTCATAAATTTTATAGAATTGTTTAATTGAAGTGTTTCCCATTTCCCACTACTGCCTTAAAAAAAATTGAGCCTTATAATTTATACTATTAGCTAGCTACCTACAACTTAACAAAATTGATTCCCATCCCACATTGTGTTACAACAACTAATGGTGATTGAAAAAAATGTTAAAATCCAAATACTCCAGCAACCTGGGGAGAGAAAGAGAGGGAGAGGGAGAGGGAGAAAGTTAGTTTATGAAAAATCAGGTTGATCATGGAGAGAACTTATATTTGGCCTTTGTTCAACACAGGTTTGGATAATTTGCGTGAAATATATCCTAGAGGGGAAGTGGTAGGTTCTCCTTGCCTTGGTTAGACTTACCTAATGGTGATAAATTTTAAAATGTGTTTTGGCTACCATATATTACCTATTCCATGCCAAAGTGGTAAATACTACAGCAGCCTATTAGAAAAAATAGTCCACAATCCAAAGTTGCCTCAGGTAAGGTGCTAAGAATCACAATTTTTTTTTTGACCATGTACAGGTGTTTGCCTAATTCACATTTTTCCTAAGGTGCTTGATCTAAATGTGTAATCTTTGTCCAAAGACAAAGATGTTGCTAAAACAATTGAAATCACATTCATATTAGCATTTCACCATAAATGAAACAAGGGACTGGAAAGGGAGAGCAGGCAAGTTGTATAGTGAGAGGGATGATAGATTCTAACAGTTCATGTCCGTATGTGTGTGATATTGCTGCCGCCTCAGTTACTGCAGGGCTGAGTCCTGAAGGTAGCTCCTTGAGTGTTGATCCTGGGCTGGTTGTAAAATCCATCATGTAAAAAAAAAAATTAATTCCTGGATGGCTCACATTCCTGACCTTTCAAAACTCACAAGGTCACAGCCTCTAATCCCTTCATCTAAATCTAAAGAACAAATATTGAGCAGGCAAAGCCTATGTTCATGGAGGCACATTTGGTCTTGGAAGGAGAGGGCCCAAAGCCTCTTCCCTTAAGGCATTGCCTCTTGCCAGGTCATCAAGGCCAAACCAAGAGCTGAGATCTACAGAGAGAGAGGTGAAGGCTGGCTAGGGCCAGTCCCAATTCTGCAACTGCAGCCAATCAAAAAGGTTGCTGTCCTCCACAAGGTCAGCAGAACAGGTACCAATTACAGAACGTCTGTAGGTACCTCAAATCTCTCCAAGGCACTTCCATTACGCCTCATTTATCAATGGCTCTCCATGAAGTAGGCTCCCCAGCCTCTTTAACAGGTGAGTACCTGTGAGTCATCTTGATTAGAATCCCACCCATAATAGTCATTCTTTTGGGGTTTTAAGATCTCGAAGAGTACCCTACTGAAATGTAAATACAATGAGGTCTGAGTGTAACATTTTTACAAGAAGTTGGGAGGGGGATCTTAGGATTATAGATTTGGACCTTAGAAGCAGTCTAGGCCAGCACCTTCGTTTCTTCGTTTTACAGGTGAGGAAACTGAGGCCTAGCTAGGTTGAATAACTTGCCCGGGGTCACACAGCAACAGGATGGATTTGAACCCAAGTTCTCTGACCCGAGATCCCAGAGCTCTTTTCACCACACTGTTGTCCACCTGAGAGGTGCTGAGGGTGGGAGTGGAGGAGGACGGATAGAAATGTTGCCTAATTCACCACCTTTCCTGACGGGTTCTCAGGTCGAGCTTGTCCTAAAAGATATATCACCGGCGCTGTGCAAGGCCAGCCCAGCAGCAGGTGAGCACAGGGACTGGGGATCGACTGCTCCCTGAGCAGGTTCATTATTGCCCGGCTTTCCCGTGCAGGATGACGCCTTGGCTTTCGTCCCAGCCCCTATCAAGCTATCACTTGACTCCTCCCCACAGCCACACGGGGGCGCTGTGGGGCAAGCTAAGCGGCCAGGCTTGGGGACCCTCTGTCGCTGCCGCAGCCGCCTCGAAGAAAAGCTGAGCAGGTGAACTGGGGGCGAGCCCGACGTTTGTGTAGTGGGGAAAGGGGGAGACGCGCGCGCTCTCGTCTGGGGCGAAAGGTTGGGGGGGCGGGGGAGAACCAGGCGAGGGTCGCGCGTCCAAAGGGAGACTGGGAGGCAGCAGAACTCGGTCTCCATGGCAACGGGAAACAGAGTCCGCAGGCGCGCGGGCTAGAGCTGCTGCTGGGGTCGCCCAGCGCTGGAGGCTTCGTCGCTTTCTTGCCCCGGACGTAGCGTCCCCCAGATTGATGGGAAAGCTCAGATTGGCCTCCTAGCAGTTTCCTTCCTGGGGTGTGTGGGGGGGATCCCAAAGGAAATAGTGATTTCCAAGCTGCCCCAGATTCCCCCAGGAAAGATTCCCTCTGAGCTTTTGAAGCATAGTGGGTGTGGTTGAGGTGTGTTGGGGGGGTACTCCTGGGCTCAGTATCTGTAAACCTGAGCTTTGCTCCTGGGCTGTCCAGCCACAGCACAAGGAAACACACACACACACACACATATATGTTGTTCAGTTGTTTCAGTCATGTCTGACTCTTCCTGACCCCACTTGGGGGTTTCTGGGCAAAGATACTGAAGTGGTTTGTCATTTCCTTCTCCAGTTTGTTTTACAGCTGTGAAGTGACTTGCCCAGCTAGTGTCTGAAGCCAGATTTGAACTCAGTAAGGTGAGTCTTCCTGACTTTAGACCTGGCACTCTATCCACTGTATCAACTAGCTGCTGTGTGTGTGTATATAGCAGCAATACCATATTCACCACATAATTGTTGCAGAATTTATGCCAAATTTTTTTTGCAAAAAAGTGGAGTGTGACCATTATGTGTTTTTTTTTAATTGTGCTGGTATTACTTAAAAATAATTTATTACCAAACTGTCTTTGGTGCAAGATTAGGATGCCTGAAATATTCGTGAATATATATTAAAATTGAATACTGACAATGTTCGTGGACTGAGAATTAGGACTCTCAATGCTCAAGACAAAAATGCATATGCCACTGGTGAATACACTGCTGTTTACCTTTTAAGTGGCATGAAGAACAGAATCATACCATTTGGCCACAATGCGATGAAAGGTTATGAACCAATCTTTGGACTGAAAACAAAACAAAACAAAACTGGGGTGTGACTATTATTCGGTAAAATGGGATAATTATTGGGAGAATCATCAAGCTGAGGAAGTCTGTCTTATAGAAACCTTAAAAGGCAGCTAGGTCACTCAGTGGAGCATGAGGCTGGAGTCATGAAGGCCTGAGTTCGAATCTAATCTCAGACACTAGCTGTGTGACCCAGGGCAAGTCACTTAGCCTCTGTTTTCCTTAATCCACTGGAGAAGGTAATGACGAATCACTCCAATATTTTTGCCAAGAAAACCCCCAAAAGAGTCACCAAGTCAGACTAAACATGACTGAACAACAATGAAGAAAGCTTCTCCCAGCCTGACTCTCCCTTTCTGATAAATGGCCTGACTATCCTGTGCTGAGATATGCACATATGTGTGTGTGTGGGGGGATAATATGTATGAAATATATCCGTCAATCAGTAAATATTTATTAAGCATCTACTATGTACCAGACACTTTTGTAAGCCTTAGGAATACAAAAAGAGGCAATATACGTGTGTGTGTGTGTGTGTGTGTGTGTGTGTGTAAGCTTATGTAGCTAACTTTCTTTATGGAAGTTTTTATTTCCATAAAGAAACTTAAATATCAGACTAAAACTCAACTTTGGAAGGAAAGACATTTTAGCAGAATGAATCTGTTTTTAAGTATAGCATAGCCAAGCCATTTATCAGAGAGGGAGAGTCTTAGGTTGGGAGAGGTTTTCTTCCCTGAATTTCCCGTAAAATAGTCTTCCTCAGTTTGCTTGCTACAAGCATATTAATCATCTAATTTCCTAATCACTATAAAATACGTATGAATTATTTTTAAGGTCTTTTCATTCCAGACATTTTTCTACACCAGAAACCATGGATAAATATGATGTAATTAAAATGATTGGGGAAGGAGCCTTTGGGAAAGCATTCTTGGCAAAAGGAAAGACAGACAACCAGCAATGTGTTATAAAGGAAATCAATTTAACAAAGGTAAATTTATAAAGTAAAAAACTACTTTAATTTATATACCAACATTGACAATGTTTAGTAATGTAGTATTAAAAAAATTTTAATTATGTATTTCAACCATTAACTGAGAAATATAACTGTATAGCATATGCTTTACATGCCGTAATCACTTTGGAGCAAACCATGTGTGTGCGTATACACACATACACACATATATCTCATTACATATATTCATTAAATAGGACTTATTGTCAATGAGTTCATTGTGGTCACAGTTTACATATTGGAAACATAGTATGTGCTTTTCAAAGTGCCCTGGCATGTCGTTATGACACTATAGGATTTCTTAGCATATAATGGTATGCATAGAATCACAAAAGGTCAGAATTGGAAGGTAGCTTAGAGAACAGCTAGCCAAACTAGAGACTCCTCTGTACAATACTTCTAAGAAAAGATCGTCTGTTCTTCACTCAAATATATTTAGTGAGTGAAAACTCACTGATGAGTCAGTCAACATGTATTTATTAGGTACTTAGTGTGGGCCTGGCACTGTGCTAAGACTTGGGGATGAAAAGAAAGGCTAAAATAGTCTCTGCCCTGGAGGAGCTCACATTCTAATGGGGGAGACAACATATGGATGTTTTAGTAGGTAGAGTAGATGGAAGGTGATTTCAGAGAGGAACACCTCCTGCAAAAGGTGGGATTTGAGCTCTCTTGAAAGAAACCAGTGAAACTAAGAGGTGGAAGTGAGGAGCAAGAGTATTCCAAACCTGTGGGATAGCCAATGTATAGGCATAGAGAGGGGCGTGTGAGGAATAGCAGATAGGCCAGTATCTGGATTAAAGAAGCATAGAGGGAAGGTTGAGACTGGAGAAGTAGGCAGGGGTCAGGTTATAAAGAACTTTAAATGCTAAACAGAGGTTTTTATATTTAATCGAGGAGGTAATAAAGAACCACTGGAGATCATTGAGTGGGTGAAGGGTGGGATGACATGAGCAGACCTGTTTTTTTAATAGTATTTTATTTTTTCCCAATTACATATAAAGACAATTTTTACACTTTTATAAAATTTTGAGTTCCAAATTTTCTCCCTCCTTCCTTTCCCTCCTCCCTCCTGAAGACAGTAAGTAATTTGATATAGGTTATATATGTGCAATCATATAGAACCTATTTCCATACTAGTCATGTTGTGAAGGAAGAAACATTTTGCAAAAGGAAAAAAAAACACAAAAAATAAAGAAAGTGAAAATAATATACTTCAATCTGTATTCAGACTCCATTGATTCTTTCTTTGGATGTGGGTAGCATGTTCCATAAGTGTTTTGGAATTGGGCAGACTTTTTTTTTTTTAAAGGAAAATCACTTTGGCAACTGAATGGCAGTTGGGTTGGAGTAGGGAGAGACATTAAAAAAGGAGACTGATTAGTTTGTTGTTGTTGTTTTTCAATCATGTCTGACTCTTCATGACCCTATTTGGGGTTTTCCTGACAAATACACCTGCATGGCTTGCCATTTCCTTCTCCAGCTAATTTTACAGATAAGGAAGCTGAGGCAAACAGGAGTAAGTGACTTGACCAGGGTCATACAGCTGGTAAGTGTTTGAGGCCGTATTTGAACTCAGGAAGATAAGTCTCCTGACTCGAGGCCTGGTACTCTATTCACCTCATCACATAGCTACACAATTAGTAGGTTATTGCAATAGTCCAGGCAAGAGATAATAAGGACCTGAACTAGCATAATGGCTGTGGGGGTGAAGAGAAGGGGATATATGTATGTATGTATGTATGTATGTATGTATGTATGTATGCATGTATGTTGTAAAGGTAGAAGTGACAAAATTTGGCAATGGGTTGGATATGTTAGATGAGTTAGAGTGAGAAGTCAAGGATGACACCTAGTTATGAGTCTAGGTAACTTTGAGAATTGTGGTACCCTAGACAGTAATAGGGAGATTAGAAGATGGGAAGGTTTAGGTAGGGAAAGATAAGTTCTGTTTTGGGCATGTTGAGTTTGAGATGCCTATGGGACATCTAGTTACGGCTGTCCAAAAAGCAATTGGGGATGTGAGACTTGAGAATCAAGAGAGACATCTTCATAGAAATAATGGAACCCATGACAAATGATGGTATCACCAAGGCAGCTGATTGTATTTTTGAACAGCTTTGCTAGGAAATCTTTCCCTATATTCAACTTAAAATTTTCTCTTTCATGTCTTTACTTGGTTACTAGTTCTGTCTTCTGAGGTCAAGCAAGATTTTATTTAATCCCTTTCCTGAATGGTAACCCTTTACATACTTGATGATATCTATTCCGTTCTCCCTGAGTCTTCAGTTCTCCAGACTAAACATCCTCACTTCCTTTATTCAACTGATTCCAACATTTGAGCCTATTACAATCATTTTGGATACTAATCTTGTCATTCAGGATGTTAGCTGTCCATCTCTAACTCTGTGTCATCTTCAGATTTGATAAGCATGCCATCTCTGTCTTCATCTAAATCATTAATAAAAATAATGAATAGCATATGCCCAAGGACAGATCCCTGGAGGGACTCTCCTAGAAATTTTACATTGTTTCCATTGAACCTTTTTTTTTCTTTGCATACTCTTTGGGTTCAGTTATTCAATTCAGAATCCACTCAACTGTACTACCATTTAGTTTACATTTCTTCTTATCCACAGTAATAGTATGAGAAATTTTGCTAAATACCTGCCAGAAGTCCAGGTTAAACCATATGTACAATATTCCCCTGAGCTACCAGCTTAGTAATTGTGAAAAGGAAAATGAAGAGTCTGACATGATCATTTCCTTGGTTTTTTTCTTCACAGTTTAATATAGTTGGATTCTTCCATGTGAATTGTCTTTTAAGCATTTTTTCTTATCTTTTATCTTTAAATCACTTTAATTTCCTAAAACATGCTTCCCTCCCTCCCCTACCCATTGAGCCATCCTTTGTAACAAAAAATAAAAAAAAGGAAAGCAGCTTAGCAAAACTGACCAACACACAGCTGACCTGTTCTTGTTTGACATCACAGCTTCTTTTTCAAGATGTTCACCCACGATTTTTAAAGTAATACATATAAAGACTTTGTCAAAATTTTAAGTCAAAGTTATCAGCGTGCCAATCCCACTATCTTCCTTTTTTTCCTTAGAAAATTGGTATAACATTTTTCCTTCTTTTTTTCCTGAGGCAGCTTTTGGCCAGCTCTTCTAGTGCCCTGGGATGTAGTTTGTCTGGGTCTGATTAGCTGAACTCATCCCGGGAAGCTAAGTGCTCTCATTATTTACTTAACTATCTTGGGTTTCAATTTTAATTATCTTGTTGAATAGAATCGAATTTCACATTAATCATTTCGTTTTGTTTGGTCCTTTTGAATCCAAACACCATTCTCCTTGGGCAGGAAAGATAAAAGCTGAGTTGAGGTAGTTTTCCCTTATCTATATCATCTGTTGTTACTGCCCCACTTACCCTAAGCATCAATCTTTTCCTGCATTTGTACCCTTGAACCCCATACCCTTCCATGTCCTCCAGGAGCTTGCCTTTTTGATAATCCCCTCTCTCCAATAACACATCACAATAATATTCTGTTACGTTCATATAACACAATTTCTTCAGCCATTCCCTAATTGATTGGGAACTGGAAACGTTGGTTTCCAGTTCTTTGCCACTACAAAAGTACAACCGTAAATATTTTTGTACATATTGGCCTTTTCCATCTTTCTTTGATGTATTTGGGGTATATTTCTCTTGGTCATTTTATTAGCTGTCTTGAATTCAACCATCCTTTCTGTGCAGATAACTCCCTAAAAACATCCATCTATCTATCTATGTATCTATCTATTGTCTGTCATCTATCTCCATTTCTACTTATCTATCATCTATCTGTTTATCTGTATCTCTGTCTCTAGATCTATCTCTATTTATCTCTATCTGTCCATCTCTATTTATGTCTATCTATCTATGTATATGTACTCTCTTTTCTGAACTCCAATCATCATCAGCTGCCTCCAGGACATCTTCCCTTGGATGCTTTGTAGGCATCTGAACAAGTACAAAGCATCTTGCCTCCTAAGCCATGTCATTTCTATCCCCCCAACATCTTTCTCATCCATCTGTGTACTCACTTGGCTGTCACCCTAGTTTAGGTCCTAATCATCTCTCACCTGGGCGATGGCCAAGATGTCTTAACTGAACTCCTACTTTCCAGTGTTTCTCTTCTTCACTCCAGCCTCTGAGTAGCTGCCAAAGTAATCCTCCAAAAGTATAGGTCTGATTGTACAACTCTCCTGCTCAGAAATCTTCAGTGCTTCCTTATTTAAGCTTCTGAGATAAAATGCAAACCTGGCATTTAAAGTCCTTCAGAAGCTTACCTTTTCAGACACATCTCATGTGACTCCTTTTCATGTGCCCCTACATTGGCTTACTTGCTAATCTTCAAATTTCGCATTTAATTTCCTTCCTCCATGTTTCGGTTCAGGTAGTCCCCTCTTCACCTCTTAGAAGCTCTAACTTCTTTTGAGGCTCATTTCACATGGCAGTCCCTGTACGCTTTGGGAAGCCTTTCTCGATCCCCTTGGTTAATGCTCAATCCAACAACCAATTATCAGGTATTTACTCACCTTCTTATTTGTTTGGATCCCTAAAATCCAAACCTAAAATGTAATCTATTTTAGGGCAGGGATAATTTCTGCAAATAATATGACCATATAAATGTTTGTTCAATTGAATTGGATTGAATTCTCCAATATCCTCCTAATATGGCTTTAAAAAATATTCCCTTTTGGTTGTCCTCAGTGTTCCTTACCATTTTCAGCTCATTCTAAGCTTCTGACTCTTCATTGGACATAAAAGTTATATATATATATATACATATATATATATCTTTTTGGTGAAGCAGTTGGGGTTAAGTGACTTGCCCAGGGTCACACAGCTAGTAAGTGTCAAGTATCTGAGGGCAGATTTGAACTCCTCCTGACTCCAAGGCCAGAGCTCTATCCACTTCACCACCTACCTGCCTGATATATTTGTTTTTACATCTCCTACATTTCCCAGTGTATCTTTCCCTTCCTCTTTCAAAGTTTCCTTTTGGAACCATTTTATTCTTCCTCCAATACCTGCCCTTGTTGCTATTTTAAGTACATAAATGAAACAAACAAACCAACCAACCCTCTGCATCTGTAGTGGTTGATGAGTCCTCTGTGCATCCAGATCTGTTTCATCATTCATTTCTCCCTTCTCTTCTTCATCAGGATTATTTCTTTTATATTTTCAAAATTTTATTCCTGAGAGTTTCTTATTCTTCCTGGGCTGGCTTCTTCTATGGAATTTTAGTTCAAGGAATCCTATCCTATCTTGGAACCCTTTGAAATTTGCTTTCCCAAAATCTAGGCTGCAAGTTAGGCTATGGTTCAGTGGGTAGAGTGTTGGACCTGGTGTCAGGAAGACCTGAATTTAATTCTGTCATCAGACACTTACTAGCTGTGTGGTCCTGGGCAAGTCACTTCATCTTTGTTTACCTCATCTGTAAAATAGGGATAATAATATCCCTCATCTCCCAGGGTTGTTGGGAGCATCAGATGAGAAAATATTTGTAAGATGCTTTGCAAACCTTAAAGCGCTATCTAAATGCTAGTATTATTGTATATCACAAATTATAAGACAGGGGAGTATTTCTTTTTTTTTTCATTTCATTTCATTTCATTTTTTTAAATATAAATTTATTTATTTGTAGTTTTCAACATTCATTTTCACAAGTTTTTGAGTTTCAAATTTTCACCCTGTCTTACCCTCCCCCCACCCAAGGATGGCATGTATTCTGAATATCCCTTCCCCTAGTCTGTCCTCTTTTCTTTCTCTCCCCCCTTCTCTTATCCCCTTCCCCTTCTATTTTCCTGTAGGGCAGGATAGACTTCTGTACCCCATTTCCTGTTTTTCTTATTTCCCGATAGCATGTGAAAACTTTTTTTTAAACATATATTTTTAAAACTTTAGGTTTCAAATTTTCTCTCTTCCTCCCCTCCCCACCCACCCTCATTGAAAAGGCAAGCAACTCAATATAGGTTGTACATGTGCAGTTATGCAAAACACTTCCATAGTAGACATGTGAAAAACTAACTCTATTTCCCTTAATCCTATTCTGCCCTCCCATTTATTCTATTCTTTCTTTTGACCCTGTTCCTTCTCAGAAGTATTTACTTCTGATTACACCCTTTTCCAATCTGCCCTCCTCTCTATCATCCCCCTGCTCTCTTGTCGACAGGGGAGTATTTCTTCCCAAGATTTGCATTATCTCTACTGCAGTGAATTCCAACTTACTGGCCAGAATCTAGTCCATAACAACTTTTCCCCCTCATTACTTTCTGTACTTTTTGAAGGATGAAATTTTTCTCCACTTAAAGCAAGCTAATAATTTGCTACTTTGCTTTTAAAGGGCAGAGAAAGTACTCTAACAGATGTCCAAATGATTGACATCCAGAATGAGTCCTAGATCACATCTTTCTGCTAGACTCATAATCTATTTCTTGCATTTTTCATCTATTTCTTCTTTTTGTTCTGTTGTTAGAAGGCAGATGCAGGCTGGACCCAGTGCATGAGGCTTGTTACTGCAAGGAGAAGTAGGGTTTCCTTCTAACAGTTATGAAGCATGGATTTTCTGAGACTGGAGTAAAGAAGGGTCAGGAAACATGGATCATTCACAGATAGTTCACTTTTTCTTAAGGCAATTGGGGGAAAGTGACTTGCCCAAGGTCACACAGCTAGTAAGTGTCTGAGTTCAAATTTGACTCAGGTCCTCCTGAGTCCAGAGCTGGTGCTGTATCCACTGCGCCACCTAGCTACCCCAGTAGTTCACTTTTGAATTGTTGACTTCTGACCCCACCACATGCTTGAAAGTGCTCTCCCAAAGATTGCCAGTGGTCTTTTCACTGCTAAGTCTGATGACCTTTTCTTTATGATGATCTTATCCTTAACTACCACCACTTTTGACACCATCAGCTCTCTCCATCCTGTTTTTTGTGATATTGTTCTTTCCTTGTCCTCATCCTACCTCTCTGACCATTCCCCTTCAGTCCCTTTTGCTGCATCATTAACTCCCTCCGATCAGGGAGGCTCTGTCCTGGGACCCTTTTTTCTTTTCCCTCTAGACTCCCCTCCTTTTGATGATTTCATCAAATCCTGTGGATTCAATTATGATCCTTATGGGTTTAACTCCCAGACTATTTGGCATTTAAAGCCCCTCTTAATCGGGCTCTAGATTACCTTCCCAGATTTATTTCACATTCCTCCCCTTCATGTACTACATAGTATGTCCAGACAAATTGCGTTATTTGCTGTTCCTTGAACTTGGTATTCCATCTTCTTTCGTCCTGCCTCTGTCTCAACCATTCCTTATGTCTCGAATACATTTCACCCTCACCCCAGTTGAGTGTAAACTCCTAGAAATTTGGTTCTTGCATTTCTCTGTCCTGTAGCATCTTGTACATAGGTCAGGAATAGGGATGGTTTGGGCCTACCATTTCATTGACTTAGGAAGCTCTTGGTGAAGGATTTCCTCTCCTAATATGGATTGGCACCTTCTCTGAAATTTATAGTCTTAGAGAGTAATTAAGTGATTTGCCCAGGGTCACACAGCCAGTATGTGTTAGAGGCAAGACTTGAACCCAGGCCTTCTGGGTATAGAGTCAAGCTTTATATCTACTTCAAATTGAATTTTGACTCTGAGTGCTATGCTGTTTCCATTGTCCTAGCTGCTGCTCCATTGGTTCCCCAATATTCTGACTGATCTTTTGCCTTTTCCTCAATTTTTCAATTTCACTGAAACCATATTTTTCCTTTTGTCTAAGCTTTTGATTAATTCCTCTTTCTTTCTTATTAATTAGTTGGTTTTCAATTGAATAAAATATTTTGGGTTACAATTTTTTAATGTTATACCAAACAAGGTTGTGTTGATTCTCAATGTCTACACATTTCTGTGAGAGGTTAGTCATTGGTGATTATTAGCTTTGTCATAATAACATTTTTGTTGTTTTAATGGAATTTATTTTGTTTATCGGGAAATACCATTGTTCACAGTAACAAGAATTTCCTCAGCACTGTTAGTGACTTAATAGAATGTCCTGAACACAAGTAAGCTGTATCTTTCTTACAGGGCAAGACCAGACCAACTGTTCTTACTTTGGAAGAAACACCTGTGTACTCTTATTCCAATAATTAGGGAAATGCTAGCTCTGTTATTTCTCCAAAGTGCATGCTGTGTTTTCAGTAATAGGTAGAATTTTACTCCCACTCTCCAAAATACAATTTTTTTTTATTTCAATACATCATGTTATATTAAAGTTTGATTGAAAAATTGCTCATCTAAAGTCATTAAGAATGAGAAATCTTTGGAGATGAGTGATTGTAAATCTGTTCATAAATATCTGTTCATAAATATAGGACAGAATCACTTCATTGAAGCAAAGCTTAGAGAAAGGGCTAAAATAAGATGGCGAGAGGCATATTTTATTCCCAGGCAAGAAAATCTAGATAAAAAATACCATAATCTCAGCATCTCAAGGGATCTTGGAGGCCATCGAATCCAGTCAGGACCTGAACAAGAGTTATCTCCTGGACATACTCTACAAATCTTCCTCTAGCCTCTTCTTAAAGACTTCTAGTGGTGGGCTTCCTCCTGAGGAAGCCCATTTAGAATTTGGATAGCTTTGTCACTTTTGTTTTCTTATATTGAGCTGAAATTTGCCTCTTCACAATTCTGTCTCTTGTGACCAAGCAAAACAAGTATTCTCCTTTGACACTACAGTCCTTTTTTTGAAAGCAGCTCTTTGTATCACCCAAGTCTTTTTTTCTGGCTAAACACTGCTAATTCTTTCAAACCTCTTAGTATGGTTTCAAGTTCCCTCACCATCCTGGTTACCATTTTTTGTGGGGGCAACCCCAGCAGCATAATATGCACCCTAAGAGATAAGACTCATTTTAATTTTTGTATATGCATTTCCTGGCACATAGTAAATTAAAAGTCCTAGGTCTTTTTCATACAAACTGTCATCTAGTCATGCCTTCTTCATTCTGTGCTTTGTGCTCTTGGTTTTTTGAATCCAAATTTGGCACTTTGCACCTTTCCCCTTTAGCTTTCCTCTTCTTAGATTCAGCCCATTATTCTAGCCTAATGAGATCTTCCCAGATGTCAGTTCTGTCAGCTAGTATGTGTCCCAGCTTTGTGCCATCTGCAAACTTGATAACTGCACCATCTATGATTTCATCCAAATCGTTAATAAAAATGTGAAAGTAATAACAATGGGGAAAAAAACTCTTGGGGTATGGTTGTTCAGATAGTTTTGAATCCACCTAACTAGATTAACATCTAACCCATATTTTCCCATTTTGCCTGAAAAAAATAACATGTAGACTTATAAAATGCTCTGCTGAAATTTAGCCATAGAATATCTGTAGCATTCTATGGTTGTACTAATATAGTGACTGTCAAAAAAGGAAGTGAGGTTAGTCTGACTTTTTGTTGATCATTCCAAGCTGGTTCATAGTGATTACTGCTTGACTTTATGGGCTCACAAATCATCCCTTTAATAATGAATATGAGACAGCCAGAGAAAGAACTATGGAGTCTGAATGCAAATTGAAACATACTCTTTTCTCTTTGTTTTGTTTATTTTTTCTTTCTTGTGGTTTTTCCCTTTTGTTCTGATTCTTCTTTCACAACATGACTAATGTGGAAATATGTTTAATATGATTGTACATGTATAGCTTATATCAGATCACATGCTGTCTTGGGGAAGGGAGAGGGGAAGGAGGGAGGGAGAAAAAAAATTTGGAACTCAAAATCTTATAAAAGTGAATGTTGAAAACCATCTTTACATGTACTTGGAAAAAATGAAATACTGTTAAATGGTAAAAAGTAATGAATGTGAGAATTTTATCCAAAATTAAAGAATCATCTTGATCTCATTAGATTTATATTTATATGCATAACCAACTTTTTTTTTTCCCCCTTTCAACAACAACAAACATTTATTAAGCACTTACCAAGTGCCAGGCACTATGTAAAGCACTGGGGATACAAAGAAAGATAAAATCACAGTCCCTGCCCTCAAAGAGCTTATATTCTAATGGTGGAAATAACACACAAATAGTTGTGTTCATACAAGGTATATAATGAGATGGAAGACCAGGAAAGGCTCCTGAGCTGAGTCTTGAAGGAAGTCAGAGAAACAGAGGCAGAGGTGACCCAACGTGGGGAATGGCCAGTGAAAAGGAGATTGAGTGTTGTATTTGAGGAAGAAGAACATTAAGTAGTCCAGTATTGTTGGATCCCAGAGGAAAGTAAAGTACTTGGGGGGAGTAGAGTGTAAAATTACTGGAAGAGTTTGAGTCCCCTAGTATGAAAACAGGAAATGGGCAGAACAGAATAACTGAGCTCACTGAGGAAGGGAGAGTGTCATTGGGTCTGAGAGATAACAACCGCCAGGATCTGCATTGCTGCCTGACTCTTTTGTCTTTTTTTTTTTTTGTATATTACATTTTTTCCCAAGATTCTTTTTTTTGTTTGCACAAGACGAGCAAGTATAGAAATAACTCTAGCAGATGCAATATCTGCTCATTAATATTCATAGCAATATAAAAAGGCTTCTCCAGAAATATTAGTTTTCTTTGTAATAACTATAACAAATACTTATCCATTTGACTACTATGGGTTGGCCAATATATTAGGCTTTGCAAATTAAAAGGAAGGACACAATCCACAGGGTGCTGCTTGGGGGTGTGGCAGGGAATAAACACTTGTAATCTCTCTAAACTAGGTGAGTTGCTGGTTTTTGTTTGTTTGTTTGTTTATTTCATTTAAGCTAAACAAAAAAAGCCAAAGAACCAAAACTTTATTTTTAAAATCTAATTTAGATGCCTCATCGAGAAAAAGAAGCTTCAAAGAAAGAAGTCATTCTTTTGGCAAAGATGAAACATCCAAATATTGTAAAATTCTTCACATCTCTTCAAGGTTTGTTTTTTTCAGATTTATAGGTGCATATATGTTGTGTTGTTTAGGCAGCCGTTCCTGAAAGCTGTGACGAAATCAAGTGTTTATAAGTTGAATAATTTCTCCCACTCACCTTACATTTCAAGGGCTACTTTATCTTAGCTTCTGATTTATTGAGCTTCGGTTGGCAATGGTTCCTAGAATTATTTTAATTCGAAATTTCTGTGCTGCCTCCTGACTTCAGTAAGTACCAAGCATAATGCTTTGCACACAGAAGTCCCAATAAACGTACTTTGTTGTTGTTTTGGTGAGGCAGTTGGAGTTGTGACTTGCCCAGGGTCACACAGCTAGTAAGTGTTATGTGTCTGATTTGAACTCAGGTCCTCCCGACTTCAGAGCCACTGTTCTATCCACTGTGCCACCTAGCTGTCCCCCAATAAATGTACTTTGAGAAAATTAGCAAATAACCATCTGCCAAGACTGTTCCCCATGGCACAGGAGATAGAGCACTGGGCCTGGAGTCAGGAAGACTTATTTTCAAATCGAGTCTCAGGCAGTAGTGTGACACTGGGCAAGTCCTGAACCTCTGTCTGTCTCAGTTTCCTCATCTGTAAAATGGGGATGATAATAATAGCCCCTATTTCTCACTGTTGTTGTGAGGATTAAATGATATAATTGTGAAATACTTAGCACAGTGCCTGGTATGTGGTAAGCACTATATAAATATTAGCTGTCATTATTATTAAAAGCTTAAATGTTCTATGGGATGCTATTATTTAAAGAAAATCCTGTAGTGAATATTATAGGATTACTATACTATGCATTATATTATACCATTTGTTATACTGGGCAGCTAGGTGTTATAGAGGATAAAGCAATGGGCGTGGAATCAGGAAGACTCATCTTCCCGAGTTCAAATGTGGCCTCAGACATTTACTAGCTGTGTGACCCTGGGCAAGTCATTTTATCTCATTTGCCTCAGTTTCCTCATCTGTAAAATAAGCTGGAGAAGGAAATGGCAAACCACTCTAGTATCTTTGCCAAGAAAACCCCACGTGGGGTCATGAAGAGCCTGAAACTACTGAACAACAACAAAAAACATAGGGTTCTTGTGAAACTTTGTCTTTAATTAAAGCAGCAGACTAGCCAGTCCATCCAGGCTGTCCTCTATGCCTACAATACATTCCCTTACCTCTGCTTAGAACCCCTCATTGTTTTCCAAGGCTGAGCTAAAACGCCATGTCCCGCACATATCCAATGTTCTTTCTACTCTTGTAATGTGGCAATTTATGTTTGTCCCACCCCGCCTCGAAGATGATAAACTCCTTGAAGTCAAAGAAAGATTGTATCTTACCCATCCTGTATATCTTTGCATCCCTCACAATGTATATAGTATGCATTCAATAATAACAGTAACAGCTTACATTTTTAGACAGTGTGTCTCAGAGGCCTTAGGGTGGTCTTAAGCTCATCAGAGCTTACAAAGGGATATATCCCTTTGTAGACAAAGAATACAAGCTCGTTAGAGCTTAAGGTCACACCAAGACTCCTGGGATATATTGTATTAGTGTGTATTTGGTGAGAGCAAATTTTAAGGAGGAAAAAGAGGAAAGAAATAGAGTGAGTGATAATAGAGGAGGAAGAGGGAAGTTGTTTAGTCATTTCAGCTTCATGGCCCCTTTTGAGGTTTTCTTGGCAAAGATTTTGCCATTTGCTTCTCCAGATCATTTTACTGTTGAGGAATCTAAGGCAAACAGGGTGAAGTGACTTGCCCAGAGTCACACAGTTAGCAAATGTCTGAGGCTGATTAGAACTCAGGAAGATGAGTCTTCCTGACTCTAGGACCAGCACTCTATCCACGGCGGCACCTAGCTGCCCCAAAAGGGAAGTAGAAAGGGGGGAAATGGGAGAGGAAGAAGTGGTTTCCCCAGCCCACCCTCCTAGGCTTTTTTGGATCAAAGAGTGGGAACAGTGCTCCCACCTCATTTATTCACTCATATGGTGGTTAGTGAACTGGATTTAGAGTCAGAAATATGGGTCTGAATATGAACTTGACCACTTATTTACTACCTGGGCAAGTTATCTAACCTTTTTTCAGCCTCATTTTTCCTGTCTGTACAATGAGATGGCAGAGAACTAGAGAAGCAGTTGGCTATTATTTCTCCTTTTGCTTCTTCTCCTCTACCATTTTCCTTTAGGCTATATTTATTTCTATTTCATTCTTTCTCTTCCTCCTCCTGCTGTTCCTTCTGCTTGAAATTTGTTCTCACCAAATACATGCTAAATTTGAACAATCTGTTGGATGATGTACAATGCTGAGCCTCTGATTAATGCAAACTTTTATTTATATTAAACACTTTTTAATATGGAGGCAACATGATTAATTTTCTGATCAGCCTCACACTTTCATCTATATTGCTCACCCCCACTCATACACCTGTATTGGCAGATCATGAAAATTTGGATAACTTAAAAGTAACTCTTCTTTGGCAAAATGTTGGGGACCCTTGGCCTAAGTAGGGTTCTCAACTTGGGATTCATGAACTTGATTTTTTAAAAAAATATTTTGATATTTATTTTTCAATATAATTGAAAATTCCTTTGTAATGACAATTCCTTTGTAATCCTATGTATTTTATTATATGCATTAAAGATATTATTCTGATAAAGGAGTCACCAAACTCCCTAAGAGGGCCATGCCACAAAAAAGTTAAGAAGCCCTGGACTAGAGCATAAAGTCCAAGCTTGTTAGCTTAGTATTCAAAGCCCTCCACCATTTGGCCTCAAACCTATCATTTTCCTTGACTGTCCTTCTACCTTTCTACAGGAACTCTGCCCTCTAGACATCCAAATTTCCTGGAATTTCTTGTCTCCATGCCTTTATAATGCCTCTACCCTCCTTTTTGCCTCCTAATCTTTTAAGACCCAATTTAAATGCTACCTTTTCCATCCTGGCCTAAAACATTATCTCTTCTGAACTTCTATAGCACTTTCTGCCCATTTTGAGGCAGAGTACATAGTAATGGATAGTTGGACTTGGAATTGCCAGACATGGATTTGAATCCTACCTCCTACAACTTACTAGCTCTATGACTTCCTGCAAGTTACTTACCTATTCAATCTCAGTTTTTTTCAGCTGTAAAATTGGGGTGATGAAAGCATCTACCTCATAAGGTTGTTATAAGGATCACAGGAAATAATATATGTAAAGAGCTTTGCAAACCTTAAAATCCATATAAATGTTATCCATTATTATTATTAGCTAGATGTCACAGTGGATGGAATGCTGGACCTGGAGTCAGGAAGATGAGTTCAAATATGACTTCAGACACTTACCACCGGTGTGACCCAGGGCAAGTCACTTAGCTTCTATTTGTCCCAGTTTCCTCAACCACAAAATGGGGAAGATAATGGCGTCCACGTTGCAGAGTTGTCATGAGGATCAAATGAGATAGCATTTGGGAAAGAAAAAACAATTAAAAAAAACCTCTTAGCACAGTGCCTGACACATAGTGAATGCTGTATAAATCCTTATTTCCCTTCCCTTTGAGATCTTGTGAAAATTAACTGCTAATTCTAGTCCTGACAATGCAGAGGTGGTATTGTTGTGTTGCTTTTCAGTCGGTGTCAGACTCTTCATGGCCCCATTTGGGGTTTTCTTTGCAAAGATACTGGAGTGGTTTGCTATTTATTTCTCCAGCCCATTTTACAGGTGAGGAAACTGAGGCAAACAAGGTCAAGTGACTTGCCCAGGGACACCCAGCTAGTAAGTGTCTGAGGCCAGATTTGAACTCAGGAAAATGAGTCTTTCCAACTCCAGGCCTGACTCTCTATACTCTGTACCACCTAGCTGTCCCCTGAGTGTAGAAGTACCTGTATGATTAAATCACACTACCATATTTAACTTGACCCATACTCTATAATCCAGTGACTCTGTCTTATTGTTCGTCACACATTGCATCTCCTTGTACCTTTCCATTCACTGTTCTCCATGTGTGGGATGTTTTCCCTCCTTGTCTCTGCCTCGTGGCTTCCTTTAAGATTCAGCTCAACTTCTACCTTTTGTAAGAGGCCTTTCCTAGTCTTCACTATTACTAATGCTTTCCTTCTGAAATTTTCCAATCCATCTTTTCAAGCCCAAGTTAAACATCACAGCTACCCTGTTTCCTCAAGCTGGTAATGACACACCCCTCAGACCTCATAGAAACTTTTTAAAAATTCTCTTTAATAGGATTAGGGACTGGACTTGTGATTTCAATAGTATAGGGAACTTATGGATGAAGAAACTCACTTTCCATCAGTGCAGGTCAGCACCTTCTGAGTTGCTCAGGTTCACACAGCCAGTACATGTCCAAGGGTAGTCTTGAATCCAGATCTTCCTGGGTTTCAAAGCAGACTCGCTGTATATGATACCACACTGCTTCTCATAATTTAATATTGTATATTATAGCTATCCGTGTTGCTGTCACATTCAATTATATTCTAAATTCTTCTACCAAATTACAAGTTCTTTGAAAGTGGGAACTGTATCATCTAAACTTTGTATCTCCCCTTGCACCTAGCACCTAGCACAGGACTCTGAATAAACAAGGTACTTAAAGAACATTTGTTTTTCTGAGAAACAGACAGAGAGAGGCAGAGAGAGACAGAGAGAGACAGAGAGAAGAAAAAGAAAAGAGGGAGAGAGAGAGGAGAGAGAGAGAGAGAGAGAGAGAGAGAGAGAGAGAGCGCAAGCACCGAAATTTCTCCATATCTCTCCAATTTAATGCTTGTGCAATAACTTTTTTGGGGGGAGAGGGGACCTAAGCACAGGAATTTATATAAATCCCTTTTAAAATTTGATTTTATTAGATTTGGCTCATTATTCTAGACTATTGAGATCTTTTTAGATTCCTATTCTTTACTTGATGTATTAGCTATCCCTCCCAGCTTTCACATTGTCTGCAAATCTGATGCACATACTAAATATCAATTTCTCTCACTTATCCATTCCCGAAGTAAGCCCAGCTGTTATTTATGCCTATGCTACTAAAATCAGGCTGTTCACCTGGTGGGAGCTATCGTGATGGAAACACAGTAGCTGGGAAGAAATAATAAGCCTCCTATAGAGGACTTGCCCTGTAATCTCAACCTTTCTTCAATGATAGGAGCATCACTTTTTTTGAAAATGCGGGGAAAAGTGATAAGAGGGAGTCATGAGTATAATTATAGACCCTCTACTACAGTATTACTGAAATACCTCATAATGATATAGAGGTGACCTGATTTCTGGAAGGTTCTCACAGCAACCTCATGCTCTGACAATTCTCACCAATGCAGAAAGGTTTTGAATATGAGCTCAGTGATGGACTGTATGCCTATTAGATTTAAGGACCAGCTTAGCCAAGTTCATAGAAGCTCAGCACTACAAGGTTGATTCAAAGGTGTCAGAGATTTTTAGCCAAAACCACTCATTAAACCTCCTAATAAGGCAAAGAGTGATTCTGAGCTATACCAGTATAGGGAGTACATACATACACTAATTTGCTTTTTTTTTTTTCAGGCAATAGGGGTTAAGTGACTTGCCTAGGGTCACACAGCTAGTAAGTGTCAAGTGTTTGGTCTGAGGCCAAATTTGAACTCAGGTCCTTCTGACTTCAGGGCCAGTGCTCTTTCCACTGCACCACCTAGTTGTCCCCTTCTTTTTTCTTTTTTCTTTTTTTTTACTTTTCTTAAAGTATTAACAGATGATGTTTATTCATCTTAAAAATGGGAACTACATCTTATCTTAGGTATTTTTAATAAATTATTTTGGGAGGTAGATTTCTAACCCATTATGTGGGAGGATATTTTAATTATACTTTAGAATACCTTACCTTTAAAAATTAATACCTATAGGAAAGTCATTCCAGTAAATAAAATAATGCCCCTTTTTTCTTATAGAGATGAATAAATTATACATTGTGATGGAATATTGTGACGGAGGAGATCTTATGAAGAGGATCAGTAGGCAACATGGAGTGCTCTTTGATGAGGACCAGGTAAAGGATTCTAATTAGTATTGTAGCAGGCATGTTACCAACAGGTAGTATCTGAGAAAGAAAGAAAGGAAAAAAGAAATTTGCTTTTATTATCCCCAAACTGGATTATTGTGCATGTCATTTGTGGGTGACTCCTCAAACTAGAATGCAATGAATTAGTCAGTGTTCTGGACAAGTACAGTTTGACTGAGAATACATTCATAGTTCTGGCCATTGTGACTCTCCCATTGAAAATGGAGTCATCTTGAGTAAAGGAGTGTGAACATTCTCACAGCATCCATCCTCCCCTTCCCCTGCCCAAGTCTGTATATGCTATTAAGATAAATATTTACTTCCCTTTAAAAACCCAAATCTGGAAGCATTTAAAAACAAAACATTATAAATGTAACATATTAACCTCTTGACTTTTCCTATGGGAAAATAATAGCTATACAGTTTTGCTTAGTGAGGGGGAAAAACTCTCTTCTTAGAAAATGTCATTTTAGTTTCCCTGTTCATTAAGAGAAGAGAGAGAGAGAGAGAGAGAGAGAGAGAGAGAGAGAGAGAGAGAAAATAATGGCCTCTTTTCTCATCCCCACTCTTTGCAACCACATATTTTTAATACATACAGAGCTTTTGTTGAAGTCCTTTGGAGAGCTCTGGTCATGGAAGAGATATGGGCCTCTGTGGAGAAGCATAGGAATCAGGGTCAGGATGATGGATGCTTAATGTTCTGGATTAAAGCACTCCACAATAATGTTATCTTCATCTTTCCTGAGGTCTTTTTGTTACATTTTGCTATTTAAGGCCATCATGATCTCATACATTGCCTCTAGTTTTGTTGTTAAATATTTCAAATATGAATAAGCAATCCATACATCTCATGCTGTTGTGAATTTATTCAAGTATTCTTCCTGTGCTCTTGCAGGAGCATATTATTTCTGGATTTATGGAAAACATGTCTCCTCTTCTCCTCCTCTGTGTGCTATTTCTCCTATATTTATGTAACTGCCCTTTGCTGTTAAAGTTTGGGCTACATTTCATCTTGATAAAAGAGCCTTCAGAATTACAATTTAACATTTCATCTCTGGAGCATACCTGCATGTATTTCCCTCTTTTTCTGTATTTAATATGACAAAGTAATAAACAAATGCTTGTGAATTAGTAAAATTTCAGTGTCATCTCTGTAGACATGGAGTGCATACTGAAAAGGACCCTGGATTTTATGGAAAGAAATTGACAAAAAACCCCAACAAAATGAGGTGTTAAAAGTAAGATAAAACCAGATTCTAAAAACTTCTATTCTTGTTTTCCATATTTTCTCTTACTCCAAAAGGAAACGCAACTGAGAAGGAAGACAGTTATCAGGAAAAAGAAAATTAAATATGGTGCCCAGCACGTTATTAGCATTCAAATGTTCAGTAAGAAGCACAAAATTAGGAACAGCCTCAGGCACTTCTTTGCTTCTAACCATTTATCTTTTAATTATATTGAATTCACATTGACTTAAAGGGCACAGTGGACAGAGAGCTGGACCTGGAGTCAAAAAGACCTGAGTTCAAACCTATCCTCAGACACTAGCTATAGGACCCTGGGCAAGTCCCTTGACCTCTTTCTGCCTCAGTTTCCTCATCTGTAAAGTGAGGGTAATAAAGGGTTGTTGTGAGGATCAAATGAGATAATAATTGTAAAGCACTTAATACAGTGTCCAGTATATAGTGCTATATAGATGATGATGATGATGATGATGAAGAACTTCTCTGGCAAAGCTATGTGGCCCTTGTTAGAAAATGAATAGAATTAAAGATGAAAGTGATGACTTATATAAATGTATATGATATTTACAGAAGATATCCATGTAATTTACTTTGTTTTTGCATCTTGTCACTGAGACATTTCACTGAAATTGCAAGTGTCATTGACAGAATACCTTCTCTTTCATTGTAGATTCTGGGTTGGTTTGTGCAGATCTCTCTGGGATTGAAACATATTCATGATAGGAAGATCTTACACAGAGACATCAAAACACAGGTAAATAACCCAGGGAAGGTCACCAGTAAAAATGGAATCTTTTTCTTGCTGTAACTCACATACCTTTTTCTTTGTTTATAGAACATTTTTCTTAGCAATAATGAGATGGTTGCAAAGCTTGGGGACTTTGGCATAGCAAGAGTATTGAACAAGTAAGTAACTTTTAAATACAATTCTTTCCTGCTCAAAATTGTCAAAATATATGTGTTTAAGAATGAAAGGTACCATTGTCTAATATTTCTAGGTAAATATTTAGATATAGACTCTAAGATGGCAATTGGTACATTGAGTTACACCAAACAGATACATTGGAAGGGAAGGAAGAAAGGAAAGGAAAGAAAAAAGAAAGAAAGGAAGAAAAAAAAGAAAGGAAGAAAGGAAGGAAAGAAAAGGAGGAGGAAAGAAAGAAAAGAAACAAAACAAGAAAAAAAGAACCCTTTTATCATATAAGCATAGTGAAGCAAAAGAAATTCCCACATTGACCACATCCAAAAATACATTTCTCCATCTACATTAGTCCATCATCTCTTTGTCACAAAATGTTCTGTTTCATCAGTCCTGTGGAGTCATTGTTGATCATTTCATTGATTAGTTCTTTCTTTCCCATTGTTCATTTTTACAATATTGATTTAATAATATAAATTGTTCTCCTGGTTCTGTTTATTTCACTCTGCACCAGTTCATATAAGATTCCAAGGTGTCTCTCAAATCATTTCTTCATTTCTCATAACACAATAGTATTCTCTTGCCTTCATACACTATAATTTGTCAAGCCATTCCTTAATTGATGGATACTCCCTTAGCTTTCCGGTTCTTTGTCATTACACAAAGAACTGCTATAAAGGTTTTTTTTTGTTTCTGTTTTTGCACATAGATCTTTTCCCTCTTTCTTTGATCTTTTTGGGGTATAGGCCTAATAATGGTTTTGCTGGATCAATGGGCACATACAGTTTAATAACTTTTGAGGCATAATTCCCAGTGCTTTCCAGGATGGCTAGACCAATTCATAGCTCTACATGGATGTACCTGTTTTTCCAAAATTTGTCATTTTCTTTTCTTTTCCCCCCCAGCTTTGTCAATCTGATAGGTGGACTCTCAGAATTGCTTTAATTTGCATTTCTCTAATTATTAGTTATTTGAAGCATCTTTTCATATGACTAGATATATTGGGTTTCTTCCCTTGAGAAGTTCCTGTTCATATCCTTAGAATATATATTAATTGGAGAACACAACCTCAGTTTCAATAAGAGTTGAATGAGATTTCTGTGATTTTGAGTAAGTAACTACCCTTCTCTTCTCTGGGGCCTCAAGTTGTACTAAATCAGGATTTCTTAACTTTTCATCGTGTCACAGGCCCCTTTGGCAGTCTAATTAAACCTATGGACTCTTCAAATAATGTTTTAGTGCACAAAATAAAATATATAAGATTATGAAAGGAAATACTTCTACTGAAAAATGCAATTGTTAAAATATTTTTTTTAAATTCAAGGAGCCCAGTCCCCTCCCCCAAAGCATCTGTTTTCTGTAAAGATTACTACTCGAGGGGTGGTTGGGTGGTGCAGTGGAAAGAGGCCCTGGAGTCAGGGGGACCTGAGTTCAAATCTGGCCTCAGAGACTTGACACTTATTAGCTGTGTGACCCTGGGCAAGTCACTTAACCCCCTTGCCTAACCAAAAAAAAATTACTACTCACTTCTTCCCTCACTCCCTTATTAGCCTTCTTGAAAGAAATAGCTAATTATTCTTGATGACTAAGTGCTAAGGGAGGTTTATATAGCAAGTCGCATAATGGTCTCCTTCTTTTGGTTGATGGTAAATTGGAGTAGGCAGCCCCCAGCAAAAGCTCTGTGGTATCTCCTTCCATGGGGTAATATCCATTCCCCAGCCTCCCCTGGGTTGCCTCTTGTGCCACTTGCCCTGAACAGGGTTTGTGGGGCTTGATCCAGGTGCAAAAATTTCCTAATTTTGGCCGTGCCTCCGAGGTCTCTTCCAACTGAGTTTCTCTGACTTTTTGTAGATGGTTAAAATTCAATTTAATTTAATCTAATTAATATTTATTGCATCTGCATGGTGCTTAGCACTATGAGGTGGTGGGTTGAATGATAATCTGGAGGTAAATACATGGTCTTTGAGGAATCAGGCAGG
The DNA here is from genome assembly GCF_003287225.1 of Phascolarctos cinereus. NCBI lineage: Eukaryota > Metazoa > Chordata > Mammalia > Diprotodontia > Phascolarctidae > Phascolarctos > Phascolarctos cinereus. Next base: position 341,657,753 of record NW_027556098.1, on the reverse strand, counting down.
TACATAACCATCGTTTCTTCTATTCTAAACCTATAACTATGTATTTACTTGATTCTTCCAAAAGCAACTATAGTCCTTTGGCTATGAGGAACCTGGGGAGAGGTAGGAGGTACAATGTGGTGCATGGAAATAGTGGTGAATTTGAAGGCAGAGGATATGGGTTTAAGTCCCATCTTGGCCACTTATTTTCTGTGTGGCCTTGAGTGATTCGCTAACTTCTCCAGTCATCAGTAAATTTGTCATTTCAAAGTTCCTTTTCAACTCTAAGTGTTCAGTCCTATGGTCTGACAATAAAGCTAGCCTTTATGTAGCACTTTAAAGTTTGCAAAGCACTTTACACTGTTAACTCATTTTATCCTAACAACCCCAGGAGATGCTGTTATTATCCCCATTTTACATATGAGGAAACTGAGGCACAGAAAAGTTATGTGATGTACTCAAACACACAAGTAAGAGTCTCAGGCAGAATTTAAACTCAGTCTTTCTGACTCCAAGTCCTGAGCTCTATCCAATGTTTCACCTAGCTGCCTTCAGCCTTGAAAGTTAGAGAGAAAATGATAGTCAAGAATTGTTTTGGGGCAGCTAGGTTGAGCAGTGGATAGAGCGCCGGCCCTGTATTCAGGAGGACCTGAGCTCAAATCTGGCATCATACACATAACACTTACTAGCTGTGTGACCCTGGGCAAAGGCACTTAACCCCATTGCCTAGCCAAAAAAAAAATTTAAAAAATTGTTTTCCTTCCTTTTGTTATTTTCAAAGTAGTTTTATTTCCTGTTCTAACGAATTTTTTTTTGTAATATAATGACTTCAGAATAGAATCTACTTTTCTTGTCTTTGTGAGAATAAACTACTGTATTATCTTATTCAAAATATTTTTAGTACAATGGAACTTGCTCGGACGTGTGTTGGGACACCTTACTATCTGTCTCCAGAGATCTGTCAGAATAAGCCCTACAACAACAAAACGTGAGTTCTTGCTATCGACTGACTCATTTGAAATTAGCTGTCAAATCTAATTTAGAGAACTCTATAGGAATTCCAGGAACTGTGTGTCATCCCGGCCATGCTGTTGATTATAGCTTTATACCTTAATGTCTGTGTAAGACGTCGCCTTTGTAAAGATACATGAAAGGATTGAGTCCTTTTGGAGAAAAGGTGTCATCATAGACATTACAGATCTTGCTATTATATGATGCCATATAGTAACTTTGGGAATTTTGGTCAGGGGATGTAAAACTTGGCCTCTGGGATTGATACTTGTGAATAGACTGCCCAGCAGTTACTTGCTAAAGAGTCTGTTAATGCTTCTGATCAATTAATCAATAAACATTTATTAAGTGTCTACCACGTCACCAGGCATTGTACTAAACTCTGGGGATACATGAAGAAGTGAAATTCAGTCCCTGCTATCAAGGAGTTTATAATCTAATGGGGAGAGACAACATGCAAACAAATATGTACAAAGCAAGCTATATACAAGATAAAACAGGAAGTAATTAACAGGGGGAAAGCATTAGAATTAAGAGGGGTTGGGGAAGGCTTCCAGTAAAGAGGGATTTTAGTTGGAACTTCAAGGAAGCCAAGGAAGTCAGTAGACAGAGTAGAAATATTGCAGCTCTGTGTCTGAGTAACCCACACACAGGGCAGCGACCTTGTCATTGTACACATTGCACATACCACCTATTTAATAATAATAATAATAACAACTAGCATTTAGATAGAGTTTTGAGGTCTGCAAAGCAATTTACAAATTTTATTTGATTCTCATAACACCCTCGGGAGGTAGATGCTATTATTATCACCATTTTAAAAATAAGGAAACCAAGGCATGCAAAGTGCTAAATGACTTGCTTAGGGTAATTCCCCCCCCCGCCCCCCATCAAGTCATTGCCTGTTCTAGGGTGATAGTACTTATTTTGTGATGGTCCCCTGCTATAGGGAAGTCCCTTCTGGGAGGACGTAGAGGTCTTCTTGTGATGTGTAAAAAGGTTCGAGAGACATAATTTCTGGGTAATTTGATAACTTTATTAATAATGCCAGAATTTTAATAAAAGGATGACCATTCGGTGTGCTCTCTCATAGAGCAAAGACAATCATGGCAGGGGAGGGGCTCCCGGCTTATATGCCCTTTTGGAAAAGGAGGGTTCCTGAAGGTGGCGACCAACTCTGATTGGTTAACAGTTTAATGAGGGGTAGACTTTGCAAAGACAAGTGAGGTTACTCTAATGAGGGTCTGAGAGTGACATCGTGTCACTCTTGGACACAGACTATCCCTATATCCAGACCACCCTCAGTCTTGGGCAATCTAGACGAAGAATCTATATCTCTCACCCCAAGCCTGAGCTAGTTTGGTGGAGAAGCAATACTCAGAATGAGGAGAGTGTTAATCCAGTTTTCCATCAGCCCTGTCCTTGAGAGATTGGACAAAGAAATAGGACAGGGGAAAAAGCTTGGGTCTTCACAGTTTTAATAATTGGCTATTAATATGAGAGAAATTATCATTTCTCTCACTCTGTTGACTCTTGCTTTCTATAGCTGGACTTATAGTGCCCTATTCCTACAGTGTAGGTGCAACTATGAATAGGTTAATCAGGGTTAGGGAACCTGCAGCCTTGAGGCCACATGTGGCCTTCTAGATCCTTAAGTGTGGCTTTTTGATTGAAAATTTGGATTTGGTCAAAAGGCTGCCCTTAAGGATCTAGAAGGCCACGTGTGGCCTCAAGGGAAGAAAAGAAAGGAAGAAAAAGAAAGAGAGGTGGGAGAGGAAGGAAGAAGGGGGGAGAGAGAGAAAGAGAATGAAAAATGAAAGAAAGGAGGGAAGAAAGAAGGAAAGAAAGAAAGAAAAAGAAAAGGAAAAAAATCAGTACAACTGATCACTATACTGAAAAAGTCTGAAAACATGCTTATGGTAGTTCCTCTATAGTTAGATCTATTTCTTTTTCTGAGATCGGTTATTTAAGATTTCTATCTGGTCTTCTGATAGTTTGAGTATTTTATAATCTGAAGATATTTCTCCATTTCTTTTGTGCTCTCAGTTTTATTAGCACATAATTGTTCATAATATATGCACACATATTGTTTTCTGGTTTTGTTGTGATCTTGTGACCTTGTGACCTTGATCATTTGCTATTTTATTAATTTGATTTTCTCCCTTCTTTTTAATCAGAGTAACTAATGTTTTTATCAATTTTGTTAGTCTTTCCAAAGAATCAACTATACTTTTTCTTTATGATTTCTGTTTTTTTGTTCTCAATTTATTTATATCTCTTCTAATTTTAATATAGCCTCTTTTGTGTAATTTTAGGCTTGTTTATTTGTTGGTTTTCTAATTTTAAAAAATTTCTAATTTAAAAAAATTTTTAAATTTTTCTAATTTAAAAAAAATTCAGCTCATGAATCCTCTTTTTTTTTTCTATTTTATTAATATATATTTGTAGGGGGATAGCTAGGCACAGTGGATGAAGCACTGGCCCTGAAGTCAGGAGGACCTGAGTTCAAATCCTGCCTCAGACCAAACACTTCACACTTACTAGCGGTGTGACCCTGGGCATTATCTTCTAGAACAATTATGATTTGCTTTGACTATATAGATAGCCCTACTGCCATACTGCCTTACTGTTACCTTAGGACTAAAGAGAACATTGTATCCCAGTCCATACTTTTGAATAATCTCAGTATTCCTCTACACTTGGGAAAACTGAAAACTAAAATTGGCTGGACTAGAGTGGATTTGGACTCAGGAAAACCTGGCAGCTCAATTCCTGCCTTAGGCATTTACTATCTGTGTGAATGTAGGCAAGTCATTTTACCATCACTGTTGACTCTGCAGATTCTGCTATTCTATGATGGAGTGTTGAAACTTGGAGGATTTTGGTCCTGAAATGTAAACCTCTGCCTCAGTTTCCTCAACCGTAAAATGTTGGGGTTGGACTTTATGGCATCTAAAGTTCCTTCCACCTCTATCAAAAGTGGGCTAACTCCTAAGGTGCTGTGGGTAGTTGTTGCTTTGTTTTTTAAAATAATTTCTTGAAATATGTTGTCTCAGATCTTTTTCTTGGTTGTGGCTTTTGGGTAGCCCAGTGATTCTTAAATTTTTTCACATAAAAATTATTTCACATAAGGATCATGGGTGGGATTCAAACACAGTGTCTTTAACTCTAGAGTCAGTCAGTGTTCTTTCTATCATGCTGTTTTCCACATAGTTTGAAATTACTGAGGGACCCACACTTACATTTCAACAAAGGCCACATTAGCCACTCCGGCTTGGGGTTAGACCTGTCATTTCACAATCATTCCTTTCATACACTGTGAATGACTACCATTGCTTGCTACTCATATTTCTACTGTTGCCATGTTAGATTGAGATTGAGTTATTACAGTGAGCGGTGGGGTTGGGAACTAATTGTGTAGAGACTTCTTTACTGTTATAAGTACCAGAATAGTTAATGCTATCTTTGTAATTAGCTTATCACTATAACTAAATAGCATACATTTGTAAGTCTGAAGGATTGTAACCCTTTGCTGTAACACTTAAAGTGTTCTACATTTAATTTAGCTATGTTTCCATTCTATTTCATGAATAAATATTTTTCATAATGATCCTCTAAGATATGACATTATGCTTTATGAAATTAATCTCTTCCTAGAGATGCCAGCGCATGTGGAAATTGAGCATCTTCTAAATTATATGAATTTAAAGCTTTTCAGCCTATCCCCTAAAAACCTAATAGTGCCATCAAATCACTGAGGAAACAGAAAAAGAATAATACCTGACCCTTATAGAGCCCCTTACCCATGGAGAAATATACTGTTTAATAAATAAATTAATGATGAGCTGTGTCTATGACAGAACCCTGCATGTGAATCTTGGTAATTAATATTATTTGATGATGATTGTATAGTATAAACTCTTTTTTTCAAACAAAATATTATATATTATAATATAGCCTTAACTGAAGACCACAGAGTAAGGAAAGCATTACTAAAGCCAAGTGAAGACTAAGTGGTCATGGTGGTTTGGAACAGATTTTTATCTTGGCTTTTCATGTCCTGAGCACAGAAACTGCTCCATTCTGGGCCCTTGTTAGGTTCTGCCTTGCCTTCAATCCGATGAAGAGGGAAAGAATAAGGAAGAAGAGAGTAGTTGGAAGAAAAGAAGATGAGGGGGAAAGAATGAGGAAGATGAAAGTAAAGAAGAGAGAAAGAAAAGAAAGAAGAAAAGAGAAGATAGAGGAATGATGGAATATGGAGAATAAGGGAGAAAGGCTGCAGTCTTGGCTAGAAGAGTGCTGGGCATAACAAGAGAGGAAGTTGCAAAAAATTATATGTTTCCATTCTATTTTACTCTTTATGTGTATTTTCCTCTCACTTTGCTATGACTGAGGTATTGAATTTTTGGTTATTCTGACCACCAAACATTCAATTTATCTTTTTTTGATCAGGTTGATTGAATTACTTGTCAGTATTATGATGTCACTGTGTTTGAAATTGTCAACCTTCCATTTCTCTACATGAACTTATAGGAATTATAATGAAGACCTGCACTGAAACTAGTAACATAGCTATTAGATTACAAGAATATAGATCAATTTCATTGTGCAAACTGTTACCTAATTCTGAGGTCATATGACATTTAAAAATAAAGTATTAACATTTTAAAGACACTATAATTAAAGTATACATTATAAGTTGGAAGACAGATTCTCTTTGCTATAACAAAGTACTATATATTTAATTTAGAAAATGAAAGAAAATGAAAGTATCTTTCTTGACTATATGTCCATTGTATTTCATAAGTAAATATCTTTCATGATGATTTTTTAACACAGAGATGGGGCCCATGGACTCCCAAAGGGCTCATGGATAGACTTTGGGGTTTATGAACTTGGATAGGAAAAAAATTACATTATTTTCACCATCCTCTAGTTGATATATAATCTTTCCTTCCATGATGAATGTAGGCAACCAACATTATTCTGAGAAGAGTCCATAGACTTCACCAGACTACCAAAGAGGTCCATAATGGATAAAAGAAAGGTTAAGAACCCCAACTCCAAGATATGACATTATGCTTAGTGAAATCAAGTCAAAACCACAAGCATTCATTGAGTGCCTACTATGTTCCAGGCATTTGTGCTAAGCCCTGGGGATACATGGAAAGTAAAAAACACAAAAAGAGTACCTACCTTCAAGGAGCTTACATTCTAACGGGTCAAACAATGTAAATAAAAAGATATTCATAGAGTAGAAGAAAAGAACCTTAATATTCCATTTTTTCTTGAAAATAATATCATTCTGTAAAGCACTTGTCAGACAGAGTTAGATATTCTCAGAGGATCACTTTCTACAACCTGAGATTGCTTGTTATGAAATTTATAGGGTCTCTATGTAGGAGAAGAGCCCATTTTAAAATATTTCATTCAGGGCCATTTTTCTCCTAGCTTGACTCCGACTGGCTCTAATATAATTATTTAAAAATTGAAGTGGTAATTATTTCCTGGATGAAGTCACAAATTGCTTCATCCTTTTTAAGCATCCCCTCTCATAAATGCCACCTTTAAAAGCCAGAAACAAATTTATTATAGGACTTCAGCTTTGAAGGTAGCTATTTATAAGTCAGGCCTCCTTCTTCCTGCCAAACAAGTTGCAAAGATATCCTTTATAGCCATCACTTATATTGCTATAAAAATCTAGAGAAAGCTAATGCAAGTTGAAAAATGGTAAGCAGTAGTTTCAGTGAACAGTTGTTAATATAGTAGACAGCCCCTAGAACTTCATTCTGAGATGAAAATCCAGCACTATGAACCTTAAAGATACAGGGAACCTAATCCTAGGAGGCGCAGGTCAATGCAAGACCCAGGTAGCCAAAGTTGAGAATAAGCAGGGTCAACCACTCTTCCCAAAAGTACAGTATGAGGTGGAGCCTGGTTTTGGCACAAAGGCTCAATTTGGAGCTAAGGTTAGGGAAATGAGCAAAGTAGAAGAAGATATGGAGCACTGTAAAGAATTATAATAGATCTAGAGATGCCCCAAAATCCAACCTAAGAAAATAACTCTGTATCAACTGTAGGCAGAGACTCAAAGGAAAAAAATGGGTTTTCCACAAGGACTATGTAAATACCTAGAAGAAATGAAGCAAAAGATAAAAGTTCTGGAAGAATTGGAAAGAGAATAAATAGCTTAGAACAGAAAGTGGTAAATCTTATCCAAATAATGGGTTCCTTGGAAATTAGAATAGCCTAAATGGAAATCAATGGCTCCATAACAAAGCACAAAATTTTAGAACAAAATTAAAAGATTGAAAATAGAAGAAAATGTAAGATATCTGCTATTAAAATAACTAACCAGGAAAACAAGTCATGGAGATATAATTTAAATTGAACTATCTGGAAACTGTAATTTAAATTTCAGAAATTATAAATTAAAACTTTCTAGATGTATTAGAACCAGAGGGCAGAAAAAAATGTAAAGAATTACCTGAAAATTACCTTCTATAGGGAACCTTAAAAGTAAAAGTCCTAGGAATGTCATAGCCAAAATCCAGACTTTCCACCTTACAGGAAAAAAAATACCATAAGCATCCAGAAAGAAGTGTCCAAATACCAAGGAATCACAGTCATGATTATGTAAGACCTGGCAGCTCCTACTATAAATGAAAGGAGACCCTTAGAATACAATATTCCAAAAGGCATAAAAAAAAAAGTTGGAAGTGAATATCAACCTATGGGGGGAAACCAGATGTTTAATGGAATAGAGGGCTTTTTTTTTTTTTGGTTAGGCAATGGGGTTAAGTAACTTGTCCAGGGTCACACAGCTAGTAAATATTATGTGTCTGAGGCCAGATTTGAACTCTGGTCCTCCTGACTCCAGGCCAGTGCTCTATCCACTGCACCATCTAGCTGCCCCAGTACAGAAGACTTTCAATAATTCCTGTTGAAAAGGCCACAGCTCAGTAGGACCTTAGAAATGCCAATATGAGAGTTAAAAGAGAGCTAGAAAGAGAGAAATTTGTTGGAGCAATTGTAAATAGCTATATGATGTTGAAGGGTTAAAATTTTAATAGGGAGAAAACCAACAAGTATTCATTCAGATCCTTAATGTCTTCAAAATTGAAGGACTTAAGTAAGAAAAACAGAGCACCTGGGCATGTATTGATTCTGTTCTGAGGATTTTAAGAGGAGAAAGAAAAGAGAAGAGAAAATGAATACATTAATACAGAAAGGAAGAAGTGGGTACAGCTTGCTATTTCTCATAATTTAACATGTGAGAAGGAACATATACAAACATGACAGAAGGGAGGGCCAGTGAACATTAGAAGCTCACTTATCTGAACCCACCAAAGAAGGGTTGTGCATACAAACAGAGAGAGACTTTGGTGTAGAAATGCATTAAACTAAGCTGGGAAACAGATAGAAATAAAATGGGGGAAGGCAGAGAGAAGGATAATACCGGGAGTTATTACAAGCACAACAAAGTTCTTGATCCTGAAGAGGGTATGAGAAGAAGGAAAAAAGACAAGGGAAAAAATGAAAGATAGGGTGATGGAAGGCATCAATGGGAGAATGAATGGATGTATAAATTGTAGCATATGAATGTAATGGAATATTATTGAACCATAAGAAACAGCAAAAATATTTATTTCAGAGAATCTTTGGAAATAGAAACTGATGCATAGTGAAGTAAGTAGAACCATTTATACAAAGTAAGGAGAGCAGTTTATACAATAACAATAACATTGTAAAGAAAAATATCTTGGGGGGGGCAGCTAGGTGGCACAGTGGATAGAGCACCAGCCCTGAAGTCAGGAGTACCTGAGTTCAAATCCGGCCTCAGACCAAAAACACTTGACACTTACTAGCTGTGTGACCTTGGGCAAGTCACTTGACCCCAACTGCCTAAAAAGAAAAATCTTTGAAAGTCTTAAGAACTCTGACTAAAGCAATGACCAGTCAGGTTTCTATAGGATCTAGGATGAAGCATGTTATCCACTTCCTAAAAGAGAGATGATGGAACACCAGCTGCAGAAGGAAACATACATTTTTAGATATGGCTACTGTATGAATTTATTTGGCTTGAACACATTTAGTTGTTACATGAATTTTTTTTCCTCTTTCCACTTGGGGAGAAGGTGTTGGTGGAATAGAAAAAAATAGCAATGGTGATCCCATAAGAAAAGAAAATATAAAAGAGGAGGGCCATTGAAACATGAAAAGTATGCAGAGGAGTACAGAAAATAGTTCAGAAAGAAGACAAGCATGACAGTTTTGAAAGTAACAGCTTAAATTGATTATATACATTTTAAAAAATAAACTGTATAGAAAAGAAATTCACAGTTTCATATACAATCCCTTATTATGTTTTACTTTTTATATGGAAATGCTTATTTTTTTGGTCAAAATATTAAGTTCAGAATAGAGACATTTTGAAAAGAAAAAAATAGGTATGTTTGCTGCCACTATATAAGCTGAAGGTTTCAAGGCTAGCTCTATAGAGGTTTCAGAGATTTTCTTCAGTAATTTACCTACAATTAAGATACACTGTCACCAAGTGGATAGTGGTGACTTGATGGCTTTTATGATGTGGGCAACTGGGCTTCCCATAGTGATAGTAAATTGAATTAGAAAGTAGCCAATTTTTGAACTCAACTTTTTCCTCTCTATAAAAATAAACTCATCAATGCAGCAAAGCATTAATATTTATTTGATCAATACTCTATGAAAATAATTATACAATTCCAGCAAGATTTAAAGAAATACAGCCACATTGACATAATTAGGTGCCTTTCCCAGTAATCCCTTATCTTCTCAAACCCTGCTTAATTCTAATCAAGTCTGGAGAATATGATTAGAACATATCTATTTAATTCATGCAAATGTTAAATTTCAAATGAAAATTAAAGCCTCCAGTTACTTCAAAACCTGATGGTTCTAGATGTGTAGAACCATCAAATTGGTAGCAAATTTTACATACTTTTCCCATTCTAGCAAACTAATAGAAGAAATTCTACTGTCACTTATATGTCAGAATTGGCCTCAGTTTACATTTGAGCAAGAATAATTTTTCATATACTTGTAATGTAAGTGAAAAATACCTTGAAAAATTATAAAGTGCTTTGCAAAGAGAAGTCCTTCACTTTTATTATTTCCATTGTCGAAGCATTTTAGAAAAAAATAGTATATGTTTTTGGTGTATAAATTGAATCTTATTTTTCACAGGGATATCTGGTCTCTTGGCTGCGTCTTATATGAGCTGTGCACATTAAGGCATCCTGTAAGTATCAGATTAATCTTAAACTACTGAAGACATAAAAATAATAGTAACTGTTGAAAGGAAAGAGTTGCAGTCTTTTTAACAACAACAATAATAATAACTCACATTTGCATAGGAAGGAAGGACATAAGCATTTACTAAGTGCTTATTATGCCAAGACACTGAGCTAAGCATTGGCAATCCAAATACAAGCATGATTTTGAAGTCCAGAAAGTGTCCTTCCTGAATGGACAAGAAGGAAGAGGAAGGCAAGCTGGATTGGGCCCTTTTGCAAAATGGAGGCTCCACACAGAGCTCAGCAATGGGAGAAGGGGGTGTGGGTCTTGCAGAGTGATGTTCCAGGGTGAACAGGCTGCAGAATGGCAGGCTGTTCTGGAGCAAGGAGGTCCCAGGCACTGAGGGATATTCTAGGAAGAGCCAGCCATAGAAAAGGCCCAGGTGGTTTTGAAGTGTGGGGCCAGGCCTGGGAAGACAATGAAGTTGGCTGGCCTAGGACCTTCCACAAAATGGAAGCATCAGGAGGAACTTACCAACTGGGATAAATGGGTGAGCACATTTCTATAATGTTTTAGGGTTTCCTCACAACACTCCTATGTGTTAGATAGTGCAACATCCCCATTTTCCAGATGGCTCATGGTGGTAGATTTTGTGGTGGTAGCTGCTATGTCCTTAGTTGCCCAAGTTATAAAATAACGTCAGTAAAGATGACTGACACCAGAGCAGTAAGCAAAGCTGGCCTCTGGCATTTGTGACAGAGTGTATGAAGAGCAGAATGGAAAGAGTCTGGCTGTTGCATCAGGTCCTCTGACACAATCTTGCCTTTGATGTTTTCTACCTGTGTAATCTTGTCCAAGCACTTAACTTCACCAGGCCCCAGTTTCTTCAACAGCAAAATGTGGGTGCTGAGTTAGATGGTCTCTGAGGTCCCTTTCATTTTGAGATCTATGCAAGGGGTGGGAAGGAATAAGCATTTATATATCACCTACTGTGTGCCAGGTGCTATGCTAAATACTATTTAAAACCATCTCATTTGATCTTTCTAATATCCCTGGAAGATAGGTGTTTTTGTTATCACCATTTTACAGCCAAGGAAACAGAGGACAAGTGAATTGCCTAGGGTCACACAGCTGGTAAGCATCTGAAATTTGAACTCAGATCTTTCTGATTCCAGACCTTGGGTTCTATGCATTGAGCCACTTAGCTCCTTAAAATGCCAATTTTGAGTGTGCAGGAAATGGAAAAAATCTGGAAGCAGAGGTGATTAATTAACATAATTATGTGGAATTATTAGTTATTAGTTCTATGTCAGTGGGGTGTGAATCAGCCTGTGTGTCATGGGGGTAGGTTCTGATGTAGGTCTCTGGAAGATTCAGGAATGTAGAGAGGATGGGTCCTGAAGTTATATGGAGAGTGCTATGCGGTACCATTGCTTTGAGTTCTGAGAATGAAGGCATGCTGATTCTCAGTTCTGATCCCCACAGAACAATATAATCCTTTGCAGAAACTGTGATGACAAATCTGACAGGTGGAAATATCTGATTGGAATAGTTCTGGGCTCCCAGTCATCTCTGCAGGAAAAGAGAATGCCTGATGAGTGAGACAGAGCTCAAGCATCATTCTAAACCTGGAAGTGTGTGTGTATGTGTGTGTGTGTGTGTGTGTGTGTGTGTGTGTATGTGGTGACTTTCTCAGTCTTATTGTTAATAGGTTGAGGATCTGAACCAGGTAGGGAGCTCTTGTACAAAATTAGAATATATTTGTTGTTGAAGGAAAAGCAGAGGATGGAGCAGGATGAAAACAAGAAGAACATGTGGGAACCAGGTAGTAATCTGTTATACTCATAATTATTGTAGCCCCAGTTAAAAGTCTTATGCCATTATGGTTACCACCACTTGAAACATGGGGAACCTGGAAAGGGTTCAGAGGAAATTCAGTTCAACCAATTTGAATAAGTACTTACTATGTGTAAAAAAGAAAATGAAATCACACCCATCCTCCAAGAGCTTATTGGAAGGATACAGTATTTACAGATAAGCATAATACATAGGAATTTGAGGAGAGAGCAGACCAGCTAAAAAGTGAGGATGGGGCTGGTGAGGAAGGAGATCAGGGAAAGTTTCACAGAGGGGGTACCTAAGATGAACCTTGAAGCAAGAAGATTTTGAAAGGTAGAAATGAGGATGGTGCATATTAGAGGCATAGGAAGGTGGTTTCTGCAAAAGCATGGAGGGGAGAGTGTTATCCAAAGTGTCTTCTAAATTCATATTTCCTTGATTATCATAATTAACTTTTTTTAACCAGACAGTTATGGGGAACTGCCTCTACCAATGTGGGTCAGCTCAATTTATTGTCTCAGAGAGATTTACCTGGAATACACAATTCAAGTGATTCACCAAGGGTCATACGGCCAGTAGGTTCCAGAGGCAACACTTGAATCTAAGACATGCTGACTCCAAGGTCAATTCTGTGGCCACCATGCCATAGTGCCTTTCACATGACTGACTCAAGCTCGGAATTTTTCAGATTATCCTTTGAATTCTACTTGACTTTATCACCAGTTTGATTGATTAAAGTGAAATCTGCATTCCCTGCAGCACTTTGGACATTCTTTCTTTAGCTAGAGCCACAGGTTTCCCCTCCCTGACCTCCAATTCAGCCACCATAAGGGTCCTTTAAAAAAAACTACTTAATTGTTGGTTTTCTCTCCTCCCCAAGGGAAAGTATGAGCACAGCAGATGTAAGTTTAAAGAGATGGCAGCAAGAATTCCAACTATTCCGTAGCAGTTTAAGAGGTGATATGTAATATTGACTATAAAGGAATGAGACTGAATTTTCATGATTTTGGTGTGTTTGTAACTTATTAATCGGTCTCAATAATTTAGAATAATGCTATGTATTTATGTGCATATTAAAAGAAAGTAAGAGTTAGACAGTGGATCAAATATATCACTTCCAAGAATAGCTTTACTACTTGATTAGAAATATTAAGTACCATAATGTCACACGTGAACATTTTCAAATGTTAAAAAAAAAATCTCCTTAAGCCTCAGTTTTCCCATCAATAAAATGAGATGTTGCACTAGCAGGGGTGCGGAACCTGTGGGCTCAAGGGTGCAGGTTCCCCACCTCTGAACTAAAGGATATCTAAGTTCCTTTCCAGTTTAAAGATCTATAATTCTGTATGGCTTCTATATAGAAATCTGCCCACCTGCAGATGGGCATGCCTATTAGCTAATGGCTACACTGACCTTGCCCATAATGGAGGAATATTAGGAATATGTATTGTGCCTTGAAGTAAATGGAATAAACAAATCCTTTTCAAATGGGAACGAGTTTGCCTGCCCTTTTTAGCTATTTAAAGTCATCAAAGCCACTTTGCCAAATCCAAAATATCTTAAAAGGACCTTATAATGAGCTCATTACTTAGTGATTTTGCTTGCATTATAATATCCCTCTATTAAAGTATATTCATACTTCAGCTGATTTTGATTGCTTCTGAGTCTCTGGACTCAGGCAAGGTCAATAGCAGCACCTCACATCACATGGATAGTGTTTTCATTTACCATTATGAGGCAAAAATGTCTGTTATTTTTGTGTACTATCTGATACCAATTGAAGGCAGTGTGGGTAGTGGACAGAATGCTGAATTTGGAATCAGAAGACTTGGGTTCAAATCCCAACTCTGCCACTTATTTACATGTGTGAATGTGAGCAAATCATTTTCTGTCTCTGATCCTCAGTTTCTTCATTTGTAAAATTAGGATGTTAGATTAGATGGTCTTTGGAAGTCCCTTCCAGTTCCAAATCTATGACTAGGTGATCCATGCAGCAATAGCTATTGTTAGTGGAAATGATGGACAGCTGACTTTATGCTGGTATGACATGCCTTCCCCCTGGGTCCTCTCAGTCCCAGTACATTACTTAAGCTGTTGTTGGTGGTTCTTCATTTTTGAAGAAGACCAATGACATTACAGTGATGTCCTGACTGGCCTGTGAATTGGATTTAAGTGAGGCACAGTTGCACAAAGTGTCAGCCTCACTGTCTCTTTCCAAGTTATCAAAGTCCAGCAGTAAGATAAAAGTCAAGATGATTGGCAATGGCAGATGACCTTAGCATTTTCTTTCTTTCTTTTTTTTTTTGGTTGGGCAATAGGGGTTAAGTGACTTGCCCAGGGTCATATAGCTAGTAAGTGTTATCTGTCCGAGGCCAGATTTGAACTCAGGTTCTCCTGAATCCAGGGCTGGTGCTCTGTCCACTAAGCCACTTAGCTGCCTCCAACCTTGGCATTTTCAGTGCCTGACCAAACTCTAAGCACTCCACAAAGCCTGCTTCAGCTGCCTTCATGACCACTGGAACCAATTGTTCTCAACCACTCATTCTGCTGGGGAAAGCCTTCACATGATTGGGTAGACATCCCCCTAACTCACTGCCAAGTTTGAGGTCTTAGGCTAATGTGATGCATTTGAAGTTCTGCACAATGTATTTAATAGAATCTGTTGCTTGACTGAAAAATTCATGACATAAATTATATCATAAGGTAGGGATTCTAAAGAGTTTCTGGTTAAGCTTCAAGGGCTCTGTGAACTCAGATGGGAGAAAAATCATCTTTATTTTCCTTAACCTTTAACTAAAATTTAGCACTTCCTTCAATTATTTTAAAACATGATTCTGAGAAGAGGTCCATAGACTTCACCAGGTTGCCAAAGGGGTCCATGATATATACATGAAAAGTTAAGAAACCTGGTCTAAGAAATTACTGTGGGGTAAGAGAAAATAGGAGAATGTGTATATTGTACAGTGGCATTATTTTTATTTTAAATGCGAAATTACTGGAGTTAGAACTGACAGAATTTCAGCATATAGCCTTCATCATGACCCTAGAGGTAGAGATGTTTCTATAGAGCTAATGCTTCCTAATGACATTATTCTATCAGCTGATTGTAATAATTTGAGCTTATTGGCAGTATTTTTAACAGAAGCAAAAAAAATTCTTCCACTTCCTGATACATGTATTTCAATACTCCAAGCGCTAATGGTTTCATTGGTGTCAATACCCCCAGATTTGAAGATCCCAGCCTTTCTATGCCTTTAGTAGACAATGGTAATAATAATTTGGGGCAAGCTAGGTGACTCAGTTGATAGAGCATTGGAATTAGGAAGACTTTTCTTCCTGAGTTTAAATCTGGCCTCAGACACAAGCTGTGTGACCCTAGATACGTTGCTTAAACCTGTTTGCCTCAGTTCCTCATCTGTAAAATGAGCTAAAGAAGGAAATGGCAAACTACTCCAGTTATCTGCCAAGAAAACCTCAAATGGGGCAATGAAGAGTCAGATACTACTGAAAAATGACTGAACAAAGTAATAATGATAATAATAATAATATATAAATGTATAATAATACAAACATATATTAATAATATATAAGATACTATATAAACCTATATTGATAATATACAAATGTATAATAACGTATAAAGAAAATAATGATGATATAGATAGCAAGTATTTATATATTGATTTAAGGTTGGCAAAGTATTTATAAATATGATCTCATTTTATTCTCGCAGTGACCCTGGGAGGTAGGTACTATTATTATTATTTTACACATGAGGAAATTGAGGCAAGCAGAGCCTTGCTTTGCCCAGGATCATACAGCTAGTAAATGCCTAAGACCATATTTGAACTCAAGTCTTCCTGATTCCAAGTCCAGCACTCTATCCACTGTACTATCTAACCCCCAACCTTCTTGACCTTTTTTTGCCAAAAAATTTTTTAAAAAAATCTGTTGCTTGGTAGCCAACCTGGTCTTGAGCCTCTGACTTTAATTATACCAGTTTCTAGATGACAGACATACAGTCTGGTGGCCATGTAAGAAGCCCATGTATCTTCAGAGGACCTGTCACAGTTTGTGTTCTACAGGTTCAGTTTCAGATTCCCAGGATCACTGAACCAACAGTAGGTGCTACCAGAAGGCACCACAATAATAATTTAGCCTGATATCAATGATTAAAAATAGTGATTTTGATTTGTTTCATAGATTTCCATGATCAAAGAATTCATTGCCTAGTGGTTAAACTTTTGATTTTCTTTATAGTTAGCTAAGCTGGTCCTCAACAGATAATAATAATTATTATTCTTAGCACTTATATGGTGATTTAAGGTGTGCAAAGTACTTTATGTACGTCACATCATTTGCTCTTCACAACAGTCCTGTGAGGATAACAGCTATTATTACCCTCATTTTTAAGAGAAAAAACTGAAGCAAATGGAGGTTAAGTGACTTGCCTAGGGTCATTGTTGTTGTTCAGTCATGTCTGACTCTTTGTGATCCCATGGACCATAACACGCCAGGCTTTTCTGTCCTCCACTATCTCTTGAAGTCTGTCCAAGCTCATATTTATTCTTTCTATGACACTATCTATTCATGTCATCCTCTGCTGTCCCTCTTTCCTTTTGCCTTCCATCTTTTCCCAACACCAGGGTCTTTTCCAGTGAGCCCCACTTTCTCATTATGTGGCCATAGCATTTAAGCTTCAGCTTCGGTATTTGACCTTTCGATGAATAGCCTGAATTAATTTCTTTAAGTATTCATTAGTTTAATCTTTTTGCTGTCTCAAAGACTCTCAAAAGTCTTCTCTAGCACCACAATTTGAAAGTGTTGATTCTGTAGCTCTCAGCTTTCCTTGGAATCCAACTCTCGTAGCTGTACATTGTTACTGGAAAAACCATAGCTTTGACTATATGAATCTTTGTCAGTAAGGTGATGTCTCTGCTTTTTTGTATGCTGTCCATATTTGCCATAGCTTTCCTTCCAAGGAGCAAGCATCTTTTAATTTCATGGGGGCAGTCATCATCTACAGTGATCTTTGAGCCCAAGAATATAAAATCTGACACTGCTTCCATTTTCTTCTCCCTCTATTTGTGGAGGAAGTGATGGAACCAGTGGCCAAGAGCTTAATATCTCTGATGCTAAGCTTCAAACCGGTTTTACACTCTTCTCTTTCACCCTCATCAAGAGACTTCTTAATTCCTCTTCACTCTGGCCAGGGTCACATAGCCAGTAAATATCTTGAGCCTGGATTTGAACTCAGCCTTCCTGACTCTATCCACTATGCCACCTAGCTGCTCCAGATTATTAGGCACTGTCACTAGATAGTTCCTGAAGCCTTTCCGTCTTGGTAAAACCTTCAATCACTTGTGCTGTCCTGGCATAACCTTTGAAGACCTACGGTTCTTTCTGCACTAATCCATACTGGTAGAGGGGACACCTTCATTGTTGATGTCACAGCTCCATTGAAATATCCACATCATATAGTGATAATAATAGAGTAATTAATAATTATATATACATAGTAATTGCATATAGCTATATAATAATGTGGTTATTAATAAAGAATGGTATAGTAATATTATATTTATGTAGCTAGGGGAAATTTCTTACGCAGTATCATTTATTCTCTGACATTTTAGTTTGAAGGTACCAACTTATATCAGCTGGTGCTCAAGATTTGTCAAGCACATTTTGACCCCATCTCTACAAAGTTTTCTTCTGACCTACAGACTCTAGTAACTCAGCTTTTTAAAATACCTCCTCGAAATCGGCCGTCAATTAATTCCGTCTTGAAAAAGCCCTTCTTGGAGAAGCTCATTGCCAAATATTTGTCTCCTGCGGTGAGTTTCTTGGTCAGGATCTTTGGGTTTTGACCAATGTTTTAATAAACTGAGATAGTCACACATTATGGGTTTTATTTTTAGGTAATACAAGAAGAATTCAGTCATACACTAATACACAGAAAGAGACCAGCAGCAGCACAGCCTGTAACTAATCTGGCCAAAGGTAAGAGTTTTTAAGTCACAATTATCAAAAAAACATGTATTAAGGGTTTTGTGTAGATGATACTGTGCTAAATGGTACAAAATGAGTTAAAGTGTACTATTCCTATATTTATGGAGCTTAATGAAATAGCTCACATTCATATAACACTTTAAGCTTGAGTGCTTTGATGCTTCAGTGACATGTCATGGCCTTTCTAGTCTTCTTACACCTTCCTCCCCCCAACATACTTCGAGATCCGACACTGGCCTCCATGCTGTTTCTCACACAAGGCGCTCCATCTCCTGACTGTCTCCGTTCCGCCATGCACAAAATGCTCTCCCTCCTCACCTCCCTCTCCTACCTTTCCTGGCTTCCTTCAAGTCTCAGCTAAAATCCTACAGTCTGCAAGAAGCCTTTCCTGGTCCTCCTTAATCTTAGGGCCTTCCCTTAGAGTCCACCTCCAATGTATTCTGTATGTATCTTGTTTACATGTAGTTGTCCGTGTGTTATCTCCCCTAACAGACTGTGAGATGTTTCAGAGCAGGAACTGGGTGTTTTTTTTTCCTTTCTTTGTATCCTCAGCACTTAGCACTGTTCCTGGCACATAGTAGGTGATTAATAAATGCTTATTGATGTGACGCTTTGAGATACTAGGTAGTACGAGAATTATTACACCCATTGACCAATGAAGAAATTGAGTCTCGGAGAGTTTTGAGTGACTTGTGGGTCAGGGCCGTACAATTGTAATCTTTGTGTCAGAGAATCTCTCATAAAGGATTGTAGCTTTAGAACCTGAAGGGGACTTTGAGGTCACCTAGTTCAATTCTTTCATTTTGAACATGAGGAAACTGAGGCCCAGAGAAGTTAAATGACTTGTCCAAGGTCATATGCTGGTAAGTAGCAGAGTCAGGATTTGAATCTAGGTCTTCTGACTCCCATGCCAATACTTTTTCCACTGTACAATATTGTCTGTCACATATTTTTGATGATTTTCTCATTCTCTTAGTTTTAGCTCCACATAGGAAACATAGGGGAGTTTTATAGTATACTTGTCATTAGGCAATTTATGCTATTATATATTATTTTCTCATTGACTCATTTTACCCACACCCAGAGTTTCCTTTGGGATACTTGGAATATAACTAGGTCTGTTCATGTGGGTAAAGGGCATGGACTTCCTATGCAAGCACTCGGATAACAATATCAAGTAGAAGACAGCCTTAATTTAATCTCTTAGAAAAATGCAAAGTGACATAACTCAGAGATATCTGTAACAGTGAAGACATTCTCTTTCTCTCTGGTCAGTCTTACTTTCTGCCTAGGGAAACACTGAGGCCTCTAGTCTTCTATGGGCCATTTTAAAGGTCTGGACTCTCTGGGAAGTAAACTTGGGATGGATAAAGAGGGAAACCCCTTTCCACTAAACCTGCGCTATCCAGATAACTGGTGGTAATCATGGAAGGCGAAGTTGGTTCTGCTGCTCTGCATTGTGGCTCAGTCCCTTGCTGCTCCTTCTGCTCCAGGGTTGTTCTCAATTCACAGTTCAGGAACTTCTCCCCTCTCCTCCAGAAGGCTGGGATTCAGCCACTCCTGCCACTCAGGGATGTGGTTCTTCCCCTCACTGAGAGTTTTAGTCACTGGCTTTCCATAGCTGGGGCTGTGGGAACTTGGGGGCCCAGGAACTCATGCAAGTGTGATACTTCCTGAAGTTGAGGCCCAAGAGGCCTAGGACTAGCCCTTCTTGAGGAGTGGGCATGTGTGTGTGTGTGTGTGTGTGTATGTGTGTTTCTGTGTCTGTGTTGGTGTCTGTGTCCGTGTTCCGTTGGGTGGTGGTAAAGATGCACAGGCTTCCCACTCTAGGGACCAAAGTGATGCCACACATGACCTTACATCTTTTGCCTCAACCTTCACACAAGCTACCTGCCCTCTGTGCCTAGAATGTGCTCCCTCCTTACTTCCACCTCTTAGAACCCCTCCCCCAATTCAAAGCTCCCACCTCCTAGAGGAGACCGATCCTCATCTCCTCAGCCACTAGGACCCTCCCTCACTGACTACTTTTACTTCGTGTGTATTTTATATTTAATTAAATGTATGTAAGTTGTTCCCCCCATAGACTAGAGGCTCCTTAGAGGGAGGTACTGTTTTATTTGTGTCCCCACACACAGAATAATGCACAGTAAGTACTTAATTAATGCTGATTGATTGATTGATTGATTCCAGGTCTTTTCTGACATATTATTGATTCATGACTCCAAATCTAGGTCTTTTATCCTATCACATGCTATTAATATTTTGAGATTCCTGTGTGGAAAAGACACTGAAAAAATATTCAATATCAATATTTTTAAGAGTACAATGCTATATGCAGGCAAAAGAAAAGGACTTTTGTGGAATAGTGAGGCAAGAGATGGTCTAAAGAGTTGTATATTTTGTCAAGGTCTAGAGGGTTAGGGAGAAGACAGCAACCATTCTCTGTGTGTGTGTGTGTGTGTGTGTGTGTGTGTGTGTGAAGACTAAGAGGAAGGTATGAATGTAAGAGAAACTACAGAGACAGGGGTAGGATGTTAGAATAGAGAAACATTGAGTGACTTTATCTGGAGTGAGCGCAAAAGATAAGTTGGAAGGCATCAAAGTTAAGGAAAGGAATATCACTCTCTTGGGCAAGCCTCTGGAACAATGGGTTAAGGACTTTGCAGCTGAGATAGAAAATTTTGGACCTCATTTGTAGCAGGATAAAGAGTCACTGTGGGAAGACAATTACAATGTGCTCCCCAAAAGGGGGCCTTATCATTTTTAAATAAACTGCTCATAGTACTTTGCACCTAGAAGGGGTATAATGCATGTTCGTTGAAATAATCAGCTGAGAAGACAGCTTTAGCAGGGCCATGAAGGACTGATTGACTGTGAGAGAGGACTCAAGAAGAAGGAATTTTCTTTGGGTCAAGCAGGTGATAATTAAGACCTTTGGCTATTCAATTAGAAAGGAGAGTAAATGCTGGAGATATCGTGAAAGAGAAAGTAGTGGGATGTCTCTTTAGCCTGAAAGTATAGAGTTGAGAGGCAGTAATGAGTAGAAAACTGGATATGGCAGAGGAGAGAGATTTGAATCAAGGCTGACACTGAAGTCAGCAGAAGGAAAATCATGAGGAAAATCATTATCTCTGTCTTTCTTTGCTAGACTTAATTTGAGTTAGCATTAGGAAATCTAGTTCAGAATATCCTGAAGGCAGACTGCCTAGTCTGACTGGTTTGAATGGGAACATTTAGGGGTGGGCAAGTAGAGGAGTTAGAGATAAAAGTGCGAAGGCAGAGCCAAGATGGTGGAGTGGAAGCAGTGACTTGCTTGAGCTGTCCTCCAAACCCCTCCAAATACTCATAAAAAATGGCTCTAAACAAATTCTGAAGCAGCAGAACCCACAAAAAGACAGAGTGAAACAAATTTCCAGCCCAAGACAACCTGGATGATTGATCAGAAAGGTGTATCGTGCCGGGCTGGGACGCAGCAGGCGGGTGCACAGGCTGCAGTGTGGGTGCGCAGGGTGCAGCAAACTTGGAGCAGGCCTCAGAGGACTGAATCTCGGGCAGCTGTAGAGGTTTCCAGACTCCTCAATCCACCAATGCCAAAGACAAATTAGAAGGTCAGTGGGAAAAGTCTGTTTCTGTCGGTGCCTGAGAAAGGAAGGAGGGGTTTCAGCTCCATTCCCCAAGAGCGTAGCCCTGTGGCGGGGCAGCTGCTTCCCGAGCTTCTGGCCCACGGACTGAGGGGGAATCCAGTGGCTAATCAGAGAGGGATTGCAGGGATCTCTTTGCCAGTGCTGAGGCAGGAATCTCTTGCTTTGCCCGTTTTTGGATCTGGGCCACAGTTCTGGGCAGCAATGCTGGGGTGAGGAGGAGCACTGGCTTGGTGGAGCTTATAGTGATTGTGGAGAGAAGCCCCTCCTCACAGTTACAGGACAGAAAGGAGTACTTGTAGTCGCAGGCCAGGAAAGGAGTAAACACCTTGCCCCTTATCATACCACCTTGGAAGAACTGAAAATTTACAGGTCCCTACAAGTATCTCTGAAAACAGCTGTACAAACCCCGAAGCTTGGGACAGTACATTCTCCACATTGGAAGCAGATTCGTACCTTAATAAAGAGTTTAAAACTCAAGTAATTGGCCGGGATCATGAGCAAGCAGCGTAAAAAGAGTCAGACTATATTATCTTACTTTGGTGAAAAAGAAGACCAAAATATACAACCAGAAGAAGACAACAAAGTCAAAGCCCCTACATCCAAAGCCTCCAAGAAAAATATGAATTGGTCCCAGGCCATGGAAGAGCTCAAAAACGATTTTGAGAAGCAAGTTAGAGAAGTAGAGGAAAAACTGAGAGTGATGCTAAAGGAGACCCAAAAAAATACTGAAGAAAATAACACCTTAAAAAATAGCCTAACCCAAATGGCAAAAGAGGTCCAAAAAGCCAATGAGGAGAAAAATGCCCTAAAAAGAAAAATTGGCCAGATGGAAAAGGAAGTCCAAAAGCTTACTGAAGAAAATACTTCCTTAAAAATTAGAATAGAGCAATTGGAAGATAGTGACTTTATGAGAAATCATGACACAGTAGAACAAATCCAAAAGAATGAAAAATTAGAAAACAATGTGAAATATCTCATTGGAAAAACAACTGACCTGGAAAATAGATCCAGGAGAGAGAATTTAAAAATTATTGGACTATCTGAAAGCCATGATCAAAAGAAGAGCCTAGACATCATCTTTCAAGAAATTATCAAGGAAAACTGCCCTGATATAGAACCAGAGGGCAAAATAGAAATTGAAAGAATCCACAGATCTCCTCCTGAAAGAGATCCCCAAAGGAAAACTCCTAGGAATATTGTAGCCAAATTCCAGAGTTCCCAGGTCAAGGAGAAAATATTACAAGCTGCCAGAAGGAAACAGTTCAAGTGTGGGAACACAATCAGGATAACACAAGATTTAGCAGCTTCTACATTAAAGGACCCAGGGCATGGAATATAATATTCTGGAGGGCAAAGGAGATAGGATTACAACCAAGAATCACCTACCCAGCAAAACTGAGTATAATCCTTCAGGGGAAAAAATGGTCATTCAGTGAAATAGAGGACTTTCAAGCATTCTTGATGAAAAGACCAGAGCTGAATAGAAAATTGACTTTCAAATACAGGACTTAAGTGGAACATGAAGAGGTAAACAGGAAAGAGAAATCATAAGAGACTTATTAAGATTGAACTGTTTACATTCCTGCATGGAAAGATGATATTTATAACTCATGAGACCTTTGTCAGTATCAGGGTAGTTGGAGGAAAAAAATTATATGTATGTATATGTAGATAGAGGGCACAGGGTGAGCTGAAGATTAAGGGGTCATATCTGGAGAATAAAATTAAGGGATGAGAGAGGATGATACTCGGAGAAGAAGAAAGGGAGAGGTAGAATGGGGTAAATTATCTCACAAAAAAACCCAGAAAAGTCTCTTACAGTGGAAGGGGAAACAGGGGAAGGTGAGAGGGAATGAGTGAATCTTATTCTCATAGGATTTGGCTTAAGGAGGGAATAACATACACATTCAATTGGGTATGGAAATCTGTCTTACCCTACAGGAAAATAGGGGGAAAGGGACAAGAGAGCAGGGGGATGATAGAGAGGAGGGCAGATTGGGAAAGGGGTTAATCAGAAGTAAATACTTCAGAGGAGAGACAGGGTCAAAAGAAAGAATAGAATAAATGGGGGGGGCAGGATAGGATTAAGGGAAATAGAGTTAGTTTTTCACAACATGTCTACTATGGACGTGTTTTGCATAACTGCACATGTACAACTTATATTGAGTTGCTTGCCTTTTCAATGAGGGTGGGTGGGGAGGGAGGAAGAGAGAAAATTTGAAACCTAAAGTTTTAAAACATGTTTAAAAAATGTTTTCACATGCTACTGGGAAATAAATATAGGAAATGGGGTACAGAAGTCTATCCTGCCCTACAGCAAAATAAAAGGGGAAGGGGATAGGAGAAGGGGAGAGAGAGAGAAGAGAGGACAGAGTAGGGGAAGGTATATTCAGAATGCATGACATCTTGGGGTGGGGGGAGGGGGAGATGGGGTGAAAATTTGGGACTCAAAAACTTGTGGAAGGAAATGTTGAAAACTAAAAATAAATTTATATTAAAAAAAGAGATAAAAGCACCAATTTTTTTTTATATTAGGGGTTAGAGGGAGCAAGGGACCAAAGACAGCTTGGATATATGTAAATAAAGATAAATTCCTAGGTTTAAAAATAATAGTTCTTCCTGAATTATTGTTATTAGCAATGTTAATTGAGCAAACATTAATAACAATAACTCATATTTATGTAATATTTTAAGACTTGTTGGTTGCTTACCTCAAAACAAACCTGTGAGAAAGGCATTATTATCATCTCTGTTTTGCAGAAACTTGGAGGCAAGCTTGTCTGTGCACAGTTTAGAGAGGAACTGCAATCTGACAGTTCTCATCACTGCCCATTCCATGCTGTTATAGCTATGGGGGTGGTATTAGCAAGCAAGTCTCAAGGCCAGCTTTTATTAGGGCATGCCCTGTGTGCTCACCCATGCCCACCATGATTTTTATGGAGAGAGAAATCCACAATAAAAGCTACAAGATGCTAGAAGGCAGCCCTCCAAGCACCTCACCCTCTTCTCAGGTCCTTTGATGATGCTGAAGGCTTTCAGCCATTCCACTCACCTGTTCATCTCACTCCCTCTTTGTTCTTTGGTAATGCCCCTAGCATTGAGGATTCTTACCTGCTCTCCTGTTACACTTCCTGCTCTTCTCCTTCTGAGCCACAGCTCTATTCATCCACAACTATTGACTCTAAATCTGAATTGTAAGCTATTAGGAGTTGGGTGAAATGGATTCACCCTTTCTACAATCACTGCCTCAATCTCTGCTTCTCCTTTCATACTATCCCACTCATGGCACTCAGACGATACTGTTCTAACCAGTCAGTTGGTTTTGTTGTTGTTAGGTTGTGTCCAGCCCCTATTTGGGGTTTTCTTGGCAAAGATACTGGAGTGGTTTGCCATTTCCTTCTTCAGTTCATTTTATAGATGAGGAAACTGAGGCAGAGTTAAGTGACTTGACCAGGGTCACACAATTAGTAAGTGTCTGAGGCCAGATTTGAATGCAAGGAGTTGAGTCTTCCTGACTTTGGCGCTGAGAGATGGAGTGTCTTGTTTGAGGAGCAGCAAGGAGGCCAGTGTCATTGGATTGAAGAGTACCTGTGGGAGCTGGGGAGGAGAAGGATGTAAAATGAAAGAAAAACAGAAAGGGGGTGGTGGTGGGGAGTCTAGATCACGAAGGGCTTGAATGCAAAGCGGAGGATTTTATATTTGATCTTGGAGGTGACAGGAAGCCACTGGAGTTTACTGAGTAGGAGTAGTGATGACATGGCCAAGCTTTGACTTTTGGAAAATCTCTTTAGAAGCTGAGTGGAGGATGGATTGGAGTGGGGAGAGACTTGTGGCAGACAAAGCAACCAGTAGGCTATGGCAACAGTCCAGATATGAGAAGATAAGGGCCTGTACCAGGATGTTGGCAGTATCAGAGAGAGAAGGGGTATATTTGAGAGATGTTATAAAGGTAAAATCAATAAGCCTTGCCAACAGAGTGGATGTAGGAGGGTGAGAGAGGGTGAGAAGTCAAAGAAGACATCTAGATTGTGAGCCTGTGGGCCTGGGAGGATAGTGATGTCCTCAACAGTAATAGGGAAGTTTGGAAGGGGATAGTGTTAAGGGGAATAGATTTTGAGTGAAGTTTCAGATAATGTTGAGTTTAAGATGTTTACAGATGACATTGATCTTGAGATATCTAATAGACAATAGAAAATGTGAGACAGAAAGGAGAGAGGTTAGTGCTAGATAAGCAAAGCACATCTGAGAAGCATCTGCAGAGAGATAATAATTGAATCCATGGGAGCTATAGATATCACCAAGTGAAATAGCATAGAGGGAAAAGAGAAAAGAGCCCAGGACAGAGCCCTGTAGGACACCTGCAATTGGCAGATATGAACTAGATGAAGATCCAGCAAAGGAGACTAAGAATGAACAGTCAGATAGGTGGGACAACCAGGAGAGAGCAGTGTCCTGAAAACCTAGAGAGAAGAGAGTGTCAAGAAGAGGATGATCAACAGTGTCAAAGGCTGCTTAGAGGTCAAGAAGGATGAGGGTGGAGAAAAGGACATTAGATTTGACAATTCAAGAGCTCACTGGTAACTTTGGAGATGGTTTTTGGTTTTATTTATTTGTTTATTCTATTTTATTTATTTATCTATTCATTATTTATTTATTATTTTGGTTTAACGATGTGGTCAGAATCCAGATTATAGAGAGATGAGAAGAGAGTGGGAGGAGAGGAAGTGGAGGAACCTGCTGAAGTTGGCCTTCTCAAGGAGTCAGCCACAAGAGGCAGGGGAGACACAAGACAGTAATTAGTTGGGAAGGGATAGATTAAATGAGTGTTTTTGTTTTGTTCTGGGTTTCTTTGAGAATGGAGGAGACATGGGCATGTTTGTAGGCAGTAGAGAAGCAGTCATTTGACAAAGAGAGATTGAAAATAAGTGAGATGGTGGGGATTACAGATGGGGCGATCTGCTGGAGGAAACAGGATGGAATGAGGTTACCTATGCAGGTAAAGAGGTTGGCCTTGACAAGGAGAAAGGCAGTATTTTTATGAGTCTAACTTTCTTAGCATTTCCATGTCTCAAAAGCCTGAAAATCATAGATTCCTGTCAGAGCCCTAATGAAAACCAGTAGCTACTAGAAAGCCTTAAGCCAAAGTAAAGTTGACAATTACTTCTGGCTTCTGCCTTTGTGTGCTGCTGATTATACTCCATGTCTTGCCTCAAAATGATTTCATTCATTAATGCTTTTTCTTGGGGAGAAGGATGGTCTTAAAAGAATTTGTATATTCTCTCTTTGTATTATCTGAGAGGGCCAGAATTTCAGGTCAGCTACTTTACTGAGGGATTTATATGTTCTCTCTGGAACCAACTTAAGTAGCAGACCATGAAAAGAAAGTGCACAGGACAGTCATGTCTTCATCCTCTCTAGGGTCTGGTCCTTACTTTCTAGGCTTTTTCTACCATGTTTCCACCTAGGTTTTCAACTCCCCTTTCTGTGCTCTCTTTCCCCATTAGAATGTAAGCATCCTGAGGGGCTGTCTTTTGCTTATATATGTAGCATAGCGCTTACAGTAGCTTGAATAAATTTGTAGTGCTATGGAATACAGGTTGTAATTACTCTTTATTTATATGAACATAAAATTATAAAATATAATAATTATGTTATTAATATGATTAGTTAAAATGTATATGCATCCTGATTGCCTCTTTTTTCTTAAAAAAAAACAACATAAATAAGGTCCAATAATGCAGAAAAGGCGATTCCAGGGTAATCATCCACCAAAATGTAAGATCCTGATGCCCCCCAAGAGACGGGAGTTGCTACTTAGAAAAGAATGGATACCTCCTAGAGCTCAGAAGCCAACACTGGTGAGTTTCCCCATTGTCTTTATCCTAAGGTATTTTCTTTATTTTCAGTCAATCTACAAACTTTATTAAGTGTCCAATGTGTGCCAGGAACTGTGCTAGGCAATAGTGATAAAAAGACAAAAAATGAAACAGCACCTACCTCCACAGAGTTTACATGCTATTGGAAAATATAAAAATATATAGATACACACACATGCATACACACACACACACACACAGAAAGGATACATATGCATACATATACACATATATACATAGACATGTATATATATAACATATATATACAGAGACCTATCTTTGTACATATATACACAATACATAGATGCACATGTGTATATCTACATATATGCATACATATATCTGTACATGTATATATACAGAAAAGTGTGTGTGTATAATAAATTTTTGGAGGAAGGGATCATCAGTAGCTGACAGAATCAGCAAACAATTTATGTAGGAAAATGGTCCTTGAGTACAGTTTTGAAGGAAATAAGGGATTCCAAGAGGCAGAAGTGAGATGGGAGTACGTGGAGGTGGTAAATAGAATGTTGGATATGAGGAACAGTAAGAAGGCTAGTTTCCCTGAGCATGAAAGGGTGAAATGCATGATAAGACTAGCATGGTGGACTGGATTCAGATTATAAAAGATTAAGTCAAGTCAAGTTAAATTCGGTTATTAAGTTCTTACTATGTATCAAACACTGATAAGTGCTGGGAATACATATACAAGCAGAAAGGCAGCCCCTCAAGGAGCTTACATTCTAATGGGGGAAGAGAACACATAAAAGGGAACTGAAAACCCAGTCAGGGGCATGGAAGAGAAAGTCTAGAGAATCAGAAGTGGAACCCAGAGACAATGAAGACATGGCTGGCCTGGGCATTTTCCTTAAAATGTTGGTTCTGGGGGAGCCAGCCAATCAGAGGAAGGAGCCCCAGGTAGTAGAGAGTATTTCTAGGGTGAGAAGTCCAGGGATAGAGTGAACTTGCAGAGTGAATAAGGGGGGAATGATCGAGAAAATCTGGAGTGTCAGGAATGGAGCCTGGAGGGGATGAAGATATGGCTTGCTGGGGCATTTTTCTTAAAATGGAGCTTTTAGAAGGAACAACCAATCAGAAGAAGGGACACCAGGGTAGCCAGAGGAGAGGGCATTTTGTCCTACAAAAACAAAAAAAACCTGGAGTTTAAATAGAGGAACTATTCCTGAAAGGTATTTTTGAACCAATGTCCATTGGTAACTCATTGGTAGCTTTTTGTTAGGGACAGCTTGAATAAAGTTGGAAAAATCTAGGTTGAAATCTTGGCTCCGATACTTAATAGCCATGCGATATTTTACTTAATATGTCCAAAACTGAACTCATTATCTTTCCTCCAAATCTTCTTCTCTTTTGAACTTCCCTATTATTATAAGGAGCATTTCCTCTCCCCCCTTGCAATAAATAAATATTTATTAAATGCCTTTTCTATGCCAGGCAGTGTACTAGGTGATGGGTTACAAACACAAAGAATGAAACAATCCCTACTTACAAGATTGTGAGTACTCACAAGGAGTACACATTCTAGCAGGAGAGATGACACATAAGTTGAATAAATATTAAAAGAATAATAATAATAGTAACAATATCAGGTGGTATTTATACAGCACTTTAAGCTTTGAAAAACAATTTACATATGTAATCTCATTGAATCTTTACAACAACCCTATGAGGAAAGTGATTTAAATATTATCCTCATTTTATAGTTAAGGAAACTGAGGATAAGAAACGTCAAATGACTTGCTGAGTGTCACACAGCTAGTG
Source organism: Phascolarctos cinereus (assembly GCF_003287225.1). NCBI lineage: Eukaryota > Metazoa > Chordata > Mammalia > Diprotodontia > Phascolarctidae > Phascolarctos > Phascolarctos cinereus. Next base: position 341,628,337 of record NW_027556098.1, on the reverse strand, counting down.
ATCTGAAGCAGCATTTGAGCTTTGGTCTTCCTGATCTGAAGTCTAGCACAGTAAATAGAAATTTGGGAAGGAGGGCATTAGACAGAGATGCCCAAGATATAAATTCAAGAGAAGAGAATAATTCCAAAACACCTACAGGCATAACCTCCAAATAATACACAGCTTGTCTGCAAGATCCATTACAGTTTTAAGCAGAAATGTTGTTAATGTTTAAAAAATTAATTAAAATGGTAATATAAATGAAATGGGAGTAAATAGAGGAAATTGAGGAACAAATTGGGAAAAGAAGAGCTATGGAAGAGAGATTTGGAAAGGGAATTAACAGCTTCACACAAGAGGTACAAAACCAAGTATCATCCACTCTGAAAATTAGAATGAACTAAGTAAAAGTTAATGACACCATGAGATTACAAGAAGTAATTATACAAGAAGTATTAAAACAAGCAAAAAAATAGAGAAGTAAGTTACCTCATATCAAAAACAACTGACCTTGGAAGAGAAATTTAATAATTATTAGACTACCTGAAAGTCATGATTAAAAAAAGAAAATAGATATATTTCAAGAAACCACGGGAAAAACCATCAGTCAATTAGCATTTATTAACCTTCTACTATGTGCTAGGCACTGTGCTAAGTGCTGACGATACAAATAAAGGCAAAAGAGAGTTCCTTTTCTCAAGATATTCACGGTCTAATGGGGGACACAACATGCAAAAACTGTGTACCAATAAATTGTATACAGGATAAATGAGAACTAATCAATAGAGAGAAGGCACTAAAATTAAGGAGGATTAAGAAAGGCTTCCTGTAGGAGATGGGACTTTAGCTAGGACAAGAAGAAGATGAGGAAGGTAGGAAATGAAGGCATGGGGGACAGTCAGTGAAAATACTTGGAGTTTCTTGTTGGAGGAACATCAAGAAGGTCAGCATCCCTGGATGTAAGAATGGGATAAAGGGAAGTTGTACAAGAAGGTTGGAAAGGTGGGGGGGAAGGTTGGATAATGAAGTTCTGTGGGTACCAAGCAGAGGATTTTATTGGTCTGGGAGGTGAGAGGAAGCAATGAAAGTTACTGAGTAAAGAGCTAATCTGGCCAGACCTGCATTTTAGGAAAATCATTGAAGGGAGCATAGAGTGGAGTGGCGAGAGGCAGGCACACCAACCAGCAGGCTATGACACTAGTCCAAGCATGAGGAGATAAAGGTTAGAGGACAAAGTGGATATAGAAAGACTCTACTGGTAACCTCCTGAAATTCCAAAATGAAAACTACTGATAATTTCATAGCATAAAACCAGAACCTCCAGGTTAAAAAAAATACTGGAAGCAGCCAGGAAGAAAGAGCTTAAGTACCAAGGAGCCACAGTCAGGATCACACAAGATTTAACAGCTACTAATATATAGGAGCAGAGAGCATGGAATACGAGATTACCAAAGGCCAAAGATGACTTTTGCCTTTACGTCTTACAAGCAAGAATAATTTACCCAGAAAAACAATATAATTATGGGGGGGATAGAGTTTATTGAAATAAAACTTTCAAATATTTCTATGAAAAGACCAAAGCTAAGTAGAAATTTGAATGACATAGATGGGAGTAAAGAGAAACATAAAAAGGTAAATACAGCAAGCAAACAGAAAAGGTTTTATAAGGATGAAGTTTTTGCATTCTAATGAGGTGGTAAAAGCATTTCTTAGGAATTAAAGTGTCAACAAGAGTCATAGAAGAAATCAAATAAGATGGAGAGCCTGAGATTTTTGGATTTTTTTTATGATCTTAAAAGGCGAAAGGAAAGGGAAGGGGAAAAGGGAAGGATACAATAGGAAAGTAAAGCATTGGAATGGTGGGAGTAAACTTATCTCACATAATCTGGAGAGCAAGTAGAAATCTATAAAATGAGGAAGGGATGGAAGGAGTGGGCATCCATGAACATCACTTTGAACTAGTGCAGAAAGAAGTGAGCAGAACCAGGAGAATAATTTATATTGTATTTATATTATAACAACAACACTGTAAAGACTAATAATTTTGAAAGACTTAAGAAATCTGATCAACACAATGCTCAACCATGATTCCAGAACACTGATGGACTGCCCATCTCCTAATAGATAGGTGTTGAACTAGATGTGTAGAATGGGACATTCATTTTTAGACATGATTGATGTGGGAATATATTTTGCTTGACTGTGAATTTGTTGCATGAATTTTGCTTTTCTTTTTTTTCTGGGTGGATGGAGGAGGAAGAAGAAATGGAGAGAGGACTGATATTTGTTTATTAAAAATTAATTAATAGATTCAATAATTCTAAGATAATTTTTTTTTATGGCTTTTAGGCAATTGGGGTTAAGTGGCTTGCCCAGGGTCACACAGCTAGTAAGTATCAAGTGTTTGGTCTGAGGCCAGATTTGAACTCAGGTCCTCCTGACTTCAGGGCTAGTGCTCTATCCACTGCGCCACCTAGCTGCCCCTAAGATAATTTCTTAGAAAAAGACACAGATATATTTTTTAAAATACTTTTCAACTTTTTTTGGCACATTAGATATCAACTCATTATTATAATTTTTTTACTATATGTTATTTTTAGCATCAAAGTCCTCAGAAAAAGATGGTAGGAAGACCAGAAGTTGCTCCAGATTGCAGATTTTATGGTCATTTTTATGCTCAGCTGGACGTCTTACAGAAGAAAGCTTGTGACCCAAGGTATCAGTATGTTTCTGGAATCAACAGAGGAGTTGATAGATATTATAAACAGAAAGATGGCTATGCTTCACCTCCAGCTCAATGGTAATAAATTCATACTTAAACTTTAATATTCTAATAATATTTTGATTGAACCAACCTTCTTTATTTTGTGATATTTACAGTTTCTCCAAAAGCAAATAATAAAGTAAGAATGTCTACTAAAATATCCTTCTTCCCTTTACTTTTCACCTCATTTGCTATTCTTTTTTTACTCTCTTCCCTCACAAGCTAGTTGTACCTGCATTTGGACATTGATAAGTTGGAGGGGGACTTAAGTGGTGAAAGGTCTTGAAATCATGCCATATGAAAATCACCTGAAGGACTCTGGGGATGAAAACCCATGGAAAAGTAGGCTTTTGGGGAGTAAGGGGACATGATAGCTGTCTTCAAAGATATGAAGTGTTTCTCAGATATAAGAGGGGTTTAATTAGTTCTGCATGGCCCTAGGGGCGAAACTGGGAACAATGGGAATTGAAAAGGAGCTAGTTTAGGCTCAGTGTGAGAAAAAAACAACCATTAAACAATTAAAACTATTTAAAAGTAGAATGGGCCTTCTCAGGATATAGAAGGCTGTGCAGGGCATAGAAAACAGTGTAATCTTGAAGGTAGGTTAAAGAACATGCAAAACTGTAGAAATTCCTGATCATTTAGTCCCTACAATTTATACCTGTTATTTTCTCAGTTATTAATATACAGAATTAATTAATAGGAGGGCTATATCTAATAGCATTGTAATAACAATAATGTCTAATGACAATAACAATAAATTAAATCCCTTGTATCGAAGAAAATATGCCACGGTCATATTTAAATTTTTTCTTGTCCCCTATTTCTCTGAATTCCTTATATTAATCGTTGGTAATGGCACAATAATATGCCATTAAGAGATTCAAATCTCTTCACCATCCTGACACTATTCCAGTTTGTCAACATCCTTCTTAAAATTGTCCTGAGGTGGCCAGGTGAGGTAGAACAGCAAATGGAGTGCTGGACTTAAGGTCAGGAAAACCTGAGTTCCAATCCTCTCTCAGGCACTTTCTAGCAGAGTTAACCTCTCCCAGACTCAGTTTCCTCATGTGTAAGATGCGGATGATGATAACATCTCACTCCCAGGGTGGTCTTGAGGTTCAAATGAGACAACATATGTAAAGTGTTTTGCCACCTCAGGACAATTGTAAAAGGAATTTTAACAAACTGGAATAGAATCAGGATGGTGAAGAGAGTTGAATCTCTTAATAAAATATTATTGTGTTATCAGTAATAATAAATTTGAGGAATTCAGAGATATAGAGGACAAAAATAAATAAATATGGCCCGGGGCATATGAATCTTCTTTTTCTCAGAGATAAGAGAGATTTGATTTATTATAATTTATTATTATTACAGTATAATTAGTGTTATTATTATTATTACAGTGTTTGCAAACCTTAAAGTGCTATGGAAAAGTTAGCTGTGATGATAATGATGATACCTAGAATAGAATACATTTTCCCAGATGTGGTCTACTTAGCACAGAGTACAGTGTACTCTCTTCTCTCTCATTTTGGACATTGTGCTTTTTTATTTTATTATATAGAGACAGCGTGGTAGAGTGGAAAGAATGCTGGGCTTATATTTGGAAGTGATATAGTCTTTGATGGTTGAATCTTGCCTCTGACACCTATTAGTTGCTTTATAATTGTTTTCTGAATCTGTTTCCTCTTCTGTAAAATGGGTGTGTGGGACGGCGAAGACCCCTACCCAAATTGACTACTCAGGAGTCACTCCAAGTAGGGTGCAGAAAATTTATTAGAATCTCATGAGAAGCGGGCAGTCCCACTGCAAGCGGAAAGGACAACAGAAATGCTCACAGCAGGAGGGCCGCTCCCCTGAGCGCGTGTGCAGTTTTTATACATTTTAGACAAAGAACCCCGAAAATTCCACCTTCTATACATTGTGATTGGCTAAATAAACTTTTCTTTCCTTATTCGGACAATGGAATGCGGTGACTGAGGTAATGGTATAGTTCCTCCGGCCACATATATTCCAATTCCTTTTTAGGACAATGGTATGCAGCCCAGTCCTCATCATCTAACATCACATCACTGAGGCCTCCAGGCTTCAGCTAACAGTTACCTATTAGTACATACCCGGACTGTGAGTTCTTCACCTATCTCATACATAGGGATTGATCATAATACCTATATACTATTTACCACTTGAGGTTATTGTGAGGATCAAAACATGAAGTGCTTTGCAAATCTTAAAGCATCATGTAAATATCAGATTATCATCATTATTATTGTAAAGATCCTATTATTCGTGTTGGAAGTAATATTAAACTGATTTTTTTTTCATAGGCAGCTAGGTGATACAGTGGATAGAACACTGGGTCTGGGGTCAGGAACACCTAAGTTCAAATTCAACCTCCAATATTTACTAGCTGTGGGACCCTGGGCAAGACACTTACCTTGTTTCCTCATCTGTAAAATGAGGATAATAGTAATACCTGCCTCTCAGAGTTGTTTCAAGGGTCAAATGAGATAGTAATTGTAAAGTATGTAGCATAGTTTCTAGCGTTATATACAAAGTAAGCACAATATAAATGTAAGTTATTGTTATTATCATTATTCATAGTCAGCTTACAGTCAATTGAAACCTCTAAGTATTTAAAATACTTGACATATGCTTTTTTATTCTACTGTTAATTTCCAATAAACCCTCTAACACACAGAATCCTAACTAGTAACAAAGAAAAACGGTTAAGCAAAATAAACAATAGTTGAATCTGAAAGCATATAAGACATTTTGCACTTATGGTCCACGGCTTCTTTATCAGAAGGAGAATTGTATCTTCTCACTGGGACTCTGGACCAATGATTGCCCATTATATTTATCTGAATTTCAGTTGTCTGAATTTTTATTATTTTGGTCTCTGTACATATAAAACTTTCTTTTTAAATTTTACAATGTTTTATTGATGCTCTTTTAAATTTTTTCACTTAAATTTTTCTATTTGCAGTTAATAATTTTCTCCTGCCAACCCTCTCCCACCCACTGAGAAGACATGAAATATTATACCCATTATACATATGAAGTCATGTAAAACATTTCTACATGAGACATGTTTCTGTGCACATATATATATACACACATGCACATGTGTGTATTTATATATATAGGTATGCATATGTGTGTGTGTATATACACGTATCTCAAACTGTTGATCATTTCCTTGGCTCTGTATCAATTCACACAAATCTTCCCCTGTTCCTCTGAATTAATTCCTCATATTCATCATTCCTGATGCAAAATGGCAGCAGCTAGAGGGTGCAGTGGATAAAGCACTGACCCTGGAGTCAGGAAGACTCATCTTTGTGAGTTCAAATCTGGCTTCAGACACTTACTAGCTATGTGACCCTGGAAAAAATCACTTAACCCTGTTTGCCTCAGTTAACTCATCTGTAAAATGAGCTGGAGAAGGAAATGCAAACCACTCCAGTTTCTTTGCCAAGGAAATCTCCAAAGAGTCAGACACAACTGAAAAATGACTGAACAAAAATGACACAATAGTATTCCATTAAGCTCATATAATGTAATTTGGTCCCCTGAGTATTTTTCCAGTGTTTAAATATTGGAGTTTATATAACTCTTATCAAGCCAAGTCTTCTCCATTCTGTAATTTTGTAGTTCATTTTTCTGTGAACCCAAGTGCAGAATTTATATTATTTCCTATTACATTTCATTTTATTAGATTCAAGACATCAATCCAGTCTGTTGAAATCTTTTTGGATTTTCATCCTGTCATCCATTATATTTATCATCCCTCCGAGCTTTGTGTCATCTGCAAATTTGATAAAATCATTGATAAACATATTGAACAAAACTCAGGAGAGAGTCATTTCTCCAGAATGACCTCAATCTGCTAATCCCCATTCTTTGTGTGTAGTCACTCAACCAGCTCCAAATCCAACTGGCATTTCATCTTTCTGTTCAAAAGGCTATCATGAGATTTTGTCAAATGCCTTTTGGAAATGCTGTACATGCAAATATAGATTTAACAGCCTAGTAAACTCTTCCAAAAAAGGAAATGAAGTTGGTCCAACAAGACTTGGCATATGATTTAGAGCTGAAAGGGGCGTTAGAGATCACCTAGTTAGAGCCTCTCATTTTACAGATGAAGAAACTGAGGCCCATGGAGATTAGGTTTTGAATATGTGTCCTCTTCAGGGATGTGCTGGTAAATATTTAACAACCAACATACCCATCACTTTCTTAGGTCTAGTCAATCAACCAAAAAATAAATCAAGCCCTGATTTGTAGCATTTTTTTTTAATTTCCAAGGTATAAATGTTTACACTGAAAATTTAATAATCAGCTCTAGTCTCTGCACACTCCTGCTCTGACTCAAAATTCAGTTCTCTTTCCACAAGACACAATGAAACTATTCCAATGAAAAGAAAAAGGGAGAGGTTTTGTTTGTTTGTTTGTTTTTAAAGATATTGATATGGATGCAAAAACCAACATGGTAGAGATTTTTTTTTTAAAAGACATGTTCAGAAAATGGAAGGAAAAGCAGGTAATGGAGAATGAAAACAACAGTAACATGGTCCTGTAAGAACAGTTTCAGGAGTGGTAAAGTTCAGAATAAGCTAAGACTAGCACAGAAAGCTAAGAATAAGGGGTGTGTATGTGTGTGTGTGTGTGTGTGTGTGTGTGTGTGTGTGTGTGTGTGTGTGTGTGTGTAAGCTTTATTGAGGGAAAGAGGAGCCTTAAAGAAGAGATAAGGCAGCAACTTGTGGTAGATGGAATGATGTTAACTGATCAGAGAGATAAGACAGTATTGCTCTTTTCTTTGGCAGGGAGAATGGTCTTTAGAATAAAAATGTCTAATAAAGAGTTGGAATAGAATGGAATGTAAAGAGATTAATTATATCTGGAAGGGTTAGTTAAAACAATGGCTAACAGAATCAGGATTCAAAAAAATTTTTGACAGTCTAGGACAATGGACTGTATTGAGTAAGAGTGAAATTTGAAAGAGATAAGTGTAAAGTCTTATACTTGGGCTCCAAAAATCAACTTCACAAATACAAGATTGAGGAGGCAAGATTGGATCTCGGGGTTCTAGTGTACTGCAAGCTCAAAATTAGTGTGGTCAACAGTGCGATGAAAGCTAATACAACCTGAAGCTGCATTCAGAGAGCTGCTTGCTGTTCGAGTTGTGTCTGGCTCGTCAAGACCCTGTTTAGGGTTTTCTTGGCAAAGAGACTGAAATGGTTTATTATTTCCTTCTGCAGCTCGTGTTGCAGATGAGACAACTGAAGCAAACAGGGTAAAGTGACTTGCCTGAGATCACCCAGCTAGTAAGTGTCTGAGGCTGGATTTGAACTCAGAAAGATGAGTCCTCCTGAATCCAGACCCAGTGCTCTATCTACTGTGCTACTTAGCTGCCCAATAGGGAAGTATAGGATCCAGGGTAAAGGAGGCAATAGTTCTGTGGGGTTTGGCTCAGTTGGTCGTAGTGCTGTGTTCAATTCTGGGGGATATATTTTAGGAAAGACATTGGTAAACTAGAGGGCGCCCAGAAAAAGGCAACATGGACGATTAAGGTCTTGGAGTCTGTGCCATGTAAGAATCAGTTGAAAGATATGGCAGTATTTGGCTTGAAGAAAAGAAGACAGAAAGATTAATAATTGGGTTTATTATTATTATTTTTAATAAGCATGTGAAGACTTGTCCCATGGAAGAGATTAGACGACTTCTTCTTTGGGGAAATAAGTTCCACATTCCAAACAAGCAAGTTACAAACATTTGGGAAATAATCTGATTATAGGTACAGAACTGTCTATATTGATTTTTTCAAAGTGGTTTTTTCCCCCTTTTTTCAGTAGGAACCTTCCCTTAACCTATACCCTATCTAGCTACTGCCCCAACTCTCCCCTCTTGACTACCAAATTTTTTAAAGAAAGTCTTCCTGATGCCTTAGCTTCCCTACCACTCACTCTCTCTTAGTTGGCTTCCTTCTCCATCACTCCACAGAAATTGACCTCTCATTGGTCACGCATACCCTCCTTATCGCCAAATCCAGTGGTCCTTCTCAGTCAACAATCTTTTTGTTCTCTCTAACATTTAATGCTATTGACACTCTCCTTCATTTCTTCAGAATATTTTTTTCTTCAGCTTTTGAGACAGCACTCCCAATACTTTTCTGAACCACCCCTTCCTTCTTTGTCTCTTTTGCTGCCTCCTCTTCCTCTTTCCACTTCCTTAAGCTATTTTTTTCTACAGTGATCTGTTCTCAACTCTCTTCTTTTCTCTCTCTATACTGCCTCCCTTAGAAATCCTCTTTTACTGTCAGACCTTCATACTTTTGCACAAGTGACTTGCATATATTTATCATGGTCTCAGAAGTCTGTCCTGAACTCTGGAGTTACATCTCCAACAAGCTATTAGGGTATTTTTTACGTGAATGTTTTACTAGGATCTCAAAATCCAAATGTTTAAAGCTAGAGTTATTATCTCCAACTCCTCAAATGTTCTCATGACTTCAAGATTTCTATCCATCAGAATATTATTCAATCTCCCATTTAAATACAAACAAACAAACAAACAACCTCCAGATTACCTTTGACTCTTCCCTTTTCTCTCATCTCCAACATCCAATTAGTTGCTAAATCCTATCACTTTTACCTCTGTAGTATTTCAATTCCTACAGTACAGTACCGTATAAGTGCTAGCAGCTGCCCTCAGCCTGGCCTAGACCTTCCTTACTACTTAGTCTACTACTTCATCTTGCCTCCTCTTTCTTCCTTTTCAGTCTTTCAGAATGGAATCAGGTCAACAATAGATCTGGTCATACCACTCCTCTGCTTAAAACCTTTCATTTGTCTACCTTTTATTGTCATCTACCTTTCGTTGTGGTCTACCAAGTAAAATCCTTATCGTGGAAGACAAAGTTCTCTCTAAGCTGGGGCCACTCTACTTTTCCAAGCTTGCCTCATACTACTCATTTCTATGTAGAGTGAGCTTTTACCAAATTAGACCGCTTGCCACCCCACCCTCCCTTAGGTGCTCTGTGCCTTTTTCATTAGTTACATTTTTCACATCTCTTTCTATGCCCTGAATGCCCTACCCCTAGGAGTGTGCTGAGTTTGACTCTAATATGCTTGGGAAAGTTGATTGTTAAATTTTCACCTAGGAAATAAGCAAACAAACTAGGCTTGATTTATTTTTTGTTGATTGTCGACTTAAGAAAGTGATGGATAAATGTTAATAATGCAGATTAAACTTAAAATGTGTCCTGGGTATATTGTTTCCCCCAACATACCCCTGATCCTCCCAGGGAGTAATTATCTCTCCCATTATCTTCTGTAGTTCCCACCTCTTTATCATGTTTTGGATTGCAGCTGTTTGTAATTATCTCATAACTCATTCTAGATCTTAAGCACCCATGCACTGTGCTAAACAACTCACAAAAATTACCTCATTTGAACTTCACAACATCCCTGTGAGGTAGATGCTATTATTATCCTCATGTTTCAGTTCAGAAAACTGAGGCAAACAGATGTTGAGCAACTTGTCCAGGGTCATACAGCTACTAAGTGTAAGAGGCCAGACTTGAACTCAGGACTCCAGGCCCAGCACTTAAGTCAATGTGCCACCTAGATACCTCATGAAAATAGTACTCTGCAAATAGTAATCTCTTAATAAATAACTAACATTCAAATTAAATTAGAGAACACTGATAATTAAAGTTATTTGCTTTTGAGTATAGAGACTCTATTCCACATGAAAGAACTTTATAATCACATAAGAAAGTTTGTCCCATAAATCCTGAAAGAACATTGATTCTGTTTCAACTGGATTTATGCATGCTTTCATGCATTTAAGAAGCCATTTGTGAAGAACAAAGAACTTCCTCCAATAGTGCAGACAGGCACCTTCTCTGCATCTTACAGAGTTGCTTGAGGCATAAGAGGGTAAGTGATGTGCCCAGGGTCACACAGGCAGTATAGGGCAGAGATGAGACTTGAACTCAGGACTTTCTGCCTCTCTATGCACTATTCTGTACTGTCTTTCACAGCAAAGACTCTAGTAGTTATGAATCAGTGACATTAAATAATAAATCATTTAAAACTTTGTATACAATTCTGCAGGCAGATATGTATTGTTGGGGTTTTTTTTAACATGAATATGTAAGACTAGAGGCTGGTTTGTCAATGTTGAGTTAACTAAACACTTCAAAAAACATGCTCTTTAAAGAGATAGATAACTTTTGTGGCATAAACAGATAGTGAGCTGGTTTTTCTGAAAAAACATTAAGTTGTCTATTCCAGGAAAAGTAGCTTCGGAGAAGACTTCTTTCCCACAGTTTTTCCCCCTCCACCTAGTTCACTCTCAAGTTTATGGATATTCTTCATGGAAACACTCAATGAACCTCCTCCTGTTCCTTGATCTTGGAGTTGTCCTTTTCACTTCATAAAGATGAAGTGAAATTGGATTTTCAACCATGCACTAAGATCTGCCAGCTGTCAGTCTGGTTTCCTGAAACTATTTTAAATTGTTCCTCTAGCTGAAAAAAAATATTGTTTTTCTCAAGGCCTGCTGAGTACCTTCAGAGGAGATTGGAAGCTCAACAGTACAAGCTGAAAGTAGAAAAACAATTGGTAAGTAAAATGCTAAATTTTGGAAGAAAATCAATAATCTAACTCAGAAATTTTACTTTCTATGCCTTTCTGTGCCTTTTACTTGAACATAGTTTCCTGATTTTTTTCCCTTACATCAAAAGCAAATCTATTCCATATTCCATCCCCAAGAGGTTAAACATCAGATTTTTCACATCTCCCTTATCATTTATCCATTGAGAAACTGAAACTAGATGTCTCATATGGCACCATAGAATATCATGTTTCCACTGATACACTTTCCTTCTAGTCACTGCTATTAGCAACTATCCCTAAATATTGAGTTTAATTCACAATGAGTCTCTTTTTTCAGAAGGAAAAGAGCTACGGGAGAATGTTTTTAAAAAGAGAACTATTTTACTTTATAGATGATGTTATTAATAGGGCCTTTGTCTCATCAGAAAAGGATATTTTAAAAATAACTCTTTTTGATTTTATTATTTATATTTATTATATTTTGATAGGGTCTTCGTCCGTCTTCAGCTGAGCCAAATAACCAATTACAAGTGAAGGAAAGAAAGGGAGAACAGCCCAAACTCCAGGATCTACAGTCTAAGAAGAATGAAATTAAGCAAGAGGTCAGTCAACAAGTGTATGTTAAGTGCCAGGCACTGTGCTAAGCTCTGGGGATATAGAGAAAAACAAAGAGCTCATATACTAATGGAGGAGACAATATGCAAATAATTGTACATATGTAGGGATTAAAATTGTCCGACCTACAATAAAAGAGAATGAGGCAGAGCTCTGAGCCAGCAGTGCTTTATTAAAGGGTCCATGGTCCTTTCTAATGAAGTGGACCTCCATTCTTCCTCATGAGCTGAAATACCCCTCTTCTTCCAGGACCTTATTTTTATAAGGCTTGATATCAGGTTTGGTACTTGAACACTCTAGAGAGGCTGTCCAAAGTACCGAATCCCATTGGTTGATTGATCTGGATTTGTGGGCCAAAAATGACATATCCTCAGGGGAGTTGCAGTTTAGAGGAAGCGTGGGGCATCTCCACTCATTAAGTGGTCATAAGGTGGTGGTAAGATGACTGCTTGTTCTTGCTGGACAAGAAAGAGTGGTCCAGAGGTACAAAAATAAATTGAAGGACTTTCCATGTAATTGGGTCACCTCCATCATGCTGGGCTTGGTCACCCTAGCAAAGAAAAACAAGGGTGGAGGGCCCCTAGTTAGATTCCTATGATTAAGCAAGTGAGCTTACAACCTGCTGTTTGTAGGGCTAATGTACAGAACTTATAATCACTACCCCATGGAATCCTATCAAACTGATTAGTACTGATTGGAATAGAGTAGGGGTCCAAATGAATTATTTCTCACATGTACAGTATAAATGAAAGTTTTAAAAATGCACAAAACTTGTAGATCAATAACCATTACCTATATGTCACCATCATCTATTTTATAAGATGATATCAGTGACAGCGTTACTTTCCATATGAATGGAAGAGGCAGCATGGTGTGGTGGAAAGACAATTAGATTTGAATCACAACACCGGGGCCTGAGCCCTAGTTCTGCTGTGAGATTTTGGTCCCCTTTGTTTGGGGTGTATGAAGTGTTCGAGATGGACTAGCACATCTGGGGTGAGGGCTGCCAAGCCTTTTTCAGGGCTGCTCAACCACTTTTGGTGTCTACCCAGTACTCACCTCTCACCTGTGGCTCCAAGAAGCTACAGCATGTATAGCGATCATACCCCAATAAAACTGCCTCAGCAGATGGGCTAAACCAGGTTAAGGGTAACCGAGGGCCCTCAAATCTGTCAGTGAGTTAGAGGCTTGTTTACCCCAATCATGTGAAGACCTCCCCCAGCATAATGGGCAGAAAAGAACAATTTGTTCCAACAGCCATAGAGGTGGCTGAAGTAGGCACTGTGGAGCACTCAGAGCTTGGTCAGACGTGGAACACACCAAGGTCAGCCACTGCGTCCTGGGTCATTGCCAGTCATCCTGAATTTTGTCTTGCCACTGACTTCTGTGATGTGGAAGGGAGAGTGAGGCTGGTGACTTTGTGCAACTCTGCCTCACTTAAATCCAATTCACCATGTGATATCATCTTCGAAAATGAAGGACAAACAACAGCTCATTTGTTTAAAAAATAGGGATGAAGAAAAAAAAACCAGAAGAAAATTGATTGTTTTTTGGTCAGATTGATCATGGAAAATTTCACAGAATGTTTCACATTTGCCTTTGGCCTTGAAGGATGAGTTGGATTTGTATCCATGGAAAAATGGGGAGGTATTCCAAGAATACAGGACAACATGAATGATTACCTGAAAATTGGAAAGCATAAGGTGTGTTCTGGGAGTGGTGAGTAGACATTGAGTTATATTAAGAACCACTTTTACCCTAGTTTCCGTGTTGATCTGCTCATACCCTCAGAAGTAGTTCACTAAAGAGACCAATGAATTCAGCATTGCCATAGGAGGCCACCCAGGTCACAGGCTTGGCTCTGTATGGACTTCTTCTGTAAGCTGACTAACACAGAGAGGAAATACACAATATGGGGTAAGAAGCTGTGTGTAGTAAAAGCCACAAGTGAACTATGGAGGCACCATCTTGAGGGAATGTAGCAATGGATCATATTCTCTACCAACTCCAGGAGCCTTGAGTGTCTTCAAACTCTGAACTATATCCTGAAGCCTTTCCCACCCCTGTTGATTGTAGATTGTTTAGAGGAATACAGAGCTCAGGAAATGCTAGACTCTTGGAGGTCCCATGAGAAGAGTGGCAACACCATCTTGAGGGACTGTGACAATGCATCCTATTTCACAGCAACTGCAGGAGGCTTGAGTACTTTCATACCCTGAACTATAATTACTGAAGCCCTTCCCACCCCTTGCTGACTGTAGATGAGTAAGAGGAATACACAGCCCCAGAGATGCTAGACTCATGAATGACACTCGCAGGGTCCTAGATTTAAGCTAGAAGGCGACTTGGAAACCATCAAGTCTGATCACCTCATTTTATAGATGAGGAAACTGAGGCTATAAAGTTAAGTGACTTAGCCAGGTATACAATCTAATCAATGTCTGAGATGAGACAGAGTTTGTAAAACTTTTTAACCCCTCAAAGCATATGTGAATGTAAACAGTTATAATTAAGGTAGCAAGAATGGCAGGCCTCTATATGAGGCCTGTTGTTTTTGCAGATTTGCCTGTTTGGAATCTCAAAGATTACATATAATTGTTCAAATAATGATGTTGTTGTGCTAGGAAGAAACTGAATTCATCACAAGTTTAGCTGTATGATACAAAGATCGTAGGACTATCGTAGATAAAGTATAAGACAACAGCTAGTTAAGAGTTCAGTCCCATAGGGCTGTGGTCTCCAGAGAGGAATCTAAGGCCTATCAGGAGGCTTTAGTATGACCCCAAGGGGTATATCATCAACCAGTGGGAGAGTGGGAAAATGAGTTGCATCCCACCCTCTACAATAGCCAATAGTGTGGCTTCTCTCCAACAACCATACCCACACCCAACAACACTCCCCTACTTCAGTACCTGCTGGGCTATTCAAGCTGCCATCTTTCCCACTATTGTACTGATTGTTGTCCCTTAGAGGACCAATAACCTAACCTCAGTCTGGACACCAACAGCAGCAGCTACATAGGTCCCATGGGGGAAAAGCCCCCCCACCTTCCCAGAGTATACCATATCCCGCACCTCCCTGCCTTCCACATCACTGGTTGTCTGCCCATCCTCTTCTCCCCTTTTTGTTTTGGGTATGACAGAGTGAGTAGCACAGGCTGAGCAGGCATGGATGGGTTGCAATCTATATCATGACCTCATCCCTCTACTGAACTTGCCCATTTCTGTTGTGGGTACCACTGTCCTTTCATTCACCCAGGTGTGCAATCTCAGTATCTTCCTCACCTCCTCACTTTCACTCTCCTCACATATCCAAGCAGCTGACTAATCTTTTTGTTTCTAACTGCACATTTCTTGCAGGTGCTCCCTTTTTTCTACTCCCCCAGGTTCAGTACCTCATGTCCTCTCACTGAGACTATTAGTAGTGGCCACCTTGCCTTAAGTCTCTCCCCAATCCAATCCATCCTTCAAACACCTGCTAAAATGATTTTCCTAAAATGTATGTCTGACCAGGTCACTCCTCTGCTCAAGAAACTCCTGGGCTCCCTTTTGCCACAAGGATCACATATAAGTTCCTCTGTTTAGTGTACAGAGGCCTGACCAACCTAACACTAACCTACCTTTCTAGCTTTATTACTTCACCTCTTGCACTTTGTGATCCAATCAGATCAGCCTTCTAGATGTTCCTTGTAACTCATACAAAAACACAACTAAGATATCCATAAGTAAATTGAAATTAAAGTATGATGCCTTCCACTAAGCAGAGTTGTGTGAAGAAAGGAAGATCAGATTTATGTCGAGAGCTTCTAATGAGTTGAAATCAGAGATAATTCACTTTTTAAAAATTGTTTTTGCCTGGTTTAGGGTCAATATATACACACAGAGAAACATGACCCCTGCTGAAGAGCTGGTATAGTCACTAACTATCATGACCTATTATTTCTTTGTTGGGTATTTTTTAATAAAAAGTTTGAAAAAAAAGGAAGAAAGAAGCAAAGAAAAATTCACTGGCTTGGCTAGCTACAGGCCAAGTGAACAGCACACTGGGCCCAGAGCCAGGACAGACCTGTGTTCAAATGCTGCCTCAGATACTTACTAACCTGTGTGAACCTGGGCAAGTCCTTTAACCTGTGTACCTCAGCTTCCTAATTTGAGAAATGGGGATAATAATAGCATCGACCTCCCAGGGTTGTTGTGAGGATAAAATGTAAAATTATATAGTACCATGAAAGCTTTAAAACTCTACATAAATGCTAGCTATTATCAAAGTAACTGAATAATTTCTAACAACTATTATTACTTCTCTCCTATGCTCCAGGTCATACATAGCATATTCAATCATATTGCTCCTAAGAATAAAAGGGGATTTTGCACCATTAATAAAATTTAAAATATATTGTTTATTTTATCTTTGCCACATCCTTTTTAATTCCTATTTTTGTAGATGACTTATTAACATAATAGTGCATACAATTTATAAATGCACGTAACAAATATTCTCCACTCCTTCTCTTCCAGAGGCAGGCTGACTACATTTGCCCTTTATGGTACACTTTATGGTACACTCTAAGGCACACTGAGGGGTTGGGTGGGTATCATATTTCTCAGCCATCAGTTCTATGCCCTACTGGCTTTGTTTCCTCTCACTGTTAGGTACCAACAATTAACACCTCAATTCCATTTAACCACTTAACACCAATTAGCTTTTACAAAGGAGTATTTATCTTCAAGAAATAAGAAAGAACAGAAGTACAGACATTTCCCCCTGCTACTTCGGGGGCAGACCCTCTCCTATATCACCTTAGTTTCTGGGGAGAGTGGGTTCATTCTTAGGTTGGTTTCAGCGTAACACTTATCCAACTAAGCTCATACAGAATGAAGCATGAGTGCCAGCTGAGTTCTTGTCTCAGGTACTGCTGGGCTGAGTTTTGAAGGTCATTCCTGAAGGTCACCCCTTGTTTCTAAAGGCATTGATGCCAAGCTGGCTGTAAAACCTGCATGTTGGAACACTCACTTTCCTGACTGTTCAAAACTCCCCAGGTTGGAGTCTCCATTTCCTGCCTAGAGGGAAAGGAACAAATGCAAAGGCCGAGGGCAGGGCTGTGTTACAGGGCTGCATTCTGGCCTCACTGGGGAGAAGACCCAACACGGTTTCTCTTGCAGCATTGTCTCATTGGACACCAGCAGAGGAGTCACCCCAAGAGCAGAGCAACAAAATAGGATGGCTTGACAAGAATGGCCAAGGTTGACTACAGCTCTTTCAGAGATGCCTGCAATTCCAGCTACCCAGCCAATCAGAAAAGGCTTCTCTTTGCCACGTGGTTAGCAGACCAGAAGCAATTACAAAATGACCTGCAGTCTCTCCAGGGCATTTCCATTCCACTTCATCATAGTCTTTTGGAAGCAGGGTGTCAGTTTCTCCACAGGAAGAGACATAATCAGAGACACTATGGGCATGTAGTAGACTCCTGTTAAAAATAAGTCTACATATACTGGAGGCATGTGCTCAAAAGTGTTTTACTGACAGAGATAGACGTTCAAAAAAGTTTGAGAACACTGATGTAGAGCACCAGGCTTCTCAAATTTCATCTAATGCCAGTCAGTTTTGTGTGTGTGTGTGTTTTAAATTTTTTGTGTATTCAAATGGTACTCATCTTCTCAGATGGAGCTGGGATCTCATTGATTGTAGAGTCCCTCAAGGATAAAATCTCAACCCATTTGTACCTGTCCATTCTGTCTGACTCTTCTCTTTTCCATCCATGCCTCCCATGAGGTTCCACTCAATGTGCTAGAGGTCTTTCTCCTGACATTGTGATAGTGCCAGTAGAGCATATGGGTTGCTCACTTGTCATTCCTCATCCTTGCCACATAACCAGCCAACCTTCCCTTCCCAACATTTCCTGGATGGTATCTTTTATTCCTGTTCTTTGATGTTCTTCATTGGTTATATGTTGCAACTTGTCACCCTTCTCTCATGTGCTTTTTCCATGCCCTTTGTGTAATACTCATTCTTAATTCTTCAAAGATAATTGTATTCCCTGCCTCATTGCTATATAAAAAAATAGAGGAGGAGTTGGTGCGTGACTTTTTGTTCACAGACGATTGTGCACTCAATGCAGCCTCTGAGGCTGAGATGCAATAGACTATGGATTAATTCTCTGCTGCTTGTGCTAATTTTGGCCTGACCACCAACACCAGGAAAACAGAAGTTCCATAGAACCATTGGTTATAACCAATGGAGAACTTTTGAATGCTACCAATAAGTTCACTTACCTTGGCAGTATACTTTCCAGGAATGTCCAGATAGATGAGATGATGAGGTTGACACACACATTGCCAAAGCTAGCTCAGTGTTTGGGAGGCTCTGAAGGAAAGTGAGGGAGAGAATAGGTATTGGTCTGGTACCAAACTAAAGATCTACAGAGACACTGTACCAACATCATTGTTGTATGCCTGTGAAACTTGGACGGTATACCAGCGCCATGACAGAACATTGGACCACTTCCATTTGCATTGTCTTAGGAAGATTCTGAAGATCACTTGGCAAGATAAGGCACCAGGTACTGAGGATGTCTCTTGAGTTGAGCTGTCAAGCATTCAAACTCTACTGAAGAAAGTGTAACCCCAGTGGACTGGCCACATAGACAGAATGCCAAATGCACATTTGCCTAAAAGACTATTTATGGAGAACCCACACAAGGCAAGTGCTCACACAGAGGTCAAAGAAGTGGTACAAGGACACTCTCAAGTTCTCTCTCAAAAACTTCAGTTTGACTGTGAGATATGGGAGATGCTGGCACAAGACTGCCTAGCATAATGTGTTGTATCAAAGAAGGTGCTGCGCTGTATGAGCAAAGCAGAATTGCAGTAGCACAAAGGAAACGTGAGATCTAGATATCTCTATCACAAGTGTTCGAATGGACTATTTGTGCCTGACCTGTGGTAGAGTCTTCTGAGCCCATATTGAAGTGATCAGCCACAGTCAAACACACTGTACCTTGACCCCAACATTGTGATATCATTGGTCTTCCTCTAGTATGAAGGATGAATAACAACAGTTATATAGCAATACCACTAGAATATTGGTAGTAAAAAAAAAAGACCTTTGTTTCCATGGAAACCTTGAGGTAATTAACAAATCTTTGCAGTTTCCTGAAGGCAATCCAGCCCAGTCTCTTCTTTCTGTTCAACTCAGACCCCAGCTTATTATTTAGCTCCTACTGTCTGTCCCAGACATACATACTGATGGATGAGTTTTATAGGTTGTCCATTCAAATTCATCTCTTAATCTAGGCCATAAATATTCTTTATTTACTTGGCCTTTCCTTCCAAGAGGGTCTGGAATGTTCTAAGACTTGATGTGACCAGAACAATGGAACCTGTAAATGAGAACATCTGGAGGATCTCACCATCCGCAAAGAATCTGCTTTAACTTGGGTTCTGTACTAAATCTTCTCCATCAGTGGTGAAGACCATTGGCAAATATATATCTCCCTGCTTTGTGTCTCACCTCTTATTATCATCAGAGAGTTGTTAAACAGGTTTATTTCTAAGAAAATAGCAACAACTCCTGACCCATATGCTTACTCTCCTACCTATACAAAACTTATATGTCACACATAAAGGACATCTTTGATAAGGGTATTATGGGGAACAAGTAGACTTTTGTATTAGCTATTCAGTGATACCACATCTTTACCATTTCACACTTGACAGAAAGATGTAGAGAATATTAGATCCCATTGTATCTGTTGTTTACTGAGTATGAAAAAGCATTTGATTTGGTAGAACAAAACATTGCCTTGAAGGCTCTTTTCCAATAATGTGTCTCCCATCCATCTATCAAAATCATTCCAGGTTGCTTAAATGATATAATAACTTTTGGTGATGTTTAGATTATTTTTGCTAGGTTGTTCACATTAATAATGTTCATTTTGCTTAATAGGAATATCGGAAACAATTAGAGGAAATACGCCAGCAGTACCACAATGACATGAAAGCTATCAGAAGGAAGGTTGGAAGAGGACTTGAGGTAAAAAAAAGAAAAAAAATCAATTTCTCCCAAAGTGATCATTATTTTTTTCTTTTAGAATAAATATATACACTGAATAGCTATCAAGATTAATTATTTCCTTAAAGAAAATGGGAATAAGATTCCCAACAGGAATAGTAATATAACATTTCTTTAGAGAGCAAAAGTCTTACCGCCCTGAAATTCTCTCAGATAATTGGGAAATACAGCAAAATCACTGTTGATTATAATCATTACTTGGTCTAAACAAGTTTATCTTGAGAGCCTACACAGTAAGTGATAGAGTGAAAAGATAGACCTAGTTTTGAAACTCACCTATGACATTAAATAGCTGTGTGACTATGGGCAAATAAATGCTTGCTGATTGAATGATCTGGAAAATGGGAATAACACTTGCATTACCATCATTATGTTGCGAGTAAAGAGCTACGTCAACATTAAGGTCCTATATAAATATAAGTTATGACTAGTAGGCCCTTTTTGGCACTCTGACTTTTATCAAGGAACTTACTGAATTTCTACAGTCTGGATTCAAAATTAATCATGAATGTTTTGTGTTAAAGGAGGATTCAAATGTAAGTCACAAGACTTATTTCGTGAAGCAGAGAAACACACATGCTCACCAGGATGAACCTAAGGAGGTAGGAGAACCAGTGCAGGTACTGATGTCTGTAAATTGAGTTTTACTGTAAAGTTCCCATGAAGATTTCCTCTTAACATACAAGATCAGCTCCTTGAAAGTATATGTGTCAGTTTCTTAACTACATAAAACCAGTCATTGAGATCTTATAGTAAGGAAACCATCTATTTAATATAATTGCATTTTTTTATGAGTAGAAATCTCAGTTGCCCCCAGAGGGACACCTATCACAATGCCTTGTACACCATGGGTGCTTAAAAAGATTGTGTTAAATTATGTTCCTTTATTATATAATACTTATTTGTATACACATTTCCTCCCTTCTTCCATTTGATCATAAGCTCCTCAAGAACTGGCAGTGTCATATCTGTCTTTCTACCCCAGTGCATTACACAGTATCCTGCTCATAGTAGATGCCTATTAAATGTTTTAATTTGAGTTGAAATGAATTAAGACATATTTTCAGAAATATATTTTAAAATGATCAGGTTTTGGTCACACGTTTCTCTCTCTCTCTCTCTCTCTCTCTCTCTCTCTCTCTCTCTCTCTCTCTCTCAATTTTCCCTTCACATAATTTTCACATAGTTTGTTTTTTTTTTTGCAAATTAGATGGTGTTTTTTAGGATCTCTCCTCTAGGACTTGATCTTGCCAAGCAGAGAGATATGGTTGCCAAACACAACATAAGATTAGACTATAAACTCATTTATAAAATGTTATGGGAAAAAATTGCTGGAAGATTTTAAACAGTATCACCTCATAAAATAATGACAACCAGTGGAGGGAAAAACAAAGTTGCAGAAGGCTTGGCTAGAGGCATAACTAAATAAAATCATCATGGAGGCATTATAAAGGAAACTGGAAGGAGAATATCTCAATGGAAGAAAGAGGAAAATGATCTGCAAGGATTTTGAAAGCAAATCCTTTTCTCTATTAATGAAAGTGGAGCCACCCATCACATTTGGACTCCAACAGGCTCTAATGTGCTGCCTTAGAGTTAGATGGAATTTAGGAAAACAAATATGGGAAAAGCTGATGGTTTCAACCAAGTATAATCAGTGAAGTTCTGCTGGAGGCAGTGCAATTTTGAGAGTGTTAAAGGTTTGATTTTCAAGGTGTCGGAAAAAATAGAGGGATACCAGAGGCTTTGGTGAGGAGGAGAGAAAACTTGGACCTTATTGTTATTTTTTTTAAAAGACTACCAGGACAAGTTTTAGTAACTACCAAACCATATGTCTACGTTTCCAATTCTATAAAATCTTTATTAAAATAATGTACACAATTATCAAAGGAACCGTGATGAAGGTATATGTGAGAAGAAAAGCGACAAGCAAATGTCATTCTTCAACAAGCCGCGTCTTCACAGTCACACAATTAATTGAAAGGGAGGGAGGAAACGAGATCTTGCTGAGCTTACTATTTGCACGTTGATTTGGCAGAATCTAATGTTTCCAAAGGCTGCACTGTTGGGTGTTTCCCATGTGTATTTTTAAATCTACCAGATTATTTTTATAGAGATTTTATAGAAATGGGAAAGTAGAGCTATCTCAGCTATGTCTTGCAAGAAGTATTGTATGATTTAAAAATGTGCATGAGAGACATGAACGGGAGGGCCTCCGGAGGCATTTTGTTCTGGCAAATCAAAAACTGGTTTTCTACTTGACAAGTAATAAGCACAGCGAGAGCTTGTTTTCTCCTCAACTTTCCATCAGCTTTGTAACTGTGAAGATGTGACCTGTTAGAGAATATCATCTGTGAAAGCTTGCTGCTTTGTCTCTCACGCACACCTTCATTCAGGTGCCTTTGGTGCACGTGGATAAACTAACAACCCTTTGAGGCAAAAAACAAGGAGATTCATGCTTGTCAAAGCTGTTGCCACTGTAATGGAGGATTTTTAGTGCCTGGCAGAAAAAAGGGAAAAGGAATTTCCTAAGGATGGTGAAGTCCTCCAGATGCTTCTGTTTGCAAATAACGGGCCAATTGCATCGAGCCTTGGAACATTGCAGAGCCCTCTCTTTGAGATCCATCATCACTTCAAGCTGTTTGACCACACAGAAGGAAATATGTGGATGAAGAATGCCTATTGTTCAGGGATGGGGAACCTGAGATCTTGAGGCCACATGTGGCCCTCTAGGTCCTCAAGTGCAGCCCTTTGACTGAATCTAAACTTTGCAGAACCTTCTGAATATTGCACTGGAAACAGATTGACTTGACTTTTCTAAGAACTACCATAGCTAAACTAGGGAAGGCTCATCACTAGTAGGCTAGCTGCTTGGTAATGAAATCACTGAACATGGCAAACATGCAGAAGAAAAATACTAAAAACTACTAAAATGGCCTTCACTCCTGTGCAGCCCTCTTTTATTTCTGCAGTGAGATTGCAGGGTAGCAGAAAAGGGGCAGAGACCTCTCTGTAATCAATCACACAGTTTTTAAATCATCTACAAACTTTTAATTTTCCCACTAGAACTCCAAAGGTGAGATCCTTATGCAATCACCATGGAGCTTAATAAATACTTTTGAATGAATGAATGAGTGAACATACTACCACCAAAGGAAGTCAGCTGTATCAATCATGAGACTTTTGTTGAAAGCAAAAGCAGAAGAAAGAAGAAAGGCACAGCTCAGTGGAGGGATGGCTCACAAGGCTTCCTTGGAGAGGTAAATAAAGGAATTGATGGAGTGGACATTGGAAACACCATACTTGGATTCTGACATCACAGTGCCAAATGTGCTGGTAGAGGAAGTAGGCATAGCATGAAGAGCAGAGATAGGAAATGCAGCTGGATTAGGTCAAGAGACCTGTACTGGAAGCCACACAGTTGTGATGGTGCTGAGGGAATGGCTAACATGATAGCTCAGTAAGGCAAGATACAAAAGGTATGGGGAAAAATCCAGGACTTCATTAATCCTGAAAAAAAATGGAGACCATTAGAATTCCAATAACTCTTGGCCTTTATAATGACTTTCCCACCTGTATACAATTTTATAAGGATTGTTTACACTCACATCCAAGGCATTATCCATTAGGGTGTTAGTAGGGAATATGCAGGCTTTTGCAAGCAGTATTTCACAGTAGACCACATCTTCACAATTACATAATTAACTAAAAATGTAGAGGATACAGAATCCTGCCATGGTTTTTGTTGATCATAAATAGCATTTTATTTGGTAAAGCAAAGTGCTACCTTAAAGTTTCCTTTCAACAAGAGAGTTGGAAGTACACCAATGTATACATCGAAATTACTCAAGATTCCTTCAATGACACAATGGCAGAGATAAATTTGTGCCACCTAGCTGCCCCTGCATCTGTTAATCTTAAAAAGGGTATTTTAGTAAATATTTTCATGAAACAATACATGAGAAGCAAAACATGAGGCATAAAACAGGGAGACAAATGCGTGCCAAAAGTATTCACCATTGTCTTTGAGGAGATCCAGTGTAGCGTCTGCATTAAAGGATTCCCTTTAGTTGGTGAGGTACTCTGTGGAGGACATTAGATATTACTGCAATTACATCAAGCCATGGAACACTGCAGAGCCTCCTGGATGAGATCTATAACCACTTAAAAGCTAGGTGGCACATTGGATAGAGCACTGGCCCTGAAGTCAGGAGGACCTGAGTTCAAATCCAGCCTCAGACCAAACATTTGACACTTACTAGCTGTGTGACCCTGGGCAAGTCACTTAACCCCCAATTGCCTAAAAAAAAGGGAGAAAAAAGAATAATCGTATAACCACTTAAAAGAGATTGGTCTAACCATCCACACTGAAAAAAAGAGGTAGATAAAAAATGCCTGTTGACTAGACATTGACATGCTGTTAAATGAACATCATGCAGAGCTTTCCCATTGATGTATATATATGTCATATATATGTATATATGTATGTACATGCATATATGGGTATACACATACACAGATGCTACAGTTGGGAAATTCTTTGGGTCTAGAATCAAATAGGAAAAGGAGAACAAACTGGATAACCAACTATGTGCTAGGAGGCAACTGGGTGGCTCAGAGTACTGGGCTTGGAATCAGGAAGACCTGAATCTAAATCTGGCTTCTGATACTTACTAGCCATGTGATGCTGGGCAAGTCACTTAGCTATTGTTTGTCTTAATCCAGTGGAGAAGGAAATGGCAAACCACTCCAGCATCTTGGCCAAGAAAATCCTGTACAGGGTCATGAAGAGTCAGATGTGACTGAGCGACTAAACAACATGGGCCAGGCTCAGTGCTAATCACATGCTTTAAAAATATCTCATTTGATTGTCACAGATCCATTTGAGGATTTTAATATTCTTCCAATGATCTTTTATAGGTGCAAATGACAGAATATTACATCTTCCATCACAGCCAGAGATGTGTGCGGGGCATAAACAGGCTGAAGAATGTTGCCACTATCACTCAGACACAAGACATGTTTAAAAAGATAATCATCCTAGAGTTGTCTGACCAAAAAAAAAGAGGGGCAATGCTGGTCAGGTAGTGAGAGAGAAGCATTGCTTAGAGATGTACAGAAAGCATCAGAAGAGGACCACCTGACCATTGGCTAGACTCCCTATGAAGGATTTATGAGAAGATATATTTATGAATCCTATACCATCAGTGTCAAACTCAAACAGAAACCAGGGCCACTAAACACATAAAGATTCCTATGGTGACATATTGATTTTTGTTATTGTTCAGTCATTTTTAAATCATGTCTGACTCTTCATGACCCCATTTGGGATTTTCTTGGCAAAGATACTGGAGTGGTTTGCCATTTTCTTCTCCAGCTCATTTTACAGATGAGGAAACTGAGACAAAGAGAGTTAAGTGATTTGCCCAGGGTCACACAACTAATAAGTGTCTGAAGCTGGGTTTGAACTCAGGAAGATGAATCTTCCTGACTCCAGTCCCAGCCCTCTATCTATTGAGCCACCTTGCTGCTCCAGAGGGTTTAACTATGTCTATAAAATCATAGATCCATTGAAGTTTTCAAGAAACGTCTCCTGGTAACTCAGAATTAACTGAACTCAATGCAGAAATTGGCTCAGGTGAATCTTGAGGGAAAGAAGTAAAAAAGAAATTAGTTTTATATAATAGTGTGGGTATTATGTTTAATACAATAGTGTGTATATTTGTTAAGAGAATTGTATTTTAAATACACCAAGAAAGCTTTCTTTTTAACTGAACCCTCCAGTGAATGTTTTGTGAAGCAAAGAATCATGCCCAATTTTTCTGTTTTATAAATTCTTATTTTCATTTATTGCTTTCCTTAAACTATGTCACATCTATATAATGAAAAGCTTTTTAAGAGACAAGGGATTAGCAGTATCAGATTACAGACCTTTGTACAGGAAAAGCTAGAGTGACTTATTCGTGGTTCTGCATGAAGTCCCCAAACAGAATAACAGATGTTGACAGCACTTAGAGGCACAAATGGGCAGTAAATCACTTTCAAGAGACACTGTTTGCAAGGGAATTGACAATTGGATTCAGTCTGAAAGCCAGTTCATTTTAGAAATGGGTTATAGTTTTAGAGCTTGTGTATATAAATTGTGCCTTTAAAATCCTCTTATTTTCTCCACCCTTTCAGGACATTGAAAGAAAATTGGAACAAATTAGGCTACAGAGCAAACAGGAAAGAAAAATGCTGGAACAGAAATACAAGGTTAAGGTAATCGGCATTATCTTTTTTTGACCCTGGGCCTCCATCTTTACAGCTTGGTTTGCTTATAGGTTTGTTTAACAATGGTATTATGAAGCCATCTCAGAGTTTGAAAGTACCTCTAAACTCTTCTCTCTCAAATAGAATTGGTGGGGAACCTGCAGCCTTAAGGCCATATGTGGCCTTCTAGGTCCTTGGGTGCGGCCTTTTGACGGAGTCCAAGTTTTACAGAACAAATCCTTTTATTAAGGGGATCTGTTCTGTGAAGTTTGGATTCAGTCAAAGGGCGCTGCACTTGAGAACCTAGAGGGCCACATATAGCCTTGAGGCCGCATATTCCCCACCCCTGCAAGGCTGTTATAATTGGGAATTTCAATGGAATATTAAAAAATAAAGATTTTTAAATTTTTTTTTAATTTTAGGGAGGAGTAAAGTTTGAAATAAATCTGAACAAATGTATTATTGATGAAAACAACAAGCATGGGGAAGAGGTATGACTTTTATTATTATGCATTTCTGTTTTGCATCTGTTAATCTTTTTTTTTTTTTAGGCAATTAGGGTTAAGTGACTTGCCCAGGGTCACACAGCTAGTAAGTGTTAAGTGTTTGGTCTGAGGCCAGATTTGAACTCAGATCCTCCTGACTTCAGGGCCAGTGCTCTATCCACTGTGCCACCTAGCTGCCCCTGCATCTGTTAATCTTAAAAAGGGTATTTTAGTAAATATTTTCATGAAACAATACATGAGAAGTAAAACAAATATATTTTTTAAAATTCCCATTTTGGGGGGGTTTGATATTGAAATACTTCTTCCCCTTGTTAGGCCAC